>NC_044032.1:65838912-66438912 GCF_901765095.1 Microcaecilia unicolor | reverse complement strand
AGTCTACGGGCCTTCCCTCGGACCCCACGCCTTCACCGGAGAGGAAGCTCTCACCTCCGGAGAGTCTCTCCTTTGCCTCCTTTGTGCGGGATATGTCTATTAGAATTCCCTTTCCCGTGGTCTCTGTGGAAGAGCCGAGGGCCGAGATGCTCGAGGTCCTCGACTATCCATCACCACCTAGAGAGTCCTCCACGGTGCCGCTGCACAATGTCCTCAAGGAGACACTGCTTCGGAACTGGGTGCGACCGTTAACTAACCCCACCATTCCCAAGAAAGCAGAGTCCCAGTACAGGATCCACTCTGACCCAGAGTTAATGCGGCCCAACTGCCCATGACTCGGCGGTCGTGGATTCTGCTCTCAAGAGGGCACGGAGTTCGAGGGATACTGCCTCGGCGCCCCCGGGGCGGGAGTCTCGCACTCTGGACTCGTTTGGGAGGAAGGCCTACCAATCCTCCATGCTCGTGACCCGCATCCAGTCATACCTGCTCTATATGAGCATCCACATGCGGACTAATGTGCAACAACTGGCGGACCTGGTCGATAAGCTCCCGCCGGAGCAGTCCAGGCCTTATCAGGAGGTGGTCAGGCAGCTGAAGGCGTGCAGAAAGTTCCTGTCCAGGGGTATCTATGACACCTGTGACGTGGCATCTCGTGCTGCGGCCCAAGGTATAGTGATGCGCAGGCTCTCATGGCTGCGTGCCTCTGACTTGGACAACCGCACCCAGCAGAGACTGGCCGACGTCCCTTGCCGGGGGGATAACATTTTTGGTGAGAAGGTCGAGCAGCTGGTGGACCAACTGCATCAGCGGGAAACCGCCCTCGACAAGCTCTCCCACCGGGCGCCTTCAGCATCCACCTCAGCAGGTGGACGTTTTTCCCGGGCCCGGCAGGCTGCGCCCTATTCTTTTGCAAAGCGTAGGTACAACCAGCCGGCCCGAAGGCCTCGCCAGGCACAGGGACAGCCCCAGCGCGCTCGTTCTCGTCAACAGCGTGCGCCTAAGCAGCCCCTGCGCCTCCACAGCAAAAGCCGGGGACGGGCTTTTGACTGGATCCTCGGGAACATAGCCGCCCTCAAAGTGTCCGTACCGGACGATCTGCCGGTCGGGGGGAGGTTAAGTTTTTTTCACCAAAGGTGGCCTCTCATAACCTCCGACCAGTGGGTTCTCCAAATAGTGCGGTGCGGATACGCCCTGAATTTGGCCTCCCTGCCTCCAAATTGTCCTCCGGGAGCTCAATCTTTCAGCTCCCATCACAAGCAGGTACTTGCAGAGGAACTCTCCGCCCTTCTCAGCGCCAATGCGGTCGAGCCCGTACCGCCCGGGCAGGAAGGGCAGGGATTCTATTCCAGGTACTTCCTTGTGGAAAAGAAAACAGGGGGGATGCGTCCCATCCTAGACCTGAGAGGCCTGAACAAATTCCTGGTCAAAGAAAAGTTCAGGATGCTTTCCTTGGGCACCCTTCTGCCAATGATTCAGAAAAACGATTGGCTATGTTCCCTGGATTTAAAGGACGCATATACTCACATACCGATACTGCCAGCTCACAGACAGTATCTCAGATTCCGCCTGGGCGCACGGCACTTTCAGTATTGTGTGCTGCCCTTTGGGCTCGCCTCTGCCCCACGAGTGTTTACCAAGTGCCTCGTGGTGGTAGCGGCCTACCTACGCAAGCTGGGAGTGCACGTGTTCCCATATCTCGACGATTGGCTGGTCAAGAACACCTCGGAGGCGGGAGCCCTCCGGTCTATGCAGTGCACTACTCGACTTCTGGAGCTGCTGGGGTTTGTGATAAATTACCCAAAGTCCCATCTCCAGCCAACACAGTCTCTGGAATTCATAGGAGCTCTGCTGAATGCCCAGACGGCTCAGGCCTACCTTCCCGAAGCGAGGGCCACCAATCTCCTGGCCCTGGCTTCGCAGACCAGAGCGTCTCAGCAGGTCACAGCTCGGCAGATGTTGAGACTTCTGGGTCATATGGCCTCCACAGTTCATGTGACTCCCATGGCTCGTCTTCACATGAGATCTGCTCAGTGGACCCTAGCTTCCCAGTGGTTCCAAGCCACCGGGAATCTAGAAGATGTCATCTGCCTCTCCACCAGTTGCCGCACTTCACTGCTCTGGTGGACCATCCGGACCAATTTGACCCTGGGACGTCCATTCCAAATTCCGCAGCCCACGAAAGTGCTGACGACGGATGCATCTCGCCTGGGGTGGGGAGCTCATGTCGATGGGCTTCACACCCAGGGTCTGTGGTCCCTCCAGGAAAAGGATCTGCAGATCAACCTCCTGGAGCTCCGAGCGATCTGGAACGCACTGAAGGCTTTCAGAGATCGGCTGTACTACCAAATTATCCAAATTCGGACAGACAATCAGGTTGCAATGTATTACGTCAACAAGCAGGGGGGCACCGGATCTCGCCCCCTGTGTCAGGAAGCCGTCGGGATGTGGCGTTGGGCGTGCCGGTTCGGCATGCTCCTCCAAGCCACGTACCTGGCAGGCGTAAACAACAGTCTGGCCGACAGACTGAGCAGAGTCATGCAACCGCACGAGTGGTCGCTCCATTCCAGAGTGGTACGCAAGATCTTCCGAGAGTGGGGCACCCCCTCGGTGGATCTTTTCGCCTCTCAGACCAACCACAAGCTGCCTCTGTTCTGTACCAGACTTCAGACACACGGCAGGCTAGCGTCAGATGCCTTTCTCCTTCATTGGGGGACCGGCCTCCTGTATGCTTATCCTCCCATACCTTTGGTGGGGAAGACCTTACTGAAGCTCAAGCAAGACCGCGGCACCATGATTCTGATAGCGCCCTTTTGGCCCCGTCAGATCTGGTTCCCTCTTCTTCTGGAGTTGTCCTCAGAAGAACCGTGGAGATTGGAGTGTTTTCCGACTCTCATTTCGCAGAACGACGGAGCGTTGCTGCACCCCAACCTTCAATCCCTGGCTCTCACGGCCTGGATGTTGAGGGCGTAGACTTCGCTGCGTTGGGTCTGTCTGAGGGTGTCTCCGGGTCTTGCTTGCCTCTAGGAAGGATTCCACTAAAAAGGGTTACTTTTTCAAGTGGAGGAGGTTTGTCGTTTGGTGTGAGAGCAAGGCCCTAGAACCTCGTTCTTGCCCTGCACAGAACCTGCTTGAATACCTTCTGCACTTATCAGAGTCTGGCCTCAAGACCAACTCAGTAAGGAATCACCTTAGTGCGATTAGTGCTTACCATTATCGTGTGGAAGGTAAAGCCATCTCTGGAGAGCCTTTAGTCGTTCGATTCATGAGAGGCTTGCTTTTGTCAAAGCCCCCTATCAAGCCTCCTACAGTGTCATGGGATCTCAACGTCGTCCTCACCCAGCTGATGAAACCTCCTTTTGAGCCACTGAATTCCTGCCATCTGAAGTACTTGACCTGGAAGGTCATTTTCTTGGTGGCAGTTACTTCAGCTCGTAGGGTCAGTGAGCTTCAAGCCCTGGTAGCTCATGCTCCGTATACCAAATTTCATCACAACAGAGTAGTGCTCCGCACCCACCCAAAGTTCCTGCCGAAGGTGGTGTCGGAGTTCCATCTTAACCAGTCAATTGTCTTGCCCACATTCTTCCCAAGGCCGCATACCCGCCCTGCTGAACGTCAGTTGCACACATTGGACTGCAAGAGAGCATTGGCCTTCTACTTGGAGCGGACACAGCCCCACAGACAGTCCGCCCAATTGTTTCTTTCGACCCTAACAGGCTAGGGGTCGCTGTCGGGAAACGCACCATCTCCAATTGGCTAGCAGATTGCATTTCCTTCACTTACGCCCAGGCTGGGCTGGCTCTTGAGGGTCATGTCACGGCTCATAGTGTCAGAGCCATGGCAGCGTCAGTGGCCCACTTGAAGTCAGCCACTATTGAAGAGATTTGCAAGGCTGCGACGTGGTCATCTGTCCACACATTCACATCACGTTACTGCCTCCAGCAGGATACCCGACGCGACAGTCGGTTCGGGCAGTCGGTGCTGCAGAATCTGTTTGGGGTGTAAATCCAACTCCACCCTCCAGGACCCGAATTTATTCTGGTCAGGCTGCACTCTCAGTTAGTTGTTCTTCGTAGGTCAATTTCTGTTGTACCCTCGCCGTTGCGAGGTTCAATTGACCTGGGTTCTTGTTTTGAGTGAGCCTGAAAGCTAGGGATACCCCAGTCGTGAGAACAAGCAGCCTGCTTGTCCTCGGAGAAAGTGAATGATACATACCTGTAGCAGGTGTTCTCCGAGGACAGCAGGCTGATTGTTCTCACCTACCCTCCCTCCTCCCCTTTGGAGTTGTGTTTCATATTTTATTGCTTGTCATTCAACTGGCGGGAGCGGTCGCGCACGGGCAGGAAGACGGCCGCGCATGCGCGGTGGGCGTGCCCTGCATGCCGACCATCCCGCGAAGCCTTTTCCGGTTGGTGGGGGCTGCCGCGGACGTCACCCCAGTCGTGAGAACAATCAGCCTGCTGTCCTCGGAGAACACCTGCTACAGGTATGTATCATTCACTTTCCCATCTGGCCTCCTCATCAACGCTTTCTGCGTTTTGCAGTCCTGGGCCGACACTTCCAGTTCAGAGCCCTCCCATTCGGGTTGGCTACTGCTCCGCGGACCTTCTCCAAAGTAATGGTGGTCATCGCGGCCTTCCTGCGAAAGGAAGGAGTACAAGTCCATCCTTATCTGGACGACTGGTTGATCCGAGCCCCCTCTTATGCAGAGTGCGGCAAAGCTGTGGACCGGGTGATTGCTCTTTTGAGCTCCCTGGGGTGGATCATCAACTGGGAGAAAAGCCAGCTGCGCCCGACTCAGTCCCTGGAGTATCTGGGAGTTCGATTCGACACCCAAGTGGGCAGAGTGTTCCTGCCGGACAATCGGATTGTCAAACTTCAGGCTCAGGTGGACCAGTTCCTAGTAGCCTCTCCGCTTCGGGCTTGGGACTATGTGCAGCTGTTGGGCTCTATGACGGCCACGATGGAAGTAGTGCCCTGGGCCAGGGCTCATATGAGACCACTACAACACTCTCTGCTGCAGCGCTGGACTCCGGTGTCGGAGGATTATGCTGTGCGCCTTCCCTTGGACCCAGCAGTGCGCAAGGCGCTGAGCTGGTGGCTGAAGACAGACAAGTTGTCTGCAGGGATGCCTCTTGTGACCCCGGAGTGGATTGTCGTCACGACGGACGCCTCTTTGACGGACTGGGGAGCCCACTGCTTGGGAAGGACAGCGCAGGGGCTCTGGTCTCCTGCAGAGGCAAAGTGGTCTATCAACCTCCTGGAACTCAGAGCCATTCGGTTGGCGCTTTTGGAGTTCCTCCCGGTACTGGCGTTGAAGCCAGTACGGGTCCTGTTGGACAATGCCACGGCTGTGGCCTATGTCAACCGCCAGGGAGGTACCAAGAGCGCCCCTCTAGCCAAGGAAGCCATGAATCTATGCCAGTGGGCGGAAGCGAACCTGGAACAGCTGTCAGCTGCCCACATTGCCGGAGTCATGAATGTCAAGGCGGACTTTCTCAGTCGCCATACCTTGGATCCCGGAGAGTGGCAGTTATCGGCTCAGGCGTTCTTGGACATCACGAAGCGCTGGGGCCAGCCGAGCCTAGATCTGATGGCATCATCGGCCAATTGCCAAGTGCCGCGCTTTTTCAGCAGAGGACGGGACCCTCGATCTCTGGGAGATGCTCTTCTCCAACAGTGGCCGACACAAGAGCTTCTCTATGTATTCCCGCCCTGGCCCATGTTGGGCAGGGTACTAGACCGGGTGGCAAAGCATCCGGGCCGGATAATCCTGGTGGGTCTGGACTGGCCCAGACGTCCCTGGTATGCGGACTTGATCAGGCTCTCAGTGGACGACCCTCTGCGGCTGCCAGTGGAGCAGGGCCTGTTGCATCAGGGTCCCGTGGTGATGGAGGATCCCTTCCCCTTTGGTCTTACGGCCTGGCTATTGAGCGGCAGCGTCTGAGGAAGAAGGGCTTCTCAGACAAGGTCATCGCCACTATGCTGAGAGCGAGGAAGCGCTCTACTTCTACTGCTTACGCCAGGGTTTGGCGTACCTTTGCAGCGTGGTGTGAAGCAGGCTCACTTTCTCCCTTCACTGCTCCAATTTCTTCAGTGCTGGCGTTCCTGCAAGAAGGTCTGGAGAAAGGCCTGTCGCTCAGTTCCCTTAAAGTCCAGGTAGCGGCTCTGGCTTGCTTCAGGGGCCGCCTGAAGGGTGCTTCCCTGGCTTCGCAGCCAGATGTGGTACGTTTTCTCAAGGGAGTTAATCACCTGCGCCCTCCTCTGCACTCAGTGGTGCCTGCGTGGAATCTCAACCTGGTGCTAAGAGCCTTGCAGAAGCCGCCTTTTGAACCCTTGTCGAGGGCATCTCTGAAAGACCTGACGTTGAAAGCAGTCTTTTTGGTGGCTATCACTTCAGCCAGAAGAGTTTCCGAGCTCCAGGCACTCTCATGTCGAGAGCCTTTTCTGCAGTTCACTGAGGCAGGAGTGACTATTCGCACAGTGCCTTCCTTCCTGCCCAAGATTGTTTCTCGCTTCCATGTGAATCAGCAGCTCTGTCTCCCTTCCTTTCGTAGGGAGGACTACCCAGAGGAATACTCTGCTCTCAAATATCTGGATGTGAGACGAGTCATCATCAGATACTTGGAAGTGACCAATGATTTCCGGAAATCGGATCATCTGTTTGTCCTGTTTGCAGGTCCTCGTAAGGGTCTGCAGGCTGCTAAGCCTACAGTGGCAAGATGGGTCAAGGAGGCCATTGCAGCGACTTATGTGGCCGCGGGGAAGGTGCCGCCTATCCAGCTGAAGGCTCACTCCACTAGAGCTCAGGCGGCCTCGATGGCAGAGGCCGGGTCCGTCTCCTTGGAAGAGATTTGCAAGGCGGCAACTTGGGCATCGGCCCATACCTTCTCCAGGCATTACTGCTTGACTGTGGCTGCTCGGGCGGAGGCCCGGTTTGGAGCTTCAGTGTTGCGGTCAGGGATTTCAATGTCCCGCCCTGGGTGAGTACTGCTTCGGTACATCCCACCAGTCTATGGATTGATCAGCATGATGATATGGAAGGTAAAATTATGTATCATACCTGATAATTTTCTTTCCATTAATCATAGCTGATCAATCCATAGCCCCTCCCAGATATCTGTACTGTTTATATTCTGGTTGCATTTCAGATTCAAGTTTAGTCTTCAGTTCCTGTTCAGGAGGACATCGTGTTCAAGTTTTTTCAATTGGATTCTTCAAGAGTTGAGACGAGTTTGTGTTACAGTGAGCTGCTGCATTCCTCTCCCCTCCGTTTTACGGGGCTGGATTGAGACATAAATTCTGCCGGCGCTCCCTCCCGCTTCGTGCGGCTGTAGGGCAGCTTTGTACCCCTCCCGCTTCGGCGGTGTTAGGGTCAGTCAGCTCCTCCCGCGGTTGCGGTTGCAGGATAAGCCAGATCCCCCCGCATCGGCGGGGTGGTGTCTCTCCCCCGCTCCGCGGGGATGAGCTGGACGGATTCCCCTCCCCCACTTGGTGTGGGGATGAGCTGGGTTAATTCCCCTCCCCCGTTTCGGCGGTGGTGAGCTGGGCAGAGTGTCCCTTTGTGGGTGTAATTCTCTAAGTGCTGAGTCCTGCGGATGGAGCTTGGATATCGACATACTGAGGAGTTTCCGGCAGCACATGACCACATATAGGGAGGCAAAAGGATTGCTCTCTATCTCCACCTGCTGGTAGATGGACACAACCCACCAGTCTATGGATTGATCAGCTATGATTAATGGAAAGAAAATTATCAGGTATGATACATAATTTTACCATATTTTCACAGTGATTTGTTCATACTTAGAGTAAAAAAAAAAAAAATGTAGGATATTCTTAGACAAGCAGAATATGAGTCCCCACACATAGGTGCAGTGTTAAGTGGTGCCTGAGCTGAAGCAGTGTTTACAAGGTACTAAAGCTCTTTGAATAGTTCTTGGCTTTATGCTAGTGCCATTGAGTGAAGCCACCTATTTCTCCTTTCCTTTTCATCTCCAATAGATCAGTTCAAGCTTGTGGGTTATGCTCATGTAACAACAAGCAGAGAAAGAGAGTAGAACAGAACTCTTTTTTTTTTATATAGGCTACAGTGCATCTGCTCCTTTTCAATATCTCCAACAGGTGGTTGCAGCTCCCTGTGCATCTCTGTGACTGACTTTTTTTTAACATAGGCAACCGAGACCCCTTGGGCCTAGGTTTACTGATATTACCACAATGACACAATAAAAACACCACACACAGTATTCTTTACGTGGCACAACTCGGCCGCAGCTTTATTTTAGATACAAACATCTTAAACCCTGGGTATACCCAAGCCAATCCAGCCTCTGGCTCATTATCCTCCACACCCAGTCCGCCGTCCTTAGCAAGACTGACCAATCGTAACCGAGCTCCCCGCCGCACAGCAAGGGCACTCTACCGTAAGCGCAGCTACACCAGCTGCCTAGCTTATACCATCAGGCTTGGATACCCCGCCACCAGACCGGGGTAGCAAGGCTTGCCCCGGCCCACCCCCACCAACTGCTGTGGCCTGTTGTGCCGAAATTACATTCTCTATCAAACTCTGCAAATCATTGTTAAATAGGTCATTTCCAATGGCGGATAAGTGGGCGCCATCCTTCCAGAAGAACCCTTCGCACATGTCATCTGCCCAGTTGTGTGTAATCTGCCATCCGCCCCTGCCTATAACCCAAGCTACGATTTGCCTGTTCATTTTTTTTCTGGGCCTGCCCCATAATTTAGAGTTTCTGTGCCTCCATCTAGGGAGTATGTTGGACCAGACTACGTCAGTGCGGGGAAAAAGGTGAGAAATTATTGACAGATCGCGCTTCACTGCCTGTACTAATTCGATGCAGGACATAGTTCTGATGTCGTTCCCACCTAGGTGTATGACTGTGGCGGCCAAGGTGTCTGCGCCGGAGTAATGGGATCAGCTGGGACCACTTCAACCCGCCGACTCATATCCAATGTAGTCTCACTCCTCTTGTAGCCAGGCCTAAATGGTAACCTCCGGGTCTTACATCGGCTATGTGCTCAGCCCACTTAATGAATGAGTGGCTGACAATCCACATTGTTTTTGACCCTGCAACATAGAATAGTGAGAATATTACATAGTGGAATGGGGGCCCTGATGTTCATGGGGCTGTTCCCTGATGTATCCCTTGTAAGCCTCTGACTTCCATCTACCCAACTTTTTAATGGATGGTGGTGGAAAACCTAGGGCTGCCGCGCTAGTGGCGGCTCCTATCCTAAAAGAATGCGTTCCATAGTTCCCCGGGTCGCGTCCTGTTTTCAACAGGCACTTGCGTAACACCGCAGAGAATTCGAAGAGGGTCAGTGGGGACTTGTCTAGGTGCACCAAAGAGCCTCACTACCCGGGGGCCTCAGCGCTAGGTATTCCCTGATGTTTGCTAAGGGGCAAGTCTGGAGTGATTCTACCTGTGCTAGGGTGATTGTCTGCCACTTGACAAGTTGGTCAGTTTTAGATCTGTGGATTAAGAGCTGTAGTGTATTGCCCGATATCGTGACCTTGCAGAGCTAAAGACCGGCCCTTGCTGTGTTTTCCTTTGATGGTGCTACTGACTCGCATACTCTGTGCTCCAAAGAAGGCCAGCGTAAATGCTGCCCGGAAAAGTCGGGTCTCGTATTTAGATTTGCGTATTCTCTCTAGAGCGTGCCAAATTTCCAGCAACAAGTCGTGCGTGATTGGTAGCCTCCTATCTGCCCTGGCTCCGCATTCCAGTCACCAGCCTTCTAATAACTTCCTGACCATGAACCTATTTTTTGGGTCGCCCCATCCAGCTAACTTCGTAAAGCAAGAGAATGCGGTCAGATGTCTGGATACTGAGCTGTGGGTCCCTCCGTTCCGCTTCGCATGTATGATGTAGTCCACAATTGCGCTGTCTGGCACCGGGCCTTTGTGCCATCCTTGAGTATGCAGGAAGGAGCAGACTCTCTGGCTGTGTAAGTTGTCCATGTTTGCGGCGCCAGCGACTGTTACAGCAGTCGCCAGGCCTCGGGGCTCCCAACCCTTCATAAGTAACTGGGTACTGGCTCTCCTTCCACCGCCGCTTGTGGCGCCAATTTCCAGAAGACTTCCCACTTAGAACGAGAAGGAGCATCAGCAATTGGGTTGCACGCGCCAGGGACAGCTTTGCGCACAGCAATTATTGTTGATAGACAGAGCTTACTAGCTCGCGCGCCAAGTTTACCACCAAGGGGCATCACGCGGTGTGTCTATTATTATGTCTACTACTGCTCTGTTGTCTGACCAGAATACTACTCTCCTGTTGCTAAGACTGTCTCTCCAATGGATACTGCTACTACTATTGGGAAAAGTTCTAGGAATGTTGATATTTCTTGTGATGGCCGGTTTCTTTCCAACTAGGCAGCCATACGTCTGCACACCATGCTCCATGGAAGTAAATTCCAAAACTGATACCGCCAGCTGCACGGTATAGAACTGCAAGTCTGCGTTGGACATCGTTGCGTCTAACCATACTACTCTGCCATTGAAGTGGCTCAAAAATAGTTGCACGGGGACAGAAATCTTACCCATCCCGCCCGTCCCTGCTAGAATCTCACCCATCCCCACCCGTCCCCACTGGAATCTTACCATCCCCGCAAAAATTTAATCATCCCCACCCGTCCCTGCAAGAATTTAATGGTACATAAAAGAAAATTCTGGTCAGCTCCCTCAGTCTCTCTTTGGATTTGAGCCACATCACTGTAGGCAAGGAAGGAATGGAAGCTGAAACTTAGAACACTCTGGTGTGCACATGTAAGATTTGTCTTTGATTTCTGGCACTGTGTGCTGAGAGGTCAACACATGCATGCACCAGTAGGTCAGGTGACATCCGATGCTCTTGCCTGTGTCAGAGCTGAGGTCTGCGCATCAGCCCGGGAGCAAAGAGGATTAATTGTAACATAGTAAGTGACAGCAAATAAAGACCTGAACAGTCCATCCAGTCTGCCCAATAGTCACACTCATTATCAATTCATGATTAAATCAACGAGTGTGATATTATATACTTACTTTCGTGTTTCATACTTTTGTTCCAGCAGCTGGAGTTATCGCTGAAGCCCACTCCAGTCTATTCGTCTTCTCATTTGTGGGATACAGACCGTAAAAATCTGTCCAGCACGGTCCTTATGTTCCAGCCACTGAAGTTGCTGTCTAAGCCCTTTCTAGCCCATCCTAAACCAGACTTCCATATATTAGACACAGACCATACAAGTCTGCCTGGTATCGGCCCTAGTTAATCACAGCCAGAGTCCATCTAAGCGTCACTTGACACATCCACACACTTGCAGCCATTTAAGGTTAGGATTTTTATAACTTCCATTTTCTAATTAGAGATCCTCTGTGTTCATCCCAAGCCTTTTTGAATTCAGTCATCATTTGTGTCTCTACCACCTCCTTAACGGAAGACTTTCCACATTTGTGCTGTTAAAGCAAGGAGGAAGAGGAGGAGGAGACAGCACTCAAGGTACTCGGTAGATGAGAGGCTGATGCAGTGCAGCTTACACTTCCACGGGAACCCCGCAGAACTGCTTCCATCCCCGCGGGAACCCCGCAGGACCTGCTTCCGTCCCCGCAGGAACCCTGCAGAACTGCTTTCGTCCCCACGGGAACCCGCAGGACCTGCTTCCGTCCCTGCGGCAATCCTGTGGGTTCCGCGGGATTCCTGCGAACCCTGTTCCCGTGCAGCTCTCTACTCAGAAACATGTCCCACACCCAGAGGTCGTCCTTCATGTCCCTCATCATCCTGATATGATGGGAAGGCTTTCGCACCCCGGACATCAAGCTGGATAACCTGCACAGGAGCGTCCGACCCATTATGATGACTCTGCATGCAAAATTGAGGTTGCCCACCAGTGACTGCATTTCCCGCAGTGTGACCTTCTCTTTCTTTAAGGCCTCTATTAGCATTTTCAGTTAATTTTTTTGAGGGGGAGTCGAGAGACCATGTCGCGGGAATCCAGCTCAATGCATAGGAATTGCAGTCGCGTGCATGGGCCCCACGTTTGCTCTTTGCTAACGGGGATACCGAAGGACTCTGCTACCGCCCGGAAATGGGTGAGCGTGGACTGGCAGCAGGACTGGCTGCTGGACCAACAAACAGGAAGTCGTCTAAGTAGTGTATGATATTCTTGCTTCCCGAGGCTCTTTCTACTACCCAGTGCAAAAATGTGCTGAAACACTCGAATATGGAGGCAGGACACTGAACAACCCATGGGCATGCACTTATCATAGAAGTATTGCCCTTCAAACTGAAAACCCAATATGGGGAAGTTGTCGGGGTGCACAGGCAAGAGTCGGAAAGCGGACTCTGTCTGCTTTGGCCATGAGGGATTCTTGTCCTGTTCTTCTCAGTAACTGAACTGCCATTTCAAAAGTGGAGTATTGCACTGAACGTGCCTCGGGAGGAGAAAATCATTCACAGATTCGCCGGCAGGATAGGATAGATTATGTATGAGCCTGTATTTGCCGGGTTCCTTTTTGGGATGATTGCTAACAGTGATACGATGAACTTTTCGAAAGGCCGATAATGGAAGAGACCCGCTACTCTCCCTAAGTTCACTTCCTTAGTGATGCCGCGCCCTAGCTTCCGGCGTAGTCGCATCACTGAGGGGGAGTTTTTCTAACTGCTCTTCCAGTGTGCGTACCGTGATAGGGGATTCTAAAACCTTGTGCAAAACCTTCTTCTAGTATGACTGCATCCTTCCTTTGTGGGTAATGCGCCAACCACGGCCGCAGAGCGGGCAGGTTGACTGGGGAAGGTGCTATCACTCTGTTAGCTATGTTAAGGTTGGGTGGTTGCTCCGTCGGGGGCTTTCTTGACGCACCTGCTGGCGGGATGTGGGGCTCCGCACATGGCACAAACATGCTTGAATTTCCAGCTTGGCAAGGTGCATGCGGCCCGGTTGAATCGCTAGCAGGTCCCTTCTTGTGCCCCCGACTCTTTCCCAGCGCTGTGTACCCCCTCCGGGCCGGTCACTGCCCCTCTGTTTGTCATGGTGTGTAACCACAGGTCGACAACCTTCCACCCCCACCCTAAGGCGGCGTTCTCTTCCATCCTGTCCCTGTATTCCCAGTCATATTTTAACCATCTGTGTCCCTCGTAATCCTTGTACGCCTGCACTATGCTGTGGGCATATGCCAGCATTGGGCAATATTGGGTGGGATCGTCGTGACCGGCTGCATTTTTTTTTTTTTTTTTGTTACATTTGTACCCCGCACTTTCCCACTCATGGCAGGCTCAATGCGGCTTACATATTGTATACAGGTACTTATTTGTACCTGGGGCAATGGAGGGTTAAGTGACTTGCCCAGAGTCACAAGGAGCTACCTGTGCCTGAAGTGGGAATCGAACTCAGTTCCTCAGGACCAAAGTCCACCACCCTAACCACTAGGCCACTCCTCTACCCACTATCCACTCCTCGCCCATAGCCAGTTGACTATTGATCTTGGTGCGCCTTTGTCCTGTGTGTGTGTATTTTCTTTTTTGTCTTTACTCCTTTTCTTACCCTTTTTTCTCCCTTCAAGCATTTGAAATATATCGAAATATTTCTTATTCTTTATCTTTTTCCTGGTGGATTTGGGCACTAGCCGCCATATGTGCGGTAGGGCCGCCATTGGGGGGGCGGTCATCCCTGGCACCTGCTACTGCTCCTTCGGCGTTCTGCGTTTCATCGTCCTCATCCGATGAGGAGGTGGTAGATGAGGACGATGAATCAGAACTGCGAAAAAGAATGAAAAAGGCAAGTGCATTTTTATAATATACTACTGCAGTTCACAAAACAAAAGGAGCAAGTTCCCACATGCTATTTTTTTCTTTTGATGTAGGCACAGGAAAAAAAAAAACATTTTAAATGCTCCCATGTTTCAACCTAATTCATGTTTAATGTATATCGATGTCATAAATAAGAAGATAGAAACTCTGAATGTTGAGCACCTGATTCTCATAACATGTCTGCTTTAGTGGCCTTTTACCAGGAGAAAAAAAAAATCTTGGCACAAATATAACAGTGCTAGGATGTCCCTATAATCAGCCTCTTCAAATCCTCTTCAAATGACACCCAGGTTACGATTTATAACAAATTACTACTCTACCTATGAAAAATTATTCTGTTATACTTCCTCTGTGTACATCCGTATGCTGCACAAGCCGGCATGTTTGAAAATGTAAGTGGGATTGAATAAAAATGCCACCAACAAAAAAAGAACGACAACATGGATGCAGCAACTCATTGATTTGGTTTGAGTGTACTGCAGTGACAGCTGTGTGAGGAAGAGGAAATAGACTCACCTAATTGGCTTCAACTTTTTGACATCATTCTGACTCCATCCACCTCACCTCCAGCCCTGGGTGCCTTCCTGGCACATACCTCAAGGTACCTTGATAATTTAGTGGCTTCTTTGGGGCAGGAAAGATCCCCATTCTTTCCTTCCTGCTGCTGCTGATCCTCTCGTGGTCTCTTCTTTTTTTAAAATGACTGCCAAGACTTCCAGCAGTGACCTCACAAGGCTTCCGTGAAAATCTCGCAGCCATTTTTTCTTTGGGCAGGAAAGCTCCCCATTCTTTCCTGCCTGCTGCTGCTGATCCTCTCGTCTCTGCTTTTTAAAATAACTTCTGAGACTTCGAGCAGTGGCCTTGCAAGACTTTCATGGAAGTCTCGGCAGCCACTTTAAAAAAGTGGAAACGGCGAGAGTGGATCTGCAGCAGCGGGCAGGAAAGAGTGGGGATCTTTCCTGTCCCAAAGAAGCCACTAGACCACCAGGGGACCTTGAGGTATGTTCCGGGAGGGTATCCTGCAGCTCAGGGGAGGGAAGACAATTCCGCGGGGATCCCACATGGCTTGGGTCATCTCCACAGACCTGGAAGGGATTCCCGCAGTACCCGCGGGAATCCCACAATCCCCGCTCCCGTGCAGCTCTCTGACTCAAACCTAATCTAAAAACTCGTCTTTTTGAGGTTGCTTTGAAATCTTAACTCTGATTTTCCTGTTGAGTTTAACCATTGTCTTAATAAATGAAATCACCAAAATCTTGTCCTGTATGGTTGTCTTGATTAGGTTGTAAGCTATATAGAGAAGGGACTGTCTCTTATATGTATTTTTACAGTGTTGCATATGTGAAGTAGTTCTATAGACGCTATTAGTAGTAGTAATACCCTGGTTCACATTTTATTCCAAGTTTTTTTTTTCCAGTACAAATATAGTTGCTTACCCCTTGTGAATGAAAGCTGTATACCTGTCACTTTGCTTATACCTCCTGTTTTTGAAAATTATTATATAGGCATTGCACCATTAGTTAAAAATAAGTCGTGTAACTGAAGGCACTACCATCAATTTTATGCATGGTTCCATAAAATAAGAAAAGAACACTTTTTATAAAGAATCTGACAAGCACTGATGCTTCAGCATTACATATCTCTTTTGCATCATAAGCTGCAGGAGTTCTAGCGTTCGTTTACAAAGTAAATTGTGACTCTCTGGAAAAAGGTGACTAAAATAGCAGATCCAAAATATTGACAATAAGCCAAATTTTTTTTCATATGGGTCCATATGCAGTCTTCAAAAGTTACTTTTGAATTTCTGTAACTTATTTTTTTCACGTAAAAGAATGGGGTTTGGACTGTTGTATAACAAATTGTTTGCTTTAACAGAATTCATTAAAACCTCATTTTTTGTTTTTGCTGACTTTTCTAAGAGATGGTCACAATTGTTTTCCATAGTCTTATAGTACAAAAAAGTTAGGCTTTGAGGTATAAAAGAAAATATTTAGTGGTTATAATTTGTTGAAGGCCCAAAGGATGCTTACAAGTACCTTTCAAAATAGCACTACTGTTCAGTGAAACTGAAGAAGGTTTGGGAAATGCAGATATCACAAAAAATAGGTGGACTTCAGCTTTAAAGAGTTTTTAAAATCTGAAAGTAATGTAAGCATAACTATTAAATGCAGATCTTAAGTAGCTAAGTAGTCAAACTTAAGAATCATAGGTAAGCCAGATTTCCTTTTTCACCTTTATGAATAGAAAAAAAGTGAATCCTGATTTGCAAGTGGAAGTTAAGCCAAGTATTCGAGCACGGAAAATCCAAGAGGATAAGATGAGGAAGCAGATGCAGAAGGAAGAGTACTGGCGAAGACGTGAGGAGGAAGAGCGTTGGAGAATGGAAATGAGGTATAGCTACATTGCTCTGGGGTTTATTAAATTAGTTGCTTAAAAATAGTAATTAAGCAGGTTTTTTGGATGTTGTTGGACATCAATCCAAAAACACTACCCAATAATGAAGCTCCAATCAATATTTCTTTAAACTTTTAAAATAAAATTTTGCAAACGTTTAAAATTTAAGGAGGAAAAGCATGTGTTACACTTGTTATCAAACTTTGGCATACCTTTTATCTTCTTTCACAGGACTGTAGGTGTTTTAATACTATTTATGAACTTTGTAGATGCATGTTGAAAACACATTTTTAGGCACAGTTCTTTCAAGTGATAAAGCAATATTAGTTTCTCTGAGGACAAGCAAGACTATAATTCTCACATGTGGGTAACGTCGCCAATGGAGCCCGGCACGGACACTGCCCAGCATTCCTTCAGCTTCTGGAAACCTTTGGCTGGGCTGACATACATGCTTTCACCTCTGACTTGCATGGGACCCTCAGTTTTGGTTTTTTTGTGTAGAGCTCTTCAGAAGTATCTTTCCTCACCTGACGTACATTTTTCAGGCAATTTTTTTCCTGGCCTTCCTGCTTTTTTTTTTTTTTCTTGTATGAGTAGCACGAGACCCTTCTTAATTTTATTATATATTCTGTTCCCCTTACTTCCTTTAGATTTTTATTGAGCTTTTTAAGTTTTCTTTGTTTTCCACAGCTCGCTGTTTTTCCAGATATGTCCCAATAACCTTCCAGTGGGTTTAAAAAGTGTACGAGGTGCAGGAGAACCGTGTCTGTGACTGATACTCCTGATCATCAGCCCTCTCATTGTAAACTGTTCTCAAATACAGAAATTAACACAAAAGAGTAGAAAGGTGTTTTTTTTTTTTTGTTTGGTCCATTTATTTATTTATTGCATTTGTATCCCACATTTTCCCACCTATTTGCAGGCTCAATGTGCCTTACATAGTTTAGTTATGATATTGTCATTCCAGGAAATCAGATACAATTAGTAATATATAGAGATTAAGTAATGGGAAGAAGAAGGAAGTGATTGGGTGAGTAAGTTTAGAAGGTGGACTTTCATAACTGGGTGGGTTGGTGAGGTGGATTGTTGGGGCTATGGGTTCTCTTTGTAAGCTTTGTTGAAGAGATGTTTTCAGAGATTTGCGAAAGTTAATTATTTCCTCAATTGTTTTAGGTCTGTGGGTAATGCATTCCACCGGAAGCATTGACCCCAATAGCATTGGGAGCTGCATTGATCCCTGGAGACACACCAACATCAGGGAGGTCTCCACCTGCCTCAGCATCGGGTGTCAGTAGTGCCCACGTGGGACAAGCATCAGACCCGACACCAAGGACCCCCTAAGTATTCTGCATCATCGTCGTTGACACCAAGGGCTCCTGATGTCCTGCATTGAGCGAAGGCGAAGAAGCATGGACTTCGCTCCTCCTTGAAGCACAGTGCCAGGAGCACTGGGACACTGGCATCACCGATACCTGAGAAGTGTTGTCACATTGAGGACTGCTGTCTCTGTGGAAGTGGTGCCGATGCACCAGTCTCCCCGAAGCCAGATTCCAACCTCTGATTCAACCCATACATCTTCACAGGTTATCTCCACACTGGCACTGATGCCTGCCCTCAAGAAGTGGCTCAAGGTCATGTTACAGGAGGAGCTGGGGTGCATCCTATCTCAGCGAAATGTTGAGGGTGCCAATATCTATGGTGCTGTCCCAGCCCTTTTTTGGAGATCATGGACTGTCTTTCGAGTGTTGGTTGATGCCAGTGCCTCATCGAGCATCAAACCAGCACCAACCTGATTCAGTGCTCCTTTTCAAGCCCTCAGAGGGAAGAGGACAACCCAGAGTCCAGGAAGGAGGGACCCATACGATGGCGCTCTCACTCAGAGCCCGGTCACACATTCAGTGGTCCAAGGCAGGTTCAGACATCCCAAGAGGGGCTTTTTGCTGAGTCAGTCGGACCTCTCCTGGGGGTCTGATGTGGAATTGGACAGCCTCTTGGAGGAGGGAACTCTTGGTCTACCTTCAAACCCCTCTCAACCACAGGAAAGGAGGAAGTTTCCCCCAGAGGAGCTTTATTTTGTAGGGAAATGACAGGGCCGTTCCATTTAAGTTGGAGATCAATGATGAGCCCTGGCCAAGATGCTGGATATCCTTGATTGACTCCCCTCCTAAGGAAGTTGTGACATGCCCATTCACAACATCCTTAAGATTGCACAGATGAAGAATTGGTAGACCCCAGTCACTGTGCAGGTTTTTCTATAGAAGATGGACTATATGAATAGAGTCCAGAAGGCTCCTGGGTTCGAGAAGCCGCAGCTTCCACAACATGCACGGTGGTCGAATCCACTCAGAAGAGCCAGAAGCTTGAGGACCCATGTCTCAGCTATCCCAGTCAGGGATGCTTGCACTCTGAAGTCTCTTGGGAGGGAAGTGTTTCAAGGCTCGATGCTCATTTCCTGCGTTCAGTGTTATCATCTTTACGTGAGCATTTACTTGAAGAACTTGGTGCGTAGTGTGGTAGAGTTTACAGACACTGTGCCTCTGTAGCAGACCACAGAACTTTGCCATCTAGCAACTGACAGGAAGAGTGTTGAAAGCATATAGATTGGGCAACTTTTGTTGCTTTTAATGTTATGTCCAAACTTTCCACCATAGGCAATGGCATACACAGACTGCCATGGCTGCGTGTCTCAGACTTGGAGCCAGCAGTTCAGGAAAAGTTGGCTAATATCCCTTGCTGAGGTGACAGTCTTTTGGGGACAAAGTGGAAAAGTTACTGACTTTATCAAGAAATGGAGTGAGTCTAAAGTCCCTTTCTCGCCCTGCTCCTTCTGTGCCTCCACTTACTGGAAATTTTCGAAAATTAGTCAGAAGGGTTTCTACTACTGTTAAAGGTTCATTTCCTCAACTGTCCCTCCCTAGCAGGCTCAGGCTTCATCTCCCCAGACCAGGCAGCAAAGAGCCTAGAAATCCCAACTGGATCCCCAGTCTAAGCAGGGGACGGGCTTTTGACTTGCTCCAACATTAGCACAGCCGGCATAAAAGTACCTTTCCCATATGACCTGCCAGTCACAGGGAGACTGAACTTTTTCCAAGAAAGTTGACCCTTTGTAGCCTCAGATCAGACTGGTGGGTATTTCAAATAGTCCAAGTGGGTTACATCCTAAATTGGCAACAGCCTCTCCAGATTGCCCACCAAGAGCTTCAAAACTCAGCTCTCAGTATCAGGAAATGCCCACAAAGAAACTCTTCTCTTTTAAAGGCCAACGCGGTCTAACCCATTCTACCTGGGGAAGGAAGGGAATACTATTCCATGTACTTCCTCATGCCCAAAAAGATTGGGAGATTTTGTCCCATCCTAGGCTTAAGGGTACTGACCAAATATCTAATCAAAGAAAATTTCAGGACAATTTCCTTGTGCTCCCTTCTTCCCATGATTCAGGATAACGTTTGGCTGTGCTCTCATGATTTAAAGGATGCTTACATCCACATCCAGATACATCCAAGGCACAGGAGGTATCTCGGATTTCAAGTAGTGAAATGCCATTACCAATACCGCGTTCTGTCATTTGGCCTCGCGTCCATTCCCAGGGTGTTTACAAAGTGTCTTGCTTAGTTGCTGCATCACTGCGTGATTCCATACCTGAATAGATCGGCTGGTAAAGATCATATTGAAAGAAGGTGGTCAAGAATTCACACGGAGAACTGTTCAGATGTTGGAGTTAGTAGTGTTCGTAATGAACCACCTAAAGCCCCACCTACTCCTAATGCAGCAATTGGAGTATATTGGAGCGCTGCTAGACATGGTTCAGGCTCGAGCCTACCTTCCTTAGGTAAGGGCAGATGTGAACCTGAGGAGCGATGTAAATGAGCACAACAGCCAACAGGTCACAGCTTGGCAGAAGCAGAGGTTGTTAGGCCACATGTCTTCCACTGTGCATGTTATATGTATAGCATGACTCCGTTTGCAAGCTGTCCTGTGGACTATGGCTTCCCTGTGGTGTCAGGCCAGAAAATCTGAATGATATTTATTTGTTTGTTGCATTTGTATCCCATATTTTCCCACCTATTTGCAGGCTCAATGTGGCTTACATTGTTCCATCATGACAATCACCATTTCCGGAGTGAGAGATACAGTGGTATTACATTAGAAATCATGATTGGCATAGTAGAATAAACAGTCAAGTATAAAGAGTTCATATTCGGAATTAGAGATAGAGTGGTATTGCTTTAAAGTTCATTCATGGTAGAGTAGACTTTGGTAGTCAAGTATAGAGTTGTGTTTTATCTAGTTCAGTTTGAGTTCATTGATAGTTAGGCTGTATCGTTGTGGTATGCCTTTTTGAACAGGCTGGTCTTCAGTGATTTCCGAAAGTTAGGTCGCGGATTTTTCTCACTGCAAGTGATAATGCATTGTGGCAGTCCCTTCTTTGGTGGACAGTTCAAACTAATTTGACTTGGGGACTTCCATTCCAGATGCCTCCTCCCCAGAAAATTCTGACCACAGATTCATCCAACCTCATGTAGATGGGCTGGACACCCAAAGTCACTGGTCTGCTCAGGAGACTCAGCTTCACATCAACCTCCTGGAGCTGCGGAAAATATGGAATGCTCTAATGGCTTTTAGAGAGAAGTTTTTGAGATCAGTTGTTGAACCAAATTGTTCTGATCCAGACAGACCACTAGGTTGCCGTATATTATCTCGACAAGCAGGGGGATACAGATTCCGGGATCCTGCTCTTTATGCCTGGAGGCACTCGAGATGTGACAGTGGGCCACCAGCCATGGCATTGTACTCTGAGCCCCATAACTGGTAGGAAAGTCAACAGACTGAGCAGGGTGATGCAACTGCAGGAGTGGTCTCTCAGTATGGGCGTTGCCTAAAAGATTTTACAAGTGTGGGGTATCCCCTTGGTAGATTTCTTGCCACTCTCACTGCTCGAGACTCATCACATGGCAGGCTAGCATTGAATGCATTCCTTCTCAATTGGGAAAAGGACCTTTTGTATGCACATCCTCCATTCCTCTAATAGGAAAGATTTCTGCTGATATTCAAGCAGGACTGGGGAACCATAGTTCCTTATTGCCAAGAGATTTGGTTCCTCTTCTGTCCTCTGAAAAACCTTGAATTGGAGTATTTTCCATTCCTCATCACCCAGAACGATGGGGTCTCTTCTGTATTCCCAACTTCCAATTCCTAGAACCTCATGGCTTAGATGTTGAGAGCCTCTAATTTTTCATCCCTCAACTTCATGAGAGTGTTTCCAAGGTTCCTGCTGGCTTCCAAGAAAGATTTAACTAAGAAGTGTTATACTTTCAAATGAAAAGGGTTGCAGTTTGGTGTGAGGGTAAAGCCCTAGATCTTTTTTCTTGCCCTACACCTAAACTGCTCGAGTACCCTTCTACACCTGACCTAGAAGGTCTCAATTTTGGTGGCAGTCACTTCAGCTCACATGGTCAGTGAGCTTCAGGCTCTAGTAGCTGATCCACCTTACACAGTTTCTTCATAACAGAGTAGTTCTCCACACACATCTTAAGTTACTTTCTAAGGTACTGTATTTTCACATATATACCCCACACACAGGTATAATCCACATCTCTATATAACCTGCCGAAAAGGAGCAATGTAAAAATTTTGCATTACCCCCCACCTTTGTATTCCTTGCGCATGCTCAATTCATGCTGCTGAGCATGTTCAGAAGTGTGGGCATAGATGACCGAGGTACCCCATCAATGCTAGACTGGAGAAAAAGCAAGGTAAGCTGATATATACAAAGTTTTAAATTACCAATATTTACAGTGCTAAAACGTATACAGTTGAGTTAAAATTATCTGCACGAATATGCAAAACAATGTGGAAATCGTGAAGTTGGGTGAATGTTTCCATGAGTAGCACAAAGCTGAGGAAAAACTGTACAAATTTTCTAGAGTGGATTTTTTTCAAAGTGGTAAAGTTGCCAAATGGCCAAATCTGGAGGCAAATCTGAAACAGTGGGTACTTTTGCAATGAGATAACTGCAGTTGTTTCCACCACCAGCATCAAACAGAAGGCTTTAAAGCATTCGCCATCAACATGAATATCCACGATTTTTGTAGAGGAGAGAACTGGGTGTATAAGTTTGTGTGGGAATGACTTGTGTATTTGAGCTAGTGCTACAGTGGTCCAAAAGGTTCCAGTTGATTGGGAGGAGAAAATGGGTAAATTTGTTAATTTCATGCAAGAAGAATGTAAGAAAAATAATCTGCAACCGGGAGACATGATCAACATGGATGAGGTACCGATGAGTTTTGATATTCCAGGTATAAGAATAGTTGCTGAGCATGGCACAAAGCCAGTGGCTATAACAACTACTGGTCATGAACAAACAAGTTTCTCTGTTGTGTTATCATGTACTGCAGATGGAAAGGTTGAAACCACAAGAAGTGGTTAGTATTCAACTCTATGACAACCCACAAGCTGGACTTATGAAAATGTTGAATGCTGCTGGAGCAAATGTAGCAGTAATCAAGCTACATCCTGTAGATCAGGGATTCTTAACCCAGTCCTTGAGAGTACATGAGATAGATTTGCATACAATGGAGGGAGGACAGACAAACAGGGCAAACGAGATAAGGGAATATTAAAGTGAGGATGATAAGATAAGGGTTCTGAACAAGTAAATAAGGGTTAGGAATTAAAAGCAGCATCAAAAAGGTGGGCTTTTAGCTTAGGTTTGAAGACGGCCAGAGATGGAGCTTGACGTACTGGATCAGGAAGTCTATTTCAGGCATATGATGCAGCAAGATAAAAGGAATGGTGTCTGGAGTTAGCAGTGGAGGAGAAGGGTGCAGATAAGAGAGATTTAGCCATTGAATGGAGTTCCTGGGGAGGAATGTAGGGAGAGATGAGAGTGGAGAGGTACTGAGGAGCTGCAGAGTGAATGCACTTATAGGTCAATAAGAGGAGTTTGAACTGCATGCAGAAACGGATAGGAAGCCAGTGAAGTGACTTGAGAGGGCTAATATGAGCATAACAACATTGGCGGAATATAAGTCGTGCAGCAGAATTTTGAACAGATTGAAGAGGAGAGAGATGGCTAAGTGGGAGACCTGTGAGAAGCAAGTTGCAGTAGTCTCAGCGAGAGGATGAGGGTTCTGGTAGTGTGCTCAGAAAGGAAAGGGCGAATTTTGGTGATATCAAACATATAAACGGCAAGTGACCGACTCACCTGCAAATGCGCAGTAGAGACTTCCCTCTCTGTCTCGCCCTCGTGTCAAGACATGATGATGTCAGAGGGCGGAACAGAGAGGGAAACGGAGTTGGTCACTGTCGGACGCTGCCGCGTGGAAACGAACATCGCGTGCACCAACTTCCACCCTCCCCCCCCCCCATCCCCGCCGCCGCTCCCGCCCTCCTCCATATCGGGCCCCCTGCACTGACCTGACAGCGCCTCTCACCTCCGTGTGGAAGCGCTGCAGGCAGCAGCAGAGCGATCTACTGCTGCCTGCAGCGCTTTTCACTTGGAGGTGAGAGGCGCTGTCAGGTCAGTGCAGGGGGCCCGGCACGGAGGGGGGAGGGAGTGGCAGCGAGGAGGGTAGCTGGAAATCTTGCCCGTTTTTACGGGCTTAATGGCTAGTAGAGAAAGAAACGACAGGTTTTAGCAGTCTACTGAATATGTGCAGAGAAGGAGAGGAAGGAGTCGTAGATGACCCCAAGGTTACGAGCTGATGAGACAGGAAGGATGAGAGTGTTATCCACAGAAATAAAGAATGGGGGAGGAGGAGAGGTTAGTTTAGGGGGAAAGATAAGAAGCTCAGTCTTGGCCATTTTTAGTTTCAGATGGCGCTGAGACATCCAGGCAGCAATGTCAGACAGCCAGGCTGATACTTTGGCCTGGGTTTCGGCTGAGATTTCTGGTGTGGAGAGGTAGATCTGGGAGTCATCAGCGTAAAGATGATACTGAAAACCATGGGATGAGATCAGAGAACCAAGAGAAGAAGTATAGATGGAGAAAAGAAGAATCCCAGGACAGATCCCTGAGGTACACCAACTGACAGTGGGATAGAAGTAGAGGAGGATCCACTAGAGTATACACTAAAGTTACGCTGGGAAAGATAAGAAGAAAACCAGGAAAGAACAGAGCCCCGAATCCAAGTGAGGACAGCGTATCAAGGAGTAGGCTGTGATCAACAGTGTCAAAAGCAGCAGATAGATTGAGAAGGATGAGGATAGAATAGAGACCTTTGGATCTGGCCGGGAACAGATCATTGGAGACTTTAGCAAGCTCTGTTTCAGTTGAATGAAGGGGGCGAAAGCCAGATTGAAGTGTCTCAAGAGTAGCTTGAGATGAAGGAAAGTCAAGGCAACGGCAGTGAACAGCATGTTCAAGTATCTTGGATAGGAAAGGGAGGAGGGAGATGGGGCGATAGTTGGAAGGACAGGTAGGGTCCAATGAAGGTTTTTTAAAGAGTGGTGTGCCTACAGCATGTTTGAAGGCATCAGGAACAGTCGCAGTGGAAAATGAAAGATTGAGGATATGACATAAAAGGGATGACAGTAGGAGAGATAGTGTTAAGTAGATGGGTGGGAATAGGATCAGAGGAACAGGTAGTTAGTTTCGAGGAGGAAATAAGATGTGTAGTTTCCTCTTCAGTGATTTCAGAAAAGGAAGCAGGTGTTGAAGGGTTGAGAGAATGGACTAAGGAAAGGAGATGTGGAGGTGACCTGGTTGAGAATTCAAGTATCCTGCATCCACAGAAGGGGTGATGTTGCCAACCTGGCAGATTCCAAGCACAGAGGTCTCTTGAAGAAACTTCTGCACATGTTTGGGGATTCCTGCCATATTGTATATACTGTACGTTCTATTGCGCATTCAGTCGCAGTTATACCCATTGGCAGTCGCCTGTTAGTTGCCAATGTGTATCACTATTGCACATATACTTTGTATTTCAGAATTTGATTTTGCTTCTCAGTGTTTTACCATGTCAGGACACAAACCGGGTTTTAAGTGGTGTGACAGTTGTACTCGTAAAATGTCAAATTCTGACTTTCACACCAGCTGTTTACAATTTATGGGAAAAGATCACAATGTGATCTCTTGCCCAGAATGTAGAAGAATGTCACCACAAGCTATCGATATCAGTGAACTGAAACATCATTTTCTCCATCCTTGTCACCCTTTGCTTCAAAACCGAGACAGTCTCATAAAAAGAAGCATTCATCTAGTAAATTAAAGAAATCGCCACAGGGAAAAAAAAAAAAAAGACAGCTCAAATACCATCATTAGCTTCATCTGATTTTTTGCCACAATTGCCTACCTTACACACATGTGTCCCCAGACTGAGTACACATAGAGCATGTAAGCGTACAGGGGGAATTGACTGCATTGGAGCAAGTGTTTTCCCTGGAGCAGGATACTCTCCCCAGCGCAGAGAATCTCTGGCACAGCAAAGCTCTTGTCATATGTCATCGACTCCATGTATGGCAGGGTTTTCCCCAGCACCTCTCTCTTCCAATGATGTCATATGCCTTCCTCAATTCAGAGACTCCCAGCTCAGAACACCTGTCATCATAACTCTCCTGCTTCTCACTCGGCGCAGAGGCACAAACATCAACACTGGCATGCTACTACAGGATCATATCACTCTGAGCATAGGAGCAGATCAACTACATGTTCCAGATCTTCTGTTTCTTCATATTACTCGAACCCACATTCTGCAAGTGACTCTCTTCCAAAGCTGAAAGTGCAACACAAACAATCTCAGCACCGTTCTTCATCAGAGCTCCGTAAAGAAGTGCTAGATCTTTGGAAGACATTTTTTTGAACCAACAAGCCCATGCTTCAAAAGTAACTTTGCCGAAGAGGGCTTTAACTCTATTGGAACACTATCCAGATATCCAAAGTGCAGGAAAAGATCTTGGTCCATTTCAACTCCTTCCTCTATGGAGGCGCATTCAGATTGGAGTGAGTCTTCTGCTGTTCAGGTCAAGCGTTCTCGTGATCGGCCTTCATGCTCTTCTCCATTTTCAAACAGAGGAACCCCTGGTTTTGCCATCTGTCCCTTCTATGCTGGAGCAGGTAAAAATGGCACAACTGGTGGACACTAATTACCCAAAATTCTTGCTTTAGATGGTAAAAACTTTGGATATTCCATCTATGTCAAAGCCTGACCGAAGAGCAAAATGTTTGGGGTTTTTACATTATTCAGATGCACCTAGGGAAATCCAGATCCATAAATTCCCAGTGGAAAATCACAAGTTGGTGTGGACCACTCCTTTTTACTTCGTGCCCAACTGAAAAGAGCCTTGACACAAAATATAAAGTAGAAGAGTTGTTGGGTCATTAGAAATCACAACTTCCACACCGATCAATGGTGGTAAAGTCAGCAATTTGAAAATATAAACGCTCTAAAGATTTATCCAATTTCCTCCTAGTAAGGAATATAAATTGATTTTATGGGGAAGAAAGTTTACAAGAATACTATGCCCTCAATGAGAATCATAGTGCATTAATTCCATTATACCTGATATGTGTATAACTTTCTGAAGAGGTTGCATACATTTGCGGCATCTCTTTCCTTGTTAGAGAAAAATGCACCGACCCTGCTTTTATCAGAGATAGAGGACTGTTCTAAAAATATGATTTGTTTATCACATGATTCATATGATATGGTGATAAAGAGGGGCAACGCTAGACATCTAGCGTGGCTAAAATCTTCTGCCCTTGGAAGTGATGTTCATGACAAGGTGGCAGATACTCCTTGCAGTAGAGAAAATGTTTTTGGAGACAAGGTCAAGGAAATAATTGATGCCGTAACGGATGATTGCAATACCCTTGACACCCTGGAAGATGACAAAAGTGAACAGAACAAAAAATCTAACAGGTTATCAACCTATTATCAATCTAAAAGAACACATACCCCTAAGGAATCTTATAAGTATTACAGGTCATATAACCATCAGAGATCCAACAAGCAGCAGAGACACCAACAGAGTCCGAGAACATGCAAGGATAAAAAGCTCAAAGGCCATCCCAGATCCAGCAAGCAGCAGAGACACCAACAAAGTCAGAGAACATCTAAGGATAAAAAGCTCAAAGGCCATCCCAGATCCAGCAAGCAAAGCAGAATCCTAGTTTTTGATGCTCCACTGTGCCAGAGAGACCAGTGAGGTAGCGTCTAAGATACTTTTACTACCGATGGTCCAGTATAACAAAAGATTCATGGATACTCAGTATTGTAAAAAAAGAGATACCGTTTAAATTTCCTGAGCCTTCCTCTTTGGGAAACCGACATCAGTACCTCTATCTACTACCCAGCAAGTATTGCTGCAGTCTGAAGTGGAACATCTTTTGAAAGCAGAGGCAGTAGAAGAGGTCCCTCATCTCCAACTACAGGGATTTTACTCAAGATTCTTTTTGATCCCTAAAAAAACAGGGGGGTTTGTGTCCAATTTTGGATCTTAGGAGACTCAAAAAGTTTATAAAAAGGTTCAAACTGAACTCCCTTCAAACAATTCTACCCTTACTTCAGGTGTGCAGTTGGTTGGTCTCCTTAGATCTGAAGGATGCATACTTTCATGTACCCATTCACAAGGCTTTCAGGAAATGTTTACGTTTCATCCTTTCAGGAAAGGCTTATCAATTCAAGGTCCTTCCATTTGGCCTTTCTTCAGCCTCTCGAGTATTCACAAAGTGTGTAGTTGCAGCAATTGCACGTCTACACAAACAAGCAGTTTGTTTCCTTATCTGGATAATTGGTTAATCATGGCTATGACTCAGGAAGAGATGTTAGAAGCTCTTTTCCGGAGATGGGAAGGCGGTAGAACGAGAGGACATGAAATGAGATTGAAGGGGGGCAGACTCAAGAAAAATGTCAGGAAGTATTTTGCCAAGGTCAGGCTCACTAGTCTTTAATTTCCCGGATCTCCTCTGGAAGCGTTTTTAAAAATCGACGTTACATTGGCCACCCTCCAATCTTCCAGATCATGCTTTATTTTAAAGATTAATTGCATATTACTAACAATAGTTTCGCAAGTTCATTTTTCAATTCTATCAGTACTCTGAGATGAATACTGTCCGGTTCAGGAGATTTGCTACTCTTCCGTTTTGTCAGATTGAGCCCATTACATCCTCCAGGTTTATAGAGATTTCATTCAGTTTCTCCAACTTGTCAGCTCTGAATACCATTTCTGGCACCAGTATCTCTCCCAAATCTTCCTTGGTGAAGACTGAAGCAAAGAATTCATTTAATCTCTCCACTATGGCTTTGTCTTCCCTGATTGCCCCTTTACCCCTGCACACACTGGCTCTGTGTCATCCATCAGGGGCAGCACAAACCTAACAGACATGTGTCAACATTGGCAAAGGAACTCTGTCCTTCAGATCCACACAGAGCCAACACTGTAGTAGACACGCTCTTCCACATACTTCCCAAGACGAGTACTTTGAAGAGTCAGACTTGAACCTCTCCTAGGAGAACAAGAGCCACACAGACTCTCAGCTGAGTACTCCTAAGGCATTCTATCACCACCTCAAAGATCCATCCTAATTACCAATCAACGAAACTCAAGCCTGAACTGAATAAAACCTAACTCTCTATACTCAACTATCAAAGCCTACTCTACCTCGAATGAACTTTTAACGCAATACTACTTTATCTCTTATTCCGAATATGAACTGTTTATACTTGACTGCTTAATCTACTATGTCAATCATGATCTTTAATGTAATACCACTTGTATCTCTCACTCCAGAATGGCAATCGCCATGACGGAACAATATAAGCCACATTGAGCCTGCAAATAGGTGAGAAAACGTGGGATACAAATGCAGCAAATAAATAAAGTATCCCCATAAAGTATATGCTTCCTGGTTTGTTCACAAGATGATACAGGCCATACCCTTCACACTGGAGACTAAAGAGGAACCTTGTTCAGAACTCTTTGATGTTCTAGATTGACGCTCCTCCTAGAGAGGGACTCACTGTCCCCCTTCATATGGTTATGAAAGATTATCTTTTCAAAAATTGGGAAGGTTCTGTAACAGTTTAGCTTGCTTCAAAGAGAATTGATGTTATGTATAGGATACAGAAATGCACTGGGTTTGAAAAGACACAATTACCCCATCATTCCTTAGTTGTGGAATTTGCATTAAAGCTCACGCAGTGTGAGATTTCATGCTTCTGTTTCTCCAGGTAGAGAAGCTAGAACCTCTTGCTCATTGTAGGTAAACATTTAAGCCTCTATAACTAACCAGCAGCATACTGGATTGTCAACTTATTCTACAATTTTACTTGAAGTCTCTAATACAGATTGCTCTCTCCTTTGCAGACTTCCTTCCTCCTGAACAGGCTTTTGAGTTTCTTAAACTCAGGAAACTACTGGATTGTCAAGCCTTTGATGTCTGTTTTCGCATCTCCGCGTTGAGATAGCAATGCAATGTCTTTCCTGGCTCGAATTTCTGACCTAGAGTCTGCCAAGTCCAAGAATGTTTAGGAGATGTTCCTTGTCATGAAGACAACTTATTTGGGATGAGGTCGAGGAAGTGGTTGACCTGATCAAAAAACATTCAGGTTACCATTATCTCCAGACCACAGCCCTCGACTTCTGCTTCTGCCGCTTCTCTCTTCTAGAAGATTTTCAGGAGGATTTGGGTGTTCTAATTATTACACATCTAAGCCTCGTTATACTCCTACTTGCATCTCCTTAGAGAACTGTGTCCCAATGTCAGGCCCCTCATCAGCCTAAATAGCAAACCAGTTTTTGACTCCTTCCTAGAGAACATTGCCACCATTCAGTTGTCCATACCAAGCTACCCTACTAGTGGGAGGCAGGCTGATCCTATTCCAAGAGAGGCGACCCTTCAACTTCCCACCCAGCGGGTACTTCAGCTCATTGGCACAGTTACGCTCTGCGTTGGAACGAAGGCCTCCTGATCATTCACCAAAAGTCTTGTTTCAACCTCCCTCCAAATGATGGGTTTTAGGAGGAGCTCTCTGCCCTCCTCCAGTAGAATGCAATAGAACCAGTTCCTCTGCTAGAGAGGGGTCAAGGGTTTTGCTTCAGGTACTTTCTCATATTGAAAAAGATGGTGGGAGCGCGACCAATTCTTGATCTATGGGATTTAAACAAATATCCGCTCAAAGAAGAATTCTGCATGATTTCCCTGGGATCACTTCTTCCCGTGATCCACTCAATGACAGGCTTTGCTCTCTAGACCTAAAAGAGGCATTACCCCCATATCTATTCTTCCTGCTCACAGAAGTTTGTTGCGTTTCCACTTTAGGTCTCTGCATTACCAATACAAAGTCTTGCCCATTCCATTTTGCCAGAGCTCCTTGTGTTTCACAGAATGCTTGATAGTGGTAGCTGCAACACTCCACCGATGTAAGCATACATGTTTTTACCTACCTCGACAACTGGTTGATCCAAAACAACCTTCCAACAGTCGGCACAATATTTCCATTCTCTCTGTCTTCTAGAGCTCGTTGCATTTGTAATGAATACCCAAATCACGTCTTCAACTGATTCAGACCTTGCAGTTCATCGGGGCTCTCCTGGGCACTGTTCAAGTTTGAGCCTTTCTCCCACAGTCAAGAGTAGACACTATAGTTTTTGTCTGCTCATATTTCCAGTTCCAACCAAGTTTCTGCTTATCTGATTCTCTGCCTATTTGGCCACATGGCTTCAGCAGTCCATGTAACACCATTGGTGCGGCTCCATTTCTGAATACCTCAGTGGACTCTCTCCTCTCAGTGGTCTTAAGCCATGGTGCCACTTTGAGCCCATATTCGGGTTACCTTACAACTGCATCACTCTTTACAATGGTGGATAATTCCACAGAATCTCACCCAGAGACTTCTGTTTCAGCCTCCTCCACGTCACAAAGTCTCACCACGGATGCCAGTATGGTAGGTTTGGGTGCTCATGTTGAGGGCCTTCATACATAAGGTTCTTGGTCCCCAAAGGAGAAATGGCATTATATCAATCTCCTGGAATTACAAGCAGTCTGGAACACACTCAGAACTTTTCCTCAATCAGATAGCTCTCGTTCATATGGACAACCAGGTTGCAATGCATTATCTGAATAAACAAGGGGGAACAGGTTCTTATCTACTCTATTAACAAGCATTTCAGATATGGACTTGGGCAACTTCTCGAAACATTTCTATAAGTGTTGTTTACTTAGCTGGCAAGCAGAATGCTATGGTGGACAAACTGAGCAGTCTTTCAACCTCACAAGTGGTCCCTCAGGATTCTGGTGTCTCTTCAAATCTTCTGACAGGGTGGGGGCCCCAGTGATAGACCTTTTTGCGTTTCCTCAGAACAAGCGCCCCATATTCTGCTCCAGGCTCTGTGCTCACAACTATATAGTCCCTGGATGCCTTCCTTCTTTATTGGGTAACAGATCTTATATATACTTTCCCTCCACTGTCTCTCATTAGGAAAGCTGTGTCTAGACCAAGGGACCATGATCTTAATTGCTCTCTACTGGTCACATCAGATCTGGTTCCTTCAAGGAACTGTTGAGGTTAGATCCCTTTCCAACCCTGATAATGCGGAATGAGGGGTCATTCCTGCATCCAGACCCCTGCTCTCTGGCCCTAATGGCGTGGTTCTTGGCGACATACTTCACTGCTTTAGATGTTCCAAACGGTGTCCCTAGGATACTCTTAGCCTCTAGGAAACCTTCTACACAAAATGTCATTGCAAATGGAAAAGATTTTCCCTCTGGTGTACAGCCAGAACATTCGACCCTACTATGTGCTCTCTACCTTCCCTTATGAAGTACCTCCACCCTCTTTCTAATTCTGACCTCAAAACTAACTCAGAGTATACTTGAGAGCTATTAGTGCTTTCCATTCAAAGGTTAATAATAAACCAATTTTTGTTCATCCCTGGATAGTTAGACTGTTGAAAGATTTATTTCATACCAAACTTCACCTCTGGTAGTATGGATCTAAATGACATCACAGTTATCATGAAACCTCTATTTGACTCCTGTTCTCTGAAATTCTTCACTTGAAAAGTACTGTTCTTAATAGCAGTTACTTCTGCCAGACAAGTAAATGCACTTTAAGCTCTTGTGGCAGACCCACCCTACACCAGGTTCTGCCACAACAGAGTTGTTCTCTGAACTACAGAGTTGCACAGGGACAGAAATCCAACTCATCCTTGCTGGAAATCCAGCCTGGCCTCACAAGTAATCTCTTCCATCCCTGCCCATCCCCATAACCTTCTGAAGTAAGTTTTGTTTTTGAGTTTTTGAATGTTAAGTCACAAATGTGCCAAAACTGGCATAAAACCAATATCTTCTCCCCCCACCCCACCCATTTCCCCAACCTCAAACCAAGAGGATGATGTGACCAGCAATCACCCCATGATCATGACACACACACGGCAAGCCAGCCACCAGTACCACTAGCCACCGCTACCCAGAACTTTCCAAACTAGTTTAAACATTTAGAACTTCCATCCATTTCCATATTACTATATACTCTTCTTGTAGTGCAGTTGATAGATATGTCAATGTAAAAGGAGGCAAATTAACAGCAGAAACTCCCAGTACTTCAATTAATTATTTTCTCATCAGTATATTAATTAACATACTTAATCCCCAATCCCCTCTGCTTTGTTTTGCAAGCAACTGAAAACAAAAGACACAAAAGCCAGAATGGTATGGTGGTGGTACCTATTAAATTCTAGAGGTCAGCTCCCTCCCCTTTCTCAACCTCCCCCCTCCCCCTGCGCACAATTCCAGTGCCGCTCCCCGCTCCTTCCTCACCCCCCCCCCCCCCCCCCCCAAGTCCAATGCTGATCCCTCTCCTTCCCTCAAACACCCCACCCACAAGTCCAACACTGATCCCTCTCCTTCCTTCAAACCTCCCCACCCACAAGTCCGATGCTGCTCCCTCTCTCTCCTCAAACCCTGCCCCCATGTTCAATCCTTCTCCTTCCCTCAAAACCCTCACCACACACAAGTCCAACAGAGCTCCCTCACTTCCTAAGTCCAGCGCTGGTTTCTCTTTTCCCTTCTCCCTCCCTCCTTGGTCTGTCAAATCTGTGTTGTCTGCTGGCCTCTGCAGCATTAACAGACTGCTTGGGCCGGCACTGGATCCTTCCTTCTGCTGCATCCCGCCCCTGTAACACAACTTCTGTGTACCCATGGGCGGGACCCAACAGAGAGAAGGACTCTGCACCAGCCCAGGCAGTCAGTTAATGCTGCAGAGGCCAGCAGACAATGGAGGTTTGACCGGGGAGGGAGGAGGAAGAAGAGAAAGCTGTGTTGGACTTGGGTGAAGGAAGGAGAGAGTAGCGCTGGTCTTTGCAGTGGGAGGGGAGAAAGACATGCCGCACAATTTTTTTTCTTTTAAACGTTGGTCTAAAGTGACAGCAAGGCTGACTACACTTCAACGGAAACCCCATAAGAACTGCTTCCATTCCCATGGGATTCCCACGAACCCGGAGGGGATTCCCGCAGACCCTGTTGCCATGCAGATCTCTACCTGAACCCACCCCAAATTTCTCCCTAAAGTGACATAGGGTAAAATCACAACTTTCCAGCAAACAAAAGAAAATTCTGTACAATCTTACTCCACCAGAAAGAGCGGCCATAAGAACTCTACAAACTAACCAGAGCATTATCATCAAACCCGCAGACAAAGAAGGCTCAGTGGTGATTATGGACACAAAAAAATACATTGAAGGGCACATACTACAGGAAACTGAGGATCCCACACAGGATTATACAAAGCAGCTGAAAGACCTGATCAGAACGTTTCCTAAACAAGTAAAGCCACATCTGAAGAAACTCATACCAAACCAGCCTTCTGTGGGCACATTCTACATGCTACCCAAAATCCACAAACCTGTAAACCCTGGCAGACCAATCATATCGGGTATTGGCACACTCACGGAGGAATATCATCTAGACTCATAGAGGGAGCTCTGAAACCTCTCATGCATAAAACAAACAGCTTTCATTCAAGACACCACAGATTTTCTGAATAAATTGAAAAATATCAAGCAATTACCACCAAGTACCCTTCTGGTCATGATGGATATAGAATCACTATACAGCAACATTCCCCATGCGGATGGCATAGCTACATGTGAGAAACTCCTAAAAACACCCACACTGGGCCAACAAGGCTAAAGTATGTAATGGACATAACTCAACTCTTCCATTGTACGATTCCCTAATTGTGGCTGTGCCACATGAACTTTATCCTACCACAACATCACTTTAGAGTGGAACAGGTGGATGTGAAGCGTCTGTTCACGCTTTCCAATAATACTAGGATTAGGGGGCATGCGATTAAACTACAGTGTAGTAAATTTAAAACAAATCGGAGAAAATTTTTCTTCACCCAACGTGTAATTAAATCTGGAATTCATTGCCGGAAAATGTGGTGAAGGCGGTTAGCTTAGCAGAGTTTAAAAAGGGGTTAGACCGTTTCCTAAAGGACAAGTCCATAAACCGCTACTAAACGGACTTGGAAAAATCCAAAATTCCAGGAATAACATGTATAGAATGTTTGTACGTTTGGGAAGCTTGCCAGGTGCCCTTTGCCTGGATTGGCCGCTGTCGTGGACAAGATGCTGGGCTCGATGGACCCTTGGTCTTTTCCCAGTATGGCATTGCTTATGTACTTATGTACTTATATTTGTTCTCACCGGAGCCGGCAAACGCCTCTCTGGTACTATGTAAGCCACATTGAGCCTACAAATATGTGGGATACAAATGTAACAAATCAATCAATCAATACTCACCAGAAACCATTACAAAACTAATCAAATTTATTTTAACTAACAACTATTTCTGCTTTAACAATGATATCTCTCTACAAATAATGGGCACTGCGATGGGCACCAAGACAGCACCCCAATATGCCAACCTCTTTATGGCTGAGCTGGAAGAGACATTTTTGAACACATACCAGACCAAACCCCTAAAATACTACCAGCACATCAATGACATTTTTATGATTTGGACTGGGGGAAGAAACTCTGAAAGAATTTTACAATTCCTTCAATACATACCATCCTACAATCAGATTCAAAATTGACTACTCCCCAGAAAGTGTCAATTTTTTGGACACCACAGTCTCAATCAGTGATGGATATATACAAACATCCATATACAAGAAACCCACAGACAGATGCAGCTACCTCCTCAACTCCAGCTTCCACCCTTCACATACAAAAAGATCCGTTATTTACAGCCAAGCCACAAGATACCACTGTATCTGCTCTGACCCAGGGTACAGAGACAGACACCTCGAAATCCTGACTTCATCCTTCGAACATAAAGGCTAGAACCCCAAAATAATCTCCAAGAATATTGCCTCCTCCCTCAAAACACCCTGGGAAAATCTGCTACAGTACAAAGAAAAAAAAAGCTACAGACAGAATCCCTCTTATAGTGACATACAACCCAGAGCTGGAAAAAATTAAGAAAAATCATAAAAGATCTACAGCCTGTACTCCAGGAGGATGAATTCCTGAAAGAGATATTCCCATCCCCACCAGTGCTGGCCTTCCGACAGCCACCCAACTTAAAACACAAGCTAATTAGAAGTAAGCTCCCAACACAGGCTCAAAAAGAAAAGAATGGCACACATCCTTGCAATATATCCTGCTGCAAACTATGCCAAAACATTTCACAGGACCCCACAGTCATTCACAAAGGAAAAATATTCAGCATTAAAGAATCTTTCACGTGCTCATCTTCCAATGTGGTATATATCATTCAGTGTAAAATATGCAACAAAAGCTGCTACATTGGAGAAACAAGTCAGATGCTAAAGAAGAGATTTAATTTACATAGACACCATATGAAAAATGCTAGTACCAATAAAGATGTCACGCCTGTGGGGCAGCACTTTACAAAACCAGAACACTGTACCAGTGATTTCATGGTGAGAATTCTGAAAGGGAACTTTAAAACAATACAGGAACGTAAGACCTTTGAAGTCAGAATGATTAAATATTTTGACACCCACCAGACAGGACTTAACAAAGATCTGGGTTTTCTAGCCCATTATAAAACATAAAATTGTACTACTTTGTCACCCTCCTGTCTCCATGCATTTCTCCCTGTCCCCCATCCACCCGACTCTTCCTGTCTCTCACCTATCCACCCCCATCCCATTAGACTGTCACTGGAATGCTTTGATGTTTCACTTATATATACTGTCATCTACCACATTTGCTTATTTCCGATCTGACGAAGAAGGGCAACCTTCGAAAGCTAATTAAGAAATGTATTAAGTTATGTCCAATAAAAAAAGGTATCATCTTATTGATTACCTTTAAAAGTGGACTAACACGGCTACCACACCTCTCTACTCCCTAAAGTGGTATCGGAGTTCCACCTCAATCAATCCATTGTACTTTCTGTCTTCTTCCCTAAGCCACACTCTCTCATCCTGGAGAAGCAGCACTGCATACCTTACACTGAAAGTGTGCTCTAGCGTATTATCTGGAGTGTACTAAACCTCATAGGGAGTCCTCCAAAAGTTTTGTATCTTTCAATCCTAACAGATTGGGAATTGCCAAATGTACTATGTTGACTTAACTGGCTGACTGTATTTCCTACATGTATTCTCAAGCTGGACTGACAGTTCATGGCCATGTCACCTTTCACAATGTAAGAACAATCGCGGCTTCAGTAGCCCATTTTCACTCTTCCTCCATTGAAGAAATTTGCAAGGCGGCAGTGTTACCAAGTTAATTATTGACATTGTGAACCTGGCAGCTAGCGAGTCTCACATTTGAGAATATTGTGCCTGCTTGTCCTCAGAGAAGCAAAGTTACTTACCTGTAGCAGGTGTTTTCCGAGGACAGCAGATATATATTCTCACAGCCCTTCCACCTCCCCTTGGAGTTATCTTCTTATCTTTCATACTATACTGCTGATCCTGCACTTGAGTGTCAGGCGGGAAGCCATCTGCACATGCATGGTGGGTGCACCTCCTTTTAAAGTGATAGTGCACTATGACATTGTCCATACTGGGCTCCATGGATGACACTACCCATATATGAGAATTTATGCTTTCTGTCCTCGGAGAACACCTGCTACGAGTAAGTATCTGTGCTATATAGTATGTTGCCACAATTTGCATTTAATAGTGTGCTGGATTGTTTTGTGCTCTTGTTTTCAGTAACTAACTATACTGCTGATCTCGTAACATCAATGTTGATACAGCAGGTGAATTTCTACAGTTTTGGGTGGAATATCTTCATATTTGATTTCATTTCTGCTCGAATAAATATTTTAAATTCCTATTGGCACGGCCAGGGAATCTAAATATTCAGCCATACAAGATGGGTAATTCAGCAAAACATGAGTATTAAAGATTTAATAATATGCTATTAGTAGAAAGTTTTATTTTGATATGTATTATGTCATTCATCTGTTTTAGACGCTATGAAGAAGACATGTATTGGAGGCGAATGGAAGAAGAACAGCATCACTGGGATGATCGTCGTAGAATGCCTGATGGAGGATATCCCCATGGTCCTCCAGGACCTCCAGGCCTACTAGGAGTAAGACCAGGAATGCCACCTCAACCACAAGGACCAGCAGTAAGTTTCTCTTTTGTTGAATATTAACATCCCCTTTGGTCCTTCAGACAAGCATTTCTTAGATGGGCATGTCATCCCACTCAGCTCTGAATAGTGGCACACGGTACCCTAATATTAAGTGATAGTTATGGTCTTCAACATTGATTATGTTTGTCCATACCGGAAATGAACTTTTTATATTTGACTAACTGCCCTTTAATTTACTCTATCATCTATGAACTTTAATGTAATACCACCTTGTAATTCTGTGATCTACGAATAACAATGCTATACCACTTTGTATTTCTCAGACCCGGAAATGGAGACCGCCATTACGGCATAATGTAAATTACTCTATCATCCATGAACATTAGTGCAATACCACTTTGTAATATACCCTATAATGTACATTCTATACCACTTTGTATTTCTCAGATCCGGAAGTGACGACTGTCACTACGGCATTATGTAAGCCACATTGAGCCTGCAAATAGGTAGGAAAATGTGGGTACAAATGCAACAAATAAATATCTAAGAAAAGTTCAGAATGGTTTCCCTGGGCACCCTTCTTCCCATGATTCAGGAAAACGATTGGCTATGCTCTCTGGACTTAAAGGATGCTTATACCCATATCTCGATACTCCCAGCTCGCAGGACGTATCTTCAGTTTCGGCTAGGAACGCAGCACTTTCAGTACTGTGCACTGCCTTTTGGTCTGGCGTCTGTACCCAGTGTGTTTACCAAGTGCCTGGCTGTAGTCGCAGTGTCACTACGCAGACTGGGAGTGCATGTCTTCCCTTGACAATTGGCTGGTGAAGAGCACATCGGAGGTGGGTGCTTTGCAGTCCATGCGAATGACTATTCAGGTGCCAGAACTACTGGGGTTCGTGATCGATTATACCAAGTCCCATCTCACCCCAGTTCAAAAATTGGAGTTCATTGGAGCACTGTTGAACACAAAGACAGCTCGAGCTTTTCTCCCCGAGGCGAAGGCAGACAATCTCTTCACCCTAGTGTCTATGGTTCGAGCGTCTCAATAGGTCACTGCTCGGCAGATGTTGAGACTTCTGGGGCACATGGCCTCTACAGTTCACGTAACTCCCATGGCACGTCTACACATGAGATCAGCTCAATGGACCCTAGCTTCCCAGTGGTATCAAGCTGCGGGCAGTCTAGAGGATGTGATCCAATTGTCCACCGACTTTCGGAATTCCATGCAGTGGTGGATGATTCGGCCCAATTTGACCTTGGGACGTCCATTCCAAATTCCTCAGCCACAGAAAGTGCTGACGACGGATGCATCCCTCCTGGGGTGGGGAGCTCATATAGATGGGCTTCACACTCAAGCATCTTGGTCCTTTCAGGAAAAAGGTCTGCAGATCAACCTCCTGGAATTAAGAGTGATATGGAACGCTCTAAAGTCTTTCAGAGACCGGCTGTCAAACCAAGTTAGATTGATTCAGAGAGACAATCAGATTACCATGTATTACACCAACAAGCAGGGGGGCACCGGATCTCGCCCTCTGTGTCAGGAAGCCATCCAGATGTGACTTTGGGTCCGCCGTCACGGTATGTTTCTCCAAGCCACTTATCTGGCAGGCGTAAACAACAGTCTGGCCGACAGAATGAGCAGGGTAATGCAACCTCACGAGTGGTCACTGAACATGGGTGTAGTCTGCAAGATCTTCTGAGCGTGGGGCACCCCCTCTTTGGATCTTTTTGTCCCTCACTTCTGTTCCAGGCTCCAGGCCCACGACAGACTAGCGTCAGATGCCTTTCTCCTGCATTGGGGAACAGGCCTTCTGTATGTGTATCCTCCCATACCTCTAGTTGGGAAGACTTTGATGAAACTCAAGCAAGACTGCGGAACCATGATTCTGATAGCTTCCTTCTGGCCGCGTCAGATTTGGTTCCCTCTTCTGGAGTTGTCCTCCGAGGAACCGTGGAGATTGGAATGTTTTCCAACCCTCATCACCCAGAACGAGGGATTGCTTCTACATCCCAACCTCCAGTCTCTGGCTCTCATGGCCTGGATGTTGAGAGCTTAGAATTCGCCTCCTTGGGTCTTTCAGAGGGTGTCTCTCGAGTCTTGCTTCAAGGAAAGATTCCATCAAGAGGTGTTACTTTTTCAAATGGAGGAGGTTTGCCGTCTGGTGCGACAGCAAGGCCCTAAATCCTCTTTCTTGTCCCTACACAGACCCTGCTTGAATACCTTATACACTTGTCAGAGTCTGGTCTCAAGACCAACTCCGTAAGAGTTCACCTTAGTGCGATTAGTGCTTTTCATCAACGTGTAGATGGTAAGCCTATCTCTGGACAGCCTTTAGTTGTTTGCTTCATGAGAGGTTTGCTTTTGTCAAAGCCCCCTGTCAAACCTCCACCAGTGTCATGGGATCTCAACGTCATTCTCACCCAGCTGATGAAGCCTCCTTTTGAACCACTGAATTCCTGCCATCTAAAGTACTTGACCTGGAAGGTCATTTTCTTGGTGGCTGTTACTTTAGCTCGGAGAGTCAGTGAGCTTCAAGCCTTGGTAGTGCATGCTCCTTACCTCAAGTTTCATCACAACAGAGTAGTCCTCCGTACTCGCCCTAAGTTCTTGCCGAAGGTGGTGTCGGACTTCCATCTGAACCAGTCAATTATCTTGCCAACATTTTTTCCCCATCCTCATACCCGCCCTGGCGAAAGCAGTTTACATACCTTGGACTGCAAGAGAGCATTGGCCTTGTACATGGAGCGGACGAAGCCCTTCAGACAGTCCGCCCAGTTGTTTGTTTCTTTCAATCCCAACAGGAGGGGAGTTGCCATCGGAAAACGCATAATCTCCAATTGGCTAGCAGATTGCATTTCTTTCACTTATGCCCAAGTTGGGCAGACCTTACAGGGTCACGTCACAGCTCATAATGTTAGAGCCTTGGCTGCGTCAGTGGCCCACTTAGTCGGCCTCCATTGAAGAGATTTGCAAAGCTGCGACGTGGTCATCAGTCCACACATTCACATCTCACTACTGCCTTCAGCAAGATACCCGACGCGATAGTCGGTTTGGGCAGGCGGTGTTCATTGTTTTGGGTGAATCTGGATGCTAGGGATACCCCAATTGTGAGAACAAGCAGCCTGCTTGTCCTCGGAGAAAGCAAAGATACTTACCTGTAGCAGGTATTCTCCAAGGACAGCAGGCTGATTGTTCTCACAAACCTGCCTTCCTCCCCTTTGGAGTTGTTGTTTTTGTGTTTATGCTTTTTGATTAAACTAGAGAGGCACGCTCGTGCATGCGCGGTTTGCGTTGCTTCGCGCGATGGAACGTTCTACAAAGTTTTTCTGTATTTTGCTTGCAAAATGTTTGCCGGTTCCTGGGCCACCGCGGATGTTAACCCAATTGTGAGAACAATCAGCCTGCTGTCCTCGGAGAATACTTGCAACAGGTAAGTATCTTCGCTATATCAGATGTGATTAACAACTTTGAGTTGCTGCATTATGCTCCCTCTCCGGCCAAATTTCAATTGTATGCTAAAAAAAAAAAAAAAAGTTTTCCACAACCTGTTTGGCTGTGTGCCTTGACTAGATTTTGAGCTCCATAGATCAAAGACGCTTAAGGGCATCTGTGCAGTGCTGCGTAATATAGTGATGCCATAGAAATGATAAATACAGTAGGACAGTGGATAAGGGTTAGATGTATGGGTACCAGTGAGATAGGAGAAATAGTAGTGAGCAGTGGAAAGAACAGAAATGCATTATATAGTTCAGTTGTTATGGAACTTAGTATATAGGCACTCAGTTGCACATGGTGCAAAGGTATGATCATGGATTAGAAAATGTCTTTTTGTTTTCTTGGCAAAGTTAATTTTGCTCTTCTTTGTGCAGCCTCTCCGACGCCCAGACTCATCTGATGATCGTTACGTGATGACTAAACATGCAACCATTTATCCAACAGAAGAGGAGCTTCAGGCTGTCCAGAAAATAGTTTCCATCACTGAACGTGCCCTGAAACTTGTGTCAGACTTTTTGACAGAACAAGATAAAAGCAAGGGGAAGGAAACTGATGATAAGAAGGATGTCAGCAAGGACAGGTGAGATATATGTACTTTAAGAAGTTCTGAAGTTAGTGGTGTCTTTTTAAGTCTTGCCCAGTTTCCATCTATACCTCATATCTGCCCTATGTTTTGTTCTGAAGTCATCCTTCTCATTCTTTACTTTCCAGTATGCTAGGAGAGGGAAGTGTCTTGAATTGCTTTCACCTTAAAGCAATCAAGCTTCTAGAATGTTCAGGCAAACCTTTACATCCTGTATTTTAACAGCTGACACATTTTGATGTTCATGATACATTTAAATTTACTTCTCTGATAAGAAGCAGGAATACTATATATTCTCATATGTGGATGATATCATCCATCAGAATCATATGCAGGAACATCTCTCCCTCTTTGATAAAACGTCTTAGAGTGTAGCATCATGCATGCACACACCTTCCCACCTGCTGATGTTTTGTGGGACCTCACCAGTCACCATTTTTCCACAGAGCTTAATGGGCACACTTTGCTGGTTCTCCCTCTCAGCTAACAGCTGGCAATACCTTTTTGGTTATAATTAGTTTTTTCATTAAGTTCTATCACTGTTTTGTGGTGTCCTTTTAAAATGGTGTGTGTGTGTGTATTCAGTCGTTCGTTCATTCTCAGAAAACAGACTGGCAAGCGGTCCACAAGTTTCAAAAGGAAGAGCTCAACATAATTGTTAGATAAAATCAAAATTTGAGAACAAAAAACAAAGATATCCTCGAGTGGCTCTGTACAGCATCTGTGCCCCCAATGTCTATACATTCAAATGTTTCACTCAACTATAGGCTTGCCTGGCCATGTTCGAGATCTACCCATTTATCCTTGGGGGAGACTTCAACACAACATCACCAGCGACCCTCTGATAGCCACCTAGAAGGCCCATGGGGGATCATGAGGAAAGGGGTTACTACTTGATTAGGGAGTTGGCAGTATTGGATGTCTGTTGGTTGCTCCACATAGAGGACTGACTTTTTTCTCTCTCATGCTCACAGGGTTCATGCACACTTTGGACTACATTTTGGTCTCTCTTGGTCCTTGTTTCATTCTTTGGTACAGACAGCAATAGGCATGGTAGATGTCGCCGATCATGCCCAGGTTTGGGTAGAACTCACCTGGGGTGAGCTTTCCCGCTCCTCGAGGTAGAGATTGAACCCTGCTCTCTGTCAGAGCAACAACTTCAGTGTGTGTCTTAGGCTTGGCTGAATTATTTAGCTGACAATCGTGGGGAGGATATGGGGCCTCAGACATATTGGGAGGCTGCTAAGGCGGTTCTCCGGGGTAAAATTATCTCTCTTACTTTGCGCATCAGGAGAAAGGAGCGGGATGTACTAGAGGTGGTGTCCAGGTTACTTGAGACGCATCGACTTTTTATTGTTCAGCCTTCAGAGCAAAATTGCACCACACATTTTGAAACCAAGAGGCAAATACAGAAATTGTTAAATGCGAGGGCCCTGTACAACATCAAATTGTATAAATACAGATTGCACCAGTGGAGTAACAAGACAGGTAAATTGTTGGCCTCTTTGGTGAAGTCCCGGTCTACCAAAAGTTGCATGTCAAGGGGAGGCATAGGGAACCCTAGCACTAAAATTAACTGACATCCAAAGGGAATTCATACACTTTTACACATCTCTATGTGATTTGGGCTCCTTTTCAGAACCAGATTGTGTGGAATTCTTTTCTTCCTTGAATTTGCCACAGCTTACTGCAGAACAGTCAAGACTTCTTTATACATCGTTAACAGGGAAGGAGGTACAGGGGGTTACCAAAAAATTAAAACTGGCCCAGGGCCAGACGGATTGGGCACAGAATTCTATAAAATCCTTCAGGACCTTATTATTCCACCCTTCATCCATATATGTGACACGGTTTGGGAAACCCAGGCTATGGGTCCTACTTTGAACCATGTTTATATTACTGTTCCCCTGAAGCCAGAGAGAAACACCATTTCTTTAGGGAGGGGCATGAGCAGGGCTTTTTTTGTTCTGGTACACGGTGGTACGGCTTACCGGCACCTTTTTTCACCTGCTCCCCATGAGCAAACTTCAAGTGGCAGCTGACCCGAGCTACTCTCTCTCCGCTGCCGCTTCCTCCACCTCCAAAGGCAGCTGTCCTGAGTTTTTCTCTCTATCCTCCCCCCCCCCCCCCCCCCCCCCCCATGTACCTTTCAAACTGATTTTCCCCTTTAGAGCACAAACAGCAGCAGCGTTTCATATTTATTTATTTACCTGCGTTGGCCCAGGTGTCCCTTCTTTCTGCCACGCCCCTGTGGAAACAAAGTTACAGCAAGGGTGCAGCAGAGAGGAGGACTCCTGGGCTGACACAGGGCAGGCTAATCAATGTGAAAATCAGTTGCTGTTAGTGCTCTGAAGGGGAAAATCGCATTGAAAAGTATGGACCTGGGGCAGAGGTAGAAGGGAAGGTGAGATGCTAGATTATGGGGTGAATGGGCGGAGAGAGAGAGAGGGAAACATGCTGGATCATGGAGTGAAGGGGAGGGAGGAAAGAGCAGGAAACGTGCTGGATCATGGGAGGAAGGAAAGAGAGAGGGAAACATGCTGGATCATTGAATGAAGGGAAGGTAGGATGGTGAGGTGCTGGATTAATAGGGGTGAAGGGGCGGAAGGAAAGAGAGAGGGAAACATCCTGGATTATGGGGTTGAAGGGGAGGAAGGAAAGAGAGAGAGGGAAACCTGCTGGATCATGGGGTGAAGGGGAGGAAGGAAAGAGTGAAACATACTGGATCATGGGGTGAAAGAAAGAGGGGAACATGTTGGATCGTGGAATGAAGGCAGTGTAGGATGGTGAGATGCTAGATCAAGGGGTGAAGGGGAGGAAGGAAAGAGAGAGGAAAACATTCTAGATCATGGGGTAAAGGGAAGGGATGACACAAACCAGACTAGCAAAATCCAGATACTGAACCGGAACCAACTCATGGTATTAGTCAGATTTGGAGCTTCTTGTGAAGCTTAGCCAGTTAAAGTTAGTGCCAGTGCTGCACATCTTTCCTCCCTCCCTGTGGGCCCTACAGATTTACAGAGTTAACTGGCCTCCTGGCCCGGCGGCAGTTACAACATGCTCTTTCTGGCCAGTTCCAGGCTCTGTTGCAACTCCCTGTTGCCGCATCAGAAGGATGTGGCAGAGGGAAAGCCTTGGAGTTGCTGGAGGAAGTCTGTTGTAATCACTTGGCAAACTCTGTAAGTTTGTAGGGCCTGTGGGGAAGGAGGACAGACAGATAAGGAGGTGATGCCAGACCCGCAGAGGGAGGTAGAGGGGAAGAGCTACATTTGCATGATGGGAAGGGTGAGGGGAGAAGCTGCCCATGAATAGAAGGGAGGGGAGAGCAGAGTTGCGGCAGATATGGTGCCTGTGGATGGAAAGGAGAGAGGAGAAGCTGCACACAAAGGGAAGGGAGAGAAGAGGGGGACATGCTACCATATGGATAGAAAGGAGAGGGGAGGTGATATGCTGCATATGGGTGGAAGAGAGAGGGGGGACAGACTGCATATAGATAGAAGGGAAGAGGTGAGATGGACATGTGCACAGGGAAGAGAAGAGGTGATCTCAGAAAAGGAAGAAAAGGAGGCAGGGGTTGGAGGGTTGAGAGAATGGACTAAGGGAAGGAGAGGTGGAGGTGACCTGGTTGAGAATTCAAGTTTAATCTTGTGAACCTTATCATGAAAGTACTTAGCCAGAGTCTGGGGAGAAAGCGAAGGGGGAGTTGGAGGTGAAGGCACTTTGAGGAGAGAGTTCAGTGTGGCAAAGAGACGTCGAAGGTTTCAGCCAAGAGAATTTGTCAACTGGATGTAATAGTTCTGTTTGGCAAGTAAAAGAGCAGACTGGAAGGAGGGTCAGCAAGAATTTGAAATGTATGAAGTCAGCATGGGCACGGGATTTCAGCTAAAGGCGTTTGGCAGAGCTGGCACAGGAATGTAGGCAGCGGATTCTAGAGGTCAGCCAAGGCTGGGGTTTGGTATGTTTTACAGGACAGGGGAATAGGAGGAGCGAGAGTATCCAGAGCAGAGGAGAGAATAGTATTATAGGAAGACAGACTTGTTATCCAAGTCATTGACAGACTTGGATAACATAGTGGTAGTGAAGAGATCTGAAACACTGGAGGACAGAGTAGAAGGGTCAATAGCCTGAAGATTCCTAAATGTATTGGGTAAGATTGGACGGGACTTGGGAGGAGGGTGTTTAAGTGTGAAAGTTATCAGATGATAGAGAGGGGAAGAGTTGAGGCACAGAAATTGGAGAGTGAGCAGTTTGAGAAGAGGATAAGATCAAGACAGTGGCCATTCTGGTGAGTGGGGGCAGTGGAGCACAGTTGAAGATTGAAAGAGGATTTTAAAGCAAAGAACTGCGAAGCAAATGTTAATGCTAATTTTGCTCCTAAAATTAAGAAAACAGAAGCTGAGATAGAGTATCTTAATATTACACTAGTAAAAAAGGCCCGTTTCTGGATCAAATGAAACGGGCGCTAGCAAGGTTTTCCTCCCCAACACCCCACCCACCCACCGGTTCGTCGTTGTGAAGCCACTGACGCCATAGCTCCGCACCTCGACGTCATCACGTTTGACGTGAGGGCGGGGCCCAGAGATTTGGTGCTTTCGGTGGCTTCACCACCACGAACCCTTCATTTCGGAAGTGACGTCAGTGTCCTCAGAACGTTGAGGGTGAGTTTTATGTACGGAAGTGACGTCAGTGTCCTCAGAACGTTGAGGGTGAGTTTTATTATATAGGATAACATGAGCCTCAACTGCCATGGCACAAGTCAGACTTTTACTGCATACAACCTCATAAGGCTCCTTCTGATCTGCTCAATGGCAGACCAAAAAACTACAGAAAAAACAGCTACCATAGTAACTCAAAATCCAGCGCTGATTTTACTGTCTACCTCTTTGGGGCAACGCCTGATACATTACTCGACAAGGTGTGAAGACCTGGGGAGGGGTTTAGGTTCTGTTAAGGAGTTTTAAAAGGAAAATGTTAAGGGGGAGATGAACAATATTTTCATTGAGCTGTTTCCATCTTTGGTGTGTTACCTCATATGTGATTCTTGCATTGTTCAGTTCTGCATTAGTTTTGATTGGATGGTTGATCTATATTGTACTTGCCTTTGACTTAATAAAGATATTTTCCACAAAAAAAAGATAAACATAGTAAAACCATTACGCACGTCAGAATTATATCTCTGTATATAAAAGGCACCTCCAACGTTCTAATTGAAGCCTCCAGCCGGAAACTTGAGGTGGCAGAGATATTTGGTTTGGCACCTGCAGTGGTTGCCCTGGGTGATTAACAAGGTCAGCTGGGGTCAGAGCTCCTTGCAAGTAAAGCAATTAACTCCTCCCAGAGTTGTTTTCTCAGGCACCTCGAGTGGTTGCCCTGGGTGATTAACAAGGTCACCTGGGGTACACACTCTCTCAAACATACACGCTCCAAGGAAAACCTTGCTAGCGCCCGTTTCATTTCTCAGAAACGGGCCTTTTTTACTAGTAATAAATAGTACCTTTTAAATTGGGACAATAGATACAAGTACATACTTGATGCAGTAGCACCATTACAAACAAAAACATTGCGAAGACATAACTCACTTCCTTGGTTTAACGATGAACTGAAAAAACTAAAAACTCAAGCAAGGAGGCTCGAACATGCATGGAATAAAATGAAAGATGAACAAACTTTCACTGCGTGGAAACAAATGTTAAGAAAATACAAATATACTATCAGACAGACTAAAAGGTCATATTACAAATCCAAAATTGGACCAGGTTATAAAGATTTACACAAGTTATTCCAATCTGTTCATAACCTCCTAGATACTACACCGGTCACCTCAACTAATTCAGATACCCCATCAGCAAATGATCTAGCCACGTACTTCAACGAAAAAATCATTAAACTAAGATCCACCTTACCAACTAATTCCTCTAACTACAAAATATTCATTGATTGCCTGGACTCAACCACTGATGAATATCCAGTAGACTGTATATGGACAAATTTCAATTCTCTAATGGAGGACATAGTCACCCAAGCAATCAATAGATTCACCAAATCCCATTGCAAACTAGACATGCCCCAGTCACTTAATAAAATCTGCCCCTCAATGCTTCCTAACAGACCTCACATCCTATCTAAACCACATGCTCCAACATGGATTCTTTCCTATGGATAAGGGTAATATACTACTTACACCAATTCCCAAAGATCAGAAGAAAAAATTAAATGATATAACCAATTATCGCCCAGTTGCATCCATCCCTCTTGTAGTTAAGTTAATGGAAAGCCTAGTAACTAAACAACTTACTGATTACTTAAGCAAATTCTCAGTATTACATGCATCCCAGTCTGGATTCCGTGGTAATCATAGTACTGAAACAGTTCTTATAACACTCCTGACTAAATTCAAACAAATTATTGCAACTGGCAATAATGTTCTCCTCCTCCAGTTCGATATGTCCAGCCCGTTTGACATGGTTAACCATGGTGTTCTTTTAAACATCCTAGAATACTTTGGAATTGGCGGAAATGTATTGAATTGGTGTCACAACTTCCTAACCGCAAGAACATATCAGGTGATACGTAAGTCAATCGTATCATCACTATGGAGACCTGGATGTGGAGTGCCTCAGGGATCGCCGCTTTCACCGATTCTCTTTAACTTAATGATGCTACCATTGGCCAGATCACTATCCAGTCAAGGCCTAAACCTGTATATTTACGCTGATGACATTACGATATATATTTCGTTTAAGAACAACTTACCAGAAATTGCAGACAAAATTAATAACAGCTTCCAAATAATGAACTCATGGGCGGATGCATTCCAGCTTAAGCTTAATGCAGAAAAGACGCAATGTCTTATTCTTTCATCGCAGTATAACAAGACCAATTACACCAATATAAATACACCAAGCCACACTCTTCCTGTTGCAGATACGCTGAAACTCCTGGGTGTTACTATTGACCGAAGTCTTACCCTTGATTGCCCTGTGAAAAATGTCACAAAGAAAATGTTTTATGTGGAAGCTTAAAAGAGTGAAACCTTTTTTCCCAAGGGAGATATTCCACAAGCTGGTGCAATCATTGGTACTGAGCCATCTGGATTACTGCAATTCCATTTACGCAGGATGCAAAGTGCAAACCATTAAGAAACTCCAGAATGCCCAGTACACCGCAGCCAGACTCATATTCGGAAAGACAAAATATGAAAGTGCCAAACCTCTTAGAGAAAAATTACATTGGCTCCCATTAAAAGATAGAATTGCATTCAAAATCTGCACCTTAACTCATAAAATCATTCATGGAGAGGCCCCATCATATATACTTACCAACACGAAATACCAAAAGTTCATCACGCACTTTCCTAAACCTCCACTACCCCAGTTGCAGAGGTCTTAAATACAAATCAATACATGCATCTAGCTTCGCCTACCTCTGCACACAATTATGGAATAAACTACCGAATACTATAAAAACTACCCACGACTTGACAACCTTCTGGAAGTTACTGAAGACGTACCTGTTCAAAGAGACTTACAAAAAGAATCCTCCTTAATGACTTGTTTCCTAATCTATACCAGAACCAACCAATATTGATCCCTTCTGATTTGATTATTTTATGATATCATTATTGAACATTACACTTTTTCCTACTCTCACTTGTATGTTATGTATTATCATTTTATTTACCCTACCTACCTGTTGTTCTTGTACATTAATTGTAACAATATGCTGAAATTCTTACTCTGTTAATGGTGATGCCATTGCTATATAATGTAAGCCACATTGAGCCTGCAAATAGGTGGGAAAATGTGGGATACAAATGCAGCAAATAAAAATATATATATAATATAAATGCATAATAAATTGAGTACTTAAACCAATTAAAGATTTTCCAGTTGATGTAATTACATACAAGCTGAAACCTCAACTGAGATTTCTGGGTGTGATCTGGATAATTCTTTGACCTTTGAACCTCATATACGATCATTGTCATCAAAAGTGTTTAGTTTATTGTGGAAGTTAAGACATATTAGATCTTGCTTTGACTACAGTATTTCAATTTATTGTACAGATATTAGTTATGGGTCATCTGGACTATTAGCAATGCTATTTATGTTGGATATAATGTTGTTATCTGACGGAGGCTGCAGACATTACAAAATACTGCAGCCCATCTGATCTGTAAAACATCTATATTTGAAAGTGCTAAATCATTGCTGTGTAGTCTCCACTGGTTACCAATGAAAGCTCATTCTATTTTTAAATTGTGTTGTCTTGTCTTTTTAATTCTTTATGGCGTGGCTCCACAATATATGGCGCCTTCGGTTATTATGCGGGATAAGAATTATGCTGTTGACAGTAGACATTTTTTAAGGTTTCAGTCTCCTTTGCCTCTAAAGGTTATATATAAATCAGAATTTGTATAGACGTTCCCTATCAAGTAACTAAATAGTGGAATGTGCTTCTGAATTATTTACCATCAATATAATTACCTCCACTATTTATTTATTTATTTGTAGCATTTGTATCACACATTTTCCCACCTATTTGCAGGCTCAATGTGGCTTACATTGTTCCGTAATGGTGATTACCAGTTCCGGAAAAGAGAAATACATAGTTAAGGTAGAGGAGACAGAGTGGATTAGGTATTCAGGTAAGGAAAGTTATATATCGCTGTTATACCACAGACCTCAGCGGTGCCACTCATTGGTTCTTAACTTTTCACCAGCAAGAATTATGTACCCTCCTCCTCATCAGTCCTTGGTGTAAATTTTTAGCATTTCAATTTTACTATACTTTTTACTTTTTATTTGTTTCTTTATATTTTTCTTTTATAATGAAAGTTTAAAATAACCATAGATACTCATCTCAAAGTTGGTTTCTCAATCAGTCGGGTTTAAATCCGACATAGACTGTTTCGCCTTGGAGCTGTTTCAAGGAACACCCCTAAAATGACAAAAGCCAAAGAATAACATATGTCCATGCCCCATCACCAATCTTAAAGTAGAGAAATTTACCTATTACAAACGGCGCTGGCATTTCTCAGCCTGCTTGCTTATACAGCTTCTAAAATGGTGGCAGCATTTTACTGATATTTGATTTCCTGAACCTAATCATGTGATTTAAACAAGAGACCAGTCGCAGAGCTCTTGATCACAGCAACGTCATCCATTCTGTTTCTATATTTAGTTCCATAGGACTAACCATATTTTATTTATTTATTTATTTCATTTGTATCCCGCATTTTCCCACAAATTTGCAGGCTCAATGTGGTTTACATAGTACCGGGAGGCAATTGCCGCTTCCAGTGAAACAAATACAAGGTGATATAATGGTAGGATAAAGTTCATGTAGCACAGCCACAGTTAAGGAAATGTACGGGAAGGGGTTGAATTTTGTCCAGTTACATACTTTGGTATTGATGTGTCGCAGAGGATAGGGGTTTAGGTTGGGTCCGCGGAGTGAGTATGCCTTTTTGAATAGGTTAGTTTTTAATTATTTCCGGAAGGTTAGGTAGTCGTACGTCGTTTTCAGGGCTTTTGTTAGTGTGTTTGAGTTGTGTGCTTATGTAGGTGAAGCTGGATGCATATGTAGATTTGTATTTGAGGCCTTTGCAGCTTGGGTAGTGCAGATTTAGATAGGGTTGAGATGATTTGGATGTATTTCTAGTTGGTAGATCAGTCAGGTCTGTCATGTATCCTGGGGCTTCACCGTACATTATTTTGTGGACCATGGTGCAGATTTTGAAAGTGATGCGTTCTTTGATTGGGAGCCAATGAAGTTTTTCGCGGAGGGGTTTTGCACTTTCATATCGTGTGTTTTCAAATATGAGCCTAGCTGCCATGATCTGGGCGGTCTGAAGCTTCTTAAGGGTCTGTTCCTTGCATCCCGCGTAGATTCCATTGCAATAATCTAGGTGGCTTAGTACCATTGTACCAAGTAGCGGAATGTAGCCCATGGAAAGTATTGTTTCAGGCGTTTGAGTTTCCACATTGAGTGGAACATTTTCTTTGTTGTGGATGCCGCTTGACTTTCAAGTGTTAAGTAGCGGTCAATTGTAACACCAGGGATTTTCAGGCTTTCTGAGATGGGGAGGGTGTAATCTGGGGTGTTGATAGTTGTGGGGTTATCCATGTTTTGTTGTGATGAGAGGATGAGACAATGTGTTTTTTCTTTATTGAGTTTTAGCAGAAATGAATTAGCCCATGAGTCCATAGTGTTTAAGTTCAATCATTTTTATTGACAACATTGCTTGACTGGTACATTACATAGTGAATATAACACAATTCCAGAAGAAATAGCAATGGTGATTTAGAAACAATTACATCTGCAACAGAACTATTCTCCCCCACAACCTTACCCTCCCTCAACCCCCACCCTACCTCCTTCAAGTGAACCCCCCTACCTCCCTCCCTCACGTGAGCTGCTCAAATATTTAAAATGTAACTTCTCCTTCTAGAGGGCAAAGTCAACCACAAAGGTTCCCATTGTGCACAAAATCTTTCTCCCAAGGCATTGTCCAGGGAGCGAATGCCACATCTATCCAGTTTCATTTGTTGAATCAACTGTGCTGTCCAAAGAACCAGGGAAGGACTCTGGTCTGACAACCAGTAGCGCAGAATGGTTGAGATCCCATAAAATATAGCCAACCACAAACCGCTTAAAACACCCAGACGGGGTCCCAGTGCATCTGTATTTAAAAAAGAGCAGCAAAGGATCTAATACCAGGGTACACCCCCAAAGTTGTTCTATGGAGAGAATAATACCCCCCCCCCCCCCCCCCCCCCCCCCCAGAACAGTTTGACCAGAGGACACAACCAGAACATGGCCCAGAGAGGCGGACCCACTCCCACATTTTGGACGTGCCATCACAGGATTCAGTGATTCGAGCTGCCCTTTTCAGCGGCACATGAGTTCTTAAAAGGAATCTATATAGCTTCTCGCCCTGTGGAACTGACAAACCCATCCTATACAGGTTCCCTATAAATGTTCTACATACGTCAGGTGGAATTGTGCAGCCTAGGTCTTTTGACCAACCATGGTCAAATTCCGTAGTAGTGTCTTTCAGTTGCTGATGATGGAATTTTGGGGGACGAACTGCTGAGCCCCCAAGGAATACATCTCTGTTAGTACATCAACTACATCCTCTGTCAGGTCTGTCCATTTTAAATTCGACACATAATGCTTTAGTTGGAGATAGGCGAACTGCTGACCCTCTGAAATACCGAATTCCTCACAGAGTTTTGCAAGTGGTTTTAGTTGCCCCTCCTCATTAATCGCCTGTGCTAGGTAGACTATTCCTTGAGCTGCCCAACGGCTAAAGACACTTTTCCCCTGCCCCAGAGGGAAATCTGGATTATTACTGATAGAGAGCAGGGGGTAGTTTTTGCCAAGAAGTTGTGTCTCCTGCATACCCACCTCCAAGTGGCTCTAAGCAACTGTAGGAGGGGATGTCTCCTAAAGGCGTGGGTGGGTAATTTATTTCCTGCATGGAGGAGGTAGCTAAAATGTGTCTCGCGGAAGAGAGACACCTCCGCCGCAGTAATAGAGAATTCTGAAGTGCCCCGAAACCAGTTGTTTATATGGCACATTGCGCAGGCAATTGAAAAGTACCTCACACTCAGCAGTCCCATCCCACCATACTCCTTCGGTGTAGTAATCGTTTCCAAGGGTAATCTGGGCTGCTTGCCTTGCCATAAATATGCCTGAACAAGTCTGTTCATACTCTTCTCCTCCCTACCTTTCAAAAACAGGGGGAGCTGCTTGAATAGGTAAAGCCACCAGGGGGCGACCAATATGTTTAAAAAGGGCAATACATCCCCACAACGAGAGTGGCAGCACACGCCACAGCGTCAACTTGTGTCTCATCATTTTTAAAAGAGGATTAACATTGATGTTATATAAAGAAGCTAGATCCCTGGGAATTAATATCCCTAGATATTTCAGAACTTTGTCTGCCCATCTTAACTGAAATTCCCTTCGCCAGGTATGTTTTACTGATTCATCAGTTGCCAACGCACAGGACTTCTGTAGATTTAAAGAGAATCCTGACAGAGTTCCATAATGTCTCACTGTTTCCAGCACACATTGAAGTGAAGCCTGAGGCTCTGTTAGGACCAGCATAATGTCATCTGCATACGCCAAGGCCTTCACCTCCTCAGCGCCAGTATGCACCCCCCAAATCTTTCTCAAACCATTTAACATCCTGAGCAGGGGCTCTAGCGAAAGATCGAATAACAGTGGGGATAATGGACACCCTTGTCTCGTTCCTCTCTTAATTGAGAATCATTCAGATCTACCAACGTTTGCCACAATGTGCGCCCCAATACCCGTATATAACACCTGAATGATCCGGCGGAACCCACCTGGGAATTCTAACCACTCCAAAGCCTGAAACAGATATTGCCAATCCACGTGGTCAAATGCCTTAGCAGCATCCAAGCTAACCACCATAAGAGGTTCATAGGTGCTGATACATTGGGCCATAGCTAGGAGAATTCTGCGTACAGGCAAGACTGAATGCCGTTTTAGGATAAATCCCACTTTCGCCTTGCTTATTAATTCTGGGATATGATCTATCAATCTGTTAGCTAAAATCTTTGCAAGGAGTTTAATATCTACGTTGATGAGGCTGATATGAGTCCGGGTCTACCGCTTTCTTACCCTGTTTAAGCAGCAGTGCAATCAAAGCGGTATTTTCATATTTGGGGAACTCTCCCTCATCTATAACTGCTTGATAGTATTCTAGTAATGGTCGAACCAGGGGTATTTGCAATGTTTTATAGAACTCCCCTGAGAACTCGTCAGTCCCTGGAGCCGAACGTTATTTTAACCCTCGAATTGCTTTTTGAAGTTCTCTAGGTTGCAAAGGTGACTCTAGTAGCTCCTGCACTTCAGCGGGCAACTTGGGCATCTCAGATCTGGCCATGAAATTGTCTACCTCGTCACTAAGTGGAGGACTATTAGCAGCGTATAGATTTTTGAAGTGGTTCAGCAAAACTAGCAACAGCTCGTCTGTACGGCTTACAATTTGCCCCTGAGGGTCTCTCAATGCCGGGATTGTACGATTCCCTGCCCATGATTTAACCACCCTAGCCAGCAGACCCCCTTTCCGATCCCCATATTTTGTCAGTCTGTACTTTTGAAATACTAGATGACGTTTCGTTCATGTATTAAAAGAATTAATTGTAACATAGTAGGTGTCGGCAGAAAAAGACCTGCACGGTCCATCCAGTCTGCCCAACAAGATAACTCATATGTGCTACTTTTTGTGTATACCCTACTTTGATTTGTTCCTGTACTCTTCAGGGCACAGACCGTATAAGTCTGCCCAGCACTAGCCCCGCCTCCCAACCACGGCTCTGGCACAGACCGTATAAGTCTGCCCAGCACTATCCCTGCCTCCCAACCACCAGTCCCGTCTCCCACCACCGGCTCTGGCACAGACCATATAAGTCTGCCCAGCACTATCCCCGCCTCCCAACCACCAGCCCCGCCTCCCACCAGCGGCTCTGCCACCTGATCTATACTAAGCTCCTGAGGATCCATTCCTTCTGCACAGGATTCCTTTATTCTTATTCCACACATGTTGAATTCCGTTACCGTTTTCATTTCCACCACCTCCCGCGGAAGAGCATTCCAAGCATCCACTACTCTCTCCGTGAAAAAGTACTTCCTGACATTTTTCTTGAGTCTGCCCCCCTTCAATCTCATTTCATGTCCTCTCGTTCTACCGCCTTCGCATCTCCGGAAAAGGTTCGTTTGCGGATTAATACCGTTCAAATATTTGAACGTCTGTATCATATCACCCCTGTTTCTCCGTTCCTCCAGAGTATACATGTTTAGTTCAGCAACTCTCTCCTCATACGTCTTGTAACGCAAATCCTATACCATTCTCGTAGCTTTTCTTTGCACCGCTTCAATTCTTTTTACATCCTTAACAAGATACGGCCTCCAAAACTGAACACAATACTCCAGGTGGGGCCTCACCCAACTTATACAGGGGCATCAACTCCCCCTTTCTTCTGCTGGTCACACCTCTCTATACAGCCTAACAACCTTCTAGCTACGGTCACCGCCTTGTCACACTGTTTCGTCGCCTTCAAATCTTCAGATACTATCACCCCAAGATCCCTCTCCCCGCCTAACACATACGTCTCCCGTGGATTTCTACTCTCTAACTACTACTACTACTTAACATTTCTAGAGCGCTACTAGGGTTACGCAATGCTGTACAGTTTAACAAAGAAAGTGCATCACTTTGCATTTCTTCGCATTGAATTTTAATTGCCAAACCGTAGACCATTCTTCTAGCTTCCTCAGATCCTTTTTCATGTTGTCCACTCCCTCCCGGTTGTCCACTCTGTTACAGATCTTAGTATCATCCGCAAATAGGCAAACTTTACCTTCTAACTCTTCGGCAATGTCACTCACAAATATATTGAACAGAATTGGCCCCAGCACTGATCCCTGAGGCACTCCACTACTCACCTTTCCCTCCTCTGAACGAATTCCATTCACCACCACCCTCTGGTGTCTGTCCGTCAACCAGTTCCTAATCCAGTTCACCACTTTGGATCCTATCTTCAGCCCATCCAGCTTATTTAAGAGCCTCCTGTGGAGAACCGTGTCAAAAGCTTTGCTGAAATCTAAGTAGATTACGTCCATAGCACGTCCCTGATTCAATTCTCCTGTCACCCAATCAAAGAACTCAATGAGATTCGTTTGGCAAGATTTCCCTTTGGTAAAATCATGTTGTCTCGGATCTTGCAACTTATTGGCTTTCAGGAAATTCACTATCCTTTCCTTCAGCATCGCTTCCATTACTTTTCCAATAATCGAAGTGAGGCTTACCGGCCTGTAGTTTCCAGTTTCTTCCCTATCACCACTTTTGTGAAGAGGGACCACCTCCGCCGTTCTCCAATCCCTCGGAACCTCTCCCATCTGCAAGGATATATTAAACAAATCCTTAAGAGAACCCGCCAAAACCTCTCTGAGCTCCCTCAATATCCTGGGGTGGATCCCATCCGGTCCCATGGCTTTGTCCACCTTTAGCTTTTCAAGTTATTGATACACACTCTCTTCCGTGAACGGTGCTCTATCCACTTCATTCTCATTTGTACTTTTTGCAGTCCATCGCGGTCCTTCTCCAGGATTTTCTTCTGTGAAAACAGAACAAAAGTATCTATTTAGCAAATTTGCTTTTTCTTCATCATATTCCACAAAGCGGTTCACAGTATCTTTTAGTCTCACAATTCCCTTTTTAGTCATTCTTTTTTCACTAATATACCTGAAGAAATTTTTGTCACCCCTTCTTACATTTCTAGCCATTTGTTCTTCCGCTCGCGCTTTCGCCAGACGTATCTCTCTCTTGGCTTCTTTCAGTTTCATCCGGTATTCCTCCTCGTGTTCCTTTTCTTGAGTTTTTTTGTATTTCTGTAACGCCAACTCTTTAGCCTTTATTTTCTCAGCCACTTGCTTGGAGAACCATATCGGTTTCCTTTTTCTCTTGCTTTTATTTACTTTCCTTACATAAAGGTTCGTGGCCCTATTTATAGCTTCTTTCAGCCTGGACCACTGTCCTTCCACTTCTCGTATTTCCTCCCAGCCCATCATCTCCTTCCTCAGGTATTCCCCCATTTTACTAAAGTCAGCACGCTTGAAATCCAGAACTTTGAGTTTTGAGTGGCCGCTCTCCACTTTAGCTGTAATATGAAACCAAACTGTTTGATGGTCACTGCTGCCCAGGTGGGCACCCACTCGGATATTTGACACGCTATCCCCATTTGTGAGCACCAGATCCAACGTCGCTCCCTCCCTCATGGGTTCCGTCACCATTTCTCTGAGCAAACCGCTTTGGAAAGCATCCACGATCTCTCTACTTCTTTTCGATTCCGCAAACGGAACCTCCCAATCTACATCTGGCAGATTGAAATCTCCCAGCAACAGCACCTCTCTCTTGTTTCCCAACTTTTGAATATCTGCGATCAGGTCTTTATCTAACTCCTCCAATTGTTTCGGAGGTCTGTAGACAACACCCATGTGTACAGAGGTTCTATCCTCTCTTTTAAAGGTGATCCATATCGCTTCTTCCTTTCCCTAGGTCCCTGTCATTTCGGTCGCCGTGATATCATTTCTCACATATAGAGCTACTCCTCCACCTTTACGACTCTCTCTATCCTTCCTAAATAGATTATAGCCTGGTATGTTTGCAACCCATTCATGGGAACCATTTAGCCACGTCTCTGTGATTGCAACAATGTCTAAGTCTGCCTCCAACATCAGGGCTTGAAGGTCATGAACTTTATTGCTTAGAGTGCGAGCATTTGTGGCCATCGCTTTCCATGTACATTTCCTGGTAAGTGCTTCAACATTTGTGATTTGGGGTTCTCTTTTCTCTTTGGGTACCTTTATATCCTTTTGCTCCAACTTCATTTCTTTCTCTTTTGCCTCAGATCTATTTTCAGGATCACCACCATGCTGTAATGGAGCAAAAGAATTCTGTAGGGGCAACACTTGAGGGCGGATGCCTCTGTGTCACATATCGAAGTCTACCTGAGCCTACTGTGAACCATCTATTCCTAGGTGGTTTTATCCTTGGAGGCAGTGGTGTGAATTTGGCTTGATTCTGTGCTGTATGGTTTTGTGTAGTCTTAGAAGCTGCTTTAAGTGCATCTAATTCCTGTTTTACCTTACTGAGCTCCTGTTTTAAACTAGCAAGCTGATGACAGATAGGACAAGCCTTAAGTCTCCAGATAATTGGCCTTGAAACTGAAACACCACAATTATTACAGAGAATGAAAGTCATCCTGATTTATTGGAATGGGAATGAGCAGGTATGCTATGATGGGGTTAATAGTGTGCAAGATTAACTTTACTCCTCAGCCATACATAGGCAATCAGAGGCAGTTGTAATTTGGGTGGAGTTAATTTGTAATAAGTAGAATAGTTAGGAAAGTTATTTAGGAAGTGTCAGTCTTGGGGTGGGTGGGTTGAGGGGCCTGTGTAATGTGTTAGGTTTTAAAACAATCTCCAGGAAAGGAAAAAAGTTCTAATACTTGCTAGCAGTTTTGAAATCTGGATGGACCATACAGGTCTTTTTCTGCTGTCATCTACTATGTTACTATGTAATTATTCAACCATTTCTACACAGTTGCACATAGGCACTTAACTGATGATGTTGCTGACTCAATTTGGAGTAGTCAAAATTTTTCAACAGTAGCCAGCAAGGTCTCTTTGTTGGTAGGTGGCTGTATGAACTGACCGGCACACAGATTTTTACTGTCTCTTTCCTTTTGCTTTGCTGTTTGAATACTGAGGTTTTCAGGGGGCTGAGCACTGCTCTTATTATTTTTTTTTAATTTGCATGAAGTCTTTATTGAACAGTAGTACAGAACAGTAAACTCTTAGTTCAAAGCATCAGTATATGAATACAAATATGTCGAGTCACACAAAAGTCACCTAATACACTCAAATCTCTCTACTTATAACATCATAAAGTCAACCTTGATTTAGTTCAGTAGGTTTTTAGATTTTTGGTACTTATGGAATACCCCCCACCCCCTCCACCCCACCAGCACTGCTCTTAGTGACTGCCTCAAAATCAGTCTTCTCAGTCTCCACCTGCTTGTAGGAATGCATAACCCATCAGTCATTCTGGGCAAGTTCGGCGGGACTAAAGGAAAGTAGACTGAGGATCACATTGCAGCTCTGCAAATTTCCTCTATGGAAGCTGACCAAGTGGGTTGCCAATGTGGCCATAGCTCTAGCATTATGAGCAGTGACATGACCACTTGGACTAAGTGAAGGAAATGGAGAAATTAGGTCTTACCTGCTAATTTGAAGATCTAATTTCTCCATTTCCTTCAATCAGGGCCAGATGCACTAAACCTAACGAGTCAATAACAAGCCATTTTACGACTGCGGTAGCAGCTAACGAAAACGGAATGCTGATGAGCAAATTGTGTAGAAATCCTATTGTAATGAGATGCACTAAGCTTTTCTGATTGCCTTAACGCTGGAAACTCTAACGAGAGGTCTGTATCTCTCGTTGGGGCTGCGCGGGATTGAAAACTGATTTTAAAAAAACGCTATAAGTCATTCCGCGCCCCCCCCCCCCCCCCCCGCCGCAATAATAAAAACAAAAGTGCAGTTGAGGCCGGCCATTGAAAAAAGCTTTCCGTTTTCGCCGTCATTCATCTGCGCAATAATAAAAAAAAAGTGCAGTTGATTGGCTCAGAGATTTCCAGGTCTCTCAGCTGAGTGAAGCACGGCCAAAAAATACGTTTATTATTGAGGAGGTGAATGACGGCGAAAACGGACTGCTTTTTTCGATGGCTGGCCTCAACTGCACTTTTGTTTTTATTATTGTGGGGGGGGGGGGGGTGAGCGGTGCGGCGTCTTCGGGCGGCACAGGGAGGCGTATTTGGCATGTGCAGAGCAGCCAGCATAACGCTTTTCTGCTCTGCGCATGCTTGACCGGCCGATTCTCCGACTGTTTTAAGAAGGAATAGAGAATGCAAGTGAGCTACAACGAGTAGCTCATTTGCATTCCCTTTCCTTGATGCATAGCCGTTCCCTACCGATTCGCTATGGAATTTGGTACGGAATGGCTCTAACGAAGACTTTAGTGCATCTTGGCCTCAGTCCAAGTGGTCATGTCACTGCTCATAATGCTAGAGTTATGGCCACATTGGCAACCCACTTGGTCAGCTTCCATAGAGGAAATTTGCAGAGCTGCAATGTGATCCTCAGTCTACATATTCATATCATATTGTTTGGAACAGGGCTGTAACACAACAGTTGGTTTGGCCAGTCCTCCACAATTTATTTGGGTTTAAAATCCAACTCCATCTCCTTAGGCCCATTTATTTTTTATTCCAGGCTTCCTTTCAAAAATATTTAATAACATATTGTTTGTTGTTAGTCCTTGTTTGTTGTAAAAGGCTATCATTTTATTCCTGTTTTTGTTGAAAGCAGTCTGTTGCTAGGGAGTCCAATTCATGAGAGTACAGTATTTTGCTTATCCTCGGACAAAAGTTACTTACCTGAAACAGGTGTTCTCCGAGGACAATAGGATACGTATTTTCACATACTCTCCCTCCCCTTGGAGTTGAATTCTATTAGCTAGAAATTTGACTGGCAAAGTCCTGTGCGACAGCAGCAGGCAGGAAGGTATGCACATGTGGTGCCACCCTTTAAAAAGTTCTATTCAAGTTGGAGAGTGGTTCCCATATAGGGCTTCTTTGGATATGTATCCTGCTGTCCTTGGGAACATTTGCTATATAGGCAAGTAACTGTTTTTGCTGAAAAGCCTCAAGAGTGAACTAGTACATTTTAAATATTCGTTATGATAAAATTGATTTCCTTATTTTATTAAACATAATTTTATTTTATTACAGAGCTTTAAAAGGAGTCTTGCGAGTAGGGGTGCTTGCAAAAGGATTGCTTCTCCGTGGGGACCGTAATGTGAGCCTGGTTTTACTGTGCTCTGAGAAACCAACAAAGGCGTTGCTGAGTCGAATTGCAGAAAATCTACCCAAACAGCTAGCAGTAAGTGAAATTAAGTAACCTGGCACAGTGTAGCAACAGTGGGAAGTTTATGCTGCATTTTTCTTTTGGCGAGCAGCTCTTAAAAGGAAGAGGAAGAATTGAAGACAATATTTTGATCTGATAGATGTAGTAGCTGTTACCATGAGAACTGACTGAATGTGATCTTCTCATTGCCTTCTGTCACACAAGATAGACCTAATTTTTTTGCAGTGATGCAGGTTAAATGCTTACACCTTCCATAAAGCAAACTATAAAAAGTTATCTATGGTCAGGATCCCTCCCCAAGGAGGAGGTGTGAATTGTGAATAAAAATATTTGGGAATGGACTTGCACCATTTATGCCACATAATACCATAACTTTATTAAAAGTGTATGAATGGTTTTGGATTCTCCTGTGTGTTGCTAGGAATTCTCTTGTGCAGCTGTGCACTTTCAACAGTAACCTTAATACTCCTGTGTTCTAACCATACGCTGTACAGCCACACAAACATGCAATATATTCTGAATATTGCTAGCTCATCATTTACCTTATTTTCTGAAGATGAGTAACTAAAGTTTTATAATAAGCTGCTGTATGACTAGTTTTGTTTGGTTAGGTCTCCAAACATTTAGCTTACATATCAGAGTTCATTCCTTTTCTCTCAACCCTCTTCTTCTTCAGATTTCTGTTGTTATAGTCTCCCTAGTCAATGTTCCTAGGAAGGGTATCTTTGCGAAGACACGCACCTGCACCATTTGTTGTCCAGTAGAGGCCACTACAGTTGGTCTTTCCTCCATCCCTGGTTTTGAGCATACTATTTACATGGTGTGCCAAGCCTAACTGGCCCTTAGAGATAGGAAAGCTGAGCCTGGATTCCCAGTTCTGCAGCATACATTTCTGGATTACTTTTTAATATATTATGCAGGGTAATTTCATTCTTATTTGTTCGATAATAATAGTTTGATCCTTGTAAGAAAATAAATCATACAGGATATCACTCAAGTCTTCGTTTTTCCGCAGAGCTGAGAGGACGTGTTCTGTGTTCTCTCCCTCACGTGTGGGTATTTTTTTCTCTTTATTTCGTGTTTTTCCCCTTCCTGTTAATTTTTAGTTTTCCGAGGACAAGCAGGCTGCTTGTTCTCACTGATGGGTGACGTCCACGGCACCCCCTCCAATCGGAATCTTCACTAGCAAAGACGTTTGCTAGTCCTCGTGCGCCGATGTGCACCGTGCATGCGTGGTCATCTTCCCGCCCGAACCGGCTTGTATTCGTCAGTCTTCTTTTGTCCGCACTCGGGACGGTCGTGTTTTTACCGCCGTTTCGTGCCCCTCAGAGGACCTCGCGCGTCTTTCGTGTTTTTCAAAAAAAAAAAAGAGAGAACCTTTTTCCCCGTATTTCTAGCTTTTTCCCAGCGTAAGTTTTCTTTCGCTTTCGGGAGCGGCCTTGTTGGCCTCCCGCACGGGGTTTTCCCCCCTTTGGTCTCGGTGCCTCGTGTCATCGCGAATTTTGATTTCGCCGGCGCGATTTTTCCGCCCATGACATCGAAGCCTTCCAGCGGCTTCAAGAAGTGCACCCAGTGCGCCCGGGTATTCTCGCTCACTGATAGGCACGCCTCGTGTCTGGGGGCTGGGCACCGCCCGCAGGCCTGTAGTCTTTGTGCTCTTTTGCAAAAGAGGACTCGGGTAGCGAGATTAGCCCAGTGGAACGTTCTGTTCTCCGGCGCTTCGACGGCATTGGCATCGAGAGATTCGTCGGGTGCATCGGCGTCGGCAGCACCGAAGTCTTCGGAGACCGCATCGACATCGACTGCATCGAGGCGTCCTCCTCCTCCATCGTCGGTACCGAGGCTTCGGAAGAGTGCGTCGGCGTCGGTGGTACCGGGACCCCCTCTGGTGCTGATGTCGTCGGACGGTGGTGCTTCGTCTGGAGTGCAGGTGAGGGCTGTCCATTCCCCTGCTGGTGGCGGTGAGCCTTCGGGTAGGTCTCCTCCTGCCCTGAGGGCTCCTGCGGTACAGCCCCCTCCGGGATCGACCATCTTCGGCCCCGGCCCCGAGGAAGCGACGTCTGGATTCAACATCCTCCTCATCGGTACCGGGGAGCTCCGGTGACATGCTTCGCTCGAAGAAGTCGAAGAAGCATCGTCACCGGTCACCTTCCCGACTGGGTATCGGGAGCTCTGTTTCGCTGAGGGAGTCGGCACCCAGCAGGCATCGGCACCAGGAGGACCGCTCACCCTCCATCCAGGAGGTGTTGGTGCGCTCTACCTCGGACAGCCTGGTACCGCCTCCATGCCCGGAACAGATTCTGACCTCGACGCCTGCACCGGCTTCCTAGTCTTTCTCTACAGCCGCTCTGCACGAGAGTCTCCGGGCCGTCCTTCCTGGCATTCTGGAAGACCTGTTGCGCCCTTCTCTGGTACCGGGGGGTGCTTGCGCCACCGGTGCCGTCGAGTGAGGCGACAGCTGGCCCTTTGCCCGGAGTGAGGTCCCCGGTACCGGTGCCGCTTGCGGTACTGGTTTCGGCTGCCTCCCAGGTGGACTCCCCGACAACGTCGGGGGAGGGAGCTTCGCCGCTGCCAGCCAGGGAGTCCACCTCTCGACGCTCCCACCGTGGCCGTGGTTCCATGGAGTCGAGACTGACACTGCTTCAGACTCAGGTCCGTGAACTTGTGTCTGATACCGATGATGAGGCCTCATGGGAGGCAGAGGAGGACATCAGATATTTCTCTGACGAGGAGTCTGATGGCCTTCCTTCTGACCCCACTCCCTCCCCTGAGAGACAGCTTTCTCCTCCCGAGAGTCTGTCTTTCTCGGCCTTTGTCCGGGAGATGTCTACGGCCATCCCCTTCCCGGTGGTTGTGGAGGACGAGCCCAGGGCTGAAATGTTTGAGCTCTTGGACTATCCTTCTCCACCTAAGGAAGCGTCCACAGTACCCATACATCATGTCCTGAAAAAGACATTGCTGGTGAACTGGACCAAGCCACTAACTAATCCCCACATTCCAAAAAAGATAGAATCCCAATATCGGATCCATGGGGACCCAGAGCTGATGAGCACTCAGTTGCCTCACAACTCTGGTGTGGTGGATCTGGCCCTGAAGAAGGCTAAGAGTTCTAGGGAGCATGCTTTGGCGCCCCCGGGCATAGACCCCAGAACCTTAGACTCCTTTGGGAGGAAGGCCTACCATTCTTCCATGCTCGTGGCCAAGATTCAGTCTTACCCAGCTCTACACGAGCATCCATATGCGGAACAATGTGCGGAAGCTGGCAGACTTGGTGGACCAGCTCCCTTCTGAGCAAGCCAAGCCGTTTCAGGAGGTGGTCAGGCAGCTGAAGGCATGTAGAAAATTCCTGGCCAGAGGGGTATTCGATACCTTTGATGTTGCGTCTTGGGCCGCTGCTCAAGGTGTGGTGATGCACAGACTCTTATGGCTGCGTGCCTCCGACCTGGAGAATAGGATCCAGCAGCGGATTGCGGACTCCCCTTGCCGTGCGGATAACATTTTTGGAGAAAAAGTCGAACAGGTGGTAGAACAGCTCCACCAGCGGGATACCGCTTTCGACAAGTTCTCCCGCCGGCAGCCTTCAGCATCTACCTCATCAGGTAGGCGTTTTTATGGGGGAAGGAGGACTGTTCCCTACTCTTCTGGCAAGCGTAGGTACAATCCTCCCTCTCGACAGCCTGCGGCCCAGGCTAAGCCCCAGCGCGCTCGCTCTCGTCAGCAGCGTGCGCCTCAGCAAGGCCCCTCGGCTCCCCAGCAAAAGCAGGGGACGAGTTTTTGACTGGCTCCAGGAGAGCATAGCCGATATCAAAGTGTCCGTGCCGGACGATCTACCGGTCGGGGGGAGGTTGAAAGTTTTTCACCAAAGGTGGCCTCTTAAAACCTCTGACCAGTGGGTTCTCCAAATAGTCCGGCAAGGATACGCCCTCAATTTGGCCTCCAGGCCTCCAAATTGCCCACCGGGAGCTCAGTCTTTCAGCTTCCAGCACAATTAGGTACTTGCAGAGGAACTCTCCGCCCTTCTCAGCGCCAATGCGGTCGAGCCCGTGCCATCCGGGCAAGAAGGGCTGGGATTCTATTCCAGGTACTTCCTTGTGGAAAAGAAAACGGGGGATGCGTCCCATCCTAGACCTAAGGGCCCTGAACAAATATCTGGTCAAGGAAAAGTTCAGGATGCTTTCCCTTGGCACCCTTCTTCCCATGATTCAGGAAAAAGATTGGCTATGCTCTCTGGACTTAAAGGATGCTTACACACACATCCCGATACTGCCAGCTCACAGACAGTATCTCCGATTCCGTCTGGGAACACGTCACTTCCAGTACTGTGTGCTACCCTTTGGGCTCGCCTCCGCGCCCAGGGTGTTCACAAAGTGTCTGGCTGTGGTAGCAGCAGCGCTCCGCAGGCTTGGGGTGCACGTGTTCCCTTATCTCGACGATTGGCTGGTGAAGAACACATCCAAGGCAGGAGCTCTACAGTCCATGCAGATGACTATTCGACTCCTGGAGCTACTGGGGTTTGTGATAAATTATCCAAAGACCCATCTTCTCCCAGTACAGAGACTCGAATTCATAGGAGCTCTGCTGGATTCTCGGACGGCTCGTGCCTACCTCCCGGAGACAAGGGCCAACAATCTGTTGGCCCTCGTCTCCCGGGTGCGAGCGTCCCAGCAGATCAGAGCTCGGCAGATGTTGAGATTTCTCGGCCACATGGCCTCCACAGTTCATGTGACTCCCATGGCTCGTCTTCGCATGCGATCTGCTCAATGGACCCTAGCTTCCCAGTGGTTTCAGGCTACTGGGGATCTAGAGGACGTGATCCACCTGTCCACGAGTTTTCTCGAATTCCTGCACTGGTGGACGATTTGGTCCAATTTGACTCTGGGACGCCCTTTCCAAATTCCTCAGCCACAAAAAGTGCTGACTACGGATGCGTCTCTCCTGGGGTGGGGAGCTCATGTCGATGGGCTTCACACCTAGGGAAGCTGGTCCCTCCAGGAACAAGGTCTACAGATCAATCTCCTGGAGTTACGAGCGGTCTGGAACACTCTGAAGGCTTTCAGAGATCGGCTGTCCCACCAAATTATCCAAATTCAGACAGACAACCAGGTTGCCATGTATTGCATCAACAAGCAGGGGGGCACCGGATCTCGCCCCCTGTGTCAGGAAGCCGTCAGCATGTGGCTGTGGGCTCGCTGTTACGGCATGTTTCTCCAAGCCACATATCTGGCAGGCGTAAACAACAGTCTGGCCGACAGGTTGAGCAGGATTATGCAACCTCACGAGTGGTCGCTCAACTCCAGAGTAGTGCGCCGGATCTTCCAAGTGTGGGGCACCCCCTTGGTAGATCTCTTCGCATCTCGAGCCAACCACAAAGTCCCTCAGTTTTGTTCCAGACTTCAGGCCCACGGCTGACTGCCATCGGATGCCTTCCTCCTGGATTGGGGGGAAGGCCTGCTGTATGCTTATCCTCCCATACCTCTGGTGGGGAAGACTTTGTTGAAACTCAAGCAAGACCGAGGCACCATGATTCTAATTGCTCCTTTTTGGCCGCGTCAGATCTGGTTCCCTCTTCTTCTGGAGTTGTCCTCCGAAGAACCGTGGAGATTGGAGTGTTTTCCGACCCTCATCACCCAGAACGAAGGGGCGCTTCTGCATCCCAACCTCCAGTCTCTGGCTCTCACGGCCTGGATGTTGAGAGCGTAGACTTTGCCTCTTTGGGTCTGTCAGAGGGTGTCTCCCGTGTCTTGCTTGCTTCCAGGAAAGACTCCACTAAGAGGAGTTACTTCTTTTTATGGAGGAGGTTTGCCGTCTGGTGTGACAGCAAAGCCTTAGATCCTCGCTCTTGTCCTACACAGACCCTGCTTGACTACCTTCTGCACTTGTCTGAGTCTGGTCTCAAGACCAACTCTGTAAGGGTTCACCTTAGCGCAATCAGTGCATACCATTACCGTGTGGAAGGTAAGCCGATCTCGGGACAGCCTTTAATTGTTCGCTTTATGAGAGGTTTGCTTCTGTCAAAGCCTCCCATCAAACCTCCTACAGTGTGATGGGATCTCAATGTCGTTCTCACCCAGCTGATGAAACCTCCTTTTGAGCTACTGAATTCATGCCATCTGAACTTCAAGCCCTAGTAGCTCATGCTCCTTATACCAAATTTCATCATAATAGAGTAGTCTTCCGCACTCACCCTAAGTTCTTGCCAAAGGTGGTGTCGGAGTTCCATCTGAACCAGTCAATTGTCTTGCCAACATTCTTTCCCCGTCCTCATTCCTGCCCTGCTGAACGTCAGCTGCACACATTGGACTGCAAAAGAGCATTGGCCTTCTATCTGGAGCGGACGCAGCCCAACAGACAGTCCGCCCAAATGTTTGTTTCTTTTGATCCCAACAGGAGGGGAGTGGCTGTGGGGAAACGCACCATATCCAATTGGCTAGCAGATTGCATTTCCTTCACTTACGCCCAGGCTGGGCTGGCTCTTGAGGGTCATGTCACGGCTCACAATGTTAGAGCCATGGCAGCGTCAGTGGCCCACTTGAAGTCAGCCACTATTGAAGAGATCTGCAAAGCTGCGACGTGGTCATCTGTTCACACATTCACATCTCATTACTGCCTGCAGCAGGATACCCGACGCGACAGTTGGTTCGGGCAGTCGGTGCTTCAGAATCTGTTTGGGGTTTGAATCCAACTCCACCCCCCTAGGCCCATTTTTTATTCTGTTCCAGGCTACACTCTGTTAGTTGAATAAGATGTTAGGTCAATCTCAGTTATGTCCTCGCCGTTGCGAGGCCCAATTGACCATGTTTGTTGTTTTGAGTGAGCCTGGGGGCTAGGGATACCCCATCAGTGAGAACAAGCAGCCTGCTTGTCCTCGGAGAAAGCGAATGCTACATACCTGTAGAAGGTATTCTCAGAGGACAGCAGGCTGATTGTTCTCACAAACCCGCCCGCCTCCCCTTTGGAGTTGTGTCTTCCCTTGTCTTTGTTTTGCTACATACGGGACTGACGAACACGAGCCGGTTCGGGCGGGAAGACCATCGCGCATGCGCGGTGCGCATCGGCTCGCGAGGACTAGCAAACGTCTTTGCTAGTGAAGATTCCGATTGGAGGGGGTGCCGTGGACGTCACCCATCAGTGAGAACAATCAGCCTGCTGTCCTCAGAGAATACCTTCTACAGGTATGTAGCATTCGCTTTCATTTTTGCATTTTTAAGTTTCTTTTTAGTGAGTGACTGCGCGGTTAAACCGTAGCCCGATCTCTTCCCCCTTTTCACAGTTAAAGATTGAGGAGTTTAATTTAGCCAAGATTCTTTTTTTGATGTGCAAGACAACCCCCAGTGGCTTCAAGCGCTGCACCAAGTGTAGGCATGTGATTTTTCTGTCATGGGCCCACACAATTGATACATTGGGTGTCTTGGCCAAATTATGACCCCACTATTTATGATTTCTGTTTGTATATGCAGGTGAGAACCCAGAGGGTGTGACTGGCAGAAATGGAGCATCTTTTTTGCTCTTCGAAGGCTGGACTATTTTGTTCGGGCACTCGTGGCATCAACCTCCTTGGCTGCTCCGACATTGGCATCCACTGGGGGTGCACCGGCATCGAGTGGGTCTCCACCTACCTTGATACTGGGCACTGTTAGCAGGCCCTAGGACCGGTCAAACTCGGACCGGTCAAACTCAGACCTGACAAAAAGGAGACACTCAAATTCAATGACTCCCTCGTTGGCACCAGGGGACTGAAGCTCTGTGCTTTGGGAGAAGCCCAAGAATCATAGGCATCAGTCTTCCTCGATGCACAGTGCTGGGAGCACCGAGGCATCGGATTCTCCGATACCTGTGAAGCACCAGACCGCTCCCCCTCCGTTCAAGTGCTGCTGGTGCACCTGTTATCAAGCAGCCAGGTCCCTATCATCGGTTCAGCACCGGCGCCTTCTGAGACTGCCTCTGCCCCGACTCCCATGCCTTTGCAGATGCCCACCTTCAATTAGCGGTTCCGGAGTTAGCTTCAAGAGGAGCTGGTGCAATTGCTGCAGGCAGCTCCCGCTTTGGATTCAAGGGCACCTGCATCCCCAGCGGAACAGCCCCAGGCCCTGTCCGAGCCTCCATCGATGCTGGCAGCACAGTAGGACTTCTGCTAGAATCCTGCAGTTAAGACCTTAAATCCAGCCTCTAAGGGATTCCACTAAACAGTAGTCTACTCCTGCCTCCCCCATCCCTAAGAGGCCATGAGTAAGTTTTCCACAGCATACCCAATGGAACATTTCTGTCAGAATTGAAACCTAGGTATATTTGCATGGCAGTATATAACACTGCCATTGAGCCATTAGGCCCAAACTGGAAATGGTGCAAAAACTGTTTTAAAAAGAACAGGGAAATTCTGGATGCTCTACTTGGACCACTGGTAACAGAACCCACAGGGATAAGGGATAATACTGGATCTGTTTACAATGGGAAAAGTTGTTTCTCATTCCAAAGTTGCAGGTAGTCTGAGCATGAGGTCCATTGATCTCTGGGCAGCGTGCTTTTAGTACGAAAGCAAAAGCAAAGAAGAGTTGCACGCAGGTTAGGGTAGTGGACTTATGTTTAAATCTTTTTATTGATAATCCAATACATATATTGCAGGTACATATCTCAACATTGAAATAACACGTGTGTGCTTCAAGATGTCACATATTTAAGGATTATAACAAATTTCGCATTCCCCATTTCTCCCACCCCTCCCCCCCTCTTCTATACCAGCAACCTGACAAACTGAACAAGAACTTCTTGAGAAAGCCATTTACACTTTATAGGTGAAGGACTAGCGTCCGCACGTAAGACCAGAGGCTTTGGTTCTTATAGCCTCCGGCCCACTTCCCTAACCACTTAACATGGGGAAGACCCTCACAAACGATCTAACCAGATGTCCACCCCCAATCGGGCCAAGCTCCCCTGACCCACTGTCAATGAGTAGAGCGACTACTCTGGCGTTCCAGTGTCTCCTCCCTCTCCCCTTCACTAGTCTGTATGACTCAGAAACCCACTCCCTCTATCCCATCCCACCCAACTCCCCCCCTCCTACCCGCCCTCCCTTCATGTGTGCTGTTTAGATGTTTAAAATGTAACTTCTCCCTTTAGGTGGCAAGGTGATCCACACAGGCTCCCACATCTCTCTAAACCTGGTGCCCGGAACACTATCCATGTTGTGCACCCCACACCTATCTATTCTCATTTGATGAATTAACTGAGATCTCCACCTCCAAATGTGGGGGCCCTGTGGCATCATCCAAGCTGTCAGGATGGCGTGGATACCGCAAAAAATTGCTAGTTGCACGAATCTCTTACACCCCGCCAGAGGTTGTGTTGTAAATTTAAAGCTATTAAATAGCAACAAGGGGTCACAAGTAAGAGTGCATCCCCACCACAAATCTATAGTCTGTAGCACTGCTTTCCAGAAACTCTGTACCTCCGGGCAAAGCCAGAACATGTGCCCCAAGGAGGCCATAACCACCCCACATTTTGGGCAGAACCCCGAACTGGAAATTTTTGCCTTAAATGCCCGCAGGGGAGAGATGTGCAGTCTTAACAAAAATCTATATAATTTTTCGCGCTGTACTACTGACAAACGCCGCGCATATAATTGTTTTAAGTATACTTTGCACATCTCCTCAGTCACCTCACAGTTTAAATCTTTGGACCAGTCTGCTGCCAAGGACGCATAATGTAGCTCTACAGTCGTGTCCTTTAATTGCCGGTGATGAAATCTTAATGGCACACACAGCTGAGCACCCAACGTATAAGCCTCAGAGAGAATGTCGGACACATCCTCCGTCAGGTCCGTCCAGGGTAAAGTCTTGACATAATGTCTTAATTGGAGATATGCAAAAAAATGTCTCGCTGGGATCCCATACTGTTGTTGCAATGCGGCAAAAGGCCGGATCTTACCCTCCTCGTCTATGATGTGCACCAAATATATTATACCCTTCTTTCCCCATTGTTGGAACACACTGGTTCCCTGACCCTGTGGGAAATCTGGATTGTTGCAAATTGAGAGGTATGGCGTCACTTTAGCGGAAAGCTGATGACGTCGGCAAAGCCACCTCCAGGTCGCTCGTAGGGATCCCAGCAATGGGTGGCGTTTCAACGCCGCCTGTGGTAAGTTACCCCCAGTATGTAACAGGTGACTGAACTGGATCTCCGGAAAGATAGAAGTCTCTATAGCCGTCAGGGAGAAATCAGAAGAGCCTCGAAACCAATCACTTATGTGACGCATAGAACATGCTACTGTTAATGAGCGAAGGTTTAACATTCCCATGCCCCCATATTCTCTAGGTGTCGAGATCATAGAGAGTTTTAGTCTGGGGCGTTTCCCTTTCCATAAATATGTTTGCAACATTTTCCCCAGCTTATTCTCGTCCCTTTTTTTTAGAAAGAGCGGGAGCTGCTGAAAAACATATACCCATTTCGGCACTACCAGCATATTGTACAGCGCTATCCTTCCCCACAGAGAACGGCAGGGCCTGCCAGAGCAGCAACTGTTTTTTCATCAGCTCCATGAGTGTTCTGATGTTATGTTCATATAAAAGTGTTAAATCTTTAGGTATACAAATCCCTAAGTATTTTAGCGCTACTTCTTCCCGACGTAACGGAAATTGACCTCTCCACTCTTGGAACGTATCATCATCCAGTGCCATCGCACATGACTTTTGAAGATTAAGGGAAAACCCCGACACCGCACCATATTGTTCCACTATCTTTAAAACATATTCTAAAGAGGCTTGGGGATCCGCGAGCAAAAGCCCTGGCAGCATCTAGGCTTGCCACTAGTAACGGTGACTGTGTATATTTGCTCTGTGCCATAGCCAGTAAGATTCTGCGGACATGTAATACTGATTGTCTGCGAGGAATGAAGCCCACTTGTGCCACATCCACCAACTCTGCAATCCGGGCAGCCAGTCTGTTGGCCATTACCTTTGCAAGGAGTTTGATGTCCACATTAATCAATGAGATAGGCCTATATGATGCTGGATCTTCGGGTGGCCGACCCGGTTTTAGTATCAGTGAGATGAGGGCTGTATTTTCCCTACCCGGAATCGCGCCCTCCTGTGTGATTGCCCGCAGATAATCAAGCAATGCTCCCCCCATAGGAGCCTGCATCAATTTAAAGAACTCTCCCGAGAAGCCGTCTTCACCTGGAGCTGTTAACGGCCGCAATCCCTTAATTGCTTTCTGTAACTCTCTCATCTGTAGCGGCATGTCCAACTCCATTACCGCTTGATCGGACAATCTGGGCATATCCGCCCGATTTAAAAGGTCATTCATTGAATTCCTATCTGCCCGATCTCCCCCTCTGTAAACTTCCTGGAAGTGATCTTGCAATATCCGTAGCAAACGCTCCGGCTGGTTTACCACCACTCCTGTACTATCTTTCAAAGCCGTGATAGTCCGCGTACCCCGTTTGCTCTTAACCAAACGAGCTAATAGCCCGCCTGTGCGGTTCCCGAATCTATGAAAGCGGAACTTTTGAAATAACCAACTACGCTGTGTGTGCTCATGCAGCAAAGTATTAATAGACACTTGCAATGCTACATATGCGTCCTTATTAGCTTGGGTCGGGGAGTGAAGACTTAAGAGTTTAGCCTTTCTCAATTGTCGTTGTAAATTTACAAGGCTCGCAGCCGTTTTCTTTCGACGAGCCGCCGTATATGATATTATCTCCCCTCTCAGTACAGCCTTCGCAGCACACCAAAATAATTGGGGGTTAGTTTGATGCTGCTCATTGTGTGACACATACTCCTCCCATTGACCCCTCAGAAATTCCTGAAAATCTTTATCCTTAATTAAATATCCTGGGAATCTCCAGGTCGGGACTGGTTTAAAGCTCCCCGGCGGTTCCAATTCTATCCAAACAGGTGCATGGTCTGCAACTACCACCTCCCCTATATGGGATGTTAGTACACAGGGGAAGAGCACTGATGATGCAAATATATAATCTAGTCTGGACCAGGATCCATGGGCCCGGGACCTGTGAGAAAAATCTCGCTCCCCAGGATGTAATACCCTCCAAGTATCTACCAAATCCAGTGAGATTGTAAACTCCTCCAGCACCCCCTGCGCTGTTCTTCCTGTATTCCCTTCGCTACGGAAGCCTGTGCAGTCAATCTCGGGATCTATTAAGAGGTTCATATCACCTGCAATAATAAGGTTTTTACCTTGATATGGTACCAAAGCCCTTAATAGTTCAGGGAAAAAACTCCTATCATAGGGCGTGGGTGCATATATTGATAATAGATATATCTCTCTACCTTGCAGCAACATCTTTATCAATATATATCTACCTAAAGGGTCCTGTAAGAGTACCTCGGAAGTGACCATCAACCTCTTGTGAAGCAAAATAGCCACACCGCTCCGTCTCCCTCCCGACGATACCGAGTGAACCTGGCCCACCCAGGATTTGCACAGCTTTGCATTCTCTTCCTCTGACAATCTTGTCTCCTGAAGACATGCTATATCTGCCTTAAGGCGCCTCAGGTGAGCTAAGATTTTTGTTCTTTTGATCAGGGATGTGATTCCACCCACATTCCAAGTTACCAATCTACAATTAGACATCCCTTCCCAAAGTATGTCTCAAACCAGGGTTTCCCGCAACTGTGAATCCAGGGGCCCAGCCTCCCCCCGGATCCCATATGTAGCACACTTGCCTACCAAAGCTGCCACACCAATTAACATAGATAACATCCCCTTGAAAAGCACAGTACACACATGATTCTCCCCCCTCCCCCCAACCCCGCATAGCCATCTCCCACATCCTCAATATTAAGATACCATTAGTCCCCACCCCAAGTTCCCCTCTCCCCCCTCCCACCCACCCTTCCTCCCTTCCACCCCCCTCCCCCCAGCTTCCCCCTGTTGTTACCCTTGACTTGAGTGGAACTTTGTCCATCTCAGAGGTAGTCACTAGATGCTGAGGCCCCCACTCCACCGTCCATCACTCTGTTCTCCAGCCGGTATCAAATACTCAACAGTTAAACTTAATGCAGTCAGTGTGTTTCCCACCATCTGCACAAAACAGCAAATCCTCTAGAACAATCTTCTGCCTCACTTGTCTGCTGTGGGCGCCACCTTCCCATTGCGATTCAGGAACTCCGTTGCCCCTTGTATCGAATCAAATGAAGACCACGTTCCCTCATGCAACACCTTCAACGTGGCAGGATACAATAGCATGAATCGTATTTTCTTTTCCACTAGAGACGTGCAGAGCGGGTGAAAGCGGCGTCTCCTCTCTTGTACCCCCGCAGAGTAGTCTTGGAAAATCCGAATCTGCGCACCATCATATTTTAAGGTGTCTCTCTTTGCGCGATACCCAAGCAATATTTCCTCTTTGTGGGAATAATTATGAATTTTAACAATGACAACACGTGGCTTTTGGTTCTCTGGTTTCAGCCGGCCCAGCCTGTGAGCCCGTTCAATACACAGGGGGCCATAGCTATCAGACAGGGCAAATTCCGTGTTAAACCACTGCTCAAGCAGGAAACTTAAGTTCTTTTCCGGCAGGCCTACAATACGTAGATTACTCCTGCATGCCCGGTTCTCTAGATCTTCAATCTTGTCTTGTTGTGCTCGCACAGTCTCTTTTAGTTGGTCTAGCTCTGGCGCCACGCGGTTCCACGTGTCTTCCATGTCTGAAACTCTCCGCTCCGTCTCTGTCAGCCGCTTGTTGGAATCCAGCAGTAAGGCATCTAATTTTTCAAATCGCCCGTTTAATTCAATAAATTTAGGCTCCAGTGCCGCTCCCATCGCGGCTGTAATCTGATTCATTTGCTTGGCGGAGAATTCTTCATCCGCGCTCGGCGCTCCGCCCGCCATCTTGGATTCGCCACTCGCCGGCGTCACCTTTTCCTTCTCCGCTTTCGCAGTCTTTTTGGAGCTCCCTGCCGGCATCGAGATTAGATACTGTTCCATACACTGTTCCCACAACGTTTCACTGGTAAATTCCTCGCCGATATGGCTGGTAGACGGTCACAATTAACGGTATGTAAAGCAGGGGCCTCGGAGCAACGCTGCAACGCACCCTTCACTCACAGCGCATCACGTGACTCTCAGGGTAGTGGACTTATAAATACCGACTTGTCTAAGATGACGATACCTGAGGAGGATCTGCTAGAAAGCCAGGATCTAGGTGAGGTAAGCCAAAAGGAGAGTGCAAGAGTAGCAAGTGTATATGGGGAAAGTAATAAAAGTAAGCCTAATGGTTAGTGCAGCGGCCTTAGATCCTGGGGTTCAATTCCCACTGCAGCTCCTTGTGACCTTGGGCAAGTCACTAACTCTTCATTGCCTCAGATACAAAAACTTAGATTGTAAATCCACTGGGGACAGAGAAAGTACCTGCATATAATGTGTACAGCGCTGCGTATGTCTAGTAGCACTATAGAAATGATTAGTAGTAGTAAGAATAAATGTATAAAAAGTGACTGAAAAAGTAAAGGTACATAAGTACATAAGTAATGCCATACTGGGAAAAGACCAAGGGTCCATCGAGCCCAGCATCCTGTCCACGACAGCGGCCAATCCAGGCCAAGGGCACCTGGCAAGCTTCCCAAACGTACAAACATTCTATACATGTTATTCCTGGAATTTTGGATTTTTCCAAGTCCGTTTAGTAGCGGTTTATGGACTTGTCCTTTAGGAAACCGTCCAACCCCTTTTTAAACTCTGCTAAGCTAACCGCCTTCACCACTTTCTCCGGCAACGAATTCCAGAGTTTAATTACACGTTGGGTGAAGAAAAATTTTCTCCGATTTGTTTTAAATTTACTACACTGTAGTTTCATCGAATGCCCCCTAGTCCTAGTATTTTTGGAAAGCATGAACAGAAGCTTCATATCCACCTGTTTCACTCCACTCATTATTTTATATACCTCTATCATGTCTCCCCTCAGCCGTCTCTTCTCCAAGCTGTATAGCCCTAGCCTCCTTAGTCTTTCTTCATAGCGAAGTCGTCCCATCCCCGCTATCATTTTAGTCGCCCTTCGCTGCACCTTTTCCAATTCTACTATATCTTTCTTGAGATGCAGCGACCAGAATTGAACACAATACTCAAGGTGCGGTCGCACCATGGAGCGATACAACGGCATTATAACATCCTCACACCTGTTTTCCATACCTTTCCTAATAATACCCAGCATTCTATTCGCTTTCTTAGCCGCAGCAGCACACTGAGCAGAAGGTTTCAGTGTGTTATCGACGACGACACCCAGATCCCTTTCTTGGTCCGTAACTCCTAACGTGGAACCTTGCATGACGTAGCTATAATTCGGGTTCTTTTTTCCCACTTGCATCACCTTGCACTTGCTCACATTAAACATCATCTGCCATTTAGCCACCCAGTTTCCCAGTCTCGTAAGGTCCTCTTGTAATTTTTCACAATCCTGTCGTGATTTAACGACTTTGAATAACTTTGTGTCATCAGCAAATTTAATTACCTCGCTAGTTACTCCCATCTCCCATCTCTAAACAGATTCTTTAAAAAATTAGAGCTGATTTTGGCAACCGGAGTACAGGGAACAATAACAGGAAAAACTGAAGGAAGCAAGGAAAGTAGTCTATGCTGGAAAGGCACAAACAGGGAAAGTACGAGTTAAGGTAGTAAATCGAGGTGGTAAACTGGGTTAGGAACTTTGAAAGGAGTATTTGTGTTAGTCCGGTGTAACAAAATTGACAAGAGGCTGGTTGCACCTTATAGTCTACCCAGTTTATTGAGGCATGAACTTTCAAGGACTAGACTCTACCATCAATATTCCACTTTCAAAAGTGGGAAAAACATGGACAAATAAGGGAATTACTAAGGTGGGAATGATAAAACATGGGTACTGAACAAGTGAGTAAGGGTTAGGAGTTAAAAACAGCATCATAAAGGTGGGCTTTTAGCCTAGATTTGAAAATGGCCAGAGATGGAGCTTGACAAGCAAAATATCCAGAAACGGGATGCAATTCTTAAGTGTCATTTTGAATCTAAGATTATCATCAAACTGATAAAGATCACAAAAGTCCTTAGATCATCCACTGTCCTGTTCTATATCATCAAGATATCATCAATGTATCTTTATTTCATTTCTTGGCGTGTGGATGTCTAATCTGTTCCCAAGACGAACATTTGCTTTCTTTTTAGTGCCTGCCATCATGAACTTCAGCATGACCATTCATTTTATTTCCTGCCTAAGTCTTTCCTCTCAGTGCTGTAACTGCCACTCAATCAGGTGGGCCATGTTCTCTTCGTCGTTTGGTTACAACTCCGCTGTTAGGTATAGTCTGCTTAAATATGCTTGCCTCGGGGTTGCCTGAATTTTTTTTTCTTCAACCCTCTTTTGGTTTTGTTTGTGGCCCCACTTTTGACTGCTCATGTGTACTGTTTCTCTGCATTGTGATTGCCCTATTGCTCTTATAGCTACTATTTGGCACTGGGCAGCAGAAGAACATGTTCTGTTTCTGTTCTTATGTTCTTAGCTGGTACTGCACATTCTGAATCGTCGTCTTGCTTGTAATCTGCTACACTTGCAGAAAAGATTTTCGTTCTGATTTGCCCCTATGTTAACCGATCTTTTTTCATGCCTGCACTACTTTCTGTGTTCAGCAGGAGCTTGAGTACTGTGTTCAATTCTGGTCGCCGCATCTCAAGAAAGATATAGTAAAATTGGAAAAGGTGCAGCGAAGGGCGACTAAAATGATAGCAGGGATGGGACGACTTCCCTATGAAGAAAGACTAAGGAGGCTAGGGCTTTTCAGCTTGGAGAAGAGATGGCTGAGGGGAAACATGATAGAAGTATATAAAATATTGAGTGGAGTGGAACAGGTGGATGTGACGCGTCTGTTCACGCTTTCCAAAAATACTAGGACTAGGGGGCATGCGATGAAACTACAGTGTAGTAAATTTTAAAACAAATCGGAGAAAACATTTCTTCACCCAACACATAATTAAACTCTGGAATTTGTTGCCGGAGAACGTAGTGAAGGCGGTTAGCTTAGCAGAGTTTAAAGAGGGGTTAGACAGTTTCCTAAAGGACAAGTCCATAAACAACTACTAAATGGACTTGGGAAAAATCCACAATTCCAGGAATAGCATGTATAGAATGTTTGCACGTTTGGGAAGCTCGCCAGGTGCTCTTGGCCTGGATTGACTGCTGTCATGGGCAGGATGCTGGGCTCGATGGACCTTTGGTCTTTTCCCAGTGTGGCATTACTTATGTACTTATACCCATTTTTATCAGCTGTGGCTTCCTCAGGGAAATTTTTATTCTCTGGCTTCCAGTTTTATTGTTAAAGTCCCTCTTGGGTTCGACCCTTGCAGTAATCCCCTTGCAGCTGTCTGTGCTGTCTGCCTCCTATTTATTGCTATATTCCTTCGTGGCACAGTACTTCTGAGCTACTTGCCCTATCTTGCTGTCACCTCACCAGCCTCTTAGGCTGTGTATTGCAGGCTGTGTTCTGCCTGTCTATGGGAGAAATTAGGTTTCCCCAGATAACAGGAGGGCCATATAAGTGATCTTTAACCTTGTCTAGAATGCTTCCGATTCCACTTCTGCTAATGACTGCCAGCGTATTTTATGCTGTACCTACCTTCCTTCTTGTACACTATGATGTACCTTTGTGTTATGGTATGTCAGCATCCTCGAAGGTGTTACAGTAGCATTTCTGTGCTACATACCACTGACTTTCTTATAGGGATTAGTTCTTTTTTTTATGTAGGTCATACTGCCTGTCGTGGGTATCAGCCTCCTCTTCCACTGCATGATGGCAGCATTCTCTGCTTCTGGATAAAAGTAGTATTTCTCCATGTGCTGTCATAGCACCACTCTCCTGGGTTAGTTAGTGACAACAGCCTAGTATACAGGTGCTGCTAGTACACAGCCCAGAACAGCCTTCTGGGCTGTGTACTAGCAGCACCTTCTTAGGCTACTTTGGCAGCTCCCTTCAGGACTTGTTATTGGCGGTGGCCTCAGGGACTGAGTTTAGTCAGCATCCAGTTCGGTTCCATAGGGTCAGCACTGTCCTGGCTTAAGGAAGGGTAGCCTCTTGCTAAGCATTCTAGCAGCAGATTGCTACCCTGTATATGGTGGAACCTTTCCAGTTTTCATAGTTCCAGTTGCCCTTGGCCTGAGTTGTGGTGGCACTCCAACAGCAGTTTTCAGCTGTGTGCTGGCAGCACCATATTGGACTGTATTTTGGTGGCAGCATTTTGGGCTGCGTATTGGTTTTAGCCTCTTGAATGTGTGTTTTGGTGGCAGCCTCTTGTGCTGCACTTTACCAGTACCCTCTTGGGCTGCAAACAGCCAGCAGCTTCTTGGGCTATGATCTAGCAACAATCTTTGAGCTGCGTGCTGGATTTCAAAACTTGCTTTGCCTGCATACTAGCGGGAACTTCTTGGCCTATGCTTTGGTTGATTCATCTGGGGCTGCATAGTTCCCAGATAATCCAGGACTGCCTACTAGCAGTGGCCTTAGGGGTGTATAATAAGAGCGACCTCCAGGGTTGCATGGTGACTTTAGCCTCTTAGGTTACCTAGTTGTACAGTCCTTGCAAAAGTGCTGTTTCAAACACTCGGCTAGACTGTCAGCTAAAGCAGAGTATAGAACATCAATGTGAAGACTCAGAACTCTTGAACCAAAATCTTAATGCAAATTCAAACAAAAAGAAAATAACTTAGATGTGCTGGACAGGAGTCTCTGCCTTGAAGAACTGGGAGTCTGTTCTCAACTAGCCCCCATCCTCTAGCATATATATAGAGGGGTCAGGAGAATTCCAGCTCTGTGCTGGGAGTAGATGCTGTCAATACTTTTAAATGTGAAAATCTGATGATGGTACAAGGCTTTTGGAAGGCTTAAGTAGCAAGTACAGTGTTATAGTCTCTAACCAAGCATGCTGTAGACAAATTCCTTTTACTCACTGGCGAGAGAATGTACAGGCTATAGCCCATCATATACAGGGATAAGAGGGCCAGCCAATAGGAAAAGTCCCACAAGACATAGGGAACAGGGACAGGTTGCTCAGGAAGAGTCTATCACAAGAGAACTACAATTATATAACTTTTTGTAGTCCTGTCCTTCTTGAGCACAAAACACACACAAGCACTCTGCCTCAATGAACATGTGGGCAGACACTCCCCACCTGGTATCGGTAGATACCACTATTTAATTTCTCAAAATTATGAATACTACAGAGTCCATGCAAAGTCCATAAATAAAGCTGGATCTTGAGGCTTGGCAACTTCTTGTTTGTCTCTGGTTCACTGTTGCTCTGGTGACTTCTCACTTATAGTCTTGCTGAAACAAAAGACAGACAACACATAAAAACAAACAGAGAAAAGTCTCTCTAGTGGACTACAGTCCACATAGTCCTCATCTCTTCATGGTGGGATCATTGGCTCAGTGATAGCTCTGCTGATGAAGTTCTTTGTCTTCCACGGAAGTCCTGTGTCGACGTTCCCGGGTGGTGCCAAGTTGTCATTGATCTGTAGTTCTGTATCTTTGATGTCACTTTGGTGGTAGATGTTTGCTGTTTCATCGGCTGGTTGATGAGATGAAGATACAGTGGTGGTAACAGTTGTCATCTTTGGATGGATCTCTGTGTCAGTCAGGATCTATAAGTTCAAAGGAGTTCTCTTTCACTGGAGATGTGCGGTCAGGTCCTGACAACCACATGGTTTTCATTACACAAGATGGCATAGCTCTGGTGGCACAATCTGCTGAATTTTGGTCAGTTGGCACATAATGCCATTGTTCTGGTCTTGTTGATTTTCTTATACACTCATCTGTTGTTTACATACACATGAAATCTGGTTTGGTTATAAAGGTAGACAAGGGCGACTTTACTGTCGGTGTAAAAATTGACTGTCTCTATTTCATTGTCCATTTCATTTAGCGCCATTTCTGCTATCTCTGCTGCTAACCCTGCTCCACACAATTCTAAACGTGGAATGGTATAATTGGGTTGTGGTGCTAACTTGGTTTTGCCAAAGATGAATCCCAGATGAGACAGCCCATCTGTGTCTGTAGCTTTCAAGTAGGCCACTGCTGCTATGGCCTTTTCAGAAGCATCTGAGAAGATCCAGATTTCGTTGTTAGAGGCAGGGCTGAAGGCGCAGGGATGTAGTGCATGCAGTGTGCAGTTCTGAAGTCTTTAGAGAATGTTTCCATTTCTCCATTCTTGTCGCATTTTTGTTGACAATGTAATGTTCCACTTTGGGAACGTTCTCTCAGTAGGGACCTTCCTTGAACGGTGACGGAGCCACAAATCCCAGTGGATCAGACAAACTATTGCCTGTGGACAAGATACCTTTACGTGTATATGCTTTTTCTTAGTGGAGACTTGAAAGGTAAAAATGTCTTTCTTTAGATCCCAATTTAATCCAAGTTTTCTCTTGAAGCAGAGGGGTGTCTACTCTTAGATCTAGATCTAGACTACAACTTATTCAAAACTAGTAAATCAGGCCAGTTTCTGACACAAATGAAATGGGTGCTAGCAAGGTTTTTGTTGGAGTGTGTATGTTTGAGAGAGTGTGTGTGAGTGACTGTGTGTGAGAGAGAGAGAGAGTGAGACTGCTGGGTGCGAGTGTGTCTGCTCTGTTCCCTGCCCCCCCCCCCCCTCCAGCCACCCAGCAATTCTCCTCTCTCCCCTGCTCCCCCTCCAGCCACCCAGTGATTATCCTTTTTCCTTGCCCCCCCCCCCCCGTATACACCCAGCGATGCTCTTCTCTCCCCTGCCCCCCTCTCGCCACCCAGTGAGTCTCCTCTGTCCCCTGCTCCCCCTCCAGCCACCCAGTGATTCCCCTCTCTCCCCTGCTTGTGTGTGTGTGAAAGGAGGGGGGAAGTTGATCTGAGAGGGTGTGGCAGGGTGCTTGGATGGGGGGTCAGCGTTTGTTGTGGAGTGGGTGGTTCGGCTGTGTTGTTGCTGGCTCGTATTAGTCTGGTGCTGTTGGGGGGTTTTCCTTTTTTTTGGGGGGGGGGGGGTTGGGGGATGTTCTGTGCTGTCAAAGTGGGATAAAGTGATGTGTGGCTTTGTGGGTGGTTACTGTTGCAGGGATGATAGAGAGAGATAGATTGTGTGTATCCATGTTCCGCATCAGTGTATGTGGGGGGGTGTTTTTTTGTGGGGTTCTGAGGGGGAGGGGGGCAGTGGTTGTCTGTCTGTGTGTGTTAGTGAAAGAGTGTGTCTGTGTGTGTCACAGAGAGAGTTTGTGTGGGGGTGTGTGTGTAAGAGAGGGTGGGTGGATTGGGAGGTTGGTGCAGAGTATCTGTGTTTTTGTGGTATTGTGTATGTGTCTCACAGTGAAAGAGGGATGGGGGCAGGGTGTGTTGATCTAAGAGGGTTTTGTTTTTGGGGGGGGGGGGCGGGGGTATGGGGGATGTCTCGTGCTTGCAAAGTGGGATGATGTTGCGGATGGTTTTGGTTGCATGGGTGATAGAGAGAGTGAGTGTGCATCTCTTCCTGTGCCGCATCAGTGTATGTGTGTGTGAGTGTTTTTTAGTGGGGTGTTGGTGGGGAGGGGGGTGGTGATTGTTTGTGATAGTGAAAGATCATGTGTGTCACACAGGTAGTTTGTGTGTGTGTGTGTGACAGTGTGTCTGTGTGTGTATCACAGAGAGTTCGTGTGTGTGTGTAAGTGAGGGAGGGTAGGGAGCAGTGGGAGGATGGAGGCGAGTGTCTTGAGTTTTTTTTTATATTGTGTGTCTTAATTTAAAGGGGGAGGGGGGTGGTGAAGGGGGTTGTGAACTGAGAGTGTTTTGGTTTTACGGGGGGGGGGGGGGGGTTGGGGGATGTCCCATGCTGGCAAAGTGGTGCTTTATTCATACATATCAAGTATACAAATAAACTTGAAGATCAGAAAAGAAATATCAAATATTAATTAAAAATCCATATTTAGTCTACAATATATTGGAAGGGTCAAACAGAAATCTAATCGAGGTAATATAATATTACAAAGAGAGCAGAAAACTAAACAGAAGTCTGCAGCCAGTTCACATTATTGTAATTTGAGTGCTAGGACTTACTAGTGCACCAATACCTTCCCTGGCTATAATAAACTCAGTCAATTGTTTAGGTTCAAAAAGTGAAATTTTTTTGAGTTATATGTAATGCATCATTTGGTAGGAAATTTCAGCATAAGAATTCTTTCCTACGCTTCTGTGTCACCTGCAGCAAATCGAGAAATATACGTATATTAGAACCTAAAAATTGATCATTCAAATGATGGAAATACAATCTCAAGACAAAATCCCCATCTTGTTCCAGCACAGAAGTCACTAAGAGAGTTGTGCTAGTTGTTATAATATCCAAGGAACTTTCCAAAAAAGCTGTTTGTCCAAGTCACTTGGATCGTCTCTTCCCTCGAGCTGGAGTAGCATTATCGGGTTGCACCCCTAATGTCATATATACAGTTCTTAAGAGAGGTGGTAAACTCTCAACAGGTATCTGCAAAACCTCCTGAAAATATTTATGCACCATCTCCATAGGGGAAACAATCAAATATCAGTCAAAAAAATCCATATTTAGTCCACAATAATATTGGAAGGGTCAAACAGAAAACAAACCCAAAGAAAATACAAATAAGCTATAAGACAGACCAAAAGATCATACTATAAAACTAAAATAGGGACAGACTACAAAGACTCGAAGAAATTATACCAACTCGTGAACAAACTCCTAGACACCACTTCGGTCACTACAACAAACACAGACATCCCATCCGCCGACAAACTTGCTAAGTACTTCAATGAAAAAATTGTATAAACCTACGCAACACACTACCTCAGGACAACACCGATATCGAAAACTTTCTTGATGAACTGGACCCAACCTTTGGAGAATACCCAGCTGATCGAACATGGTCAAACTTTGCCCTCATCACTGTCGAAACAGTCACCCAGGCGATTAGAAGGTTCACCAACACACACTGTAAACTAGATACCTGTCCCAGCTACCTAATAAAATCCGCCCCAACCGCTTCATAGCAGACCTCACATCCCACCTAAACTACATGCTTCAACATGCCTCTTCCCTAACTACAAAAATAGTTTCTCCTTCTGATTTCTCTCTGTCTTTGATCCCCAGCAGGGAGGGTACTTTTGACTTAATGGCTCTCTGGAATGTGACCCAGTGCTAGCACAGTCTTCTCAAAGCTTTTGGTTTTTAAACCTCTGCAAATTTTCTGCTTTTTCACAACTTAGCTTTTCTGACAAATGCATTTTAAACTTTAAACCATCCACCATTTTAAACTTTAAACCATCCACTCAAATGCAGATCAATTAACATAGGCAGTGCAAGCATAGTCACTGATTTCTTTAAACATGGTGCAGATGGCTGTCTCAAAGGCACATCCTGCTGATGCTTCTTTCAATAGCTATTTACATTGCTTACTGGTGAGCCAGATGGGAGGGGTCGCTTCTGTGCAGGAGAGGGTGTTTAAACTTAATCTCTATCAAGAATGCAGGCCACCAGGAAATGCTAACAGGCAGGCAGACACTGGATTTAGTTTAAACCTCCACAATTTTCTGCTTCTCTCACAGGCTCCACTCATCTAGTAAATGCATTTTAACTTTAACAGACCATCCAATGTTGCTGTAGTTATGGCTTCACTCAAATGCTGATCAATTAACATCCAGACAATGCACACAGTTACTGATTTCCTTTTCCTTTCCACACTCTTGACCCTTCTGTTCTCTTAAAGGCACAGTTGTCCTGCTCCAAACTTTCCTCACAGCTATTCAGTTATAACTCTGGCAATATCCTACTCACCCCATACCAAAAGATACCAAGAAAAAAACAAATGAAATCACCAACTACCGTCCAGTAGCATCTGTCCCGCTGATAATCAAACTAATGGAAAGCATGGTATCCAAACAAGTTACTGATTATATAGACAAATTTTCAATATTACACGAATCCCAATCAGGATTCCGCCCCCTCCACAGAACTGAAACAGTATTAATTACTCTCCTAGCCAAATTCAAGCAAGAAATAGCAAAGGGCAAAAGCATCCTGCTCCTCCAATTCGATATGTCCAGCACATTCGACATGGTAAACCATAATTTATTACTAAGACTACTAGATTACTTCGGGATTGGTGGAAATATACTTAGCTGGATCAAGGGTTTTCTAACCACAAGAACATATCAAGTGTAATGAAACTCAAAAATATCATCACCATGGAAAGCAGACTTGCGGAGTACCTCAAGGATCACCGCTATCACCGATCCTCTTCAACCTAATGATGACCCCACTAGCCAAGTCATTATCCAACCAAGGCCTGAACCCTTTCATCTATGTAGACGATGTCACAATATACATTCCTTATAAACACGAACTGACAGAAATCACCAACCAAATCAAGCTCAGCTTGAACATCATGGACTCCTGGGCAAATGCATTTCAACTAAAACTCAATAAAGAAAAAACGCACTGTCTCATCCTCTCATCCCAATACAGCATGGACAACCCCACAAGTATCAACACTCCAAACTACACCCTCTCTATCTCAGACAACCTGAAAATCCTTGGCGTTACATTAGACCGTAATCTAACACTTGAGAGCCAAGTGAAATCCACAACAAAGAAAATGTTTCACTCAACGTTTGAAACCATTCTTCCCGAGGGCAACATTTTGCAACCTGATACAATCAATGGTACTAAGCCAAGTAGACTACTGCAATGGAATCTATGCGGGATGCAAAGAACAAACCTTAAAGAAACTTAAGACCGCCCAAAACACAGCAGCCAGGCTTATATTCGGAAAAACGCGATTTGAAAGCGCAAACCCTCTCCGTGAAAAACTACACTGGCTCCCAATCAAAAAACGCATTGCCTTCAAAATCTGTACCTGGGTTCACAAAATAATCTACGGTGAAGCCCCGGGATACATGACAGACCTCATTGACATACCAGTCAGAAACACATCCAAATCTACACGAACATATCTAAATCTGCACTACCCAAGCTGCAAAGAACTCAAATACAAATCAACTTACGCATCCGTTTTTCCTATATAAGCACACAACTGTGGAACGCATTACCATAAGCCCTGAAAACATACAACCACCTAAACTTCCGGAAATCACTAAAGACTAACTTGTTCGAAAAGGCATACCCCGCAGACCCAGCTTGAATGCCTGAACTCTGCAACACAACATAAGTAAAGTACATAATGGACATAACACAAATCTTCTGTTGACTGAACCACATGAACTTTGTCTACCACAACATCACATTGTATTTGTTTTCACCGGAGTTTGCGAACGCCACTCCGGTACCATGTAAGCCACATTGAGCCTGCAAATAGGTGGGAAAATGTGGGATACAAATGTAACAAATAAATCAAGGTAATATATCTAGGGAAGTTAAAAAAATCTTAAATTATTCTTCCTTATTTGATTTTCCATAAGTTCCAGCTTTTGATCAACCAAAGATCTTTCCTTCAATAAAGACATTTTCAAACTTCTCATTTCAACCAATTGCTCAGCCTGTGTCTCCAGTTGTTCTCCCTGTAACTTTAACAACTCTCCGTGGCTCACCACTGTAGATGAAGTCACCACTAACTCATTTTTTTAACTCGGATAATGTCAGTTTAAGGTTAGTGCCCATATACTTAACAGCCTGCATAAAGTATCCAATGTGACCACAGCCGGTTTTCCAATTTCACCATCAGTTACCTCCAGAAGCTTCCTTCTCCCCTCCTCCAACTGCCAGTGCAGATCTTCTCCCTATCAGCCCAGGCTCATAAAGCTCCTGTTCGACCATCCCTCCTTGGAGACAGTGTCCTCCAGCCACTTCGGAACAGGAAACTACCTCCAACCCCACTGCCAGTGTGCTTTCTGGGTTGCAGGGGGATCAGCTTCTGTTCCAGGCTGAGATGCCCGAATCCCTCAATGGACCTCCTGAAGCAGGCTCTGTAATAACAGTGAGCCACAGTGCCGCTCCCTCCAATGTGGTCTGCACCAAACACCTTGGCACCGTCTGAGCTAGAGGAAAGCTCTTCGAATCGCCTATCTGCTTCCCCGTTTCAGCAAGCTGATGGCAGAAGCAGTAGTGTCCAGAGAACACAGAGGTATGGAGGAGTACTGCGATCACTTACCTGCTCCCGACGTCATCTTGGCCCCTCTCATCAGCACGGCCACTCTTTTCTGTGTTTGGAGTCTGAACATACCCCTTCTAATTGGGTTCTCTATCTTCAGATCAAAGCCAGAACCCAGTTATCCAGAGTGGCTCATGAGGAGCTCTTTTTGAAGCTGAGGCCTCAACGTTGGCATTGATGTCTGTGTTTGCATCGACACCTGCCTCAACGTTGGCCATTATGCAAACCTCTGGGGCCAACCGATGTCGAAATTGACACGAGACTCATCCTTGTTGGTACCAAGGATCGTGAATACTACTACTACAAATCATTTCTGTAGCGCTACCAGTCGTACACAGCGCTTCACAATTGAACATGAAGAAAAGACAGTTCCTGCTCAAAAGAGCTTACAATCTTGTCATTGCAACTTAACCATATGAAGATGCATGGTGCCATGAGTTTCGGGGCACTGAGGCATTCACTCCCCAAGGAGTGTCCATGCCAGAAGGACTTCCAGCTGGTGCTGCTGCGTGCGTCTCGGAGCATTGGAACTAGGAACCTTGCTCCATGATCTGCTGGCTGGCTTTTTTCAGAGTGCATTGGTGTTGAAGGCCAAGAGGGATTACGAAAAAAAAAGATAGCATTAGAGGCAAAAAAAATATATAGTAAAAAAGATTTTCGGTATATTAAAAGCAGGAAGCCGGCAAGAGAATCGGTTGGGCGGCTGGACGACCGAGGGGTAAAAGGTGTGATCAAGGATGACAAAGACGTAGTGGAGAGATTGAATGAATTCTTTACTTCGGTCTTCACAGAAAGATTTGGGCGGGATACCAGTGTCGGAAATGGTATTTCAAGCGGACGAGTCAGAGAAGCTTACTGAATTCACAGTAAACCTGGAGGACGTAATGGGGCAGTTCAGCAAACTGAAGAGTAGCAAATCTCCTGGACCAGGATGGTATACATCCTAGAGTACTGATAGAACTGAAAAATGAGCTTGTGGAGCTTCTGTTAGTGATATGCAATTTATCCTTAAAATCGGGCGTGGTACCGGAAGATTGGAGGGTGGCCAATGTAACGCCGATTTTTAAAAAAGGTTCCAGGGGAGATCCAGGAAATTATAGACCGGTGAGTCTGACGTCGGTGCCGGGGAAAATGGTAGAGGCTATTATTAAAAACAAAATTACAGAGCACATCCAAGGACATGGATTACTGAGACCAAGTCAGCACAGCTTTAGTATGGGGAAATCTTGCCTGACCAATTTACTTTGAAGCAGTAAACAAACATGGACAAAGGGGAGCCAGTTGATATTGTGTATCTGGATTTTCAAAAGGCGTTTGATACGGTACCTCATGAAAGGCTACAGAGAAAATTGGAGGGTCATGAGATAGGAGGAAATGTCTTATTGTGGATTAAAAACTGGTTGAAGGATAGGAAACAGAGAGTGGGGTTAAATGGGCAGTATTCACAATGGAGAAGGGTAGTTAGTGGGGTTCCTCAGGGGTCAGTGGTAGGACCGCTGCTTTTTAATATATTTATAAATGATTTAGAGATGGGAGTAACCAGCGAGGTAATTAAATTTGCTGATGACAAAGTTATTCAAAGTCGTTAATTTGTGAGAGGATTGTGAAAAATTACAGAAGGACTTACAAGACTGGGAGACTGGGCGGCTAAATGGCAGATGACGTTTAATGTGAACAAGTGCAAGGTGATGCATGTGGGGAAAAAAGAACCTGAATTATAACTACGTCATGCAAGGTTCCACGTTAGGAGTTACGGACCAAGAAAGGGATCTGGGTGTCATTGTTGATAATACACTGAAACCTTCTGCTCAGTGTGCTGCTCCATGGTGTGACCTCACCTTGAGTATTGTGTTCAATTCTGGTCGCTGCATCTCAAGAAAGATATAGTAGAACTGGAAAAGGTGCAGCGAAGGGCGACAAAAATGATAGCAGGGATGGGACGACTTCCCTATGAAGAAAGACTAAAGAGGCTAGGGCTTTTCAGCTTGGAGAAGAGACGGCTGAGGGGAGACATGATAGAGTTATATAAAATAATGAGTGGAGTGGAACAGGTGGATGTGAAGCGTCTGTTCACGCTTTCCAAAAATACTAGGACTAGGGGGCATGAGATGGAACTACAGTGTAGTAAATTTAAAACAAATAGGAGAAAATTTTTCTTCACCCAACACGTAATTAAACTCTGGAATTCGTTACTGGAGAACGTAGTGAAGGCAGTTAGCTTGGCAGAGTTTAAAAAGGGGTTGGACGGTTTCCTAAAGGACAAGTCCATAGACCGCTACTAAATGGACTTGGGAAAACTCCACAATTTCGAGAATAACCTGTATAAAATGTTTGTACGTTTGGGTAGTTTGCCAGGTGCCCTTGACCTGGATTGGCCGCTGTCGGGGATAGGATGCTGGGCTCGATGGACCTTTGGTCTAGGCCCAGTATGGCATTACTTATGTACTTATGAGGGTGCTTTCACCTGCCATGCCTCTCCACTCAGCCCCATTTGGCCCTCAGCCTGTGGTGAGGCTCTTCTGCTTTTACAGCTTGTCTCTACACTGACGTCCCTCTATGGGCACATCTGAGCCTTGCTCCCTGAGTTCCTGGCTTTGTTCAGAGGGCATTGGCGCTGAGGGTGCTTGCGCCGGTTATGCTTCTCAAGTTGGCCCCGCGTGGCTTCAAGCCTGTGGTGAGGCCTCCAGCACCAGTGTCGCATGCAGCTCTTGCGTCAATTGCCACCTACATCAATGGACAGTCGGCACCAGCAATTTTCATCAAAGTCAAGCCTGGAGTCCACTACTTGACGCCCCTCTCGGGGTCAGCGTTCCTCTCGGTTGAGCCAGATTCAGTCTGTCCTCCCATGAGGAGTTTGTGGCTAACACCAATGAGAGGCGCATGGGAGTCAGATGAAGATCTCAGATGCTTCTTGGAGCAGAAGTCCTATTTAATACCATCTGGCCCCCTCACCTCCAAAGGAGTGAAGGCCATCTCCCCATCTACAAGACCTTTCCTTTTCTTTTGGTGAGGTTATGGTAGCTGCCATTCCACTTCTTTTACAGGCGGAGGATCGACCCAGAGCTCACCTTTTCAAGCTCCTGAACTACAAGTTTCAAACTGTATAAAACACAGGAAATATTGACCCAAAGATGAATATAAATCTAAATATCCATTAAAGTTACCTTAATTACATTGGACCACTCTATATGCATGGTACTTATGTACTAAAAGCTTGTAATTCTAAGAAGTCTTGTACAGTATGTGGCCCTAGACATGACCTTAACATTGGTCAGCAAAAATACAGAAAAAAACAGGGTTTTTTCCATTCTCTTGATGCACCTCCCTCCCCAAGATCTTGTATAACCATCTCCACACTCGCACACATCTGTGTTTCAGTGAAGGGTGAACTTCCCCTTCTCCCATCACTTGCCCAACAAATAATGCTAACTGTGTAAACATGTTTTTGTGTCCAGTCTAGTCAGGAGGAGTGCGGGTCACATGGCTGTCCTTGCACAGTTTCACAAGGCCACCCTGCAGCCTGATCTAGTTAGTAAGGATTGAAAATAGCACACAGAACAATTAGGGGGGGGGGATGAAATAATTTTTTGCAGGTAATCCTTGTTTCATTATTCAGAGGGGGTGTTCTGAACATACAGACAGGGATCCGAGCCCCTCCCCCCAAGTTCCCTTCAATACTCCTCCAGCTTTAGTGTTTTCCTATGTGGAGGGAGGGGGGACACACTTGTCATTCTTGCCACCCAGATTCGAGCTGTCTGCCGGTTGCACCTCAGCAGATGCTGCGGTTGTTTAATCATATGGCCCCCACCATCCATGTAACACTCATGCCTAATTTTTACATGCCGTCGGGCCACAGGGACTCTGGATGACATCAACTGGTTGTCCCCACAGCTTATTCTCTTTTTTGGTGGACTCTTTGGTCCACTTTAACTCTAGGTCTCCCTTTATGACTCTAGGTCTCCCTTTTTCAACTTACTCATCCTCACGGGGTGCTGACAGTGACTGCATCTTACCTAGGGTGGGACATTTCTTTAGCCAGACTACACACTTGAGTTGCTTGGTCAGCCCAGGAGACAGCTCCCCCTCTCATCCTTCGTGTATTCCAGGTAATCTGGACTGCGCTACAAGATTTCAGTGATACGCTGTTCAGCCACTTGTTTTTTTTTTCTCACGAACAATCACGCTGCACTGTACACCCGGCCTGCAGGGGGACACTGGTTTGTGCCGTCTGTGTTAGAGGACTGTCCGGATATGCAAGGTAAAGGTGGTATCAACTGAGATGGAGGTTGGAATGCCATTACAGAGGTTATTGGTGAGATCATACATAATGTGCTGTCCCATTCTGGAAGCAATATCTCAAAAGAATATAGACAAAAGATAGATGGATCCTTCACGTAGCACTTGAGTGCTACCCCTAGCACCCACCTGGGGTGTTAACCCTGTGGCTACCTGGATGTTCCTACCCAGCACTGCCCAGTCCCGCCTGCACCTGCGAATGTGCACCTACACTGGCATACCCCCTACCCGCCTACTGGGTCATGCTTGCCTCTGGACGAATCTTCCATTCACAAGTTATTTCCCCAGTGGTTTTTAGGAACACTGGGGCCAAGGTCCTAGGGGTCTCACAGACCAAGAACACAAACTGCCAAGGATTCTAAGTCAGTCCAGGACAGCAGAGCTAACAAACTAATAGATTTATTATTTAAAAAAAAAAAACTAAAACAGTGAACATTAAGAGTGGTAAACGGCAAACAGAAACAGGTAAATAACACAGCCGCAGTATTAACACTTATTGTGACAAAACGGGATTTAGGTCTGTTGTTATGTTGCTGTATGACATCTTTTTTCCCCTCGGTGCATTTCCCTTAATTGGCCAGCAGGTGGTGCCTGTCCTGTTCTTTGAAGCTTCAGCTGTTTTCTTTTCAGCTTATCTTCCACAGGAAGAGAGGAAATGCTGTGGGCCCTGATTGGCCCTGAAGTGCAAGATTCAGCCAGAATGTGCTGGAATCTCCCAGTCTCAGAGTGGGAGAGTGGAGATCTCTGCACTGAGACCCTGTTCAAATCCTTTGAGCAGTTATTTTTCCTAAGCTCCCCAGGTACTAAAGTAGTAAAGTGTTTAGTTTTAATGTTGATTCCTGTTATTTTTACCTGTTTGCTTACACCTTTTCACCATTCACTGTTATACCTTTTTCTGATAATAAACCTTATTAGTTTATTAGCTCTGTTGTCCTGGACTGTCTCAGAATCCTGGTAGATTGTGTTTTTGGTCTGTGGGTGTTTTCTAGGAACTGTGGGACCCTTAGTATTGTGGTCCCAGTGTCCTTAGAAACCACCGGGCAGGCAGAACCCATTGTGTTGGGTGGAGGATACCACCCACTGTAGGAGCGTGTGCACAGGTGCAGGTGGGCCTGAGCAGTGCTGGGTTGGACCATTTAGCTGGTCGCAGGTTTAGCCCCAGGTGGGTGCTAGTCATTTCGTGACACTAACTAAACACTTTTTTACTACCTAAGTAGTACCTGTGAAGATCAGGAAAGGAAACTGCTCACAGGAATTGAACAGGGCCTCAGTGCAGAGGTCTGTTCCCTTCACACTCCCAACATTCTGAGCTAGGTCTTTGGCTTCAGGTGCCAATTAGGGCACAGAGCATTAGCACTAAGGATGTTTGACCAATGACACTGCAGGTTACTTTTCCCTTTTGGGGAATGTAGATAAAAAGAAAACAGACCTCTGTTACAGCTATAATGCAGAGGTCAGACACCACCTGCTGGTCAAACAAAGGAAACGCACTGAAGGGAAAAAAAAGTCGTAGGGCAGCATTACAAATCCTAAACATGAAAGTTCCCAGTTTCACTACAGGGTCCAAAGGTATTGGCTATGAAAATTAGCTACAATCTTCACAATTAAATTCCTTGAAATAACTTACACTGCATATATGTAAACTCAAAAATTTGAGAAGGTGGGATACAGGGGCGTAGCCAGCCTTCCGTGGGAGAGAGGTCCGAGCCCGGGGGGAGGGGGCACATTTTAGCCCTCCCCCCGGCGCCGCCCCCCCCCACCGCCGACATTGCCGCCGCGAACCCGCCGCCGCTGCAGCCACCTTTACTTTTGCTGGCGGGACGTCAGCAAACAAATTGAAGTGCAGGAAGGACTGAGAAGACGTCGGCTGGCGGGGAGTGGGATCCCCCGCCAGCAAAAGTAAAGGTAGGCGGCGGCGGGGGCGGGTTCACCGGGAGGGGGGTCCTGGGGTGAATCTGCGGGGGCCCCAGCCCCCTCAGGCCCCACGTAGCTACGCCACTGGTGGGATATGGTGAAAATAATAAAATACTTCAAAGAAACAAGTAATGCTTAAGAAGCAAGCATTTTTAAATGGAAAGAAGGTGTACAGCAAAGTTCTTGATATGAAGCTAAAAATGGGTACACTTAAGAGTTTGACTTTATAAAACAAAATAAAATAGTGAATGAAACAGCCTCCCAGTAAACCTTCCTGAGCCCTTACGTCAAGCCCCCTCCCTGCCCATCTTCAAGTCTTTGCTTAAAGCCCACCACTTCAATGCTGCCTTCGGCACCTAACTCTTACCTTCAGGATATCCAGACTGCCCCAATTTGACTGCCCCTATCGAACTGACTATTCACTTGTCCTTTAGATTGTAAGCTCTTTGTGCAGGGACTGTCCTTTTATGTTAAATTGTACAGCGCTGCGTAACCCTAGTAGCGCTTTAGAAATGTTAAGTAGTAGTAGTAAAGGTGGTAGAGACCAAAATACTAATAGAATTTGAGATAGTTTATATGCAAGGAAGAGGAATCCTTAGGTAACATCTAAGATTTGGTGGGCTCTTCAGTATTGAATTGGCAGTGGGCAAATTAGATGGGTTTTTGTGACCTTTATTTTTCTGTTATTTTGTGTCATTCAGTGCACCATATTAAGATATTGTTTTCCAAGTTTCTCTTTTCTGTTCATATATTTTTACATTTAGTTATTTTTCTTCTCTTGCAACTAGGTAATAAGTCCAGAGAAATATGACATAAAATGTGCCATACCTGAAGCAGCTGTTGTTCTGAATTCATGTGTGGAGCCCAGAATGCAAGTTACCATCACACTGACTTCTCCAGTCATTAGAGAAGAGACCATGAGGGATGGAGGTTGGAAAGATGATAACCATGCTTTCTTTATATTAACTGGTTTTATACACGTTATCTTTTTTTTTTTTTTTAATGATATTGCACCCTGGAAGTCAACATGCTGGCACAGCATCTGTATTTCTGTATTTAGAGCAAATCATCCACTTTCTTGATATGTGGTGCCACAAAGCCAAAACTCTTTAGTATTGAATTTATTCATATGATATTTTTTCATTAACAATATTTAACCTTAGATTTCAAGGAAATGATACAAAATTGTCCTATAACATAACTAGTGATGTTAAGTAGTAAATTGATGAAGAAAGACTCAGCAGGTGAGTTCAAGCTCACTTGGCAGAAGGTTATGCTTTGACAAAAATTAGACATGGCATACTTAAAGGTAGATCATTATGTGGTTTGAATGTGAAATTAGGTAAATCACGTTAACAGGGTGCCATTTTCCTTTCTGTAAAATGGCATAATTATACATCTGCTGTTGGCTTTTGCTTGGGGGTGAAGGTGAGAATTTTATCTCTGAAGTTACCCTTTGGTCTGGAGCATGTTCATAAATATAAAACTGTATACTTGTAGATAAGGGAATTTCACCCTCAGGTTGTGCACTGTACATATTTATTTAAACAAAGACAGTAGCTTAGTCAACAAGCTTAAGCAGAAGTCACAGCACATAAATGAATTTGTGTTTGGAGAGTGCCATTATTCTGGTGCCAGCAGTGTTGCTTTAAGGTTTGCTCTGTAACACTTTTTCACAGCACCAAATGCTTTTTAGGCAGCAACAGCATGATAGTGTCCGGTATGTTGGTTCTGTTGTCGTATGGGTCAGATAAAATTATCTTTGTTTCCTTTTTTATTTTTTCCCCCTTTGCTGTAAAATAAATCCCAGTACTATGAAGCTCATAATGCTAACTTGACTGACACTTTTTTTTTGTTTTTTAACTACCAATCATTGTCAGTGTTGAAAACCATCAGTTTGCATCTATTGTTGAAGCATTTTATTTGCCTATCTATATTTTGTAATTATTACATATTTTTTGTTGGACATACCTTCTTAAAAATGTTCATCTTTTTATCCCTAAGATTAGAATAAGATTCTGTGACCTCTAGAGGTGAATAAGTTTTATGTTGACTTTTTAGCTTGTTTTCTGAGACTGCCACAGATTTAGAACAAGAAACATTTATTGTGTCCTGTGACTCTCTGCAAGGATTGTAAGGAGAGGAGTGGGAAAATACTGTTTTTAGTGCCTATGAAGCAAATTGATCAGGGATATTTTTGCAACAAAGGTTTGTCACCACTGATTTACTGTTAAGTTTGAGTTCCAAATACAAGAAAATATTAACAAAGGATTCATTTCCCTTTTAAAAAATAAATAATGAGTTATGAGATGGGATTCATTAAAACCATAAAGGTTTTGTTTGCACACATATTAGAGTGCTGGTAAATTTCCTTGCATTTCAATCTTTATTCACCATGAAATGCTTGTTTAGAGTTTTCAAATGGTTAATTGTTTTTTTAACAAGATACAGGAATGTACATGCTCTTCTATCAAAGGAAGCAAAACTGTATTTTTGTCTGACCCACAACTGGAGTTAGAGATGCTTGAGACTTTTATTTAATGATTATCTGAGGGGAACCAGTCAGTTAACAGTCTGGTATATATCAAGTCAACAGCATGGAGCTGCAAAATGGATGTATAGAAAGCAGTTTTCCAAAAGAAAAAGAGAATTAAGGATCAACAAAATCTGTACAAATTTAACGTCCCAGGGAGTAAGTTTCACTTTTGGTGAATAAAAACTACTATCTGCAGTTTCTTCAGATGTGTATGTTTTTTAAAGGTAGATCATTTATTCATTTTGTCATTGCATCACTCAAAATCAAAAATAAAATACTTGGTATTACCTGTGATGTGCCTCAGTGTGTAGATTGTGTATTATACAGTTTGATCACATCTGATACTGCAGGATGACATTTAAACAGATGCACACATAATACCCAGGAACTTTGAAACAATTTGTAAAATCTAATCTAATCAGGTTCTTCTGTACCGCTAAATTCCCACAGGGTCCGAAGCGGTTTACAATAAAATACATTTACAATACATTCACAGGCAAATTATAGCAATTACAATCACAGGCAAAATTAAAGCAATTACAATCTAATGTCAAGTGTTATCTAACCAATTATGTAGTCAATCATCACTCAGTTTGGTAGATATATATTTGGCAAATAGAAAGTGGAAAACCTGCCTCATGTTATATGGTATCTATAAAGATGGGAATGTTATTCCTTTTTTCTCCTTCCCAACTGTCCTCTATAGCTAAATTTCTAGAAAATTAAAACATGATTTTGTTGATCCCTAACATTATTGCAAGGCACTATACAACATTTAAAGCAGCAGCACTATATGTCCCTCAGAATAAGCTACTTATCTTTTTCTGTCATCAGGCTGGATTGAGTCAAGCACTTTTCTGTCATCAGGCTGGATTGAGTCAGGCACACAGGTGCAATGATGTCATCACACATTACCAGAATAGAACAGCTCTCTCAGAGCTTAGTTTGGGCATGTGTGGTCCTTCCCATGCACAACAGTCTCTTCAGTACCTCAGATTTGTGTGTGTTCTCTTTCAAATGGGCATAAAAATGAAGCTCTCTCCCAGTTCCACAAGGTTTCTTCCTCTGTGTGTTACTGGTTGTTGTTGCTAATCTCATTTCTTAAAAAAAAGTGTATGTTTCTTCCTGTACTGTATCCCCACCAAAGTCAGAGATCTGCCCCCATCCATAGTGTGGGAGAAAGATCCAGATTTCAGTACCCAATCTGCTTGGGCTTTGACCATAACCATGCTGAATGCAAGTGTTGTGGTTGTATGTCTCTACAAGCCCAAACCAACTTCAGAACCACTATGAAGCACAGAAGAGGTTTCTGCTTGCCCAAGGAAAAGAAAAGACTTGAGTACAGAGATGCAGTGACTCTGCATGTTCAAACAGATCCTTCTTGGCAGAGTTTCCGTCTATCCCCTGCAGAGTGACTGAGTCCAACCACAGAGGAGCTGCACCAAGGATTGGGAAAGTAGTATGTAGCTTCTAGGAGGTTTTAAGCCGAAAGCATAGTCTTCAGGCCTTTCACACGGTATGGAGGTGAAGACATCTTGGATGACCCCTTCAAATGCACATATGAAGTGGAAGCACATTAGTGCTTAAGTTTATCAAAGGTATCCTCCAAGTGCAAGCCTGCATATCCTTCTCCAGCTCCGTTTACATGTCAAACACAGTGCCAGGATACTACTGCTGACATGTTTCAACCTCTGTCAGCAGAGTTGTTCCAGTGCATTTAGAGCACAGTCATTCTGTAGCAGATTGATTCATTTCAGGGACGATGTAGGACTCCTGTTGCTCCTCAGTTCAATTTCAGTTCCCACTGTGCAGAGGATTCCCAACTTCTTATATCTTCAAATCCTGACCTGGTTATGGCGGCAGAAAAATTTGTTTTCCCACCCCTTCCAGAACAACCTTGTTCATTCATACAAAACACGGCCAACAAATTTGTTAAGGAGTATTTAGAGGACTTGCCAAACGTTCTATATCAACAGTCCAATACAGCAACAAGGCATACCTCTTGTACAGACACACGCTAACTCTTAAGAGTCATTAGTTTCTCCACTCTCTACTTCAGATTCAGAATCTAAAGGAGACCATTAATTGCCTTTCCAAGCTCTGCAGTCTCACAAAATGTGCTGTGTGCTGTAGAACTTTTTAGATCTGGGTTTCATCCCTCCTAAATCTTTCCTAGAAGGAGAGGAGTATTCTACAGGGATTCTATCTAATCCATCCCCAACTCCAGCTTAGAATGAGTCCTCATTATAAGGACATCTACCTGAGGTTTCTATAATACTGGACGAGAGCTACTGTTACCCCTTCAGCAGGAAGCAGAACCACAAACAAATGTCTTCGGGCTCGTCAGCTTAGACCCCTGAAGCTACTGTTGAGATACCATAAGTACATAAGTAGTGCCATACTGGGAAAGACCAAAGGTCCATCTAGCCCAGCATCCTGTCACCGACAGTGGCCAATCCAGGTCAAGGGCACCTGGCACGCTCCCCAAACGTAAAAACATTCCAGACAAGTTATACCTAAAAATGCGGAATTTTTCCAAGTCCATTTAATAGCGGTCTATGGACTTGTCCTTTAGGAATCTATCTAACCCCTTTTTAAACTCTGTCAAGCTAACCGCCCGTACCACGTTCTCCGGCAACGAATTCCAGAGTCTAATTACACGTTGGGTGAAGAAAAATTTTCTCCGATTCGTTTTAAATTTACCACACTGTAGCTTCAACTCATGCCCTCTAGTCCTAGTATTTTTGGATAGCGTGAACAGTCGCTTCACATCCACCCGATCCATTCCACTCATTATTTTATACACTTCTATCATATCTCCCCTCAGCCGTCTCTTCTCCAAGCTGAAAAGCCCTAGCCTTCTCAGCCTCTCTTCATAGGAAAGTCGTCCCATCCCCACTATCATTTTCGTCACCCTTCGCTGTACCTTTTCCAATTCTACTATATCTTTTTTGAGATACGGAGACCAGTACTGAACACAATACTCCAGGTGCGGTCGCACCATGGAGCGATACAACGGCATTATAACATCCGCACACCTGGACTCCATACCCTTCCTGATAACACCCAACATTCTATTCGCTTTCCTAGCCGCAGCAGCACACTGAGCAGAAGGTTTCAGCGTATCATCGATGATTCTTGGCTTCCTACAAGAACAGCAGATTTGTATGTATTGGTCCCCACTTACCGTTCAGCCTGTCTCCACACTCCTCCATTGTAGTTGAATTGGCCATGAAGAACAGAAGACTGCATAGTTTCCAAACATGCCTCCCGGTAAAGATCCAGGCTCTTAACTCTGCCGTCAGATCAATCTCTACCATGGTCTCAGCCCCATAGCTCCCTACTCCAGGAACAAGTCAGTCATCTCTTACAGGCCAAGGCTTCTACCCCAGGTACCTACTGATACTCAAGAATCAGAGGCTTGTTCTGTGTTTTAGATTTCAGGAATCGCAGCCTTCTTCTTTGCAAAGAAAATTTTTAAATGAGCATACGTCCATCCATTCTCCCCTGTTTTGAAGAAGGAAGACTGGCTGTAGACACTATTTCAAGGATGTTTAAAAACACGTTCCAATCTATCCAAGTTACAGAAAATACCTCCAGTTCCTTTATACAAATCATTATCAGTACAGAGTCCTCTCTTTTGGCCTCTCATCAACCCCAGAGCCTTCACCAAGTAAATTGCTTGTTTACTCTTTCCAAAAATACTAGGACTTGGGGGCAAGCAATGAAGCTACAAAGTAGTAAATGTAAAACAAATCGGAGAAAATATTTTTCCACTCAACGTGCAATTAAGCTCTAGCATTCGTAAAAAGCAGTTAGGGTTTAAAAAAGGTTTGGCTAACATCCTAAAAGAAAAGTCCATAAGCCATTATTAAGATGGACTTGGGGAAAATCCACTGCTTATTTGTAGGCTAAGCAGCATAAAATGTACTGTACTGTTTTGGGATTTTTTTCAGGTACTTGTAAACCTGGATTGCCCAGTATTGGAAACAAGATGCTGGGCTTGATGGTCCTGTAGTCTGTCCCAGGATGGTAATATTTATGTTCTTACCTCTTAATGGTGGCCACACATTTTGCACAACCAGTATCACCTAGTACTTCTATACATTGATAACCAGCTTCTTAAATCTTCCTCAGAAAACCTTGTTCTAACTCTCAAGGTAAGAGTAATTTACCTACTTCAGATGTTTGGCTTCGTTGAGGGCTGTTTGGGGACTAAAAATGACTGGTGCATGTCCTTCTCCCTTCCTCATTCACATACCTTCCCAGCCAGCATGTCCTTCTCCCTGCTTCATTCACACCCCACCACCCAGATCCAGCATGCCCTCTCTGCTGCCCACCCTCCCAAACACATACACACAAATGTTGTATACTTATCCCCTAACTGACAAATCTCTCACTCTAAACTTTGACAAGTTCATTAAAGTAAAATGTATTTTCAGAAATCACTCACCCTTCCTATCCAAGGAAAATGTTTTATTCAGGAATCAGTATTTCTCAGAGCGCACACACTCACACTTCTGCTTTTCTTTTACCAAAAAAAAATCTGGATTTCACTCATCAACTCTTTACACACACTCAGCTAAACTTCCTCTGAAAAATACTGTTTGAGCCATCAGCCAATCCAATGGCTTTTAGTTGTCTCCAGTACTCCTGGTAATTGTCATGCAGATTTCCTGCAGTCATACCCTCCCTTCCATGTACATGCGCAGCACATATTTTCAACCAGCCAGAACATTTTTCAGATTTTACACAATCACTGCTACTGGTATTTATTTTTATCACTCCCCAATCTCACTTGCAGACCTCCTCCAAACCTCTTCTCTATAATTCTAACACTGTACAAGCTCATCCTGAATTAAGAGTTCTTCCCATACCAGGGACATAATATAGCACTGGCTCTGTCCTGTAAAACAAGTTCAGCACAGACATGAAACTAACAGTAGCAAGATTGCTACAGATACTGATGAGAATAACTCATAGATAGGCGACCCTGGTTTATTGATGGGATTCTGAAGTCAAAATTTTAGGGATATAGCATAGGCAAAAGCGTTTGCTGTCAGACAAATTGAACTCTCTGATGTTTCATGGTCACAGCCAAAGCTTGCTTACAAATGTTTGGTCATATGGCTGTTGTGGTACATGTGGTCCTGTTTGTCATCCTGAAATTAGAATACCTCAGTGGTATTTCCAACTTTCAGTGGAGCCAACGAACCCAAGCTTTATCTGCCACATTTCATTTCACCTCTACTATTGATTATGCTTCAGTGGTGAACCTGACCAGAGGTTATTTCTGTTTCCTACATCAGATAAGGCGACCATTTAGCCTCCCAATTTAATCAAGAATCTGGCCACCATCCAAAAGATTTTTTCCATATCAGAATGGAGTTTCAAGCTATATTTTATCTATCTTCCTCCTTCTAGATCAGTGTTTCCCCAAGTCCAGTCCTGGAGTACCCCTTGCCAGTCAGGTTTTCAGGAAATCTACAGTGAATATGCATGAAAGAGATTTGCATAAAAACACAGTTTTAGATCACTCGGTATTAGTTCAAATGAGTAATCAAGCAAGGTGACATGGAATCCCCTTTCACCTCTGCTGCAACGGGGGGGTTGGGGGGTGGCACTAGGCCACCGAGGTGGAGAGGTGCCCACTGGGCCACCAGGGAAACCTGTTTGCATGGGGGGGGGGGGGGGGATAGAGGTCCACTGGACTACAGCCCCCTTGTGTACATATAGGAGGAGGATGGAGGTCCACAGGATCTCCAGCCCCTTGTGTATGGTTTTGGGGGGGGGGGCTGTATACATGCTGGACAGGGCTCTCGATTCCTCCCCAATTCTCTGCAAACCTTGCCAGCTCTGAGCTGTTGTAGAGTTTGCCGCAGGATTAGCGCCAATATTTGACTTGCTGCCCACTGAGCATTGGGGAGGAATACCTAATGCCCTGTTTAGCATGCATTTGCATGCTACTTGCGCTCAGAGCTCAAACCCTAACTCCAGCTCCAAGCTGGTGCAGAGTTTGCTACGAGAGCAGCACCCAATATTTGGCACACTGAGCGTTGGAGCGAAATACCTAATGCCTTCTTTAACATGTTTGTGCGCAGAGCCAGCGAGCTCATTGTTGCACAAGCTCGCTGGCTCTGATCATAGGGCGCAAGCAAGCACAGGTGCTAGTCCGGCGCTAATGGCCTCTAGTGCCCGCATTTGTCTTTGATTAGCCACCCATGAGTTATGTGTTACGCAGACAGAACTGGAGGCAGGCAGAGCTCCAAACTCTCTGTGCATGGATGAGATGATTCAAGGAAGAGGTATTTAGATTTGTTAGGAGCTGGTAAACGTTCTGGGCAAGGGGAAGCCTATTCTGAAAAGATGAGTTCCACCTTAACTAGCTAGAGTCAGGCTGCTAGTACTAACTTTTAAAAAGGAAGATAAAGCAACTTTTTAAAAAGGGGTTAGAACCTGGGGAAAAGCCGACAGGAGCATATGTTTTGAAGTGCGTTATCTTTGAAGGAGGACACTATCAAACAGGGAAGTTAGGGCATCCTGATAGAAATGTTGCAATAAAGGCAGAAGTAAGCAAGAAACCTTTAAGGGAAGGGCAGACAGAAATTAAAGATTCCAAATTATCTTTCTCAACTGCTAAGCAGGTATTAGATACAAACAAAAAAAAATCCCACACATTTTGAAATGTCTGTATACAAATGCTAAAAACTTAAGATGGGAGAGTTAAGAGTATGCAACACTAAATGAAGAGCTAGATACAGTCAGTGTCTCAGAGACCTGATGGAAGGAAGATAACTAGTGGAACACAAACCAGGGCAGAAATTATGTTGCAATGATAATATAGATCAAAATGGAGTAAGGGTGATGTGATATGTTAGAATGGGCATTACGTTGAATAGAATAAAAATTTTGCAGGAAACATATGACAACATGTTAACAGAAATTAGTGATGCTAAAAAAATTTGGCTACACTATAATTGTGATTTCATTTACCCCAATATTGACTTGATAAATGGAACATCAGGAAATGATAGGAAGATAAAGTTTCTAGATCAAATGGCTGCTTCATGGAACAGCTGGTTCAGGATCCAACAAGAGGGGAAGCTATTTGATTTAGTCCTTAATGGAATGGAGGACTTGGTACAAGAGGAAATGTTGGGTTCATTTAGCAATAGTGATCATAACATCAAATTGTTAATAACTGGAGTGAAGACATTAAGGAAATCTACTGTGTTAACATTTAACTTTGAAAAAGATCAACTATGATTACACTGCCTTAAACTGGAGTCTTGAATTTATTTTAAAATAGCCTGTATGGTATAAAAGAGCTTCTGTGGTTTAAATTCAGGATCTATGATGGGGCTTCTTTCATTTTCAGTCAATAGAAACCATCTAAGAAGTAGGAAAAGATTAATGTTAGACTTTCCCCACTATGAAAAATATGACTTGGAAATCAAACTGGGAGTGCTCATTTGTGTTTCAGGGTGTCAAGATATGGGGTAATATTCTATAGAACTTTGTTTAATAACACCATATTTGTCTTTTCGTAAGGCCCTCAAAACGTATCTATTTTTAAATCAACAATCTTAGGTTTATTAAATGGCTGAAGGTCTTTTGAATATAGAACTGTAGCCCTGTAATCTTGTTTAATTCCTTCTATTTAGAAGCCTTGAGATTGTGATCTGCTCTGCACTATTTGATTAAAAGTGGAATAAAAATATTGCACTACAATAAGGAAAATGTCTAAACAAAAAAAAATTTAAAAGGAGCAGCTGCAAAGGTTAAGAATTAAATGAATTGTTTAAAAATGTTGTCTTGGCAGCCTAGCCCAGACCACATGTATTCCACATATTAAAAAAGGTGGAAGAAAGACCAAATTACAGCCATGGTTAAAATGTGAAAGAGGTGGTTATAGCCATAACATATTTCAAAAATTGGAAAAAGGATACAAATGAAGAAAATAGGAAACGGCATTATGCACTGGCGAGATAAGCACAAATTAGTATTAATGAAGGCAGGAAGAAAATTTGAAAAGAAGCTTGCTGTGTGGTAAATCTCAGTATAGAATAGCCCGTGAGAGTGTCAGTTGGACCATTAGGTTATTGAGGGTAAAAGAGGCACTTCCATATCATCAAGCTGATCAATCCATAGACTGGTGGGTTGTGTCCATCTACCAGCAGGTGGAGATAGAGAGCAAACTTTTGCCTCCCTATATGTGGTCATGTGCTGCTGGAAACTCCCCAGTATGTTCTCTATCTCAGCAGGTGGTGGTCACACAGCAGCAGCTCTGGCTAGGCCTCCAAGCCTAATTTTTAGGTTTTGTTGAGTGCCTGGGGTTGAGGGCTCTTTTGAGCAAGTGCAAACCTGGTGGTGCCAGGTCCCTCCTTTTCTCCCCCCTCCCGCTGGCTCCGTTAAAAAAAAAAAAAAAAAAAAAATTTTGAACGTCCTTAAAGGCGTTTATTTCGACATTTATTTAAGCGTCTATTGCAGCTACTCACTGGGACACCAGGTCGTTACAACTCGGAGCGGACAGCAGGTAATTTTTACCTTTCTATAGCGGGCAGGGGGTTCCCCGATTCTTCTCCTCGTGGCTATGGCGTCGGAGGGCGAGGGCGCGAAGGGTCGCTCCCCGGGTCGCTTGAGCGCTTCTAGAGGGGATGCGGGGGTCTTCAAGCCTGATTCGCCCTTGTTGGGGGACAGTTTCGTGACCGATGAATGTCCCGGTCCTTCCTCCGGCGTGGCGGTTTTTCCCGCCATAAACGCCCATCCCCCGCTCCTCGCCTCCGCCATCTTGGCCGGCCACGCGGCTCGGACGGCTTCTTCTTGGGCCGCCCTTGAGGTTGGAGACATTAATGCCTTGAACGCCCTTAATTTGGGCGACGGCACAGAAGCGGCTAAAGTTAAGAGCCGTTCTTCCCGCGCGGCTCCTTCGCGGAGTTTCGCGCCGGACGCCATTTTGGATGCACAGCATGTCTCTCCCCCGCTGTTGCGAGCGCCGGTTGAGGGTGCGTCTAGGGCTGTTGCCCAGACTGCGGAAGTACACAGTCTGGGGGGTTTCTCCCCCGAGTTTGTTTTGCTGCTGCATCAGGCCTTCCTCATGCACAACGCTGCCCCTGCTCCCTCGTCTGGTAAAGAGGTTGAGGTTCCCAGAGGTAAACGCCCTCGGGTTGATTCCCAGGCCTTGGAGGAATTTGTCTCCTCCGATGTAGATGAGGGCAGCGTGTCTGAGGTCTCCCAACGGTCCTTTGCGGATTCCTTGGAGGAGACGGATCCCCGCTCGGATGGAGCGGATGACCCCTCTGCAGCGCGGCTTTTTAGCCCAGAGGATTTGCCCAACCTGTTGTTACAGGCCATGGACACTTTGAAGATTTCCTCTCCGGAGGACGTCTCTCCCTCAGCCCCTGTTGGCTCTGCCATTATGCTGGGGACGAAGCGCCCGCCTAGAACCTTCCACGTGCATGATGCCATGCACACCTTAATTTCGGCTCAATGGGATGTCCCAGAAGCGAGCCTTAAAGTGGCTAGGGCTATGTCCCGCCTCTATCCTTTGGCTGTGAGTGAACGTGAGGCCTATCTGTGGCCTACCGTGGATTCTTTAATCACTGCGGTGACTAAGAAAACGGCGTTGCCGGTGGAAGGTGGCACAGCCCTAAAGGACGCCCAAGACAGAAGATTGGAGGCGACCTTAAGGTCGTCCTTTGAGGCGGCTGCTTTAAATTTGCAGGCCTCAGTTTGCGGCTCCTATGTGGCCAGGGCGTGCCTGACTATGGTGCAGCGGGATTCCCCCTCGGATCATTCCTTGAGGGCTGATTGGCCGGCCCTGGAATCGGGCTTAGCCTATTTGGCAGACTTGCTGTATGATGTCTTGAGGGCCTCAGCGAAAGGCATGGCTCAGACAATCTCTGCGCGGCGGTGGCTTTGGCTGAAACATTGGTCTGCTGACCACGCCTCTAAATCCCGCCTGGCTAGGTTGCCTTTTAAAGGCAAGCTGCTCTTTGGGGTCGAGCTGGACAAAATCGTGACCGATCTCGGCACGTCTAAGGGCAAGAAGTTACCAGAGGTCAGGGCTCGGGCTAGTACTCGTCCCGGTACCTTCAGAGGACGGTTGCAGGAAGCCCGTCGGTACCGCCCGGGCAAGTCGGGCAATGCCCCCTCTTCCTTCAAGAGGAATTTCTCCCCCAAGCAGCATTCCTTTCGCAGAGACCGCCGTCCCGGAGGTGCTCCCTCCGGTCCTCCCCCAGGGTCCCGTACCCAATGACGGGGTCTTGGTCCACGCCCCAGTGCAGATTGGAGGACGGCTGTCCTCGTTTCTGGGCGAGTGGACCACAATAACTTCAGACGCGTGGGTGCTGGAAGTCATCAGAGACGGCTACAAGCTAGAATTCTGCCGACCCTTAAAAGACGGGTTTGTACTCTCTCCCTGCAAGTCTCCGGTCAAAGCTGTGGCAGTGCAGCAGACCTTGGACAATCTGATCCGCCTGGGCGCGGTCGTTCCGGTGCCAGAAAGTCAGCTTGGCAAGGGGCGTTACTCCATTAACTTTGTGGTACCAAAGAAAGGAGGTTCTGTCCGGCCTATCCTCGACCTCAAAGGGGTCAATCGGGCCTTGAAAGTGCGGCACTTTCGCATGGAGACTCTCCGCTCTGTTATAGCGGCAGTGAAGGCAGGAGAGTTCCTGGCATCCTTGGACATCAAGGAAGCGTACCTGCATATTCCCATCTGGCCTCCTCATCAACGCTTTCTGCGTTTTGCAGTCCTGGGACGACACTTCCAGTTCAGAGCCCTCCCGTTCGGGTTGGCTACTGCTCCGCGGACCTTTCCAAAGTAATGGTGGTCATCGCGGCCTTCCTACGAAAGGAAGGGGTACAAGTCCATCCTTATCTGGACGACTGGTTGATCCGAGCCCCCTCTTATGCAGAGTGCGGCAAAGCTGTGGACCGGGTAGTTGCTCTTTTGAGCTCCCTGGGATGGATCATCAACTGGGAGAAGAGCCAGCTGCGCCCGACTCAGTCCCTGGAGTACCTGGGAGTTCGATTCGACACCCAAGTGGGCAGAGTGTTCCTGCCAGACAATCGGATTGTCAAACTTCAGGCTCAGGTGGACCAGTTCCTAGTAGCCTCTCCCCTTCGGGCTTGGGACTATGTGCAGCTGTTGGGCTCTATGACGGCCACGATGGAAGTAGTGCCCTGGGCCAGGGCTCATATGGGACCACTACAACACTCTCTGCTGCAGCGCTGGACTCCGGTGTCGGAGGATTATGCTGTGCGCCTTCCCTTGGACCCAGCAGTGCGCAAGGCGCTGAGCTGGTGGCTGAAGACAGACAAGTTGTCTGCAGGGATGCCTCTTGTGACCCCGGAGTGGATTGTCGTCACGACGGACGCCTCGTTGTCGGGCTGGGGAGCCCACTGCTTGGGAAGGACAGCGCAGGGGCTCTGGTCTCCTGCAGAGGCAAAGTGGTCTATCAACCTCCTGGAACTCAGAGCCATTCGGTTGGCGCTTTTGGAGTTCATCCCGGTACTGGTGTTCAAGCCTGTACGGGTCCTGTCGGACAATGCCACGGCTGTGGCCTATGTCAACCGCCAGGGAGGTACCAAGAGCGCCCCTCTAGCCAAGGAGGCTATGAATCTTTGCCAGTGGGCGGAAGTGAACCTGGAGCAGCTTTCAGCGGCCCACATTGCCGGAGTCATGAATGTCAAGGCGGACTTTCTCAGTCGCCATACCTTGGAGCCCGGAGAGTGGCAGCTATCTGCTCAGGCGTTCTTGGACATCACGAAGCGCTGGGGCCAGCCGAGCCTAGATCTGATGGCGTCATCGGCCAATTGCCAAGTGCCGCGTTTTTTCAGCAGAGGACGGGACCCTCGATCCCTGGGAGTAGATGCTCTTCTCCAACAGTGGCCGACACAAGAGCTTCTCTATGTGTTCCCGCCCTGGCCCATGTTGGGCAGGGTGCTAGACCGGGTGGCAAAGCATCCCGGCAGGGTAATCCTGGTGGGTCCGGATTGGCCCAGGCGTCCCTGGTATGCGGACTTGATCAGGCTCTCAGTCGACGATCCTCTGCGGCTGTCAGTGGAGCAGGGCCTGTTACATCAGGGTCCCGTGGTGATGGAGGATCCCTCCCCCTTTGGTCTTACGGCCTGGCTATTGAGCGGCAGCGTCTGAGGAAGAAGGGCTTCTTAGACAAGGTCATCGCCACTATGCTGAGAGCGAGGAAACGCTCTACTTCTACTGCTTACGCCAGGGTTTGGCGTATCTTTGCAGCGTGGTGTGAAGCAGGCTCACTTTCTCCCTTCACTGCTCCAATTTCTTCAGTGTTGGCGTTCCTGCAAGAAGGTCTGGAGAAAGGCCTGTCGCTCAGTTCCCTTAAAGTCCAGGTAGCGGCTCTGGCTTGCTTCAGGGGCCGCCTGAAGGGTGCTTCCCTGGCTTCGCAGCCAGATGTGGTGCGCTTTCTCAAGGGAGTTAATCACCTGCGCCCTCCTCTGCACTCAGTGGTGCCTGCGTGGAATCTCAACCTGGTGCTAAGAGCATTGCAGAAGCCGCCTTTTGAACCCTTGTCGAGGGCATCTCTGAAAGACCTGACGTTGAAAGCAGTCTTTTTGGTGGCTATCACTTCAGCCAGAAGAGTTTCCGAGCTCCAGGCACTCTCATGTCGAGAGCCTTTTCTGCAGTTCACTGAGGCAGGAGTGACTATTCGCACAGTGCCTTCCTTCCTGCCCAAGATTGTTTCTCGCTTCCATGTGAATCAGCAGCTCTGTCTCCCTTCCTTTCGTAGGGAGGACTACCCAGAGGAGTACTCTGCTCTTAAATATCTGGATGTGAGACGAGTCATCATCAGATACTTGGAAGTGACCAATGATTTCCGGAAATCGGATCATCTGTTTGTCCTGTTTGCAGGTCCTCGTAAGGGTCTGCAGGCTGCTAAGCCTACAGTGGCAAGATGGGTCAAGGAAGCCATTGCAGCGGCTTATGTGGCCGCGGGGAAGGTGCCGCCTATCCAGCTGAAGGCTCACTCCACGAGAGCTCAGGCGGCCTCGATGGCAGAGGCCGGATCCGTCTCCTTGGAAGAGATATGCAAGGCGGCAACTTGGGCTTCGGCTCATACATTCTCCAAGCATTACCGTTTGACTGTGGCTGCACGGGCGGAGGCCCGGTTTGGAGCTTCAGTGTTGAGGTCAGGGATTTCAATGTCCCGCCCTGGGTGAGTACTGCTTCGGTACATCCCACCAGTCTATGGATTGATCAGCTTGATGATATGGAAGGTAAAATTATGTATAATCATACCTGATAATTTTCTTTCCATTAATCATAGCTGATCAATCCATAGCCCCTCCCAGATATCTGTACTGTTTTTATTCTGGTTGCATTTCAGGTTCAAGTTTAGTCTTCAGTTACTTCAGAAAGACTTCGTGTTCAAGTTTTTTCACTTGGATTCTTCAAGAGTTAAGACGAATTTGTGTTACAGTGAGCTGCTGCATTCCTCTCCCCTCCGTTTTACGGGGCTGGATTGAGACTTAAAATTCTGCCGGCACTCCCTCCCGCTTCGTGCGGCTGTAGGGCAGCTTTGTACCCCTCCCGCTTCGGCGGTGTTAGGGTCAGTCAGCTCCTCCCGCGGTTGCGGTTGCAGGATAAGCCAGATCCCCCCGCATCGGCGGGTGTGGTGTCCCTCCCCCGCTCCGCGGGGATGAGCTGGACGGATTCCCCTCCCCCACTTGTGTGGGGATGAGCTGGGTTAATTCCCCTCCCCCGTTTCGGCGGTGGTGAGCTGGGCAGAGTGTCCCTTCGTGGGTGTAATTCTCTAAGTGCTGAGTCCTGCGGATGGAGCTTTGATATCGACATACTGAGGAGTTTCCGGCAGCACATGACCACATATAGGGAGGCAAAAGTTTGCTCTCTATCTCCACCTGCTGGTAGATGGACACAACCCACCAGTCTATGGATTGATCAGCTATGATTAATGGAAAGAAAATTATCAGGTATGATTATACATAATTTTACCTTGGGGTGGACAAGGTCATATTAAAGAGACCAAATAAATTCTTTGCTTCAGTCTTCACTGAGGAAGATGTAAGGGAGATATCTGTGCCAAAAATGGTATTTAAAAGTGACAATTTGGAGGAACTGAAACAAAAATCTTGGTGAACCTGGAAGATGTAATAGGGCCTGAACCAAATGATATTCATCCCAGAATACTGAAAACTGAAATTGCAGACCTTCTATTAGCAGTTCATAAACTATTAAAATCATCTACAGGAGCATGTCCAATGTAATGCTAGTGGGTTCCAAGAGTTATCTGGGAAATTACAGTTGAGCCTGATGTCAGTGTTAGACAAAATTGTAGAAACTATTATATAAGAAGAAAATTATTTAACACACAGTTAACCATGATTTAATGGCACAAAGCTACTATGGATATAGCCAAGGGATGTTTTACCTCGCCAGTCACCTAGAGAAACGCCTGCTGAAAAGTCTTGGATAGGAGGCAGTATCCTGTTAAGTGGGAACAGATTAAAAACAGAGAGTAAAGCTAAATGGTCAAATGCTCTTAATAGAGAAAGGTGAATAATACCGCTGGTTTTTTTTAAACATATTTACAAATGACCTGGAAATGGGAATAGGTGAGGTGATCAGATTTGGAGGTGAGACAAAAGTATTCAAAGTTGTTAAATCTCTAGAGGATTGTGAGAAATTGCAGTTGAATTTCATAATTCATAAAATTACGTAATACACTTCCTCAACACACCATTTTGAGATTCCAGCCAGACCGTCAAGTAGACATCACTAATTGCTATTTGAGCAGTGATCGTTAATTGGGTGTCCTTTCCCCTGAAGAAGCCCCACCGGCGAAACAGGTCCTTTGGGCGGGTTAGCCCATCCTTTACGCTGCTTCAAGCTAAGTGATTTTGCATTTTGATGTCTTGAAAGTTTTGATTTGCACAGTGGATGTAGCATTCTTTTTATAAAAATTCGCTTAAAAAATATTTGTCCTGTATAAGGGAGGAGGTTGGATTGTGACCGATGATTGAAGTATGGTGATTCTCTGAGTAATTTCAGCAATCTGGCTGATTATCACTTGTCTGAGGTCTTTTCCCCCCTTCTATTAATTTTTTGATATCCTACATCTGGTTATAACAGATTCGCTTATTGATTATTGTTGGATACAAATGTTACAAATAAATATAGAAAAGTGCAAAGTGATGCATATAGAGAAAAGCAACCCAAAAGATACAGTACAGTCTTGATTATCTGATGTAAACAGGTCCAAGCTGTTATCAGATAAATGAAAAGTCGAATAATATGGAAAAAAAATGGTAGCCCCTTAGAAATGCACAGAAAACATAGTTTATGCATAAAACAGGCGTAAGATATCTGTATTTAAAATACAGCATTAGAACATAAGAATAACCATACTGGGTCAGACCAATGCTTCCAACAGTGGCCATTCGAGGTCACAAGTACCTGACAGAAACCCAATTAGTAGCAACATTCCATTCTACCAATCCCAGGGCAAGCAGTGGCTTCCCCATGTCCATCTCAATAACACACTATGGACTTCTCCTCCATGAACTTGTCCAAACCTTTTTTTTTAACCCAGATACGCTAACTGTTGTTACCACATCCTCCAGCTTCAAGTTCCAGAGCTTAACTATTCTTTGAGTAAAAAAAAGCATTTCCTTGTGTCCCCTGCTCTTTGTACTTTTTGAAAGAGTGCAAAAATCAATACACTTCTACCCGTTCTACACCACACAGGATTTTATAGACCTTAATCATATACCCTCTTGGTCATCTCTTTTCCAAGCTAACCACTAACCAACAGCATGTGAAGCCCTAAAACAGGAAGAGAACCTGCACACCACTTAAGGGAACGTGATGTCATCACTGGGGGATCTGTCGGATATGCCGAATGGTCGGATAATTGAGACTTTACTGTAGTTGCACAATGAGAGGTTCAATGTTAGGCATCACACCACCCAGGAAAAAGGTAGACATCATTGTGGATAATACATTGAACTGTGGTCAATTTAGAAAATGTGTGAAGTCATTCCTTTTTAGAGAGGCCTTTGGTATTGATCTGGAGCATAGGGATGTTTGCTATCTGTGGTTTTTTTTTGTTTTGCTAGAAGAGAAAGTGTTATTGATCTGTTTTAATTGTGTATGTAGAAATTGTACACCGCCTAGAAAGTTTGATAGCGCGGTATAGAAACTATGTAATAAATGTTTGGTGGCAGCCAAGAAAGCAAATAGAATGTTAATTATTAGACAAAAATGGAGAATAAAACAGAGAATATCATAATACCTCTGTATTGCTTTATGGTGTGAATATACCTTGAGTATTATGTGCCGTTTTAGTCACTGCATATCAAAAGAAATACAGCATAATTGGAAAAGGTATAGAGGAAGATGATCAAAATGATTAAGGGGATGGAAGGACTCTCTTATACAGAAAGATTAGAACTCCTCATCTTGGAGAAGAGATGGTTGAGGGGGAGGCATTATAGAGGTATATTAAATGAATAGGGTGGAACAGACAAATTCAAAATACAAGACTAGGAAGCATGCAATGAAGTTACTAAATAGTGTATTTAAAACAAAATAGGGAAAATATTTTTTTCAGTCAGCACATAATTAAGCTCTGGAACTTGTTGCTGGAATATGTTGTAAAAGCTTTTACTGCAGTTGGGTTTCCTAGATGAAAAGTCAAACCATTTAATTAAAGTGGACTCAGGAAAATCACTGCTTATCCCTGAGGATAAGCTGCATGGAATCTGCCTGCCTTTTGGATCCTGCCAGGTGCTAGTGACCTGAATTGGCCAACATGGGAAACAGGATACGGGGCTTGATAGACCTTTCTTCTGACCCAGTATTGCAATTCTTATTCTCTTATTAAAAAGGTTACTTCATAAGTAGCCTTCTGTGATGTGGAACTTTAATTTGGTCCTTGCACCTCTTATGAAGCTTATATTTGAATCAATGGAATCTGCTACTCATTAATTATGCTTTCTGCAAATTGCCTCTTTCTAGTAGTGGCTACTTTGATTAAAAGAATATGTGAACTTCAGGCATGAGTTACCTATGAGCTATATAATCAACTTCATCATGATAAAGTAATTTTTTTTATCTCATCCCAAATTCTTTTCTAAGGAAGTAGCACCTTTCCATCTTGAATTAGAAAATTGTGCTTCTTTATTCTGTTCAAAACCACAGAAAAAGGAAGTTTACATAGCTGTCTCAGCCCTAAAAATGTTAGCATCCTGTAGCCAGACCTTAGCAAATTGTCCAGTATCCTGCATACACTTCTGTTACAAGTAAACTGGTACTCCTCATTGTCAGGATTGCTGGACTTACTTAAATTAATATGAAACCAGCTTGACATACTTAGATTAATATTAAGCCGACTTCTGACAACTCCCCCCTCCCTCAGGAATCACTGAGGATAGCAAATGGACCAAATGTTGCCCAGCTGGCTGATAGCCCTGTTTTTTCTCAATTACTCCTGATTAGCATACCTATGTCCTCTCTGGGCATCTGGGAGCAGTGCTCTGAGCAAGATGCACTAAAGACGTCGGTAATTCCCGTTCCCTACGGATTCCATAGTGAATCGGTAGGGAACGGGAATGCATCAACGATAGGGAATGCAAATGAGCTACTTGTTGTAGCTCACTTGCATTCTCTATTCCTTCGGTACCTGAGTCGGAGAATCAGGACGTCCCTTTTGATTAGGCTCCTCTTCCTGGTTTCTTCAGCCAATCAAAGCGGGCTTAGCTGGCTGTTGTCAGCGAAACGCGCTCTGATTGGCTGAAGAGACCAGGAAGAGGAGCCTAATCTAAAGGGACGTCCCAATTCTCCGGCAACCAGGAAAATAGAAAAATTTTGCTGTGGAGGGGTAAGTGGCGCGGCGAAGACAAAATAGAAGGGGGAAAAAAAACACAAGCGCCGGCAGAGCAAAAAACTGCGAAAAAAAAAACCGTCTCTCACAAGCGCAGGGAGAGTACGTCCTTAAAGGACACCCCTCACATGCGCGCCCTGCTTTTTTTTTTCCTTTTTTTTACCTTTTTTGGGGGGCCCTTTTCCTTTCCGATTCCCTCACAGGAGCCCTAACGAGAGGTGCAGACCTCCCGTTAGGGTTCCTACGGTAAGGGAATCGGAAAAACGGTAGTGCATCTCATTATAATGGGCTGCAACGGTAGTGCAGCTCATTATAATAGCTTTTGAATCATTTGCATTCCATTTTCGTTGCCTGCTACCGTGGCAGAGAAAATGCCCTTAGTGCATGCCCCGGGTAAACTACTTGCGTTTTAAACTGGCTGGAACCAGTTTAAAACGCAAGTTGTGGGCTTGTTAGGTTTTGTGCATCTGGCCCTCAGAACAAAAGAAAGCCAGACAGGCTCCAGAACTAGGGACTTCAAAGAGGAGAACCTGTGAAAATGGTCACCTTCCTTACTTCAGAAAGTAAACTGGAATTGGTAAAGGAAAGAGCTGAAATCAAAGGCTGGGAAGAAAATAAGGTTGTTTTTTTTTTTTTAATCTCTTGCTGTTCCTGAGGTATAAAGCAGAAGCACATGGCTCTGCTCAGGTCACTTCTCTCTCTGTCTTTCTCTCTTCACACACCCATCTCCAGCCACCAGAGCCCCAGCTCTGCCCCCCCCCCCCCCCTTTCTTCCCCAGCTCTACCCCAAAGCTTTGTCTCCCAGAGCACATGGCTCTGCTTTCTTAGGCTCTTTCTTTCTTTCTCCACACACACACACATCTCCAGCCCTACCTCAAGGCTTCCCTCTTTCGCTGCACAACCCCCCCCCCCCCCCCCCCCATTCTTACCTGTCTCTCCTTGATTCCCCTCTAAGCCCACATACAGATACAGCATTGGAATATTTACCTGTACTAAGTGCTGTGGTCCTATATATGCAAATACAATATACTTTCTATATATATCCAAACCTGTGTGGATTGTGTATTATGTGGGAACCCACTGCCTCTGTGAACTGGACCCAGGACCATCCCTAGACAACGATTGCAGACACTCATCAAGCAAGGGCCACTTCAAATGTCAGGTAGTCCTCACTTTATACTTTTATTTCACACTACTGTTTTGACCAGTCCACAATGATAGTGCATTTCATTGAGTTGTACTGGCTAACCTGGCTTTGATGCAACTCTCACATCTTTTGATGATCAGGTTGCTCCAGAACAATGGGAAATTAATAACAAGATGAGCAGCCCTGAGCTTGAGAATCACCCAAATGTGTGCCTGACACAGTCCTGCCTGTCAATGTAAAAAGCATTTTTGCCCTCTTGTAACAAGTGTTTTTTCCATAGCTAGCAGGATTGATCAATCGCACAATGACTCCCACCTCCCCAAGAGTTTCATTCATGTTTGAGCTATGGTACTAAGTAAGGTGCTGAAGAGTTTACTGTGTGCAGGAAGGGCCATGCAGGTTCACAACTTTACACTTAATTTCTGAGCTCTGAGATGTTCCATCCCGGCAATATGCGATAGCTTCAACCTCGCTTGTTACCTGGTCACTCCTGTTATCTATAGAACACCTGTTCCAGGTGAGCAGCAATGCTTTCTTTGTATTATTCCGCCCACTGTTGGTCTTATTCTCCTGTTTCCTTTATCTTTCACCTAAAGATATATTGTGTATATGTCTATTGTAGATCATGATCAACTTCCGTCTCTCTTTAAACAGCACCCAAATTTTTTTTCCCTCTTCAACTATTTATGCTGTGCTCAAACTTTGGATGAGTCTGGGTGGTGCTGACAAGAATTTCTTGTGCATATCTCTAATTTATTTGGATCTGTAGTGGTCGGAATAGTTTCCAAAACCTTCATTTAAGAACAAAACACATGCAAAAAAAAGGAAATATTAATTTTGATGATTGCTTAAAAAAGTGTGATAGTACTGCTTTAACAAAAAGTTAAAGTACAACATACTTATAAGCATTGTTCTGAAGATCGCTGCATATTTTCTGCACAGTGTAACAGTGTGTTTTTTCTCTTGCTGCAGTTTCTAATGCTCTGTCTTAATATGATTTAAGATCTATAGCTGCCTTTTGGGGACCTACTAAAAGTGGTAATGAAGGCTTTGCTGGAAGAACGCATGTAGGGAGGAGAGAGATTGATTCCCACATGTAGTAGAGTCTTCTTCAAGTTCTATGGAACCTATCAAATGCCAGGAAAAAGTGCACAAAAAGAGAAATTGAGCTGTTCAGATAATGAAAGTGTTGATTGCGCATAAACAGTGTTTCCAGTATCATGCATTTGACAGCAAGCTGCCAAATTGCACTCAATTGACTTTGAGTCTGATATGATCAGAATGCTCTAACCCTTGCTGTAAAGTGTTTTTTTCAGCAAGCAAAGTATATGCGTGTGTGTGTATGTGTTTATTTCATTTTTTATCCCTTAGCTTTTCAGCTCCTGTCCAAAGTCTTCTAGCAGAGAGTTGAATCCTGTCAGGGACTACTGCCGAGACATCGGAAGGATTTTTGACCAAGGTTTTTGGAAGCTCAATGTCACACCTGGCATATGACTTAGGAGGGGGTTTGGTGGCATAGTCCTGGCATTTTTTTTATTACTTTTTTGTTTTGTTTTTGTCTTTGTCTCTTTTCCTCTGGAACTAAGCAGTGTTCACACTAGATTTCTGAAGGTTAATTTGATTTTACGTAAATATATGTACAAATACCACATTTTGGGAAACTGTGTCAAGTGGAATTAGTATGACTGCTAATTTTGAATTAGGAAATAGTGTGGACACAGCATGCCTTTCAACTGAAGATTAACCCCTTACTTGTAGGGACGTAATTACATTAGATAGGAATTTGCACTTAAATTACGCAAACTGACTTAGTTTTCATCTTACGTTTCCAGGGGTTTAGGGTATATAACAGATTTGAGTGATAGTCTTTAAGGGGTTAATCCATATGCAAAATGGGTACAAAAATCCACAACTGAAATTATACAAAATACCAGCACACTACACCATAGGTGTATTAGGTGCCTTGGCATTGCCTTTGTTCCCAAAGACAGGAAGTTTGAAAGGGGGAGTTCATTCACTTTTGCAGTTTAAATGCTATTTGGAGCATTCCTTCTACCCTTATGATTTTGGGCTCCAGAGCAACAGGAGGAGTAGTTTCTTGGAATACAACAGGAAGAACAGCTGTATTTAAATATAGAACAGCTGGTTGTATAGTATCTATCTGTATTTCAGGACAGTTCAGGAAACAGCGAAAACAGTGGAGGAGTGGCCTAGTGGTTAGGGTGGTGGACTTTGGTCCTGGGGAAATGAGGAACTGAGTTCGATTCCCACCTCAGGCACAGGCAGCTCCTTGTGACTCTGGGCAAGTCACTTAACCCTCCATTGCCCCATGTAAGCCGCATTGAACCTGCCATGAGTGGGAAAGCGCGGGGTACAAATGTAACAAAAAAAAAAAAAAACTTGTTTCAGGCATGACATATATTGTTTCCTGCAAAGAGCTATTCCAGAGGGCAATTGTTAAGCCATGGACTGAGTTAAAAGAGTGCCAAGTTTTGCTCAGGGCATAAAGAACAGAATCAGTTACATAGTAAATGAAAATATTGAAAGAAAGCAATGTTGCTTGTTTGGTACGTTGATATATATCTCATTAAAGTGGATTTTTGTGTTCCCTTTGTCTTGTCTTATTTGTGCTGGTGCACTGTGGCCAACCATCCTTCTTTTACCTTTTTGTCAAGGAGAAATAATTCTACTTTATACAACCTATTTAAGATCCAATAACACAATGTTGCAGTAGGTTTAAATTATTTGGACTGGGAGCTAAATTTATTGGGTATCTGGTCCATTATATTTGGTTTGGTCATTTTCCAAATTAAGGAACTTGGCTGCATGATCTTTTTTTTTTTTTTTTGTCTTTTTTCCTTTCTTTTTTTACTGATGTAAGCAAAATGCTAGTGAAATCTGAAATGGCATGTGTGACATTGATGCTAAATTAAGGAAGTGGCTTGCTCACCTGGTCAAACACCCATTCCTCACTGCACTTTGCCAATTCAATCCATTTTAGATGTAACTTCGGGTATGGTGAAAGATCCACCGGACGTCTTGGACAGGCAAAAATGCCTTGACGCTCTGGCTGCTCTACGCCACGCTAAGTGGTTCCAGGTTCGGAACATCATTTTACTTTCTTCTTGTAGCCTTATGAGAGAACTAGTTCAGTTGCAGTGGTGAATGTTTAATATCTTGTTTGAAAACACTCAAACTGCCCATGTAAATAGTGTTGAAAATTGAAATGGCCAGAAAAATATTAACTTGAGTATTCTATTTTGAAGAGCTGCATAATGCAGTCGTTGCCAATTTGACTTATATCTTTCTTTGTTGTAGTAATAAATACTTGAAAAGCCCAGATTTATGATATCTAAATCCTATAAACTCTGAATATATAATATTCCATAAGGCTGCAGAGTAACTTTGCTTTTGAAGACTGGAATATGTGTCTATAAAGCTTTTTGTCTAGCTCTTTAAAAAAAAAAAAAAAAACTTTTCCTGTTTCTTTGAATTCATTGCTTATGTGTAGGGAATGAAAGGTGAGGAGTGACTGTTTGGTTTAGTGACTTTGCAGTCCAGCAAAGGCACACCAAGAAAACCAAAGAGCTCCCCTCAACCTTTCAGTCTCTGTACCACACCTTTATTCTTGTTTTTGTTCTTACATAAACAAATTCAACTGTATTTTCTTTATAAAGGTCGAAACAAGTCAAAGTTTATAGGTGATCAGGAAATGTTATTCTTGTATAATCTGTGAACTTTGACTTTTCACCATCTTAAAATACTAACCTTGACATAAAATACTGTTGTAAATGGCATCTCATTCTTTGAGGTTTTGCAGTTGCTTTGTTCCGGTGGTTATATTTGAGCTTCCACTGAGTGCTGATGTGTTAGTGTTTCAGAGAGGGCGTGCCTTCTCTGTGCTTGGTAAGGCCAACTAACTTGGTTTTGTGTTGCACTAAAGGCTAGAGCAAATGGTCTTCAATCCTGTGTGATTATCATCCGTATTCTTCGTGACCTCTGTCAGCGTGTTCCAACGTGGTCTGACTTCCCAAGTTGGGTAAGTATAGTATTGAGCATTCAAAATAAATACAAAATTTTTGCTTTTTGGTGTGATAGAAGTTTACATACATGTACTTCATATGAATGACTTGAATGATTTTTGCAAGCTAAATTAACATATTCTGTATATATTGAGATGAGAGGGGTGCCTTCATGGAAGATATGCTCATAGGCATTTGTCTATTCATAATTATTATACTGTTAGCTACTGTAAGCATTTATTTTAGTATAATTAAAAGTAACAGCCATACTGATCTTGTAGAAAACTAGATTTTATTGAACCAATTTAAGAATTATCTAAAGATGCTGTATTACATGTAATGCAAGTTTTGTTTCTCCTGATCCCAGTACAAGCTATCTTAACCCACAAAGAATCCAGTGTAAAATAGATGAGCCAATGAAGTATGACATCTCTAGGGAAAGTGTTTCTTTTGAAGGAAAGACCCTAAGGGATTTATTTTTTAGTTGCAGTAAGATCATACAAGAGATGATTTGTAGTTGTAGTAGTAATAGATACATAATTCCATTGAAGGGAGTTATACAAAGGTTACATCCTTATTACACTATCACAGAATCGATATAGATAGATCATCATTTGAGAGCAAATAGGTTGCCTTTCCTTAAGGAATTGTTGGTATGTTTAATCTGCCTCTTAGTGGGCATCCCTTTACTTAAGTCATCAACATTTTTATCGATTGACATTTTGCCAGTCTAACTAGTAAAAATAATGCTTAATAAACTTACTATATCTTTGTTTGAAAACCAATATCAAAACAGTATATATACCATCAATAATATAAATTAATACAAACAAAAAATAAAAATACAATTAATAAATTTTCAATAATTAGAATAAAAATTAAAACAAGATAATTTTATAATCCTTTTTGTGTGCAGAAGAAGCATTTTAAGGGCAATTTTATAAACTGTGCTAAAATTTACTTCCTCAGCAACCCTCCAGACCGGTCAAGACGCTTGGGTTATGCATGCCTACCAGCAGAGGGAGACTGAGAACACTAACTTCAAACTGAATACATATAACCTGTGCTAGCCCTCTATCTCCAGTATTTTCTCAGTCTCAGCAGTCTCTCTTTGTTAAATTGTACAGCGCTGCGTAACCCTAGTAGCGCTCTAGAAATGTTAAGTAGTAGTAGTAGTAGGGTAGACATGCAGCCTGTGCAGCTTGTCCGGTCTGGTAGGATTTAGGTTCCTTGTTGTGAGATTAGTTAATCTTCAGTTGGTTTCTGGGGATAAATTGATGAAAGAACAGTGTTAATCCCTGTGCCTGGAATTCTGTGGTGTGCAAGGGCTTGGTAGGTCCGGTGGGGCCTACCATTGTCCCCTCTGGGGTGTCACACCCGGGTGGCCGGGTCCCTCCCCCCGACTGGCTCTCCCGTTTTGGGCAGCGTTGTGCCTCGGCTGCAGTGTTAATTCTGCAGCCTTGAGTGCCATACAGATAATAGCAGCAGGGCTCAAATAAAGTTTAAAAAAAAAAAAAAAAAAGAGCACACCTCGTGTGGAGAGCTGCAGGAGCTGCACTCCGGTGTTTCCGGAGTTGTTCAGCTGGTCTGGGAGAGCTGAGCCAGTAATTAAGCGCCGGTGAGTGTTTTTTCTTTTCTTTGCTGTTCGCCGGTTGTTGTAATCAGCTGTTTCTGAGGCGCGAGTATGTCGGGGAAGTTGCTTCGTTGCCGGCTGTGTGCGCGTCGGGGTGTAGACGCGGCTGGCGGTCCCTGCCGGTTCTGTGGAGAGCCCAAGGCCCTATCCCTCGCGCCACCGGTGTTAGCAGCGGAGGTTCCTTCGGCGGGATCGCAGGAGGTTGCTGCGGCTCAGTTTGGCGCTTCAGCGGCGGTTCCGATTTTGGCGGGAACCGCCGCCATCTTGGATTCGGGTCTTTTGGGCGCTGAGACGGTCGTGAGACCACAGTCTCTCCCGATTTCGAGCCCCGCTGGGGGGGAGGCCTCGGGCAGCATGGGGTTCCCTCCGGAGTTTGTTTGGAGTTTGTTTCAGGCTTGGAAGGCGGGCCCATCGGGTGCAGAGTCCCTTAGTCCCAGGTTGGGGGGGGCTATCGCTAAAAGGCCACGTGTGGAGTGCTCTGAAGATGTAGAGGTTTTTTTCTCCTCCGGATTCTGAGGGCGATTTTAGCCCCCTGGAAGAAGAGGAGGGGTCGGTTGCAGGGCAGGATGGAGACCTGCCTTTGCCAGGGGAAGACCCCTTGGTGGTTCGGATTTTTCACAGGGATGAATTATCTGAACTCATTGAGCAGGTGTCTGCCACTTTAAGGTTTGATCCTGCGGCAGCTCCCATTGGGGATGGGAAGCAGGTGGATCCTCTGGTTAAGGGGATCAGGCGGGTCTCTCGCTCTTTCCCTATGAATGCGGACTTGAGAGATATGATCACGCAGGAGTGGCAGTCGCCGGAGGCTCAATGTAAGGTGGCTCGGGCTATGACCAAGCTCTATCCTCTTCCTCAGGAGAACAGAGATTCTCTCAGGCCCCCGACGGTGGATGCCGTGGTGACGGCAGTGACTAAGGCTACTGCTATTCCAGTGGATGGGGGGGCCGCGTTGCGGGACCCTCAGGATAGGAAATTGGAGACCTTCCTAAAGCGGAGTTTTGATCTGTCTGCCTTGGCGCTGCAAGCGTCTGTTTGTGGAGGTCTGGTGGCTCGGGCGTGTTTTCGCTGGGCTGAGAGGCTCCTGGATAGCCCGCAGGCTGATAGGGCTTCTCTTGTTCAAGATCTGGCCAAGTTGGAAATGGGGTCGTCGTTCTTGGCGGATGCGCTGTACGATTTGTTGAGGGCGTCTGCTAAGAACATGACCTTTGCGGTGGCGGCTCGGCGGGCCCTGTGGTTGCGGGGCTGGGTGGCCGATGCCGCCTCCAAGGCTAAACTTTGTTCCCTTCCTTTTAGAGGCTCTTTGCTTTTCGGGGAGGAATTGGATAAGTTGGTGAAGGGTCTTGGTGATGCTAAGGCCCCGCGGCTTCCTGAGCTTCGTCCCAAGGTGCCTAAGGGGGCTGCAGGGCGGGGGCGGTTTCAGGAGGCTCGGCGGTATCGGCCCGGTAGGTCTTCTGGGGGGACTAGGGGTCGGTTTTTCCAGAGAACCCAGTCCTTTCGAGGTGGCCGTCGCGGGGGGCGAGGCTCCTCTTCGGGAGCGTCCGGGCCGTCCCGTGTGTCGCAATGATGGTTTGAGGACCCAGCCTCTGGTTCGCGTGGGGGCTCGCTTACGCTTGTTTTACCAGAGGTGGGTCCAGATCACGTCAGACCAGTGGGTACTGCAGATAGTGCGAGACGGGTACGCCCTAGAGTTCGACAGTCCTCTCTCCGATTTCTTTCTCGTGTCTCTCTGTCATTCAAGATGCAAGGCAAGAGCAGTACGGGCCACTCTGTCGCGTCTAATCGGTTTAGGGGCGGTGGTACCTGTTCCCATGTTAGAAAGGGGTACGGGCTGTTACTCCATTTACTTCGTGGTGCCCAAGAAGGAAGAGGGTGCCTTCCGGCCCATTTTAGACCTCAAGAAGGTCAATGCAGCCCTAAAGGTTCCCTCCTTTCGGATGGAGACATTACGCTCAGTTATTGTAGCGGTGCAAGAAGGAGAGTTTCTGACTTCTCTAGACCTGACAGAGGCTTACTTACACATTCCCATTCTAGAGGCGCACCAGCGTTTTCTTCGCTTTGTGGTCTTAGGGAGACATTTTCAGTTTTGTGCGCTTCCCTTCGGCCTGGCGACTGCGCCCCGCACCTTTTCCAAGGTGATGGTGGTGGTGGCGGCGGCGCTGCGCTTTGCAGGGCATTTTGGTTCATCCGTATCTGGACGACTGGTTGATTCGGGCCAAATCAAGGTCGGAGAGCGAAGAGGCGACCGGCCGTGTGGTGACCTTCTTGCAGTCGCTGGGTTGGGTGGTCAATCTGGCAAAGTGTCACCTGGTGCCTTCCCAGTCCCTGGAGTATCTGGGAGTTCGCTTCGACACGAAGAAAGGCCGGGTGTTTTTGACAGCTCCTCGCATTTCCAAGCTGCAGGGGCAGATCCGTCAGCTCCGAGCGCAGAGAGCGCCGTCGGCTCGGGCGTATCTTCAGGTGTTGGGTCTGATGGCGGCAACAATAGAGGTGGTGCCTTGGGCCAGGGCCCATATGAGAGAATTACAGAGAGCTTTGTTGTCTCGTTGGTCTCCTCAGTCTCAGGACCTGGAGGAGAGGTTCCCTCTGTCGGGGGTTGCCCTTCGCAGCCTTCGCTGGTGGCTCCACTCTCCGAATCTAGCGAAGGGCATGCCGCTGGACACTCCCAATTGGACGGTGCTGACCACGGATGCGAGTCTCTCGGGCTGGGGAGCGCATTGCCTGGGTCAGGTAGCCCTTGGACGTTGGAGGAAGCATCTTGGTCCATCAATCGCCTGGAGACTCGAGCAATTCGGTTGGCTCTTCGGTCCTTTCAGAGCCTGCTAGAAGGCAAGGCAGTCAGGGTTCTTTCCGACAATGCCACGGCCGTCGCATATGTAAATCGGCAGGGGGGAACGAAGAGCCAAGCGTTAGCTGTGGAGGCGGCGGAGTTAATGTTGTGGGCAGAGGCTCATCTTCAGGGCCTCTCGGCGGGCCACGTGGCAGGGGTGGACAACATGAGCGCGGATTTTCTAAGCAGGCACACGTTAGACCCCGGGGAGTGGTCCCTCCATCCCTCAGTGTTCAATCGACTGGTGTTGGAGTGGGGTCGACCGGTGCTGGATCTCATGGCATCGGCCGACAACGCTCAGGTCGCTCGCTTCTTCAGTCGTCGAAGAGATCCTCGGGCCGAGGGCATCGACGCGTTAGTGCTCCCGTGGCCGGCTCAACAGTTGCTCTATGTCTTTCCGCCGTGGCCTCTGGTGGGCCGCGTGGTGCAGCGGATCGAGTGCCATGCAGGTCTCGTGGTTCTGATTGCGCCCAATTGGCCTCGACGTCCGTGGTACGGAGACCTGGTTCGGTTATTAGTGCAGGCTCCGATTCCGTTGGGGCCCGGGGTGAGATTGGTTCAGGGGCCGATCGAGATGGCCGACCCTTCTCCATTCTCGCTTACGGCCTGGCTCTTGAGAGGCTCAGATTAAGGAAGAAAGGTTTTTCAGCCAGGGTAATTGATACCATGTTGCGTTCTCGTAAGAGGTCTACTTCTTTGGCTTATGTGCGAGTGTGGCGCATTTTTGAGAACTGGTGTCAAGAGCGGGATTATGTTCCTCTACGTGTTTCGATCGCGGAAGTTTTGGAGTTCCTACAGGACGGTCTTGACAGGGGGCTCTCGCTCTCTTCCCTGAAAGTGCAGGTTTCAGCGTTGTCTTGTTTCCGTGGAAAGATTCAGGGGATTTCCTTGGCGGCTTCGCCGGACGTGGGGCGGTTCTTGAAAGCTGTCAAGTTGCTTCGTCCGCCTCGTCGGCCGACGGTTCCGCCTTGGGATTTGAATTTGGTCTTGGAGGCTCTGGTAGGCCCTCCGTTTGAACCATTGACTTCCATCTCGTGTAAAGATCTTACTTTAAAGACGGTGTTTCTGGTGGCCATTACTTCGGCGCATAGAATTTCGGAGCTACAGGCTTTGTCTTGTAGAGAGCCTTTTCTCTCCTTGGCTAAGGAGAAAGTGACGTTGCGGACAGTTCCTTCGTTTGTTCCTAAGGTGGTTTCCTCCTTTCATGTAAATCAGGTGATTTCGTTACCAGTGTTGGGGGATAGGTCTGGTGATCGCTCTCAACGTCGTTTGGCTAAGTTGGATGTGCGACGCATTTTGCGGTCGTATTTGAGCAGAACGCAGGACTTCCGAGCGTCAGATCGTTTGTTCATTTTGTTTGGAGGTCCCAGAAAGGGTGAAGCGGCTTCCAAGGCTACTCTGGCTAGATGGTTGAAGGAGACTATTGCCTCGGCGTATTTGTTGAAGCGGCGGCCAGTTCCCTCGGTACTAAAGGCACACTCTACTCGGGGGGGGGTAGCCGCCTCTTGGGCGGAAAGTAGTTTTATTCCTCCGCAGGACATTTGTAAGGCGGCGGCGTGGTCGTCCATTCATTCTTTTGTAAAGCATTATAGAATTGATGTGCAGGCAAAAGAGGATGCTCGGTTTGGAGCGGCTGTGTTGTCTTCTGCTTTTCGTGGGTCCCACCCTTAATGTGTCTACTGCTTTGGTACTTCCCAAGCGTCTTGACCGGTCTGGAGGGTTGCTGAGGAAGGTGAAATTAGGCCTTACCTGCTAATTTTCTTTCCTCTAGACCCTCCAGACTGGTCAAGAGCCCGCCCTGTCGCTTAGCAGAAGTATTTTTCAGCCGTGTCGATTATCAGAAGTATTTTGAGCCGTGTTCTGCTATGACTGTTCATTTTATATTCAGTATGGTCGGAGAACTTTCTTTGACCCTAATATTCTGCAGAGTGGGACGCCTGGGCGTTTCATCTGTTTTAAGCACACTGTTGGTGTTTCACTATTAGTTTTCCAGGTACAGGGGTTCTATTAGTTTCAGAGTTACTGTTCCAGGGATTTGTTTCTCTGCTTTGCTAAGTGTATACTGGAGATAGAGGGCTAGCACAGGTTATATGTATTCAGTTTGAAGTTAGTGTTCTCAGTCTCCCTCTGCTGGTAGGCATGCATAACCCAAGCGTCTTGACCGGTCTGGAGGGTCTAGAGGAAAGAAAATTAGCAGGTAAGGCCTAATTTCACCATACCCATCAGTGTTTAAGTTCATATATCCCAATATGCCGCCTAAGTGCTATTCTTTAAATACGCAACTATCTTTCATAGTGTGTATTAGGGAGGCATACACGTGGCCAGGACATAGGTAGGGCTCTCACATGTGTTATAGAATACTGTAAGTTGTGCTCATCCCTGCCATATTTAGGCACCCTCATGGTGAGCGTGCAGGCACCTAAATGTTAGGCATGCTGATACTGCCTTATGCTAGTATTCTATAATGGAACCTAGGCATTTAAGTTCTGTTATAGAGTAGACTATTTCCACCCACCCTCAGGGAGCCTAAATGGAGGTGCCTAGTTACAGAATTTCCCCGGCTACATGTAAAAATAGGCACTTTCCAAATTGTTAGGGGGTATAAATGCCGAAAAGTATATGTTGCCAATACACAATGCATATGTTAATGCAGTAAGTATTACCAGGGTGAAGGTTGGACAGAGACAGGATAGAGTTGTGAAATGCATTTCTTATAACTTATGCCCATATGTACTGGCATGAAAACTGAGCTACGCACCTAAAACAGCAAGTAGGAAAAACATTGGTGAGATGCTATGAAAGATATGCAGCTTCTATTGCCTGCACTGCACCTGAACTGTAAATAATCAAAGGGGCCAATATGCAGACCACAGGAGGCAGCCTGGCTAACTCCTGCAGTGAGCCCAGATATTCAATTCCAGCCCATTTCCGGTGACCAGCATTGAATATCCACATTATTTTTGACCAGTTTAAACTTAACCAGCCAAGACAATATTCAGCGCTGGCCGGTTGTCTATAGCAGCCAAAGATAGGCCTGCTATTTGGGCAGCCCGATTTGGCAGTCAAACTTGGCAATGCAGTGAATTTGTGGATAGCCAGTTATATCACACAATATAACCAGTTAGCCGCTAAACGCGGACTAAGAATATTCAGCTGGAGATAACCGGCTATTTCCCGCTGAATATTCACGGATAGTCAGTTAAGTGCTATTTAACCGGCAGGGAGCCATTCCGGGCCAGTTAAATAGTGCTGAATATCGATGGGAAAAACTTTAGAAGTATTACTGTAGAATGGAATAGATGTGTTGAGTTTGCTGATGGGAAAAGCAGATGTTAATTTGCTGTGTGATGTTTTTCAATCAGACAATGGAATTACTTGTAGAGAAGGCAATCAGCAGTTCTTCAGGACCTCAAAGTCCTGGTGATGCACTGAGAAGAGTATTTGAATGTATTTCATCAGGGATTATCTTGAAAGGTATGTTGAATTTTTTTTTTTAAGTAAACCTGGTTACTATGCTGTTAAAATTCTGATACATTAAAAAGCCAAAATTGTCTTACGAAGTATTACTATAGTAACCATTTAATTGGGTATTACAGGGGGTCCTGGCCTTCTGGATCCATGTGAGAAGGATCCCTTTGACACATTGGCTTCAGTGACAGATCAGCAACGGGAAGATATCACTTCAAGTGCCCAGGTACCATTGACAGGAAATAAAGTATGGCAGGCCCAGTTTTGATAATACAACCAAATCTAGTGGGGTTCTCAACCCAGTCAGTGGGACACACCTAGCCAGTCATGTTTTCAGGACATCCACAATGAATATTCAAGAGATTAATTTGCACATAATGGAGGTGGTGCATACAAATTTATCTCTTGCATATTCTTTGTGGGTATCCTGAAATCTCAACTGTTTAGGTGTGTCCCGAAGATTGGGTTGAGAACCCCTGTTTTAAGACACTATGAATATTTTAGTTACTCCACTTGGGTACATCTGTGCCTTCTGAAAGAAAAAGGAGACATATACCTAGAATGCATTAGTGAATTACTGAGGCAGTCCAGACTAGTGACTTGTATCTCCCTACCAGCAGATGGAGGTAGAGAAACTGAAGTCTTCCATTGACATCACTGGTATAAGGGCTGGTGAAGACTGGAACTCTTCAGAGTTTCTCTACCTCTAGCAGATGGTGTAGTTTCGACTGGTAAAGCAACTTTTCTTTGCCTCGGACACAATCTATGGCCTGCATTACGTATGGTAGAGTCCTTTGGCCGATATTGCTCCTGGGGTTCAGGCCATGGTCCCTATACCAGTTGAGCCCTGAGTGTCCATTCCTCTACAGCCCTGAGCATTAGTCCATGGGCTTCTGTTCCATGAGGTTTGCTTGCACAGGTCCCCACTGGGTACCTGTCGTTAAGGAAGTGGTCTTCAATCCCTTTCCCCTCCCGTCCATTGCACCCCTACAGAAGCCTGAAAGAAAAGGGGAAAAATTAATTGACCTGTCAGCACTGTTCCCTTTAAGCTGAGTGGGAATCCTCCAGCTACAGTCCTGTAAGTGTTTGGTGCTGTTTCACTATCACATTAGCAAGAGACAGGCAAGTTCTGCAGGACTCCAGGGAACCTGCCTGTCCTATAGAACAGTAGTTCTCAACCTTTTTTCAGTTGGGACACACCTGATGGACCATTACATTATGGCGTGGAGGAGTAGCCTAATGGTCAATACAGTGGTTTGAAAACCAGGAGAACTGGTAGCAAACATCATACAATAGTAGCACTAATTCCTATGATGCAAACAACATGAACCGTACCTAAGAGCAAGCAGCCTACAAATATTATATGGGGCCCTAGAACACTAATATACTTAATGCTGGTAAAACAGAACAAGTGAGACTGCTACAGAGTTCAACACAGAAACTACATACAAACAGAATTGCACACCTCAGTCATCACACACACAAAACATAGACAAACCCTCACCAAATACAGAACCAGGGATCACAAATTAGAAATACAAAGACAAACATTGAGCTGGGAACCCCAAGATGTCAAACTAAGCATGTACCACAACATAGGAGAAATACAAACAGAAATGCGTTTCTTCTTGTACTGAACAAAATACAAAGACATATGTGATGCACATTTCCCAAAACTACCATATTCCACCTAATAAATTCAAAATAAAACACTTTTTTTTTTTTTTTTTCACCTCTGTTGTCTGGGCATTTTTTTTTTTTTAAGCATGCTGTCTCTCTTAGGCTCTCTTTCCAGTGGGTGCTGTTCATATGTCCTTTCTCCACTTCCCTCCTTTCTTCTTCCATTCTCTCACTTCATCCATCTCTGACATATTTCCTCTTTCTCTCTCTTCCATCTGCCCACTCAAATTTCACCCTCTTGCTCGTCAGTCCTCCATCTGTATCTCGCTTTTCTGTATCTCCGCTCACCCTATAATTCTCCCATCTCACTCCTTCCCTGGCCTCCTATTCTGTTTTACTCCCTATTACTACACTTCTACCCTTGTACTCACCATCCTTGTAGCCCAGCATCTCCTCTCTCTTTCTCCACCCATACTGTAGCCCAGCATCTCCCTGCCCCGCCTCTCCCACCCCACAATCTAGAATCTCCATGTTCTCTCTCTCTCTCTCCCTCCTGTACCCCTATGGTCCAGCAACTCTGTCCCCTCTCTCTTCCCCTCCATACCAATGGCTCAGCAATTCCATGTTTCCTCCTGCTTCCCGTTCACTCTATGGTGCAGGAACTCCCTGTCTCCCCCCCCCCCCCCCCCCCCCCCCACCCACCTCAAAGTGCAGTTTCAGTGTTCAGCAGGGCACTGCTTGGAGGGGATAGCGACTGCAGGAAACCCAGTCTGGTGTAGGAGATGCAGTTATACAAATCTTGATGCTGTGATTCTTCCTAGGTTGTGTAAACAGCAAAACATTCATCGGAAGAGAAAGCTACCTACTGCCTACACAACCTGAGAGAGAGCATGGCATCGGGGTTTGTGTAGCTGCATCTCTTGTGGGTCCAGCTACTCTCTTCCTGCCATCCCCCACAGTCTAGGATCTCTTTCTCTATTCACACTCGTTTTCCCTACCTCTCTATTCACTCACAGCCTGAGAGAGAGCATGGCATTGGAGTTTGTGTGGCTGCATCTCCTGTGAGTCCAGCATCTCTCTCTCTCTCTCTTCCCACCATCCCCCACAGTCCAGGATTTCTCTCTCTCTCTGTTCATACTCGTTTTCCCTACCCCTCTCTCTCCACACTCGTTTTTCCTTCCTCTTGATTTTCTCCCTCTCTCTCCCCACACTCGTTTTCTCTACCTCTTTCTCTCCCCACACTCGTTTTCCCTACCCCCCCCCTCTCTCTACACTCGTTTTCCCTACCCCTCTCTCTCCCCCACCCACACTCGTTTTACCTACCCCTCTCTCATTCTCTCTCCACAGGTCCAGCATCTCTCCTCCCCCCCCCCCCCCCCCAATGTACAGCCCCTCTTCCTCTCAGCTTCCCTCAGACGTTCAGTACCTTCCATCTTGCCCCCACCGCAGACTTTTTGCTCTTCTCCCCTCAGCCATCCCTCTCCTGTGTGAGTCCAGCATTTCTTCCTCAGATCTCTTGCTCTTTTCCCCTCAGCCAACCCTCTTGCTGTTCTTCCCTCAACCCTCCCTACCGTGACTCCAGCATTTTATCCTCTTCTCCCCTCAGCCCCTAGACTTCCTGCACTTCTTCCCTCCCCCCCCCCCCCCCCCCCCCCTTTATAAGCCTCATTTCTTTGCTGGCATCGGCAACCAAACATGCTGCCCAGTCTGACCCAAAGCTTTTCCTCTGCTGTGCCCTGCCGTCATGTAAACAAGTTGTTGCATCAGGGGTGCAGAAGAGGAAAAGCTCCAGGTCGGATTAGGCAGCATGTGGTGGCTGTTGTTGCTGGCAAAGAAATTAGATTTGTCGGACCAAATCAGGGACTTGGAGTAGGATGAGGGAAGACGTGCTGAATCTGGGGGGACAGACTGGACGAAAACAAGAGACAGATGCTGGATGGGAAAAGAAGAGAAACCATACTACAACATTTATTTATTTATTTTTAAGGTTGATAACCACTGCTCTAGAGATTGACAACACAATATTGAAGCACTGCCCACCACTGACAGCAATGTAATTGGAGGACTTCCGCTCAACTTAGAGGGAACAGTGTGCCTAACGGTCTTTATTCCCTTGACTGTTTACTGGTAAAATAAAGTGCTACAAAAAAAAAAAAAAAAAAAGAGACCACTAGACAACAAAGTGAAAGCATAAAGCAGGGCTTAGTGCAGAGTACTCTGGTAGCAAAGAGCATTGCTCGACACCTGTTCCCTGGTGTAGTGGGTTTGGGGAGTTGTTGGTTTAGCAGAGTGGATGCCTAGGGACAGGCAGTGTGAGGCCTGTGGGAACCTGCAGTGCTTGCCTGCTCCTTTTGCCCCCATTTGTGTTGGTGCAGGGTGAGATTTGCCTCTGGGAGACTCTGGAGTCCCTTGGAGGAATCTCACTGCAGTGCCGTGTTGGACCTGACTCAAACCTGCCAGCTGCATTTCTCCCATCTTTGGCAGGAATGGGGGGGGGGGGGCATTTTATAACCGGACGTTGAGAGGGGATGGTAACCCAGGACCACAACTGCTGCAAGCCATTGTGGACTGTATCCACCAGAACTTATTTTGGGGCTTTTCCTCTGGCTGCAGGGGAGCGGAGGACGTGTTTGGGGACCTCTGATATCTTGTTTCAGGCAGCCAAGCAGTCTCGGACACAGAGCAGCAGTGCAGACCTTGAACAGAGTCTTTTTTTCACCGGCATATCCCCTGGGTAACACTTGTGAGCTAGACAAATAAGATTCTAAAGGCTCACCACTCAAGGCAGCCTCTCTGGCCCTGCAGATCTCTCTCCTGAGATGGATTCCCTGGTCGTGTGCTTGTTTAATCGACAGGAGCTGGATCACCTGAGATTCTGTTTCCTCAGCCTTGAGCATCTCTGCAGCCTCCTTGGAGGTGGCCTTGGATAAGGGACTCAATCTTGGAATAACTTTGGAAGTCACCCAAGGACTTCCCACTCCATACAGCCCTCTCACAGATAGTTCTGGCAGAATAAGAAGTGCTGAAGGGTATCCTCAGAGGTACCACGCTCTTGGGCAGGCTTTATCCACGTCAATGTAAGGTGCTGGACAAATTGTTCTGGCTTTGTAAGATGGATGCATTAGTGACAGCTGTGGCAAAAAAGACAACTATCCCAGTTGAGGAGAGTTCCGCATTTAAAGATGCCAATAACCGAAAGGTAAAGCAGCTCCTTAAGCAGGCATGAAGTATTCAGATTATTGTCCAGGCTCTGATACTAACACACCTGGGCGATTGTAATGAGGTTTACACTGGTTGCCGTAAGTATTGATTGTGAAGGTTACAAACAATACAGAATACTGCAGCGTGCTTTATTTGTCAGGCATTAAGGTTTGATAATGCTTTGCCATTACTGGCAAAGCTATATTGGTTACTAGTAAGAGGCTAGGGTGATATTTAAGATGTGTACGATTGTGTTTTTGATTATATGGTCAAGCCCCTGAATATATGATGAGTTTGCTTCAGTGTTTCTATTTTTGGCTGTGAGGAGCTGGAGTGAGTTACCTGTATCTTTGAGGTATATTACGTATTACAAGCAGTTTTGACAGTCTCTGAAAACTTTTTTTTTATTTCAGAAATTTGTGTTAAGACTTTTTTGAGTTCTACAATTGATGTTTTGATTCCTGAGAATGCTCAGTTATTCTTTATTGTAAGCCAACCTGAACTTTGTAGTATTGGTGGTGGATAAATGTGATTTGCGATGTAATGTAATTAGCCTTCTGAGCCATAGGGGTGCAGGCTACTACGTGCAGAGGCAATGTAGCACCAGTACTGTTACACCGGGTCCAACAGCTGCCAGTCCTAAGAGAAAAGGTACAGAGAAGGGTGACGAAAATGATAGAGGATGGGGATGACTTCCCTATAGGGAAAGGCTAAAGTGGCTAGGGCTTTTCAACTTGTAGAAGAGACGGCTGAGATATGATAGATGTCTATAAAATACTGAGTGGAGTGGAATGGGTAGACATGAATCGCATGTTTACTCTTTTCAAAAGTACTTCTATGACTAGGGGGGGACATGCTATGACGCTACTAAAGTAGTAAATTTAAAACAAACCTTAGAAAATATTTCTTCACTCAAGGTGTAATTAAACTGTGCAATTCATTGCCAGGGAATATGGTTAAAGCAGTTAGTTTAGTGGGGTTTAAAAATGGTTTCGATAGTTTCCTAAAAGAAAAGTCTATAATCCATTATTATGATGGACTTTGAAAAATCCACTGCTTTTTTTCTAGGCTAAGCAGCATATCTGTTTTACTCTTTTGGGATCTTGCCAGGTACTTGTGACTTGGATTGGCAACTGTAAGAAACAGGATACTGGGCTTGATTGACCTTTGGTCTGTCCCAGTATGGCAGCTTGTATGTTCTTATGAGGTAGCTCATCCAGAGTCTGGTATGGCTTTTTTGTAAGATGTTCTTTACAATCTAGTCCACATTGCTTCACTGTCGGTCACCTCAGTAGTAGTAGCCCACAAGTGGCTGTGGTTGCACCATTGGGCAGCAGATGTGGCTTCCAAGGCACTCTTACGTAGGCTACCTTTCAGCAGGCAGGTTTTTTTTTTTGTTTTTTTTTTTGAGTGGAATTGGATGTGGGTGGTAGACACCAGACCACAGTGTCTCCCAAAGGACCATCCTCTGGCAACGGCTTGTCGATTGAGCAATAGGTTCTGGTTCAGGGATTGAAGTTGCTACTGGGTGGTTGGTTGGATGGATCTCGTCCACCTCATGGGAGGTGATAGCCCAGAATTGGCTGCCCTTTTATGAATCGTGGAGGGCAGGGGAGTTTGGATCTTCATTCTCCACTACAGCAGTCAAGAGACCCCAGTCAAGGTGATTCAGGTTGAGGGGGGGGGGGGGATTTTTGCCTCCTTTATGACAAGTGGGCCCTCATCTCTTCCAACCAATGGATTCTGGAGGTAGTTTAGCAGGGGTATGTGCTGGAATTTACTAAATCCATTTCCAGTATCTTCATAGTATCCCCCTGCAGTGTTACTCTCTTAGAGAAATGTAGGTCATCCTCCAGCAGTTGCTGCTTCTCGGAGATGTGGAGCCAGTGTCCTGGGTCAGGGTTGAGGATGCTACTCAATCTAGCAGGAATGCACAGGATCCCCCTTGCTAGTTTTGGCCAGCACGTTTGCTTCTTTTTCCAAAATGATAAAATATTGTCAGCAGCATCAGTTGAACATAAATAACTGTCAAATTCGTGAACTGCCTTCCGAGGCGACGTTGTTCCATGAAAGTCGCTCAGAGAACTTCTAATGCTGACATTCATCTTCATTCGTTTGGAGGGGCCCGGGGACTCTTCCACAGATGTGACAGTTTCTGAAAATGTGGATTGTGGAGGATCCCGAAATGTTGGTAGACTTCAGTTTTCCATTTCAAGCTGCTGGTACAGCCTTCTGAAAGATTCTGTTGCCTGTGTTTTAACATCCTCGGTGAAGATAATTGGATTGTCTTTCAGACACGGGTGTAGAAGGGAAGCAACGTTGTGTAGTGAATGAATCGGAAAATGTTGGAAAGTGTTGGAAATTCTCCTTTATGCTAGCAACAATGGATGAGTCAGTTGCAGTAAAATTCAGATGCTTCAACAACTGGGCACGGATTGGAAGGACATTGCAGATGGTAGGAGTTTAATAAGCAGACAAGCCTTTTGTTGCTACATCAAAGGCAGATGAGGCAAATTATATCATTTAACATGGCTTCATTCAAATCCAAAAGCAGCTTCTGCAGGTTTTTTATCATTGAACTCAGTTGTTTGAGATGTTAAAGTTTTTACTTATTGAGTCTAGCATTTTATAGATGCTGTTCCATCTAGTTGGAACAGCCTGTTAAGGCTATTCTCAAGCTTCTGATGCATTCTTGAATGCTTGACATGTGTGACAGTGTCTTTTGAAACCTTTATCAGCCCACTTCAGCTGCTGCGGAATCAGTGCCCTCGTCCTTCAATCCATGAACTAATATAAGGTTCAAGTTATGGCCAGCACATGATATCTACTGCTGGTCCTTAAATGTAGCTTTCATGTTAGCTCCATATGTTGTCCTGTCAGTAAGCCCCAAAGTCTTCTAAAATGTCCTTTACAGTATTTCTGATATTTGCTGCCGTGTGTTTTTCTAGAAGAGTTTGGCAATGATTCTTGAGTTTAGATGAAAATTGGTATCTATATACTGTGCAGTAACTAGACCAGTTATTACACCAAATTTAATTTGCTTTTGCAACAGATCAGACAGTGCTGTTTTTTTTATGCCTGGACACTGTTCTGGCAGAGGGGGAGTATCTGATCTGCAGAAATTGGCCATAATTTTGCGCCAGTTGAAACCAGCTTCTCAGTGAGACAAATGAAGCCAATACCTTCGACCATAGAGAAAGGCCTGATGGCCATGGCACACATTGAGGCAACCGCTTCAGTCACTTCTGCTTTAACTGTTGCTGGCATGGTCATTCTAGGTTCATCCTGATGACTCACTTTTTGTAAAACGTCCCCGATGTTTCTTGTAAGTGTATGGTGTTGCCCATAACTTGCTTCATGCGCTTTCAGACCACTGGTCCCATCATGTGATTTCTACTTCAACGCTGTCTTGCACATGGTGAAACCACTGTTTTGACCATCCACATGGATAACAACAAAGGATTTCCATACCTCACTAGCTCCATCATTCTTAAAAGACAATTTCTCACTTTTTTAATTAATTAGAGCTTGTACCATTGTTTTATCCATGACTACAGATAATCTACAAAATAAAAGCACAGTGTTGACCAGATTTGTTTTTTAAAACACATAAACAAAAAAGCTTTGCTGTTTTTGACATTTATATCCTACATTTTCCCAAGCAAACTCAAGTTCAATGTGCCTTACATTTTGAAAATACAGTGAGACATAATAGGATTCAATCATATCATGAGAGCAAGTAGGTGGTCATTTAAAAGTCTGTACTTTAATGATGATAGCCATATGTATACATGCATAGTACACAACTGTTATGACTGGGGATGTGAGCCCTTGTGCCCCGACTGAGCACGGCGAAGATGGAGTGCACCGCACTCGGTCAGGCAGCCAGACAACCCATAGCTTCACCTGCACTTAGCCACTATTCTCCAAGAGTTGAGCCCCTGGGTTCAAGCGGCCAGCAGGACTTCCAGAACCGGCGGGGTTGCAGGACCACCGACCAGAGAGGTAGCCGACAGACACAGTCCAAGAGCCAGGAAAACAGTAGAGCTAAAAATAGTCAAAACACAGTCCAGGGTCAGAGGCAGGCAGCAACACAACGCATGGTCAGGAAACAAGCCAAGGTCTTGAACACCGAAAAAACTGGAAACAGGATAACCTACAAGGAACACGGATGTGGACCACGACCTCTATGCAGCAGAAGCCGAAGCAACGAAGGGCTGGAGGCAGTGCCGTAAGTAGGGAAGGAATTAGGCTCAAGTATGTGCAGCTGATCCAAGATGGCTGCCCCCATCCGCAGAGTAGCACAACGCCCAAATATGGGCTTCCTTCCTGTTCTCATATACAAGATGACTTCCACCTCCTGAGCTAGCCAAGATGGCTGCTGTCCTTGATCCAACCAAGATGACGGCTGCCAGACATAGGAAACAGAAACAGACCCATCCTGGGGAACCACATCCAAAATAGCCGGCTATCTCTGCCGGACCGCGCCTCGCCAGAGAGTCAGCCACACAGGCCTGGAACCAGGTGAGGAACGTAACAGTTTCCCCCCCCCTCCCCCCCCGGAAGCCTCCCCCTTCTCCCTGGCCCGGGCCAAGTAGGATGAAGAGAATGGTACTCACGGACCAGGTCTGGAGCATGGACATTGGTTGCTGGTTCCCAGGAGTTGTCCTCTGGTCCGAAATGCTTCCAGGACAGCAAATAGAACAGCTTCCCACCACGCAGCTTTGAATCCAGGATCCGGTTCACTTCGTACTCAGGGTCCGGATTGCTCTCAGGCACAACTACCTTCTTGGGCTCCGGATGCCACTTGGACCTGCGGAAAGGCTTCAGGAGAGATACATGGAACGCATTGTGCACCCGGAGTTGACTGGGTAGGTGCAACCGGTATGTCACTGCTCCTATCCTGGAGCGCACAGCAAATGGTCCAATGAACCGGGGAGCAAACTTCAGAGAGGGGAGCCTCAACTTCAGGTATCGGGTACTTAACCATACCTTCTCTCCCGGCAGAAACGTGGGAGCCGCTTGTCTCAGGCGGTCGTATGTCTCCTTGGCCTTGATTGCTGCTCGTCTCAGCTGTTCTTGGACCTTCCTCCAGGCATCCTGGAGTACACGAACTGTGGGTTGTACCTGAGGTGGAACCTCCGCAGGAGAAATGGGCGGAGGTAGACGCAGATGGCGTCCATAGATGGTGTTGAACGGGGGTAGTCCGTGAGGCTGAATGCAGACTGTTGTTGTGGGCGAACTCCGCCCAGGGCAATAGAATGCCCCGATCATCCTGGCGCTGATTCGAGTAAGCCCGGAGGAACGCCTTTACCGTCTGGTTGACCCACTCCACCATACCGTTGGTCTGAGGGTGGTAGGCAGATGAAAATAGTGTAGTCACCCCAAAAGCTGAGCACAAGGCTCTCCAGAAACGCGAGGTGAACTGTGAGCCCCGATCGCTAACGATCCTCAGTGGTAGTCCATGGAGCCGGAAGATGTGAGTGATGAAGCTAGCGGCAAGGTTGGCAGCAGTGGGTAAGGACTTCATAGGAATGAAGTGGGCCATCTTGGAAAACCGATCAATCACCACCCAGATGACCATGTTGCCCTGCGAAGGCGGCAGATCTGTGATAAAGTCCATAGACAAATCCTCCCATGGCTGCTGTGGTACTGGCATGGGTTGCATAAGATCCTACTGTTTTTGATGGGAACTCTTAGTTCAGGCGCACAACGGACAGGTGGACACATACTGCAGTACATCTTGTGCCATCCGAGGCCACCAGTAGGACCGGGAAATGAGATGGAGGGTTTTGTGAAACCCGAAATGCCAGGCGAACTCGGAAGCGTGCCCCCAGCGGAGCACCTTCCTACGGCGACCCACCGGCACCGCCTTCTGACATGCAGCACTGACCCCGGGCATGGAGGGAATACAGGCCAGATTCACATCGGGTAGGGTTCCTCCTGGTCCTCGGGGAGCCTCAAAACTCTGAGAGAGGGCATCCGCCTGGACGTTCTTCTCCCCCGGCCTGAAGATCAGACGGAAGTCAAACCGGGCAAAGAACAGCGACCACTGCGCCTGGCGAGGATTCAGTCTGGTGGCATTCTGTAGATACAGTAGATTCTTGTGATCAGTTATTACAGTCACTGGATGCTTAGCTCCCTCTAGCAAGTATCGCCACTCCTCAAAAGCCAAATTAAGCACCAGCAGCTCCCGATCACCCACCGTATAGTTCCGCTCCGCGGGGGTGAACTTGCAAGAAAAGAAAAAACAGAGATGTTTCTTCCTGGCTGCCGACGTCTGGGAGAGTACTGCCTCTACTCCCAAGGAGGATGCATCCACCTCCAACAGGAAAGGCTGTCGGATCCGGACTGCGGAGTACCGGGGCAGAAAGGCCTTCTTCAGGGTGTCGAACGCCGCGAATGCTTCCGGCATCCAATTCCTCATATCAGCGCCCTTCCTCGTGAAGGCCGTCAGAGGAGCTGTGATAATGGAATAGTTCTGGATGAACTACTGGTAGTAGTTCGCGAACACCAGGAACCTCTGCAAGGCCCGCAGACCCTGGGGAGCCAGCCAATCTCGAATCGCTGTCACCTTACCCGGATCCATCTGTAAGCCAGTGGAAGACACGATATACCCCCAGGAAGGGCAGACTCTGTTGGTGGAACACACATTTCTCCAACTTGGCATACAGCCGATGCTCTCAAAGGCACTGGAGCACTGTGTGGACATGGGTGACGTGCTGTGACAGAGAAGGGAAAAAAAATCAGAATACCATCCAGATAGACGATCACGGAGGAGTAGAGTAAGTCTTGAAAAATGAAATTCACAAAATTCTGGAAGACCGCTGGGGCATTGCAGAGGCCGAATGGCATTACCCAGTATTCGAAGTGCCCTTCGTGGGTATTAAAGGCCGTCTTCCACTCATCTCCCTTCCGGATCCGCACCAGGTTGTAGGCCCCACGCAAATCCAACTTGGTGAATATCTTGGCCCCTTGAAGTCGGTCAAATAGTTCCGGGATGAGTGGAAGCTGATACCGGTTCTTGATGGTAATTTTAGTCAATGCACGGGCAGAGCGACCCATCCTTCTTCGAGACAAAGAAGAATCCGGCCCCAGCTGGTGAAGTGGAGGCTTGGATGAATCCCTTGTGAAGATTTTCTTGGATGTAATCACTCATGGCTCGGGACTCTACCCGAGACAAGGTATACAGGCGTCCCCTGGGGGGGGGGGGGGGGGGAGCTCCTGGCAGCAAGTCAATGGTGCAGTCGAAAGACCGATGAGGAGGAAGCGTGTCAGCCGCCCGGGCACTGAACACATCATGGAAATCTTGATAGTCCTTAGGCAGCCCGGGCGACCCTTCCTGGGAGGTCTGTAGCTGAGCAGATAGGCGTGGGAGGCTTGACCTGCTGGAGACAGACTGGTCCACCGGGGAGATCTGCAGCTAGGGTACGGAACTGGACGATCTCCCCGGTGGACCAGTCGATAACCGGAGCATATATACGGAGCCAAGGCAACCCGAGGATCACTGGGCGAATGGCTTGAGCGAGCACCAGGAACTGGATCTCCTCCTGATGTAGCGCCCCCACCTGCAGATGCAGGGGTGAGGTGATCCGGGTGATGGTCCAGGCCAGACTATTCTCCTGGATGGAGGTGACCCGAAGCACCGGCTGGCAGGGCACCGTGGAGACACCCAACTGCGACAGGAACTCGGCATCAATGAAGTTTCCTCCGGCCCCGGAGTCCAGCAAGGCCCTCGTATGAATCTGACACCCTTCTCCTTGGAGAACAGAGAGTAAGTTGTCAGGAAGGGATGCCAACGATCAATCACGGGGCTCGGGCGGAGCATTTCCCGACTCTCCAGGCTTATTTGGGCCAGCATTCATCAGGTGGCCTGGTTGGCCACAGTATAGGCACAAATGGTTCCTTCGGCGGTACGCCCTCTCTTGTCTGGATAACCGATGCCGTCCCAGTACCATGGGCTCCTCTTCAGTTCTTTCTGAACCTTCGTCAAGAACCCAGGGCATCTCCGGTCGGCGCGGACGGAACCTGGGTCTCTGAACGGCCTGCTGAGTAGTCCTCTCCTGGGCTCGTTCCTGGAACCGGATGTCAATCCTGGTGCAGAGGGCAATAAGCGCATCCAGAGTTGCAGGAATCTCTCTACCCGCCAATTCGTCCTTGATCCTGCCATCCAGACCCTGCCGGAATATGGCCGTTAAGGCCTCCTGGTTCCACCGTAGTTCTGCAGCTAGGGTACGGAACTGGACGGCATACGCCCCGACCGACCCGGAGCCCTGCTGGATCCGCAGCAGCTCCCCAGAAGCAGAAGAAGGTCGGCCAGGCACGTCGAATACCATCCGGAACTGCCGTAGGAACTCATCAAGGTCTGCCAGAATCGGACTCCGCTGCTCCCACAGCGGGGACGCCCAAGCCAAGGCGGCACCGGAAAGCAGGGAGATGATGTAGGTCACTTTTACTTTGTCAGAAGGAAAAGCCTCCGATTGCAGCTCAAACAGGATTTGGCACCGGTTGAGAAAACCCCGGCATTCTAAAGGTGTACCGTCGAATTGCGGAGGCTCAGGAAGTCGCAATCGTGCGGCGGAAGCCTCCACTCTAGAGCCCGGAGGAGCCGCGGCAGCCTGTTGCTGGAGCGCTGGTAGCTGGTTGCAGACATCCTGCAAGGCACTGGACAAGCGGGTTAGCTGAGCCTGCTGCTAGTGTAGACCCTGAGCCAGGTTGGAAAGCTCGGTCTTGTCTGGCGAGCTCATGGCTTCGGCTTACTGTTATGACTGGGGATGTGAGCCCTTCTGCCCCGACTGAGCACGGCGAAGATGGAGTGCACCGCACTCGGTCAGGCAACCAGACAACCCCTAGCTTCACCTGCACTTAGCCACTATTCTCGAAGAGTTGAGCCCCTGGGTTCAAGCGGCCGGCAGGACTTCCAGAACCAGCGGGGTTGCAGGACCACCGACCAGACAGGTAGCCGACAGACACAGTCCAAGAGCCAGGAAAATAGTAGAGCTGAGAATAGTCAAAACACAGTCCAGGGTCAGAGGCAGGCAGCAACACAACGCGTGGTCAGGAAACAAGCCAAGGTCTGGAACACCGAAAAAACTGGAAACAGGATAACCGACAAGGAACACGGATGTGGACCACGACCTCTATGCAGCAGAAGCCAAAGCAACGAAGGGCTGGAGGCAGTGCTGTAAGTAGGGAAGGAATTAGTCTCAAGTATGTGCAGCTGATCCAAGATGGCTGCCCCCATCAGCAGAGTAGCACAACGCCCAAATATGGGCTTACTTTCTGTTCTCATACAAGATGGCTTCCCCCTCCTGAGCTAGCCAAGATGGCTGCTGTCCTTGATCTAACCAAGATGACGGCTGCCAGACATAGGAAACAGAAACAGACCCATCCTGGGGAACCACATCCAAAATAGCCGGCTATCTCTGCTGGACCGCACCTCGCCAGCGAATCGGCCGTGCAGGCCTGGAACCAGGTGAGGAACGTAACAACAGACATCCATATATTCCATATGCAACAGATATAGAGATCAGTAGGAGGGACCCCAAAGCAGTCAGAAACAACATCATTTATACCTAATTGTTTAACCACCCTTAAGCCTTAATATGTAATATTGGTAGCAAGCAATAATGAAACTGTGATCAGCCCCTAGAGTAGCTGCTGATCACAAAAGCATGCTTGCAAGACTGGGCTCTCGAACACAGGGGCAGAGAGAGAGAGGGCTGGCCCTAGCTCAGAGCTAACAGCCAAAAGGGAAAACTTACAAGGAGTCGATCACAGGATACTGCTGCAAATTATAAGGGGGGAAAGAAGATTCCCTGGCCAGTACACAGTGTTATCTGTTATTCAGACAATGCAATTAAATACAAATAATATTCATACAAAATATACTTCACAATGCACCTTGCCTCCATGAATATGGGGGCAGAACAGCAAATGCATGACCAAATCTTCTTGGCAAGCATTGCTGCTGACCCAGATATGAAATGCCACTGCCCAGATACGACCTGGCATTGAATATTTAGATCTAATTTCATTGGTGGCAGTAAGTATCAGCTAGAACGTCTTTAAATCTCATTTTAAATGAACACAGTTTCAGATGTTAGTAGGGGAAACAAATTATTTTTTAGAGAAGGAGTAATGCTTTTAAATGCAGCAGTACTTCTGGTGGAATCCAACCAAATCTGAACCAGAGAGCATACGGAGCTGGGATTCACCATATAATGCTAATTCTCCCCATATCAACTAGTGCAGAAGAATCTCCATCCAAGCATCATCATGAGCAGCTGTATACATTCAAGGAAACAGGCTCCACCATCTATATCAATGTCAAAGCTGAAAAAATAGTGCTTTCCTCATTTTTATCCAATATCACCCCATTCTACAACTTGAAAATTCACACAGCTCCTTAATTAGCAAATAGGAAATACATTTTCTAACTTAGAGAAACAGAGCAATTTCTCCTAAATGAAACCAGACACTTTAAAGAAAATTTTAAGAAAAATGTGGCTCCCGCGTTAAAACGTGAAGCTTCAGCAGGCTGGAAGCCCTGTTTCCTGTAACCCCTTGTGATCATAGGAGTGGCAGAGCTACTGCACTTAGTACCAAGGACTCCCAACCTGCACTACTATGGATGGGAAGGGTGAAGAAGAGATTCTTGGGACCGGGATCTTACCGTGGTCTTCTTCACAAATAATGTTCCTCCAGCTCCTGGACTGTGCTCACACACACAGCACGCTAGCTCCGCCTCATGGTCTAGTCCTTGATGAGTAAGCGAGTCCTCTTCCTATGTGTTGTGTGAATGGGAATTGTGACGTCATGTGTGGTGGGCATGGAGGGACTATGCTCAGGGAGGACTATGGCGGACTTCCGTAAGGATGGTAAAAGGGTAGGTATTCGATTTACTGCGGGTGCAGGGGTTATTACTGCTTCCATGGGGTGGGGAACCATTATAAAAAGCTGGAAAGTTTTAGCGGTCCCATGGTTTTACCACATTTACCCGCTTCCGTGTCATTTTCTGATCTGATGGCATCACATCAGAATGTTGAAGTGTTCCCTTTCGTACAGAAAGGAGGTCAACTTGGCCAGTTTCAATGCTCAAGTGCAACCCTGGCCATAAATGGAGCCTTTCTGCATGTTTCCTCATTGACCCCTCATCAACTGGAACCACCACAGAACAGACAAACATCTGTTTCTCATGATCATTTTGGCACAGAACTAGCCCCATTGACCCTAGTACGTAACTCTGGTCCTCCTGCTGGTGGGACTTCCACAGGGTCGGGGATGTTTTAAGGCAGGGACTGAAGTCATGAAGAATCTTATAGCATGGCCTTTGAGAGGTGTTGCCTGAAGAGTAAAGGTTACTTGGCCTTGGTCACTGCCAAGCTGCTTAATGCCCGCAGGCAGTCCATGTCCCTGGCATATGTCCAGGTCTGCTGAGTTTTTGAGCATTGGAATGTTTAGCATGAGCTTCCCCTGAGGTGGTCAGAGTTGTCCATACAACTTGCCTTTCTGCAGGGTGGCTTCAAGCAGAGTTTTGCTCTAAACACCCTGAAGGTACAGGTGGCAGCCCTTTGCATTAGGGCAGAATTCAAGGGGTGTCCTCTCTGGGCCATTTTGCCATGGTGGGGCCTCAATACCCTGGTAGGATCTCCTTTTGAACCCTTGAAACAGGTATCCTTGAGAGTCCTTTCCCTAAAACTGTTGCTCCTGGTCACTATTTGCTTGGCCAGATAATTCTAGGAATTGCAGGTTCTTTCCTGTCAGGATCCTTGTTTATGGATTAGTCGGCTCTTCCTATGATCCTATCCTTCTTTATTTATTTGGATTTTTTTGCTCACACCTTTTTCAGTAGATATCATCTCCTTTTCATGTCAATTAGGTGGTGACTCTCCCTGCTTTTCTGGAAAGTGGAAATTTGGATTCTAGCTGAAAGCTCCAGAAGTTGAACGTCCATAGGGTGTTCCTGCGGTACTTACAGGCCACAGATTTCCTTCTGGAAGTCTGATTGCTTTTGTTGTTTCAGGACTTGCATAAAGGGGATGCTATGTCCCAAGTCCTGCATTGCTCTTTGGTCTAAGGCGGCAATTGAAGCAGCCTATATCCTTCACGGGAAACCTGCTCCAGTGGGGCTCCATTTGAGCATAGGTGATCTTCTGGGCAGATGCCTGGGAGGTGTCACCTGCAGACATCTGCAGAGTGGCGACTTAGTCATCATAACAATCTTTTATGAAATACTGCAAAATTAATGTTATAGCCAGAGGCAGTGCTGCTTTTGGCAGAGCTGTGATTCAGGGTGCCTTGTCATCCCCCTCTCAATAAGGTACTGATTTGGAAATCCCATTGTTCTAGCAAGATAAAAAGGAAGGTGGCATAAACAGATGTTAAATACCTTTCCTTGGGTCCTCCTAGACCAGTCCAGGGCTCACCCTGAAGACTTTGCCATAGGGAAATTATCTCCTGACTGCCTGCTTTCTCTTAGTGCCTTATAGTGTAAATAGTTTCTTAGTGTTTGGGGTTTATCAGTCTGTTCTGCAGTGGTTCCCCAAGGGATCTCAAATAGTGAGATCTGGTATCCAGATTGTGTTGTTTTGGCATTGGCATACTGGGGGGGGGGGGGGGGGGAGTTCCAGGTTACAACAGCCCCTCTACCACTGATGTCACTGGAAGACTTCAGATTTCTACCTCCATCTGCTGGTAGGGGGACACAACCCTTTGGTCTGGACTGGTTTAGTAGGTCCCAAGGAAAGGAAATGAACAAGTATGAATACATTTCACCTTCTCTTTCCCCTGATGGGATCTTGGTATTTGGGGAAGTTTTCTTAGTGTTATGAGGCCCAGCTACACATTGGGAAGTACTGCTAGTGTGCTCAATTCTCTATACAACTGTCTCTTATTTGCTTCTGAGTTTACTGTGCTGTCATTTGGAAACTGGGTGTGAAATATGTGTTAATTTGGTTCCTCTCTCTACACAGTTTGCACTGAGACTCATTGCATTCCGTCAGATCCACAAAGTTCTAGGGATGGATCCACTGCCTCAGATGAACCAGCGTTTCAACATCTACAACAACCGGAAAAGGCGTCGGGATAGTGATGGAGTTGATGGATTTGAAGCAGAGGGGAAAAAGGATAAAAAAGACTATGATAACTTCTAGGAAGGCAAAAAGTCCCCAGTATTAGAATGAAGTTAAAACCCCATGTGTAGTTAAATTTTCATTCATAAGTTATCTGGTCAGACTCCACTATATTTTCAGACAATAAAATTGTTTTCTCTTGAATTTGATTATTAAAATATATATAAGATATTTTATGAATGTAAGGGACTACAGTTTAAAATTGGTGTATGTGGAAAACTAAGTTCTTTCTTGCCACATATTCTGTTTTAGATGTGGTTAACTGTGGCAATTCCTTACATCCTGCATCCACCTACCCACGCACCCTATTTCTGTGTTGCTTTTATTATCTAGTGTGGTGGTGTCTGACATCCCTGCTATATTTAATACAAAGGTTGTGCTTCAGTGGTGCAACATGTATTAGAAATTTTTATTTTAGAGATCTGTTTTTATGGCCCTTAACACTAGTTGTTTGTTCTCTTTGTGTTAGAGGCAATTTGGGCCTCCACTCATTCTTAATATTTCACAGCAGATGTTTTTTTTTTCCTTTATAATGTGATACTGCTGGATATTTTTTTTTTTTCTGTTTTTTTTTTTTTTTTTCTGTGAAGGATTAGAACACACAGTTTACCATTTGAGTGATGAGAATTAAATGTTTATGCAGATCTTGTGGCATTTTGTCTCTTTAGTGCAGTATAAAGATGTAATTAAGGTAACATTTTGTTGATCTAATAGTTTGCTCATATGTACTTGCAAGATAAAACCATACACATGCGTGTGTAACAATGTTTACCTTGCAACTGTTTTAAAGCAGCTGCTTAATTGATCAAGAAATTGCATGACACTTTTGTTTTAATAGAAGGGCTTTTTAAAAAATTTATCAGTTTTGAGTATAATGCCTACTTTAGCTCTTGGCCATAGCAAGGCCAAAAAGTAATTTTCTGAAATGTTTTCCTCCTGCTAATTTGCAGGTTAAAAAGGGCATTGTTCTATTTGGCCACGTATGCAGTTGTTAAATGCAGTTTTAATGTGGCTTGATATGGTAGTTATGTACTTTCTCTTGCCTGTATGTTGACTTAAGGTTCTAGTTCAGTATCAAATTGTTCTGTGATTCTCAGCAGCCTGAAAAATAAAAGAGAAGCAAAGTTTATTGTTGATGGCAATGCAAAAATCTACCAATAGCTTAAATTTAAAAAAACAAAAACAAAACATTTGATTGGCTCTGTATACTTATTCTCCCCCCCCCCCCCCCCCCCCAAAGGTGAATGTACTGTTACTGTGTAATTAGGGTTACATCATCATGTTGATGTATGCTCTGGTACACCGGTGTACTTTGTCACATCACTACAGTGGTATACTGAAATAAAAGTGTAAGTGCACGATGTGTGTCTCAGTTCACTGTATGCTATAACTCAACATTTTATTCATTCATTTTTACATTTTAGCTAGCAGTAGAGGTGGTGGTCAGAATTACCAAACTCTGGCTTCAGTGATGGCCTAATGATTAACACTGAGTGCTTGGCTATATTGGGGATGTTAGGTTTCTTTTAGTCCAGAATACCACTTATAAAGCCACCTATATGTTTCTCATCTATAGATGTGACTTAGGGGTCCTTTTACTAAGCAGTGGTAGCGCTAACATGCAAGTAAGCACATGCCAAATCGGCACTACTGCAGGGGTAGCATGGGCACCCTGCAGTAGTTTCGAAGTTGGTGCATGCGGTTTCCATGGGTAGGAAATACTTTTCTATTTTCTACCGCAGGGGCATTACCGGTGGTAATTGGCAGCATAGCCACATTGGCGTGCACTGCATGATTAACGTGCAAGTAGCATATGAGCCCTTACCGCTAGGTCAGTGGGTAGCAGTAAGGGCTCAGGCGTTAAGTAGCCACACGCTACATTTAGTTTTAGTGCATGGCCATTTACTGCCCCATTGAAAAGTGCCTTTTTTTCCCAGCCAATGTAAAAAAAAAAAAAAAAGGCCCAGTGCACACCAAAAACACATACCCACATTACCGCAGCCCACTTTTTACTGTGTAAAAGGACCCTTCACTGGCTGAGTTTTAGAGCATAAGTTCAGTCTTTTATTCTCAAAAACATTCATTCTACAGCTCCTCATTACCTATTTTTTCTCTCCCTATACCCTTCCTCATGTATGTCTTTCATCTGACAAGTTGCTTTTATCTGCAAGCTTTTCCTACATCAGCTCCTATGCTGTTCCACCTAACTGCACTCTATACCTGAAACAGATATTCTGACTCAGTATATCATGCTCCCTCTCTGACTATATTCAAATCTAGTCTAAAATTCATCTTTTTGAGGCTGCTTTTAAATCTTAACCACTCTCTTTAATAAAAACATTTATCATAGAATCTCTTGTTTGTCTTATGTTTGTGTTTGACTATATTTATTTATTTTATTGCATTTGTATCCCACATTATCCCAACTTTTTTGCGGGCTCAATGTGGCTTACAATTCATCGTGGATATGGGAAATAGAGGGGAACATACATTTATTATTAACAGAGAGTTTTATAAGTTCATGAAGGAGGCACTCTCTTTTGTGTCTGTAGAACATTGTTCGACCTGACCTGGATGCGCATACACAGATCATGAACCCACAGACACAATAAAACATAGCGCACTCAAGAAAATGTAGCACTATGCCAACAGTTTGTGGCAGCAAAAGGGCAGCAGCAACAGCAAGCAAACATCATGGTAGCTTAGTCCTGTCCCTGTGGTCAGCAGGAGGAAGGAAGCTTGAGTGCATCAGTTTCCACTGTGGTATGAGGTCAGTCTCTCTTGGATGGTCCATGAGATTCCCAGGTTCAGTGTCACCTAAAAAAAAAGGTATAATTGTTTGCCAGAGGGGTAGGTAGGTTGTAATGGAGGGGGGGGGGGGGGAGAGGGCAAAAGATAGAAGGTTAAGCCAGGGTGCCTAATATCATTTGCACTGGCCCTGACTAATAATTATGCTTATATACAAATATAATTATTTACAATAAATGATACGGGTAATTTCATAAAAACTGCTACCTTGTCTCAAAAAAAAAAAAAACATAATGTGGTTCCCACAATAATATAATACATTTAAGTGATAACCTCATCCCTGTTCGATATTTCTGTGCTTACTGATGTTATAAGAGGATGCTTTAAAAATAATTTTCCCAGAAGCACAAAGTTATCACATGAACAAGTATGCCTTTTTATATTAATAACTAGAAAGCTGGTGAAATGATTGGAATTAATTTTTGAAGAGCTACATGCTAGAAATGCTCAAACATTACTGGATTATATATGTTGTGTCAGTTACACCACAGCCAGGTTTTTCATACAGTTCACAAGAGAAAAAAAGAATTTATGGTTCTATCAGTTTTCTATATCATTTACACAATGCAACCTTGTAAAATAATTCATAAACTAATTTCTGTAAAGTTTCATATGATTGTATATAGAATGATTTACTCGACATTTTTCCTTTATCAGAAGATTTACAACTATAATATGTTGTGCTAAATTGTCTGGATTGTAACCCACATTGAACCTGAACTCTGGAATAATGCAGGATACAAATGTCATTATAAATACATTTAAGGACCCTTTTACTAAAGCTTAGCATAGCATAAGCTAATTACCGTTCAGCCGATTTTATTCCTATGGGCCTTGTGGCACTTTTTAGCACAAAGTAATGTCCATTAACACGTGCTAAACTTTACTAAAAGGGTCCCTTAGTGAATTAATATGTTAGGTAGTTTGTTGTGTGTATCATGAGAAGTTTGAGATGTTATTGGATGGTGTAAACAAGTGTCTGCTTGATTTTGCCCCAAGTTGAAACCCTTTTTCAGGAAGCAGTGGGGGAAATATTTAGACTGTTAACTTAGAGTTTGCCAGTGGCATCTCCAGACAGAAATATTTGGGGTAACAACAGGCAAACATGCTAGGTATAGAGGGAGGCAAGTGAAAGTGAAATTTCCACACATCATGCCTACTACTTCAAACACCCTCCCCCAATCCTCTTTTTTTAAATTAACAAAATAAAACAACATGGCCTTCTATGCATAAAGAAACCCTCCTCTGGCTATTTTCAGCTCCCAGGTAAAACCACAGTAAATTCTTCTATGTGGCATGGCATCTGAATTCTTTACAGGATTGAATAGAATCTCAATATAAATTCTGCACTTTCAGTTCTTTATCACAAACTCTATATTCCACAACAAAGGAGCTATCCCTCTTACAACATGTCATAACATAAAATATTCAAATTGTGATTATCACCTCAGGAGCAGTACATACTCCTTCCACTGCCAGACACTGATTAAATCAGACAGGATTTTGTTTTTATGGTGGCTCTACATGATGTGGAGATCAATATCGCAAAACCCTGCAAAGACTTGGGTTACCATGAGCTAGTTCAGGTTTTACCTAAAACCTGGACTGGCTCAGTCCTTTTTTTTTTTTAGCCATATGGTAACCCTAACAAAAAGAGACTGCAAAGGCTGCCGACTGATTAAAATTTTTAATCGCATGGCTCTCATGGTCGGTCGCATGAAGTGCCCCCCTCACATTTTCACCTGTATAGTGCAAAATATAGACTGCAGATGTAAAACCTCAAAACTGACATATTGTAGTTACTAAACTGAAAATAAAATCATTTCTCTTACCTTTGGTGATTTTATTTTTCTAATCATCTTATTCCCTGTCTCTGGTTCTGTTCTGTCTGTGCTCTGAACTCTATTTTCAGGGCCTCTCTCCTCACAATTTCTTTTCTATCTTTTCTTCTTCACTTCTTCCCCTATAACATCTTTCACATTCAACTTTCTGCCATTTTTCTTATATCTATCCCTTCCCCTCCATCTATGGGCACCATCTCCTCTGTCTTCCCCCACTGAGGGCACCATCTTCTCCGGTCTCTCCCACCCTGTGGGCACCATCTCCTCTCGTCTCTCCCCTTCTTCTCTATGGGCACCATCACCTCTCTTCTCTCTCTCCCTTCCTCTCTATGGGCATCATCTCCTCTCGTCTCTTTCCCTTCCTCTATGGGTACCATTTCCTCTTGTCTCTCCCTTCCTCTCTATGGGCATCATCTCCTCTCTTCTCGCTTTCCCTTCCTCTCTATGACCACCATCTCTTCTCATTCTTTCCCTTCCTCTCCCCTCTACTGGCACAATCTCTTCCCCTCCCCCCGGGAACTTCTACAGCTTTTTCTCTCCAGCTGCCTTCATTCTCTCCTAACTCCCCCCCCCCCCCCCCCCCCCCCCCCAAACACACACACACACACACCAACAGCCTTTTCTTTCTTACCACCCCATGACTCAGGCTCTTCCTCCATATATTTTTCTGCCTACTGCTGACCCCCTCCCTCCTCGATGCTCCTGCAGCTTATTCTGTCTGTTGCACACCTGCCCACCGGCAGCCTTTTCTCTGCTGCCACCTTGCTCTGTAGTATTTCATCCTACCCCTGCCGCACTTGGCCCTCCAATCTTACTTTGTACACATGGCAGCATTAACCACATTCTGCTTTGTAACTTGAGCCCTACCTCTCTACCAACTTCTGCAGCAAGCAGGAAACAGGAAGTTTCATCAGAGAAGGTGGGGGATGCTAGAGAGGGAGGGCTTCGATTACAGAGAGGAGTGGAGCAGCATGTGCTTAATGCCGTCGTGTGTACAAGGCAAGTTTGGAGGGTGGTGGGTCGGATGAGATGCGAGAGAGCGAGGTGGCAGGAGAAAAAAGGCTGGCAGTGTACGGCGGTGGGTAGGAGAGACCAAGCTGCAGGAGCACCAGGGAGGGAGGGGGCAGCGGTAGGAGAGTGCAGCATGACGCAATTCATCACGTTAAAATTATTAGTGCAAGTTACAAATCTTAACATGTTAAAATGAGTTACATGAACAGCCCTAATTCAAAACCTATATTGAGTTATGCACCAGTGCATCTACTACTGGGAAACTAGAACACACTGGACTGTTAGATTCCTACACAGACATTATGAGTTAGCAGAATCGTTCACCTCAGTTGCAAATGCAGAACATGGATAGATCTCACCTAATACACTACAAAGACATGCATACGAAAACTGAAATGGATACCTCTCCTATTCCCAAGAAAGACCCTATAAACAGGGCAATATTGGTAAAAGAGAAACAGAAAATGTTTTTTCTTCTGTACTCTACAAAATAGAAAACGTACATTTTCACAAAGTGGACACACAAAAAATAAATATTTTTTATTTGTACTTTTGTTGTCTGGGCATTTTATTTTTCTGATTGGGCTGGTCCCAGTCTCTTTTCCACTTTCCTTGGGTTAGTTTTCTCCCAAACTCTTTTCCATTTCTTCGGGTCAGTTTTCTCCCAAACTGTTTTCCTTTCTAGTTCTTCTCTCTTCTTCTCTTTTCCATCTCTTCATCTCTTTTTGGTTTATTTCCCCCCACTTTTCTCTGTTGGGATTTATTAACCACCTTTAAAAAGAGATTCATCCAAGGTGGTATACAGCTGGTACAGTTAAACTTAGTTTTGTCAACAGCATAATAGTAACATAACCAACAATAAACATAAATACAATAAATTAGGTAAACTTGAAAATAGTAGATTGCAACCTAATAATAGAACTGTGAAACCATATAAAAATATATACTGTACCTGGGGCATTGGAGGGGTAAGTGACATTCTAAGGATCACAGATGAGTTTGAAGAGAATGGGGAGTGCAAAGTTTATATTTGCCCATTTGATTTTACCCTAATTCTCCTCATCTCCTTTTCACCTCATCTACCTACCAGCTTTTCCTATCGCCCTCATCCCCTTTCCAGTACTCCCAATGCTCCCTCTGCCTCCTTCCCCAATCCCCTCCCTTCATCTTTCACACACACTCCCTAGACCTCCATTTCCATACTCTGTATTCACCCTCTCTGCCCTCTCCTACCCTCCACCACTGCCTATCTTCCCCTCATAAGTCCAGCTCCATTCCTTTCTCTCCTCCTTTCCTCTGCCTCTACCCCATCTTCTATTGCCATCATTTTAACCCCATTTCCACCCTTACTCCTTCAGAGACCCATCCCCTTCATCTTATACCTCTCCCCTGAATCCCCATCTTTCATCTTCTTCCCAGGTTATTCACATTATGCCTCACTTTCCCCCACATTTTTCCTCTCTCTCTCCCCCTCCCCCCAATGTCACACATTCATATTCTTAACCTGTCAACATCCTCCCCACACCCACACACCCCTACAAATTGCCAGGTCGTCACTATCCCTTTGAAAGTCTCTCTTCATATCTTTCATCCATAATTCCATGCTCTGCTCCCCTCCCCAACATTCTCCCATTCAGTCACCAAGTCCCATTCAGTATCAGCTTTGTTCTACTCCCCCTCCTGAGTCCCATCTGCTCTGCTCCTCTAACCCCCCCCCCCCCCACACACACACACACACACACACACACACACCCTTCATATCCTGTTCTTTCCAGGGTTTCCAGTCTATTTGACACTTCTCTGTCCATGACTACCATCATTTCCTTTGTATCCTTATCCCTTCCCCATGTTCAACGCCTGCCCTCTTTGTCTCCATACCCCTCTATGTCCCTTTCTCTCCCGGCTTCTACCCCTTTTACCATTCTCCTGCATCCCCTATCCCAAGGCCAGGATCTCTCCTTTCTCCTCCCTGCAGTCCAACACTTTGTCCCTGTCTACTCTTCCCCTCATTTCTCATTTCACCCTACCTCGCACCCCAGCATATTTTTCCCTCCCTCCCTCCCTCCCTGGGTCCAGCATTCCTTCAACATCTCTCCCCATCCCTGTGGTTAGGCATCTTTCTATTCCATCTTTCCCTCTCTGACACTGGCAGGTGCAACATCTTTCTACTCCCACCCTGTGCAGCCCAGTAACTCTATTCCCTCCTTCCTCCTCCTCCTGCCTGGCAACCCCCCCCCCCCCCCCTTGAGCAGACATCTCCTCTGGCCTCCCCCCCCCCCCCCCCAAACAGTCCTCCAACCTTCACCTATGCTATCAGCAGCATCAGCCACTGAAGCAGGCCACTGATAGCTGGCTCCAGAAATGATCAGTGGGTTGCAGTAGGAAGAAGGGAATAGAGTTACCAGACTGTTGCCCTAACATCTCCATCTAGTTTGGTACTCAAACGAGGTTGCAGATGTTTGTGTAAGACTTGAAGATCTGTGGGCAGTAACGTAACCAAAAAGAATACCATCAGTGCATAACCTATATTTTCAAAAGCCATGTTTTCAACAACTCTCAAAGTGGCTGTTCTTCCCCCATCTACAATATAAAAGCAGCATTCTTCAAAAATAAAAAGAATGACATTTTGGGGCTTATACTTTGTTTTGCTTTGATGTTCATTTTTTAAAACTTGTTTATGCCACATAAACTGACTGAGGATTTAGGTTATTGACTACTGCTACTGTTTTTCTTATATTTTCTATTATGAGGTTGTTACGTAAACTGACTTTTAAATTTACACATTATACATATACATATTTTATATATAAACAAACACACACACACACACCCATTGGAAACAATTTGAAATTAATTATAAAATTGATTCTAGCCATTGAGATGATCTCAAATGCTCAACCCAGTTTCCTACAGTTAACCAGCAATTATAAGATGATGCACCTGTTGTGTTCAGTTAAACTAAATTTGCATACTGATCATATGTAAATTAAATATAATCAAATTTGATTTTCTCCAAGGACAAGCAGGCTGTAATATAATCAAAAGTGGGTTGATGCCTGCGTCTGCCGGGGAACCAGCATTTTGCCATAGCAAAAAAATAAAAACTTTACTAGAGCCTTCTGGCACGTGAGCACGTACCTCCATTTCTTTTTCTCCATGGTGAGGTGCGGCAGGTTCCTCCTGTGCTCCTCGTTTTGGCCCGGGAAAGAAGAGTCTTCTGTAAGCAATTTTTTTCACGTCTTTTTTCCACTTTTTTATTTAGTTGTTTAAACAACAACAAAAAAAAGGATTCCGTTTAGTAATTCTTTAGTTTTTTTTTCCCCAGTTTTCTTTCTTTTTCAACACGGCCGGTTTTTAGGCTGCGCAGTCGGGTTTTCGCCTCTTTTTTTGTGCCTTTTTTTTATTGGCACAATTGACTCGTTTGATTTCGCCGGGACCGTTTTTCCTTCCATATCATCAAAGATACCCAGCGGCTTCAAACACTGTACTCGGTGCAACCGGACCATCTCAGGTACCAATACCCATTCTTGGTGTATCCAGTGCCTTGGGCCTGACCACAGCCCAGCTACTTGTGCTCTGTGTCTTCGTATGAAGAAGCTAGACCCAAGTAGCTCGAGAAGCCCAACGCGAGAAATTTTGGGGGGGCTCAGTCTGGTCCTTTGACATCGGCATCAGTACCGAGATTGGCAGCATCAACATCGAGGGAAGCATCAACGTTGGGAGCAGAGGTAATGGCTACTGAGAGGCCAAGTCATGCTGTGAGCAGTGAGGTGTCGAGTGGGTCTCCACCTGTCTCAAGGCCTCCTGCTGTGCAGGCCCCCCGGGACCGACCATCATTGGACCCGACCCTGAGGAGACATAAGGATTTCACATCATCCTTGGTACTGTGGAGCTTCGGTGACTGGCATCGAGTGAAGGCAAAGAAGCACCATTACCGATCTCCTTTGACACGGTGCCGGGAGCTCCAGGACATCGAAGGATTCGGCACCCGAGAAATGTCGGCGCCAGGAGGACCGCTCCCCCTCCATACAGGAGGTGCCGATGCGTCGGCCTCTCGGCAGCCCGGTACCTGCTCCTGAACCTCAGCAGATTCTGCCACTGGTTGCTCCACCGGCCCCGCAGTCTTCTCCAATGGCGGCTCTCGATGAGCGCATCTGTGCCCTGCTTCCAGAACTTCTGGAAGGACTGCTGCGCCAGTCTGCTTTTGGCGTCTGGGGTGCTTGCGCATTCCATGCCATCTGCTGCAGCGGCATCTGGCCCTTCACCTGTGGTGAGGTCCCTGTCCTCTGTGTTGGCTCCTTTGCATAAGGTACTCAAGGAAGTCCTTATACGAAACTGGTCATTCCCTCTATCTGCTCCCGTGATCCCGAAGAAGGCTTATTCCCAGTATCGGATCCACGGTGAACCTGGGTTGATGAGGTCTCGGTTACCCCACAATTCCATGGTGGTGGACTCTGCCCTCAAAAGAGCCAAGATACTAGGGACTATGCCTCGGCGCCCCCAAGCAGAGAAGCTAGGACCTTGGACTCTTTTGGGAAGAATTCAAATCAGGCCGCTATGCTCGCTGCCTGTATGCAGTCTTACCAGCTCTTCATAAGCATTCACTTGCGGAACTCGGTGAGGCAGCTGTCTACCGTGGTTGAAGCCCTCCCTCCACAGCAGGCTGAGCCTTTTTACCAGGTGGTCAGGTAGCAGAAGGCTTGTCGTAAATTCCTGACCAGAGGCGCTTACGATACTTTTTGATGTAGCATCCAGAATCACTGCTCAAGGTATAGCGATGCCCAGACTCTCATGGCTGCGTGTCTCTGACCTGGATCGTTCGGTCTAACAGAGGATGGCGGATGTACCTTGCCAGAGGGATAACTTTTCCAGAGAGAAAGTGGAAGATCTGGTTGATCAGATCAAGAAGCACAATGATGCTATGATTTCTCTCCCGCCGGGCGCCTTCTGCTACAACTTCCTCAACCAGGAGGTATTTTGGTGGGGCGCAGATTGCTCCCTATTCTTATGCTAGACGTAGGTACACTCCGGCATCCCAACTGTTTGGGGAGGCTAAAGGGGGTGGGGTTAGGGGCGGGGCCAGGGGTGGAGCTTAAATCCATAATTGTCTGATCACACACAGAAAAAAAAAAAATAAATGTCACAATTAATACCTTTTATTAAATTTAGATATTAGCTATGTATGTATCATATGTCAAAGAATAAAGTGGTTGCTCAAAGCATATACTAACCACAATCGCTCAACTGCAAAACACTATGCACAACTTTGTGCAAAAACACACTCTGAACCTTACTGTACCATAAATATTACACTGGGCAGAACCTAATACACCAATATACCACCCATACTGAAAATGTAGACCGTCAACAATATTGAAACAAGGGATCATAATATCACAATTCTCATGTAGAGCCACAAAACATCCTAATTCATGTTTAATGTGGGATAAAATGTCATAAATAAGTAAATAAACTTTTAATGTTGAACACCTAATTCTCAAAGTGGACATATTCCAAACACTATAATGAAAATAAAATGATCTTTTCTACCTTTGTTGTCTGGTGACTTTGTTTTTCTGATTGTGCTGGCCCAGTATCCGATTCTGCTGCTATCTGTCCTCTTAACTCCGTTTCCAGGGCTTCCTTTCCATTTATTTGTTTACTTTCCGCCTTTCTTCTTCATTTCTTGTCCTACATCCGTAAGTAAAAGCTGGGTCCTCCGCAAACTTGACTGTCCAGTGGATCCAGCTTTTGCCTATTTTCTTCATCCATGTGCAGTTTTTCTACTCTCTTCCTTTTCTGTTATCTCATCTCCTTCCTCACTCCTCCCTCCCCCTCCATGTCCAGCAACCCTCCTCTCCCCCCCTACCCTCCCCTCTATCCACCCATATCCAGCAACTCTCCTCTCCCCTGCCCTCTCCTCTCCCCTTCTTCCACCATGTCCAGCAACCCTCCTCTCCCCTTCCCTCCATCCAGCAACCCTCCTCTCCCCTGCCCTCTCCTCTCCCCTTCTTCCACCATGTCCAGCAACCCTCCTCTCCCCTTCCCTCCATCCAGCAACCCTCCTCTCCCCTTCTTCCACCATGTCCAGCAACCCTCCTCTCCCTTCCCTCCATCCAGCAACCCTCCTCTCCCCTTCTTCCACCATGTCCAGCAACCCTCCTCCCCCCCTTCCCTCCATCCAGCAACCCTCCTCTCCCCTGCCCTCTCCTCTCCCCTTCTTCCACCATGTCCAGCAACCCTCCTCTCCCCTTCCCTCCATCCAGCAACCCTCCTCTCCCCTTCTTCCACCATGTCCAGCAACCCTCCTCTCCCCTTCCCTCCATCCAGCAACCTTCCTCTCCCCTTCTTCCACCATGTCCACCAGCAACCCTCCTCTCCCCTTCCCTCCATCCAGCAACCCTCCTCTCCCCTTCTTCCACCATGTCCAGCAACCCTCCTCTCCCCTTCTTCCACCATGTCCACCAGCAACCCTCCTCTCCCCTTCCCTCCATCCAGCAACCCTCCTCTCCCCTTCTTCCACCATGTCCAGCAACCCTCCTCTCCCCTTCCCTCCATCCAGCAACTCTCCTCTCCTCTCCCCTGCCCTCTCCTCTCCCCTTCTTCCACCATGTGCAGCAACCCTCCTCTCCTCTCCCGTCTGCCCTGTTTCCTTCCTGCCCCCCCCCCCGTACCTTTAAATATTATAGTTTTGCTGGAGTCGCGGGCAGCCGGTATTGAAGACATGGGCAGGCTTACGCCGGTTCCAGCAGCCTTCCCTTCCCTCGTTGCAAGTCGGATGATGGCTCCGCCCTCGTAGAAACAGGAAATACGTCAGAAGAGGGCGGAGCCATCATCCGACTTGCAACGAGGGAAGGGAAGGCTGCTGGAACCGGCGTAAGCCTGCCCATGTCTTCAATGCCGGCTGCCCGCGACTCCAGCAAAACTATAATATTTAAAGGTACGGCGGGGGGCGGGGCAGTGGCGGGCGGGAGAGGCTTAGCCTCCCCAAGCCTCTTATACGGGGTGCCTATGCACTCCGGCATCCCGACAGCCTGTTCAGGCTCAGCCCCAGCGCGCTCATTCTTGTCAACAGCGTGCACCTAAGGCCCCTGCTGCTCCCAGCAAAAGCAAGGGACGGGCTTTTGACTGGCTCCAGCAAAGCATAGCTGCAATAAAAGTGTCTGTACCGGACGACTTGCCGGTTGGAGGGAGGTTAATGTTTTTTCACCAAAGGTGGCCTCCCTTAACCTCCCACCGGTGGGTTCTTCAAATAGTCCGGTTAGGATACACCCTCAATCTGGAATCCAAACCTCCAAATTGTCCACCGGGAGCTCATTCATACAGCTCCCAGCACAACCAGGTACTTGCAGAGGAACTCTCCACCCTTCTAAAGGCCCATGCGGCTGAACCCAGTCCACCAGGGGAAGAAGGGCTGGGACTCTATTCCAGGTACTTCCTTGTGCAAAAGAAAACAGGGGGGATGTGTCCCATCCTAGCCTACGGGCCCTGAACAAATTCCTACTCCAAGAAAAGTTCAGGATGGTTCCCCTGCGCACCTTTCTTCCCATTATTCAAGAGAACGATTGACTATGCTCTCTGGACTTAAAGGATGCTTACACACACATCTCGATACTTCCAGCTCACAGGAAGTATCTTCGATTTTGGCTGGTAACACAGCACTTTACCGTGTACTGCCCTTTGGTCTGGCGTCTGTGCCCAGAGTGTTTACAAAGTGCCTAGCAGTAGTCGCAGCGTTGCTATGCAGACTGGGAGTGCATGTGTTTCCTTATCGTGACAATTGGCTGGTAAAGAACACCTCTGAGGACGGTGCTCGGGAGTCCATGCGGATGACTATTCAAGTGCTAGAGCTACTAGGGTTCATAATAAATTACTCCAAGTCCCATCTCACTCTTGTTTAAAAATTGGAGTTCACTGGAGCACTACTGGGCACAAAGCGCGGGTTTATCTGCCCAAGACACTAGCAGACAACCTCCTGTACCTGGGGTCCAAACTTCAAGCATCTCAGCACGTTACAGCTCGACAGATGTTGAGACTTTTGGGGCACATGGCCTCCACAGTTCAGGTAACACCCATGGTGTGTCTACATATGAGATCAGCTCAATGGACCCTAGCTTCCCAGTGGTATCAAGCTGCAGGGGATCTAGAGGATGTAATCCAACTGTCCACCGACTCTCAGAATTCTCTTCAGTGGTGGATGATCCGATCCAATTTGACCATGGGACAACCATTTCAAATTCGTCAGCCGCAAAAAGTGCTGACAATGGATGCATCCCTCCTGGGGTGGGGAGCTCATGTAGATGGGCTTCACAAGCAGGGAGCCTGGTCCTTCCAGGAAACAGGTCTTCAGATCAACCTCCTGGAACTACGAGCGGTCTGGAATGCTCTGAAGGCTTTCAGAGATCGCTGTCTAACCAAATCATCTTGATTCAAACAGACAATGTTTGGAGGTTCCTACACCCCACCCAGAGAGATTATACACATTTATCTCATGCACATATGTCACAGTCACGCATAGACTACTTTTTGGTGTCTAGTCCCCTTTTTTTCTAAGATTTCTTTGGCAGAGATAGGGCCCTGTGAAGTGTCGGACCACGTTCTTATAGGGATTCTGGTGGATGGAGTTACTAGCCCTCGTAGGGGTGGAGATTCCCATTTGAGTTATATAGTGATCCAATATTTGCTGATTTCTTGAGAAAGAAGTGGGAAGATTTTGAGCACAATAATAGTGAACACACTCATCAGTATGGTCTATATTGGGAGACTGCAAAGGCAGTATTAAGAGGAGAGATAATTTCCTATAGGGCCCGGAAACGGAGGGTGAAGGATGGGGAAATCCTTCATTTGGAAAAAATCATTAGGAAACAAGAGATAACAATATGGCTTGGATTTGACAGAGAACTCTAGAAGGGCCCTCTTGACCTCCCAGGGAGAATTGAATGAATTGCTTCATCAAAGGGCGATCAAGTCCCAATTGTATTATAAATTCCAATTGTTTCAGCTTGGAAACAAGGCTGGTAGATTAATGGCACACTTGGCGAGAGGTAATAGGGGAGCGTCACATATTGTGCAATTGCGGAATCCGGGAGGTGGGTGGTATAGGTTGAACAGAGATATTTTGACTCATTTCCGAAAGTTTTATGAGGCTCTCTATCAGGAACCAAGGTATGTGATAGATGATAGTGATCTTTACTTGGACAATGTAGCAATGCCGAAGTTAAATTCCTTGCAGGAGGAGCTGCTAAACGCTCCTATAGTGGAAGGAGATTGCTATTGGCAATGCAGCAGAGTAAGCTTCATAAGACACCAGGCCCAGATGGATATACTGTGGAATTTTATAAGATGTTTTATGAACAGGTGAAAAACCCCATTTTAAGATTCTTTAACACGATGGCGCAAACGCACACAATGCCAGAGACTTTTAAGATGGCTCAAATGATTGTGCTTTTAAAACCGGGTAAAGATCTAGCGGATCCGGGGTCATATAGGCCAATCTCTTTGTTAAATTGTGATGTAAAGCTATACTCTAAGATATTGGCCAATCGGCTCTTGCAGGTACTCCTGGATCTAATCTCAGCACCACAGGTGGGATTCATAAAGGGGAGGTCCACAACTAGGCATCTACGAGCGATTTTGGCTTCACTAGAGGTGATAGACTTTGGAGGCCCTCATTGTTAATTAGTTTTGATGCGGAGAAGGCCTTTGATCATGTGGTTTGGCCCTTTCTATTTGCAGTTATGAAGAAGGTGGGCATAGAAGCCTTCTTTGGGGATGCAGTGAGGGCCTTGTACTCGGATCCTCGGGCTTTTCTTTGGATTAATGGGGAGAGATCTGAGGTATTTACTATACACCGAGGTAAGAGACAGGGATGCCCACTGTCCCTTTTATTGTTTGTATTAGTGTTAGATCCCCTTTTGCGAGAGATTGATTCTCACCTGGAGATAGTGGGAGTCCCAATTGGGAATTCCACTTTTATGCTTTCAGCCTAAGCAAATGACTTGCTGGTACATATCACCAACCCCCGGGGTTCTCTGCAGGCGTTGCTGGAGTTGTTCCAGGAATATGGGGATTTTGCTGGGTTTAAGTTAAATTTTTCTAAGATGTTGGGTTTGACCTCGGTGGAACATTTGCAGCGGGATGGGGGGGGGGGTCCCTTTTCGGTGGGCACGGCAGTCCTTGTTATATCTAGGAGCAAAGCTGACTACGAAGCCTGCCTTGTTATATCAGGCTAATGTCTGCAGTCTGTTGGAGGGTACCCTATTGCATCTGGATAGGTGGAAATCCTTGCCCCTATCCTTACATGGTAGAATTCATTTATTTTGGATGATTGAGTTCCCAAGGTGGTTATATGTTTTGCAGATGCTCCCCTTGTGAGTATATAAAAAGGACTGGCATATGCTATATAAGCACTTGCGGAAATTTATTGGGGGGGGGGCAGCAAATATTCAGCTGCTGATGGGATCGTGGGGGGGAGGGAAGGATGGGTTTCCCTAACCTATGTAGATATAATCAGGCTTGTTTGTGGTGGCATTTGGGTGATTGGTTTTTGGAAAGACAAGATTTTACTCCTAGACAGAATGGGATTATTTTAGCCCTTGTCACCCTCTTTATTTATTGCAGGCTTTGAGACGGGAAGTCCCAGTTCATTTTAGAGGTAGTATATTGTTGAGGCCGCTGAGTGAGCTTTGGAGGGATATGACTAGACGTTGGGGTGTGGAGTCTGAAACTTCTGATCTGCTACCTCTTCAGGGCAACTTAAAGTTTTCTCCAGGATCGGAGAGTCCGGTATTTCGGACATGGGCAGCTATGGGAATAAAAAGATTGGAACGTGTTTTATCATCTAAAGGTACAATGTTGAACCTAGGGGCCTTGGGGGTTGGCTTTGACTTTAATAATGTCTTTGCATATAATCAGTTGAAACATTACATTCTCACGCTACAAGGGGAGGCATTGGGAGCGCGACATGGGCATCTACTGAGACATTTCTTAGAGCAAGTTTCGGGAGAAAGACTTTTGATCTCTGGTTTATATAAGATACTTACTAGGATGGGACCTAGGAAAGATAAGGCTATAATTGTGGCTCAAGATTTTGGGTTACCTAATTTGGTTATAGACTTGGATAAGTTATCGGCTCAAATTCCCTCACTGACAACAAACGCAGATATTCAGGAGTGCCAATTCTGAGTTCTTCATAGAGCTTATATGACTAAAGCACAGGTTTTTAGAATAGGAGGCATAGAGGAGCCTTTGTGTGGGAGAGAGGTGGGCTCTTTTTTTCATTCTTTGTGGGAGTGTTCAAGGGTCCGGAGGTTTTGGTTGTCTCTGTTTCAATATTTGAGGTCCCTTTTGAAAACCCAGGTTCCTCTTTCCCCGCTTGGGGTATTATTAGATATGAATCATTTAATCTAGGTTGAAGGGGGGTCCATCTTTTAATACTACCTACCTATAATATATATACCTGGCCTTTGGGAACTCCCACCAGCTCAGGTATTTATATTGTGATTTTAAGGAGCAGAGCAGAATGCCCCTAGGCTCACCCAAAATTTGCTGTCTGGCTGCAACTTCTTTGGCAGGCTAGATGGACCCCGCTGGTCTTTATCTTACACTGATGGCTCCTATGAAGGTCAAATAGATGTGCCTAAACTGCAAGTAAGCATAGAAGTTATGCCTGCCTAGTGCTTATAGATCTCTTAAGCCATCAAGAGACCCTGGCCATATGTCTGTTCAATTCTTCTGAGACCTTGGGCCTCTTTGTGCTTAAAAACTGCGTATGTTTCCCCTGGTGGAAATTCAGCATTAAATCTAATCAAGGTGAGTACAGAAACCTCGTTCTGATTTGATGTGCATGTTGTATATGGGTTATCTATGATGGTTAAATTAAAAATCATGCCTCCACCTCCATAACTTTTGTTTAATGAATAAAAAAAATAATGCTTTAAACTTTTCTCTCTTATTACATGTATTTACTACAAAAGTCACCATTCACCACACATTTCTGCCAACAATGGACAAGTTAATAAAAGCTATTGTGGGGAAAAAAAATGCACATCTTGTCTCCTCAGCTAGTTGCACATAGTCCTTTCCACCTATTAAGTCAAGTTGAACAGATGCCTCTGAAGGTATTCCTTCAATTTTGGAAAAAGATGGAAATCGCATGGCACTACAGTCCTTTATACTGCAGCAGACTGTCTGAAACCGAGAAGAACCACCCAAGCAAGCACGCGTCTGTAGTACAGGAAGTATCCATCGTACGTACCTCTCACCACATGCCTTAAAAAGTAATCAGGAACTTCTGCTCAACCAATCAGGAGAACGAGCTGAAGAAGATCCATCGTTGGTTGAAAGGACGCCACGCCCGGAGATAAACAACAACAAAAAGCAAAGTAAAACAAAACCGCTCCCCCCCACCCCACAAAAAAAAAGTTGTGTTTGATGGACAGAAACGATATTGTGTTTTAGTGCTTTCCCCGGGCAAGGGCCTTCAACAAATAGAATGTTTAGTGCTTCGTTGGGTAGGGAAAGGGGGGAGGAGAAATATGTGTTTGTCGATATGCCGATATCCTTTCTCTTTACTCCCGCACTTTTTTTTTTGTTCGTGGTTCTTATTGCTACTTTGGTAAATTATGTATTTCTTGAATTACTACTACTTTGGAAGTACATCATGTAAAATTGTTATGCCAATAAAGTTATATGGAATGTAAGCGCCAGTGGGCGCGCGCCAATGAGAGCGAGGTGGGCGGGGTAAGCTGCCTTGGAGTTGAGCAGGAGCTGGTTGGCAGGCACCTGGTGAGAGAGAGAGAGAGAGAGAGAGGCAGGCGACGCGGCGTCGCGGACCCAGGGATCGGCCGAGTAGCGAGATGTTGGGGCTGGGAGCTGCTGGTGGCGCTAAGCCTGCGAAACCCTCCTTTGTCTCCTATCTGGCTCCGGAGGTGAGTTCCGTCACTGGTTGCTAGGTGGAGTCCTGAACTACTGATTCTCTGAGGGGGAAGGGGCAGGTGCTGCTGCCGCCTGGGTTTGGACCTTTATCGGGGGCTCTGATTGTTTTGGTCCTCCAGTCTGCCGGACCTGTTGGGGCCTGGGCGTGGTCGGAAAGTTTCTGGAGACGCGCTGGGAGAGGAGCGAGGCGGCATACTAAGCTTTCGTGCGCCGCTCGCGGAGCTTTGAGAAAGGCAGAGCGGCAGGTTTATGTTCCGTCTGCCTTTTGTCACGTTGTTTTACAGTTCCTGCGGCTGGAGAGCGCAATTCGGACCCCCTGTCGCATAGTGTGGCAGCAAGACGGTATTTGGACGGCGCTGAAGATACGTCGCTTAAGCCACGCGTATTGACAAATTCTAACTAGACTTGTCCGAAGTTCTTAGATCCTGGGCTGGACGACGGTTTAAGATGTCGTTCCAAGCGTGTAAACAGAAACGGCATGATAAAGGAGCGTGGGGCTGTGTGGTATGTGTCAAAAAATTGCCCCCCACGAGGGTGGAAATAAGAACTACCTACAACTTGTTTGTATCGAGGAACCAAGTATGCTTTTCAGCCGAAAAGAATATAAATGACTTTTAAGAGACGCTTTTAACACAGTAGGATAGGAAACAAAACTCATAGCGTGTTAAGGAGTCGCCATTCAGGCAAATGCATACCCATGAACATACAGACTGATCACAGTCTGAGGCCCAGATGCACAAAACCTAACGAGCCCACAACTTGCGTTTTAAACTGGTTCCAGCCGCAAGTAGTTCACCCCGGGCATGCACTAAAGGCATTTTCCCTGCCACGGTAGCAGGCAACGAAAACGGAATGCAAATGATTGAAAAGCTATTATAATGAGCTGCACTACCGTTGCAGCCCATTATAATGAGATGCACTACCGTTTTTCCGATTCCCTTGCCGTAGGAACCCTAAAGAGATGTCTGACCTCTTGTTAGGGCGCCTGTGAGGGAATCGGAAAGGAAAAGGGCCTCCAAAAAAGGTAAAAAAAAAGCAGGGAGCGCATGTGAGGGGCGCCCTTTAAGGACGTACTCTCCCTGCGCTTCTGAGAGACGTCTTTTTTTTTCGCATTTTTTTTTTTTAGCTCTGCCGGCGCTTGTGTTTTTTTCCCCCCTTCTATTTTGTCTTCGCCGCCCCTCCACAGCAAAACTTTTATGTTTTCCTGGTTGCCGGAGAATCGGGACATCCCTTTAGATTAGGCTCCTCTTCCTGGTCTCTTCAGCCAATCAGAGCGCGTTTCGCTGACAACAGCCAGCTAAGCCCGCTTTGATTGGCTGAAGAGACCAGGAAGAGGAGCCTAATCTAAAGGGACGTCCCGATTCTCCGACTCAGGTACCAAAGGACTAGAGAATGCAAGTGAGCTACAACGAGTAGCTCATTTGCATTCCCTATCGTTGATGCATTCCCGTTCCCTACCGATTCGCTATGGAATCGGTAGGGAACGGGAATTACCAATGTCTTTAATGCATCTGGGCCTGAATGTCTTATGTTCAGACGGGTTGTCGGTAATTTTACCGTTTAATATTTTAAAATCCAAAATACTAGACTTCTGGCTAGCTGCTAAGCAAGCTTGGTAGGTGTTTCAAAATCCAGCTTGGATAAAGTAGTGTGGCAGCACATTAGTTTAAAAAGGTTATAAAATAAAGATAAGGTGATTCCGTTTTATTGGACTAAATATGTTTTGACTTGCTTTCATGGTCAGCAGTGGCATAGCCAAGCCAGTAGCAACACACCCATGACGTGGCTGGCATGGATTCCCAAGCCCCACCAGCTGAAAACTCCAAACAACTGTTTAGCATTTTTCCTCCTGCATACCTTGTAAATAGCAGATCTTCACCTGCAGCAAGTAATGCATATTCCTTGCACCGCCCCACAGCCTTCCCTTTGACGTATTCCCACCTATGTGGAAACACGAAGTTGCATCGGTGGGAAGGCTGTGGGGCCAACATGAGCAGTGTGTATTAGTTGTTGCTTGCTGCTGGTGAAAATCTGCTATTTAAAAGGTATGCAGTGAAGAGGGAATGTTTGAGAGACCATATGGTATACGGGCGAAAGAAGGAGAGACCAGATCACATGTGGAACAGGGCGGGGTTCTTCTACCCTCCTATCTCGGGCCCAGGCCCACCCAAAATTGGGTGTCTAGCTATGCCCCTGATGGTCAGGACAATGTCACACTTTTTCTTCTGTTTTATATTTAAGTTCTACCTGTCATCTAAAGTATTTGGAATACAATTTTCAGATCATCAAGTATGGAATTGAGCTTCCAGAGTGGACTTATTGGGTTCTAGAATGCCATTTGTGCAGCCATATTAGCCAAACTTTCTTTTTTTCCAGTCCCTATAAGGTAACCTGAGGTTCCAGAACGCCTGCTACAAATGTAGAAAGCCTTTTATATACACCAAGCAGTTCTCTGAAGGGCTCTTTTTGGGATAGGTGACTTTCTTTGTCTAGTAATTAATATAATGCAGCAGTGTAATAATATGATGGGCTTTGAATTTTATGTATGGAGAAACTTAATATTTATGGAAGTTGGCGAATTACTGGAGCAAACCTGCCGGATGAAGCAATTGCTCAGCTGTTTCCTGTTCCTGAACTCATCCAAGTGTAGAGGGCTCCACTGGTGTTTTAAATCACTGCCGTACTGCCTTTGTTGTTGGACCAAAGTGAAATTGATTGAGAAATTACATGAAGGTTAGACGTTTGTCTACTCAACATTACTTTTATTTTCACTGTAGGTTCACTGAGGGTGACTCCACCCAAATCTTAACCTGATTTAAGTGCTGGGGCAAAAAAGAAAAAAAAAAGAGAAATGAGAAGGGACTAGCTTAAAAAAGGAAGTCCTTGTGTTATACTTTTTTCTTTTTTTTTTTCCATCTGTGTTTGTAGGGTTTTTTTTGTTTGTGGGCTTTTTTTTTTCCTAGTAGAAGCATTACTGACATGAGAATAAAATATATTAAAAAAAACTTGTTCATTTTTATCTTTATAGCATGTTGTTTTTTGACTATTCTGTACAGCATCCTGTATAGTTTCACTGTGTGAGAACAATTATAGTAATATATAATATAGAAACTTGCTATTTATTTTTTGAATATTGGGATTTATTTACCGCTTTTATGACATTTTCTTGTCTCCACACCCTTTGAATATTTTATGAGCCCCTCCTGCAGCAATAACAGCCATGAGTCTGTATCCTTTAGCAACTGGTCTATTTTTTGGAATCTGCTGGGTTCTAGTGATAGGACTCGCCACTGTCAAAGATAGCATGCGGGGTTTGGACTCAGTATGACATATCTTGTGTTCTTAAGATAAGCGTCTACCTACTTTACACATTGGCACAAAACAATAGCTGACCATTCTTCTTGGCAGAATAGTTCAAGCTTTCTGATTGTCTGTAGATTCTAGTCTTCTTTAACTCTTGCCATATATTGTCTGTTGAATTCAGGTCTGGGCCACCCTGGGCATTCACTTCTTGCTTAACCATCCTATTGTTGCTTTTGCTTTGTGCTTAGGATCACTATCCTGTTGAAAGGCGAAGCTTCTCAGTTTCAAGTCTATGGCAGACTGAAACAGGATTTCCTCCAATATTTGCCTGTGCTTTGCATTGCCCATCTTTCACTTTATCTTCACAAACTTCCCTATCCTTGATGCTGTGAAGCATCCACACAGCATAATGCAGCTACCGTCTTGCTTTACTGTAGGCATAGTGTTACCAGGGTGATGTGTTTTATGCCACACAATGTTTATAATTGATACCAAAAAGTTCTACTTAAGGGATGCTGCACAAATGTGTAGTCAAAGTGTGTGTTCGCAGCTGGGATGTCATGACTTTTCTTCTGTTGTGATTTTTGTTTTACCACCTTTCTCAGGTCATATATGTGGAGTAGTCCTGACATTGTTGAACACTCAGCATTTTCCTCAACCAGATACCTCCTATAGCTGTTTTAAAATCCTGGGCCTCAAAGTGACCTTCAGCAGTTTTCCTTAAGGCCTGCTATCCAAACTGGGGGTTATTGAGGCAATCTTCTTGTAGTATTAAACTGTTTCCACTTTTACAATGATGGACCTGACTGTGCCAAAGGGATATTCAGACATATTTTCTTTTAGTGTCCTCTATCCTTCCCTTTTGAATAACCCTTGAGTTCTTTTTGGCAGCCTTGTGTGTGGGGGAGGGGGGAAGTGTTTAGACTTTTGCTTTAAATTTAGTTCATACAACTAAATTGATTAGTTATCAAGGAGTATGCAAATCATCTCAGTTACTGTGACACAAGGACCTATTATTGACCGTGTTAAGACAATTCTTCATACTCTTTGAATTAGCTCTGTTTTCAAGATTTATGCAATCAAGACTTTTGTTTTTTGGGAGGAAGTGATGTCACCCCAGCAAATGTCTACCTAATTCAGAGGCTTGTCTGAGGCTGAGAACAAAAGGCGTAAGCTGTGTATATCCTCACCTGAAGGTGTATAGCGTTCCAGTTTTGCACATGGTCCGATGACTTGGGGAAAAAAAAATAGCCTGATCTGTGCACCTTTTCCCATTCGAGAGCTGAGTGGCAAGTATAGAAGAGACAAGATTGGTGGTGGCCATGCAGGGGGAAGGATGTGTCTCAAAGGTGCAGCAGAATGAGACTGTAAAGATGGAGTATGTGGTCACCTGTAAGAATATATAGCAGCAAACTGCGATTGGTGGCTTATAAAGGAAAGTCCAGGCAAACTTGGAGGAATTATGGGTGAGTATGGAAGATATGGGGCAAAAAATTAAAGGACTTTCAAGAAAAGGTAATAAAAAAAGAAGCAAGAGGACATGTTAGTTAAAATGGAAAACTGAACACTGCTTATGCAAAAATAATGTGTGCATGTGAGATCTGCTAGAGACAGCTGAATTACAAGCAAGTATGGAAGATATGGGGCATAAAAAACGGGACTTACAAGAAAAGGTAAAAAAAAAAAAAAAGCAAAAGGACCTATTAGCTAAAATGGAAGACTGAAAACTGCTTATGCAAACTAGAGACAGTTCAAGGCAAGAGCACAATTAACGCTTTAGTGTCCAAGGTTTCCATAATAAGCCATATGGGAACAGATTGAAGGGAACATTGGACACTAAAGGGTTAAACTGCTGCAACAAGTGTTTCAGAGCGATATCCCAGAATATGAGCTGGAGAAAACACCGTACACTGGGGCTCAAAATACCCGATCAACCATGGGAAGTTCTGCTGAGTCACATAAAGCATATAAACTGCTGTATTTTGAAGTAATTGGATCTGATGTAACATGTGTTGAGATAATCCAATGAACAAAGAGTTATGGTAGTCCAAGGAAGAACTAAAATGTGCATCAAGGCTTGCATAGCTTTATAATCTAAAAATGATGTGATAGAATCTGGTGAAGGGAACAAAAAACTTGACCAGTTTGATATGAAATCTGGGTAGAAAAAAGTAATTTAGATCAGTTTTTTTTTCCCCAAGTCGATCCAGTCATACCCCCTTGTCAGGTTTTCAGGATATCCACAATGAATATGCATGAGAGAGATTTGCATACAATGGCAGTATATGCAAACCATTCATGTATACTTATTGTGGATATCCTGAAAACCTGACTGGCAAGGGGGTATTTCAGGATTGACTTGGGAAATACCCAGACCTTAGGGACCACCTGGTCAGTCTGAATTTCAGGATATTCATAATGAATATGCATAAGAGATTTGCATACTAAGAAGGCAGTGCGTTCAAATCTATCTCATGCTTGTTCATTGTGAATATCTTGAAAGCCCGACTGGCCCAGTGGTCCTGAGAGCTAGGTTGAAAACCATTGATCTAGATAAATGAGGACAGCTTGTGGTATTAATATAAATAAGAACCTGTTTTAAAGAGGGAATAAAAGGAGATGGAGACTTTTTTGTAGAGAATCATAAGGCTTCGGGGGATAGTGCTGGGCAGACTTATACGGTCTGTGCCAGAGCTGGTGGTGGGAGGCGGAGATAGAGCTGGGCAGACTTATACGGTCTGTGCCAGAGCTGGTGGTGGGAGGCGGGACTGGTAGTTGGGAGGTGGGGATAATGCTGGCCAGACTTATACGGTCTGTGCCCTGAAGAGGACAGGTACAAATAAAAAGTAGCACATATGAATTTATCTTGTTGGGCAGACTGGATGGACCGTGCAGGTCTTTTTCTGCCGTCATCTATTATGTTACTATGTTTGGGCAGAATCAAACATATAAATTGCAAGTGACCGACTCCCCCGCAAATGCGCAGTAGAGAGCATGTCCTGAATGTTCCGCGCATGCGTTGAAGCTCCCCTCGCGCGGAGTTACAAACACCAGTAAACAACGGCGAAAAGCAAGATGATGCTGGGCGGAGCCGCAGCGACGAGCTCACAATGTTACCCAATAGGCAGAAGCGCAACGTCAATGGGCGGAGTCGCTGCGGTGAATTGCAGAACGTAAACCAATGGGCAGAGGCGCTACGATTGTGGGCGGAGCAACTGCAGCGACTTGCGCTAAGATAACCAATGGGCAGAAGCACTAAGATCCGGGGCGGAGCCACTGCGGAGACCTGGGCGACGAGAAACTAAGGAAGGAGAGAACTATGTTCAAGAGCACAGCAGGAACGGCGAGGTGGGCGAGGCAAAACGAACAGCAGCAGAAAACAAGCAGGGATCCAAGAACGTTATCATGGGGGAAGAGCAGGGGAGAGAGCAGGGTTGCTGGACACGAATCGATGGAGGAGAGAGGAGGGTGGCTGGACATGGGGGGAGGGCAAAGGAGAGAGGAGGGTTGCTGGATATGGGGGGAGGACGGGAGAGAGGAGGGTTGGTGGACGGGGGGGAGGCCAGGGGATACAGGAGGGCTACTGGCCATGGGGAGGAGGGCAAAGGAGAGAGCAGGGTTGCTGGACATGGGGAGGGAAGGGGAGAGAGGAGGTTTGTTGGACATGGACGTGAAAATAACAAATCTCGCCCGTTTTAAAGGGCTTAACGGCTAGTTTTTATATAAGCCAGGCTGAGATCTTTGTAAGTGAAAGGTCAACAATTCCAAGTCCCAAGTACTGTGAAATACCAAAATGTGAATATCAGCATATAAATATGTGGAACAGTCAAGATCTTGCACAAGAATTGGCAATGGAATAAAAATAAAAAATTAAACAGGATGGATCAGGCATGTTTTTGTCCTTCCTTTATTTACTATAAGTTGATATACCACCTTTTAAAGAAAACATCAAGGCAGTAGATGTAGTCTTGGTTAGCTTCCCTTTGATGCATTCTTTTTTTTTCACATTTTAATGGCTTTTTGTGCACTTTCAGGATTAAAAATAGTTTCTATATAAAACCAGCACTAGATGGCTTTCTTACAGTTGGGTACAATTTTATGCTTGTGTTTTGTCTTGCTTTGGTCTTTAGAGGCTGGTGGTACCCCTTAGCCCCTGCACTGGGTATTTAAAGTTGTTTTCATTATGCATATTTTTTTTTTAAAGACTGGTACTATAATGTCTCACCCATAGTATATATTTTTGCGGATTCTTCTTTTTTTCTAATCCCTTTTCTAAAGCTGATTCCATTTGGCCCCACAATGGGTATCAAGAGTTGTTCTCTCTTCTTTTCCTCATTCCTGGTTCTTCTCTTTCGGTCAAGGGTGCTGAACCTAGTCTTTGAGAGATACTCGGCCTTTTCTCGGCTGAGAGGTGCCCAGCTCTACCACCGGCTACCTTTCAGGTGCTGTGGAGGACTTGCAGCTCATCTGCATGTCCTTTACAGCCTTCTCCGGGGTGACTCCCAGGTCCACTCTGATCCACTCAGGGCCTCCGCTCTAGGTGCCCAGCGCGCCCACCAGGTGCTGTGGAAGACTTGCAGCCCTTCTGCATATCCTCACAGCTGTATCCGGTGTGACTCCCAGGTCCACCCTGATCTTCCCAGGGCCCTCGCTCCAGGTGCCCAGGGTTTCCAGGTGCTTTTTGGCTAGGATCAGGCGACCCTCGTGGAGGAATGCTGGCTTCGGCCTAAACCTGGTAAGCCTTTCCTCGGCTAAGAGGTACCCAGCTCTATCATCGGCTGCCTTTCAGGTGCTGTGGAGGACTTGCAGCTCATCTGCATATCCTTTACAGCCTTCTCCGGGGTGACTCCCAGGCATTTTTATCTTTACGTTTATTTTTCTCCCAGTTACTACTTATGGCTCCAGTACACTTTTTCTTCTTGGTACTGTCCCTTCCTAATCTGTTTCTCCATCTGAAACCACTGTACACTGCTGGAACACATTGTCCACCCTCTGTATTCATCATCTCACCATCTCTTTTTTTTCCTCTTCCTTTTTCTCAGCTCTCAACCTTCAACATTTCCTTCCTTCCATTCATCCATCTCCTTTCTATCTGAGTACATCTCGCCTTCGTTGCTGTCGTCATACCTCTCCTACTCTTCTCCGTACTCTCTTCTCCTTCTGCTCTCCGCTGGAGACAAATCACATTCTCCGAGGACAAGCAGGCTGCTTGTTCTCACGACTGGGTTGACGTCCACGGCAGCCCCCACCAACCGGAACAAAACTTCGCGGGCAGTCCCGCACGCAGGGCATGCCCACCGTGCATGCACGGCTGTCTTCCCGCCCGTGCGTGACCGTTCCCACTCAGTTTTTTTCGAATCAGCGCTGGAGAGAGACGTGTTATCGTCTCTCTGTCAGCCCCGGAAACCAGATCGCGGCATAGCCGTGAGTTTTTCTCTTTTCGTACGCGGTCGCGCTTCTTTCCTTTTTTCTGTTAAAAAAAAGAAGTTTGTCCCCTAGTCGTCTTTAGCCGCGGGGGCGCCTCGTTGCGGCCTTGTGGCCGCGCGGTCGTTTTCTTTTTCGGGTGTTCTTTTCACCGCCATCATCGACGACTTTGACTTCGCCGACGCGATTTTTCCGTCGATGTCCTCAAAGGTCCCGAGCGGATTCAAGAAGTGTGGTCGGTGCGGCCGGCAGATCTCACAGACCGATACTCACGCTTGGTGCCTCCAGTGCCTTGGGCCGGAGCATAATACTAAGACGTGCACCTTATGTCTCGGCTTGCGGAAGCGGACACAGGTGGCGAGGCAAGTTCTTCAGGACCGTCTTTTTGGAACTTGCACCAGCCCGTCGACGGCCGGATCTTTGGTACCGGTACCGATGTCGACGAAGTTGGCACCGACCCCAGGAGTACAGGTACCGTTGGCCCGCCGGTGACGGCGGGGGTGAGCGGCCGCGCAGGCAATCGGCCGCGGCCACTCCCTCTACCCAGGGCCATCGGGACCGAACCCTGTCAGACCAGATCCCTCGAGGCCGGGGGGGGGGGGGTTCTACCTCCTCTTAATCTCTGCCGCCGAGCGCCGATGACGGGCACCGAAAGAAAACCAAAAAGCACCGTCATCGGTCGCCCACGGCGCACGGGACTACCAGCTCCAGCGCCTCCAGAGATGATTCAACGCCGAGGAAGCGGCAGTGCCGAGAGGAGCGTTCCCCCTCGGTTGAAGAGGTGTCACTGCATCAGTCCATGGGTGCTTCGGTACCGTCTCCTGGACCCGAGCAGCTTCCGACACCCACACCGGCCCCCCCTGCCTTTCCCGACAGCGGGCCTTGACGAGTGCCTCCGAGCCATCCTTCCAGGGATTCTGGAAGGGCTGATGCGCCAGGCTTTGCCGGCACCAAGGGTGCTTGTGCCCCCGGCGCCGTTGATGGAGGCGCCGGTGTGCTGTAGCCCGAAGCCGAGGCCTCCGACGCCGCTTGCGGCACCGGTGTCGACCGCCACGCAGGTGGAATCCACGTCGATGGAGGGAGCTTCATCCCCGCCGGCGCAGGAGTCCACCGCTCGACGCCATCATCGAGGACATGGTTCCTCACAGTCGAGACGGGCCCGGTTCAGGTCTGAGCTGCAAGAGCTCATGTCCGACACCGAGGAAGAGGCCTCGTGGGGGGAGGAGGAGGACCCCAGATATTTCTCCTCAGAGGAGTCTGAGGGCCTTCCCTCCGACCCCACTCCTTCACCGGAGAGGAAGCTCTCGCCCCCTGAGTGCCTCTCCTTTGCCTCCTTCGTCAGGGACATGTCTATTTGCATTCCCTTCCCCGTGGTCTCTGTGGATGAGATGAGGGCTGAGATGCTCGAGGTCCTCGACTATCCATCACCACCTAGAGAGTCTTCCACGGTGCCGTTGCACAATGTCCTCAAAGAAACACTGCTTCGGAACTGGCTGAAGCCCTTATCTAACCCCACCATCCCCAAGAAAGCGGAGTCCCAATACAGGATCCACTCTGACCCAGAGTTGATGCGGCCCCAATTGCCTCATGACTCGGCGGTCGTGGACTCTGCTCTCAAGAGGGCACGGAGTTCGAGGGATACCGCCTCGGCGCCCCCGGGGCGGGAATCTCACACTCTGAACTCGTTTGGGAGGAAGGCCTACCAATCTTCTATGCTCATGACCCGCATCCAGTCATACCAGCTCTACACGAGCATTCACATGCGGAACAATGTGAAGCAACTGGCGGACCTGGTCGACAAGCTCCCTCCGGAGCAGTCCAGGCCTTTTCAGGAGTTGGTCAGGCAGCTGAAGGGGTGCAGAAAGTTCCTGTCCAGGGGTATCTATGACACCTGTGATGTGGCATCTCGAGCTGCCGCCCAAGGTATAGTGATGCGCAGACTCTCCTGGCTGCGTGCCTCTGACCTGGACAACCGCACCCAGCAACGACTGGCGGATGTCCCTTGCCGGGGGGATAACATCTTTGGCGAGAAGGTTGAGCAGTTGGTGGACCAACTACACCAGCGGGAAACCGCTCTCGACAAGCTCTCCCACTGGGCGCCTTCAGCATCCACCTCAGCAGGTGGACGTTTTTCCCGGGCCAGGCAGGCTGCGCCCTACGCCTACAACAAGCGTAGGTACACCCAGCTGACCCGAAGGCCTCCTCAGGCACAGGGACAATCCCAGCGTGCTCGTTCCCGTCAACAGCGTGCGCCTAAGCAGCCCCCTGCGCCTCCACAGCAAAAGCCGGGGTCGGGCTTTTGACTGGATCCATGGGAACATAGCCGCCATCAAAGTGTCCATACCGGACGGCCTGTCGGTCGGGGAGAGGTTGAAAGTTTTTCACCAAAGGTGGCCTCTGATAACCTCCGACCAGTGGGTTCTCCAAATAGTGCGGTGCGGATACACCCTGAATTTGGCCTCCACTCCACCAAATTGCCCACCAGGAGCCCAATCCTTCAGCTCCCATCACAGGCAGGTACTTGCAGAGGAACTCTCCGCCCTTCTCAGCGCCAATGCGGTCGAGCCCGTGCCACCCGGGCAGGAAGGGCAGGGATTCTATTCCAGGTACTTCCTTGTGGAAAAGAAAACAGGGGGGATGCACCCCATCCTAGACCTGAGAGGCCTGAACAAATACCTGGTCAAAGAGAAGTTCAGGATGCTTTCCTTAGGCACCCTTCTACCAATGATTCAGAAAGACGATTGGCTATGTTCCCTGGATTTAAAGGATGCTTACACTCACATCCCGATACTGCCAGCTTACAGACAGTATCTCCGATTCCGTCTGGGGACACGGCACTTTCAGTATTGTGTACTGCCCTTTGGGCTCGCCTCTGCACCACGGGTATTCACGGTGTCTTGTGGTGGTTGCGGCGTATCTACGCAAGCTGGAGGTGCATGTGTTCCCGTATCTCGACGATTGGCTGGTCAAGAGCACCTCAGAGGCAGGAGCTCTGCGGTCCATGCAGTGTACTATCCACCTTCTGGAGCTGCTGGGGTTTGTGATAAATTACCCAAAGTCCCATCTGCAGCCAGTCCAATCTCTGGAATTCATAGGAGCGCTGCTGAATTCTCAGACGGCTCAGGCCTTCCTTCCCAAAGCAAGGGCGCAGAACCTTCTATCCCTTGCCTCTCAGACCAGAGCGTCTCAGCAGGTCACAGCTCGGCAGATGTTGAGACTCCTGGGTCATATGGCCTCCACAGTTCATGTGACTCCCATGGCTCGCCTTCATATGAGACCTGCTCAATGGACCCTAGCTTCCCAGTGGTGTCAAGCTACCGGGAATCTAGAGGATGTCATCCGTCTGTCCATCAGTTGCCGCAATTCGCTGCACTGGTTGACCATTCGGACCAATTTGACCCTGGGACGTCTATTCCAAATTCCGCAGCCCACGAAAGTGCTGACGACAGATGCATCTCGCCTGGGGTGGGGAGCTCATGTCGATGGGCTCCACACCCAGGGTCTGTGGTCCCTCCAGGAACAAGATCTTCAGATCAACCTCCTGGAGCTCCGAGCGATCTGGAACGCACTGAAGGCTTTCAGAGATCGGCTGTCCTGCCAAATTATCCAAATTCGGACAGACAATCAGGTTGCAATGTATTACATCAACAAGCAGGGGGGCACCGGATCTCGCCCCCTGTGTCAGGAAGCCGTCGGGCTGTGGCGTTGGGCTTGCCAGTTCGGCATGCTTCTCTAAGCCTCATACCTGGCAGGCGTAAACAACAGTCTGGCCGACAGACTGAGCAGAGTCATGCAACCACACGAGTGGTCGCTCCATTCCAGAGTGGTATGCAAGATCTTCCAAGAGTGGGGCACTCCCTCGGTGGACCTTTTCGCCTCTCAGACCAACCACAAGCTGCCTCTGTTCTGTTCCAGACTACAGGCACACGGCAGATTGGTGTCGGATGCCTTTCTCCTCCATTGGGGGACCGGCCTCCTGTATGCTTATCCTCCCACACCTTTGGTGGGGAAGACCTTACTGAAGCTCAAGCAAGACCACGGCACCATGATTCTGATAGCGCCTTTTTGGCCCCATCAGATCTGGTTCCCTCTGCTTCTGGAGTTGTCCTCCGAAGAACCGTGGAGATTGGAGTGTTTTCCGACTCTCATTTCGCAGAACGACAGAGCGCTTCTGCACCCCAACCTTCAGTCTCTGGCTGTCACGGCCTGGATGTTGAGGGCGTAGACTTTGCTTCGTTGGGTCTGTCTGAGGGTGTCTCCCGCGTCTTGCCTGCCTCTAGAAGGGATTCCACTAAAAAGAGTTACTTTTTTAAGTGGAGGAGGTTTGTCGTTTGGTGTGAGAGCAAGGCCTTAGAACCTCGCTTTTGTCCTGCACAGAACCTGCTTGAATACCATCTGCACTTATCAGAGTCTGGCCTCAAGACCAACTGAGTAAGGAATCACCTTAGTGCGATTAGTGCTTACCATTATCGTGTAGAGGGTAAAGCCATCTCTGGAGAGCCTTTAGTCGTTCGATTCATGAGAGGCTTGCTTTTGTCAAGGCCCCCTGTCAAGCCTCCTGCAGTGTCATGGGATCTCAATGTTGTTCTCACCCAGCTGATGAAACCTCCTTTTGAGCCACTGAATTCCTGCCATCTGAAGTACTTGACCTGGAAGGTTATTTTCTTGGTGGCAGTTACTTCAGCTCGTAGAGTCAGTGAGCTGCAATACCTGGTAGGTCATGCTTCTTATACAAAATTTCATCATAACAGAGTAGTACCCCGCACTCACCCTAAGTTCCTGCCAAAGGTGGTGTCGGAGTTCCATCTTAACCAGTCAATTGTGTTGCCAACATTCTTTCCCAGACCACATACCTGCCCTGCTGAACGTCAGTTGCACACATTGGACTGCAAGCGAGCGTTGGCCTTCTATCTGGAGCGGACACAGCCCCACAGACAGTCCGCCCAATTGTTTGTTTCTTTCGACCCCAATAGGAAAGGGGTCGCTGTCGGGAAACGCACCATCTCCAATTGGCTAGCAGATTGCATTTCCTTCACTTACTCCCAGGCTGGGCTGGCTCTTGAGGGTCATGTCACGGCTCATAGTGTTAGAGCCATGGCAGCGTCAGTGGCCCACTTGAAGTCAGCCACTATTGAAGAGATCTGCAAGGCTGCAACGTGGTCATCTGTCCACACATTCACATCACATTACTGCCTCCAGCAGGATACCCGACGCGACAGTCGGTTCGGGCAGTCGGTGCTGCAGAATCTGTTTGGGGTTTGAATCCAACTCCACCCTCCAGGACCCGATTTATTCTGTTCAGGCTACACTCTCAGTTGTTCTTCGTAGGTCAATTTCTGTTATGCCCTCGCCGTTGCGAGGTTCAATTGACCTGGGTTCTTGTTTTGAGTGAGCCTGAGAGCTAGGGATACCCCAGTCGTGAGAACAAGCAGCCTGCTTGTCCTCGGAGAAAGCGAATGATACATACCTGTAGCAGGTGTTCTCCGAGGACAGCAGGCTGATTGTTCTCACCTACCCTCCCTCTTCCCCTTTGGAGTTGCTTTTTCCTCATTCCTTTGCTTGTCATTCAACTGAGCGGGAACGGTCGTGCACGGGTGGGAAGACGGCCGCGCATGCACGGTGGGCGTGCCCTGCGTGCGGGACCGCCCGTGAAGTTTTGTTCCGGTTGGTGGGGGCTGCCGTGGACGTGAACCCAGTCGTGAGAACAATCAGCCTGCTGTCCTCTGAGAACACCTGCTACAGGTATGTATCATTCGCTATCCTGGGCCTCCACATCAGCTGTCTCCTATTTGTGCAGGTCACACCGTGATATCTCCAATCTAATTTCTGTTCCTCTCCTCCCTTCTTCCCTGCCTTTCTCTTGCGCTCTGTGGAATGCCCGCTCTGTCTGTGACAAACTTTCCTACATGCATGACTTTATCTCTCGTACTCTCCATCTGCTTGCCCTAACTGAAACTTGGCTTTACCCTGAAGAGACTGCTTCAGTAGCGGCCCTATGCCATGGATGTTATCTTTTCTCCCATACTCCTCACCCGGTTGGCCGCGGAGTTGGTGTCGGGCTACTACTTTCACCCTCTTGTAGATTTCAACCTCTTCTTCCACCTCAGTCTCACTGTTTTCTTCCTTCGAAGTCCATTCCTTCCGTCTATTCGCTCCTCTGCCTCTCTGAGTAGCAGTCATTTATCGACCCCCCTGATAAGTCCCTTTCTTCCTTTCTCACTGACTTTGATGCCTGGCTTTCCTTCTTTCTTGAATCTTCATCTCCTTCCCTCATTCTTAGGGATTTTAACATTCTAGCTAATGATCCCTCTGACTCTTAATGCTTCTCAGTTTCTTGCTTTAACATCCTCTTTCAATCTTCAACTGTGCTCCACTGCCCCACTCACCAGAATGGCCAGTGTCTTGATCTTATCCTCTTCTCAAACTGCTCACTCTCCAGTTTCTGTGCCTCAGTCTTCCCCTCTCTGACCATCATCTTATAACTTTCACACTTAAACACCCTCCTCCCCAGTCCAGTCCAATCTTAACCAATACATTGTAAAAGGGTCAGCTTCCTCCACTCTGGGTTGGGGCCGGCAACCCTGTTAGGCTCACAGGTTTCCAGCAAAGAACCAGACTGCCATATAGACTTAAGACCAAAGTGCTTTATTCTCAATTCAGTTCCACTCTCAAAATTGAAATGCAGTTCACAAAGAGGGTTCAGGCCAGGTTCCAAACTCCAGCCAACATTCAGTTCCTTAACAGTTCAGGCCCACTTCTTTTGCACTACCTTCCCCTCTCCCTCAGAAGGGCTGATTGTTCTCACCTACCCTCCCTCTTCCCCTTTGGAGTTGCGTTTTACTCATTCCTTTGCTTGTCATTCGACTGAGCGGGAATGGTCGCGCACGGGCGGGAAGATGGCCGCGCATGCGCGGTGGGCGTGCCCTTCGTGCGGGACCGCCCCCAAAGTTTTGTTACGGTTGGTGGGGGCTGCCGTGGACATCAACCCAGTCGTAAGAACAATCAGCCTCCTCTGCTTCAGAAGCCTGCTCTTCTATACATCCCAATAATTCAACCCTTTCACAAACAGCCTTTTCAAAGGAAACCACTACTTAATGCCCCTGTCCTCTTCACAGCACCCAGGAGGACCCTGTACCAAACAGTGCTGGCAGCTGCTCTCCTACCTCACAGCACCACACCCCTGTGGCCTCTCACACTGCTTTCATGTGCTGGACAGGGCTACATTTACATTCTCACACTCCATTGCAGCTTACTCTCCCCCCCCCCCCCCCCCCCCCAGGGAAGCTCCAGTGGCAGGCCCTTTCCGTCTTCCACCTACTCCATGGCAGCTTCTCTCTCAATCAGTTTCATCTTCCTGGGGGCTGGGAGCCACCCAGAAATCTCTCTCTCCATTCCCCCCTCCTCTCACAGCTGGAGGGAATTATATACCGGCGATGCAGCTAAGGGACTGAGCTTCACCTCCCCTTCTCCCTCTAGTGGGGAAGGGAGTAACTGGCTCCCCTAGCACTGAGCCACTGCTCCCCCTGCTGGGGTTGAAAATCCATTCCACCCTTTTGGGGCTACCCTCCTCTTTCCTGCCTGCAAGGGATTCTGGGAACCGTAGTTTAGGGATTAGCTGCTTCTCTTTGGGGCTCCGAGTGCTAGGTTTGTCACAACATTTAGGAATCTTCAGGTTATTGACCTTTCTACTCTGTCCTCCAGTATTTCAAATATCTTCTCTACCACTATGTTATCCAAGTCTGTCAATGAGGCTGTCTCTTCCTATAATACTATTGTCTCCTCTGCTCTGGATACTCTCGCGCCTCCCATTCCCCGTTCTGTAAAACGTACCAAACCCCAGCCTTGGCTGACCTCTAGAATCTGCTACCTACGTTCCTGTGCCTGCTGTGCCGAACGCCTTTGGCTGAAATTCCGTGCCCATGCTGACTTCATACATTTCAAATTCTTGCTGACCTCCTTCCAGTCTGCTCTTTTACTTGCCAAACAGGACTATTATAACCAGTTGACAAATTCTCTTGGCTCAAACCCTTGACGTCTCTTTGCCACACTGAACTCTCTCCTCAAAGTGCCTTCACCTCCAACCTACCTCCCTTCACTTTCCCTCCAGCCTCTGGCTGAGTACTTTCATGATAAGGTTCACCAGATTAAACTTGAATTCTCAACCAGGTCACCTCCACCTCTCCTTCCCTTAGTCCATTCTCTCAACCCTCCAATCCCTGCCTCCTTTTCTTCCTTTTCTGAAATCACTGAAGGGGAAACTACACATCTTATTTCCTCCTCTAAACTAACTACCTGTTCCTCTGATCCATCCATCTACTTAACACTATCTCTCCTACTGTCATCCCTTTTATCTGTCATATCCTCAATCTTTCACTTTCCACTGCGACTGTTCCTGATGCCTTCAAACATGCCGTAGTGTCACCACTCCTTAAAAAACCTTCATTGGACCCTACCTGTCCTTCCAACTATCAACCCCCATCTCCCTCCTCCCTTTCCTATCCAAGATACTTGAACATGCTGTTCACTGCCGTTGCCTTGACTTTCTTTCATCTCAAGATATTCTTGATCCACTTCAGTCTGGCTTTTGCCCCCTTCTTTCAACTGAAACAGCGCTTGCTAAAGTCTCCAATGATCTGTTCCTGGCCAGATCCAAAGGTTTCTATTCTATCCTCACCCTTCACGATCTATCTGCTGCTTTTGACGCCGTTGATCACAGCCTACTCCTTGATACGCTGTCCTCACTTGGATTTCAGGGCTCTGTTCTTTCCTGGTTTTCTTCTTATCTCTCCCAGCATACCTTTAGTGTATACTCTAGTGGATCCTCCTCTACTTCTATAACACTGTCAGTTGGTGTACCTCAGGGATCTGTCCTGGGATCTCTTCTTTTCTCCATCTATACTTCTTCCCTTGGTACTCTGATCTCATCCCATGGTTTTCAGTATCATCTTTACGCTGATACCTCTCCACACCAGAAATCTCAGCTGAAATCCAGGCCAAAGTATCAGCCTGCCTGTCTGACATTGCTGCCTGGATGTTTCAGTGCCATCTGAAACTAAACATGACCAAGACTGAGCTTCTTATCTTCCCCCTAAACCAACCTCTCCTCCTCCCCCATTCTCTATTTCTGTGGATGACACTCTCATCCTTCCTGTCTCATCAGCTCGTAACCTTGGGGGTCATCTTCGACTCCTCCCTCTCCTTCTCTGCACATATTCAGCAGACTGCTAAACCTGTCGTTTCTTTCTGTATAATATCAGCAAAATTCGCCCTTTCCTTTCTGAGCACACTACCAGAACACTCATCCACACTCTTATCACCTCTCGCTTAGACTATTGCAACTTACTTCTCACAGGTCTCCCACATCTCTCTCCTCTTCAATCTGTTCAAATTTCTGCTGCACGACTAATATTCCGCCAGTGTCGTTATGCTCATATTAGCCCTCTCCTCAAGTCACTTCACTGGCTTCCTATCCGTTTCCGCATACAGTTCAAACTCTTCTTATTGACCTATAAGTGCATTCACTCTGCAGCTCCTCAGTACCTCTCCACTCTCATCTCTCCCTACATTCCTCCCGGGGAACTCAGTTCACTGGGTAAATCTCTCTTATCTGCACCCTTCTCCTCCACCGCTAACTCCAGACTCCGTTCCTTTTGTCTTGCTGCACCATCTGCCTGGAATAGACTTCCTGAGCCGGTCTGTCAAGCTCCAACTCTGGCTGTCTTCAAATCTAAGCTGAAAGCCCACCTTTTTGATGCTGCTTTTAACTCCTAACCCTTGTTCAGAACCCTTATCTTATCATCCTCACTTTAATATTCCCTTATCTCTTGTTTGTCCTGTTTGTCTGTCCTAATTAGATTGTAAGCTCTGTCGAGCAGGGACTGTCTCTTCATGTTCAAATGTACAGCGCTACGTACGTCTAGTAGCACTTTAGAAATAAGTAGTAGTAGTAGTCTGGTATTCAAGATATCCACAATGAATATGCCTGGGATAAATTTTCATGCACTGCCTCCATTCTCTGCAGATCTCTTTTGTGCGTATTCATGTGGCTATCCTAAAAACCCGACTTGCTGGGTATGTTCTGAGGACTGGGTTGAGAACCTTTGGTTTAGGTTATTGGTGGTACTGTTACTATTTATGGATCCTAGGTAAAGTTTATTTGGCAGCCTGTTTCAACTCAGTTTGTTTATGAAGGTTCTCTGACTATCAAGGTAAACCTTTTTAAAGACATTTCATTAGCTCTTTTTAGTTTTTTGGAGGTTGTTTCTTTACACCTGTTTTTATCTACCCCTCTCTAGCCCCCCGGTGGACCCTTCCACACGGAGGTATACAGAGGGTTTGTTCTTCTATTAGCTTCTTTACCGCCTCCCTAAATTCTAGTGTCACTCCTTCCCATGGGTATCGCTGTTGGGGAGGCATCAGAAGGCGCAGTTCAAATCTAATCCCCATTACCACGGCTTTCTGTCTATCTGGATCTAAGTGAATCTTTGGCCATTTATGTTCCCACATTAAATCTATGTAAGTGAGAGAGAGAGAGAATCTAACTTGTGTGTATGTGGGTAGTATTCAGTGAAATAGGTGAATGAGAGAAAATAGATTGAAATAAAGACTGAAACCAGTTAGTGAAAGAATTACTCATTTATTCTTGCCCCCAAATAGGGACTTCAGTCAGGTACAGACATCGGACAGATTCTGGGTACAACTGGACAGAGCTTCGCTGCTTCCAAGGTGTTGGGGAAAAGTTCCGAAGAATCCTTGGAAGAGCACTGTTTATATAGAATTTGGTGCCCATACAAGTCTATGGAGAGGGATTTTTTTCTCTAATATTGCTTAATCTATGAGTCATGACCTCCGGTCAGGTGCCCACCTGCCCCTCCTCCCACAGATTGCTTAATAATTTCAACTTTTACACTTTCACTTCCTCTTTTCCAATCTTATGACAGAGATCTGTGTTTTTATATCTTGTGATACCAGGAGCCATATTTCAAAAACATCCTTCATCTTAAGAACCACACTTTTTACCATTTTTATCTCTAATTTCTACACCTTAAGTGTTACACTCAATTTGAAAGTTGTACCAGGTTTCACTATGACTCACCACGCAGCCCTGCTTTTGCAGGCTCTCTGCTATAAGGCCATCAACAGGTTATTAGGCCTAGTCAGTGCTTTTCAGCTGTTCCAGGCTGTGCAGCTTGGCCCACCACTATTCCAGTGGATATGTCTCAAGCTTGAACACATATTAACATTCCCCTCTTCACCCTATCTCATAGGGTGACACCAGGGTTAATGCACCATGGTACCATCCATTCCAGAAGGTATCCTATAAAATTATAGAATCGAGTGAGTCTAATTGAAAACTGGTATAGTCTGATTTGTTCGAATTAAGGTTGTAACATATGCACTACTTCGGTTATTTCAATTCTTCTGTGGGGGGGCTTACCCATACCTGCGATTAAGTAACATACTATAATTACACCAATAATATTTCTTAACCTATTAATATGCAGGGTTTACTCTTACTCTTACATATGTGTATATATATATATTGCTATCAATCAATAATTCTTTGATTATATACTGATTATATCTTAAGTATACATTTGCATAGATTACATAGTTATATTGATTATTGATCACATCATTTCATAAAGCTTTACGTTCTTATATTGTATCCCTGTGTGCTGTATTTGATTATACAGTTGCAGACATTTCTACATTGTCTCTAGCATTTGCATAGCGATTGGTCCATCTCATAGGGAGATAGTCCAATGTGTTGTCTCCTGTGGTGTTGGGAAGGAGATTTTCGTACAGGGCATATTGTCCTGCGGTTGTCTTTTTCATTATGGCGGTTTCAATTAAGCGTTCTACTAAGCCTCTAGCACAAGGGATTATGCAACATCCTACTAATACAAAAATTGCAACCACTATGATTATGGTGGTGGCCGCAGAAATGATAAATGTCTTCCATTTACCAAAAGCTTTATCCATCCAACCAGTCCAAGATGTATCCACACCAGAGTTTTCCGCCAATTCCTGTGACAGTGAAGTAAGACCTTTCAAAGCTCTGGTGATCGATCCATCTGGAGCAGTATTGTTGGGGATAAAGGTGCAACACTGTGTACCTATTTTGTGGGACACTCCGCCATCTGCTGCCAAGATCTGGTCAAGCACTAATCGATTTTCTAGCGTCATTCTGCTGGTGGCGTCTAATTGTGCTGCAATTCCTTGAACTGCATCTCTAGTGTAATTTACAAATCTCTGCTGGTTGTAATATATATAGTTGATCCAGTCTACGTTCTTATTAATAGTAGCCCACCAAAAGAAGGCAGATTCGAACCCTGCTGCAATCTGGTTTCTGGCTTTAAACTCATCAGGTACCCCTCTTGGAACTCCAATTGCATCTATATAAACTCGATCATCAAAAGATCCAGGCATTGCATCTCTCTTCACTCGTGAGGAAGAGCTGCTATTAGTAGGGATCAAGTATGCTATAATGATTGGAATTACCAATTTGACTAAGGCACATCTGCCTGTCCAACTTCTGTGAAGTGTATGGTGGATAGCGTGGGTTCCACAATACCACCATATATCGGCTCTAGCCTGTGAGAAGTCCGTAAGGTTCAGACCCCTCAGAGTTTCTTTAGCTAGGGAACTGTTGCAATTGGTCAAATTTCCCAAAAACCGTGAATTTTTCACTCCATATCTTTCCAGACATGTATGATATCTGGTGCCAGGATCTGGAATCCTGAATGCAGGCGGTACCCTCATCCGAGGGGGTAAGTAAGGGTGATGTTTGTCAAGATGCTGACAAGACTGAGTAACTTCAGTTGTTACCTGTAGTAACTCTAACATACACCAAAAACCATCTGGATCGTTGTAAAGATCTAAAGGAAAGGGGACTACTGTTGGTTCTGCTCTTGCGTGAGCACAGAAATAACAATTGGAAACATTCAAACTTTTGGTAGTATAATGGGCCCATTCGAGCCACAGATTGGTATCTCCAAATCCTGTTTCTAGTGCCATTAAATCTTTGGAATTATTAATTGACACAACTTGGTAAGGAATTTTTTCTTCTGGGATCTTTGTTGGCATCAAGGGGTTCTGTGCTGGTTGGGGAGGGGGAACAATCTCAAATTTGCCAATAGGATCCCTGCCTGTGGTATCAATTCCCAAGGAATAGGTTCTGTACGTGACAGCAGTTACTCCTCTGAAAGTGATAGCAAACTGATTACACTTAGTCATTGGACAAGTGTTAAACACTCGTATTTTCATAATAGAAATACTCTTCTTGAGATCTGGAATTTCGCTGCCTGAATAGGGAACCCATGTACCTGTGTACCACCATACTTGTGCCCAACTTCCGCAGTTGGAGTAGGGACACAAGTATATCTCAAAAGCTGACAGATACTGCTGCACAGGATGTTCACCACACATAGTGTAGGCACACACATCGAGGGTTTGTTCTTCTATTAGCTTCTTTACCGCCTCCCTAAATTCTAGTGACACTCCTTCCCATGGGTATCGCTGTTGGGGAGGCATCAGAAGGCTGCGTGTTCGAATCACGTCGGGGTCACCACTGTTTTTATCTACCCCTCTCTAGCCCCCCGGTGGACCCTTCCACATATTAACACACCGCATTGGCATTAATTGTATTTGTTTCTTTTGTTTGTCTTTGACCTCTTTCAGTTTTATACTAACCTCTTCCACCTGTCCCCTAACTTTTCCAGCTACTTTTTTTTGTTGTTGTTTAAACAATAATGGCTTTCCCTTCTTACTTTACTTTCATAACATAAAGGTGGTTTCTTGCCCTTAAATCTTTTTTCAGTTTTGCCCACTGCTTTTTAAAATTCTCCTAGATGGTCCTTTCCAAGTAACTCCTCCTTGAAGTTTTCCTCCGTCTTGACAAAGTTGATTATTGTAAAGTTTAGGCAGCGATCACATGATGCAGTTAGTAGATCAGGATGTGTCTGCATGAGGCTTCTTGGTGGCCCTCTGAAAACACCTCGTTACAGCTTCATAACGTAGGAACTTTGAAGGAAAGCACTGCAGATCTTTATTTTGTATGGACAAATTTGTGGTACTGGTGGAGGCAGCAATGGCAAGTAAAGCACTGCCTGAGTACAGTCTCTGGAAGATAAGTTGGCGGAGTCCCCTACTACCACTGTGGTGACTCCTCCAGTGGTCTTTAACCACGGATATTACAGCAGCAGTAGTAACAGCTTTAGCGTTGAGATTACAACAACTTTCTGAGCAGCTTTCAGCGGTACAACAAATGCTTTCAGATGTTTCTTTGCACATGGGGGAGCTGGAGGTGCGTGTCTCCAAACTCGAAGATACTGCCTGCTTTTATCAGCATGATTCGGAGGTGCTCGTCTGCTAGGTAAAAGATCATACTACTAAACTTGACGATTTAGAGAATTGTGCTCGATGAGAGAATCTTATAGGTTTATTGGATTTCCAGAGTCAGTCCCCGAAGCTCAGCTGGTAAATATCCTGGAGGGCTGGTTGATGGCTCAGTTTCCATGTGGAGAACTCAGTACTGCTTAGAGCGGGCCCATTGGCTGGATCATCGCATTGACAGGGCAGTATGTCCTCGCTTGGTCATTGCGAAACTTCACAGTTACTCTCAAAAAGTTGCACTGCTGCAACTAATTTGAATATTCCAGGATTACTCTGCAGCTTTAAATGATAGTTGCAGGGCCTTCAGTCCAATTTTTGCCTTGCTTTATGAGCGGAAATTTCACTTCATGCTTCTCTACCTGGCTCAATTGAAGGTGTTTGTGGTTGGAACTTTGGAAGCTGTTTGCTACAGTTCGAGGCACAAACTTTGTTAATGCCTCGTCTTTTCTACTTGTTCATAATTCGTGGATAGTTGTCAAGTTTCTCTATGTGTTAATGTTTGTTACTGATCATGTAATTGCTTGTACAATAAAGGGGGGGGTGGGGGGGGGCGCTGCATCATCGACTTGATCGGCTTTCCTCTCCTAGAGATTGCTCTGGGATAGGCAAGCCCTCAGTTACTGATTGGGTATTGTTAGGATTGGATTTGGGGGGAGGGTGGGTATTAGGAGGAGGATGGGTGGGTTTGTTGTTGGGAGGGTTGGCTCCCCCTGTCTGCTTTTTGTTTGTATGCGCTTTGGGGTAGGGGCTGGAACCTCGACTTTCTCGAGGGAGCAATGATTAACTATATGCAGTGTGTTTTTTTTTCTAGCAAAAAAGGTGCCGGTACTCAAATGCTAGGCCACCCTTCAGGGGTGGGGTGATCACTGAGGGACCCACTCCACAGTAGCCAGGACCCTGCAACCAATCACAGAATCTATGACAAGGCAAAATTGGTGTGTAGAGCCTGAGCTCTTTCATTAAAACTTGGGGTCCATGGGTCAATTTTAGCAGACAATGGAAAAGGTGCCGGTACTCAGTAACCCCAAGTACCACCTCAAAAAAAGCCCTGACTATATGTCACATTCTTTATATTATTATGCTGTCTGCCTCCAGCTGTAGAGCATTCACATGGAATTTGGGCGGCATTTCCTCCCTGATAAAGCGCATGGAAATCTTGAATTCACTGAAACTGGGGGGCAGACATTGCATGCCTGTAGGAGACACACCTTAATGACGTAGAACATCAGAAGCTTAAATGTGCGTGGTTGTGAGGTTTATGTTTTTGCCTCCTCTGGTGGTAGAAGGGTGGGGTAGCTAAAGTCTTTAGCTTGTACGTCTGAGGTGCTTTTGTAAGTTGTTGGTGGCAGATATCTATTGCTTAAACTTTGTTTGCATATGAGGGAGATTTTTCCTCTATATGACCGTACACCGTTCTGTCCTTCTCTTCTATAGTGCCTTTTGCCTTTCCAAGACAAACTTGATAGTGCTTGGAGATCTGAACCTTCTTTCTGATCGTGAGATAGCACAGCTGCATTGTGCTGGGGGAGTCTCGGCCAGGCCCTGAGCTACTTGCCTCTTTCAGCACATCTCTCAAATTAGTAGATGCCTGGCGTTTGCTGCACCCTACCGACCTTGATTACACACATAGATCCAAGATAGGCGCAGTGCCCCATAGGTGCACGGAGCTGCAGATAACATGGCGCCGTGCACCGAGGGGCATGCGCGTTCGTGCCAGCGGGGTGCCATGGAAGCGGGGTGGGCTCGTTCCCGCCGCCAAAGGGCACCCCGCTGGTAGGGGAGGAGAGAGAACGGGGTTTAAAAAACCCAGGGCGGAGCCTGGACGACCTTTTCTCGCGTCCGGGCTCCAGGTGCAAGCAGCGCACCTGCATCCGCGACCCAGCGTCCCGGGCATCAGCGATCCAGGTCCCCCGTACCAGTTTCCAGAGGCGCAGGGGAGAAAGAACGAGGCGAGGAGCGCAGGAGCGAGCAGATCCCGATTTCGGCTGCATCGGCATTGCACAGGCTCCAGGGTGGCTGGTTGATCCCAGAGGTCGGATTCTCTGCAGGCACCGTTGAGCAACAAGCAAGGAACCGCCAACCTAGGGTTACCATATGGCTCCAGAAAAAGGAGGACGGATTGAGCCAGCCGGGTTTTACTTCCATTGCTTTCCACTGAAAGCAATGGAAGTAAAATCCGGCTGGTTCAATTACTTCCATTGAAAGCAATTGCTTTCCATTGAAAGCAATGGAAGTAAAACCCGGCTGGCTCAATCCGTCCTCCTTTTTCTGGAGCCATATGGTAACCCTACGCCAACCCCCCCCGAAAGGTGCAGCTGGAAGGAGTGCCGGGTGATCCAGTGCCCTTACCAACGAGCGAATTGTAAGTTTAAAAAAAAAAACAAAAACTACTACAGCAGTTAAGTGCAGCGTGGGGGAGGAACGGGGCAATAGAGCAAGATGTAGGCGGCCATATTGTTTAGAGCATGCATGCTGCAGGGGGTGGCCATATTGGTTAGAGCAGGCATTATGCAGGGAGCGGCCATCTTGGATAGGGCAGACCTGATAGTCCATAGCATGCTAATAGAGGGCGGCCATCTTGGAGAGGGCAGATGCATTACAGAGATAGAGCAGAGGATGGGGATAAGAGGCGGCCATATTGGAGATGGCAGGACTCTAGCAGTAAAAGTGGCGGCCATCAAAAAAAAAAAGATATATACATATATATGAATATATCATATCATTGTAAAATTCAAGCCATTAATCAACCAGTGGAAAGTCTACATCAGGATGGGACTTTCCCACTTACTTAGCACGTAACAGAGTTTCAGACCTTTTTGATATCCCAGCTTTTTTTTGTGCGCTGTGATGTGCGGAGAAATAATAGCCTATACTGCTGCACAGCATAAGATGCTGATTACAGGCATTTGAATTCTAGAGACTCAGTTTCAGTGAGCTAGAGCTTATATTCACAATTCTAATCTGCATACTAAAGATACTTATCTCGGCGCAGATGACTTTTAAACATAATACAAGAACAAACCTCAAAAAGTTTGATTTATATAAATATAGGTTTCATTCTTATGGAAAGAAACCGGGAAAAATGCTGGCCTGATTGGTTAAATCTTGAGGAGGTTCCTGTACCATTGAATGCATAGTCAATCGACCGGATCAAATAGCACAACTTTTCTGTGATCACTTTTGGGATTTGTATGCTGCGAGGCCCAATGGAGATGCTCAGGTTTATTGCAGATTTTTTTAGATAGGGTTGTACTATTGCAGATAGGTTGAGACAGATCCCAGGTACTGAGTGCGCCTCTACAAGCCAAGGAGCTCCAGCAGGCCATTAAGAAATTAAAACCCTATTCTGCATCTGGAGCAGACATCTTCATTGACGAATATTATAAGCTTCTGCAGGAACAGATTATCGACCCCCCCCCCCCCCCCCCCCATTGTCTTATTATCAATCTGTGGTATCAATGGGCACTTTCCGTCTTCATGCGAATGTTGCTTTAATAACAGTAATGCCTAAACCTGGAAAACCATGCAAGGAACGGATTCTTACCATCCCATCTCCTTACTTAATGCAGACATCAAGTTCTTGGTGAGGGTGATGGCTTCCAGCTTCGCTAGTATTTTACCTGGTTTAGTTAGTCTGGCACGTGGGTTTTATATCGGTGTTTAGCCCTATACCTATGACCCCTTATCAGGCAGCAGAGGCGTAGCTAGGTAGGGCTAGGGGGCATGGGCCCCCACAGATTTAGTCCCGGCCCCCTCTACTTTTGACCCCCCCCCCCCCGCCAGGTACCTTTGCTGGGGGGGGGGTCCCCAACCCCCGCCAGCCGAAGTCTTTAGCGCCGGTCTCCGGCGTGTTCGCTGATCTGTACTGTGAGTCCTGACGTCCTGCACGTTCCTTTAAGTGAAATCAGGACTCGCAGCACAGATCAACGCTAGCAAAAATTCCCGTTTCTGTAGTAATAAACCATTCCTTTATACCTTATCTAACTGTGTGTACGTGACCATGCTCATGTCTACTGTCTTGTCTCTGCTGCTGTCTGCTAATGCCCCCCCTTATCTAAAAACATCATCTGGCTTTACTTGTCCCTGCAAAACCAGTCTCACATCCTCCAACCACAAATCTTGCACAGATAGTCCTAGGGCTTGTTTTACTTCCTTCACCCCTCCCTGTTGCTATGCTTGCAAATGCTCACCTCTCCTCAGGACTCTCTATGGTAGCTTCTCGTTGTTTTTCCCTGAATTATCCTAAATCTAAAGCTTTACCATTATCCTTGGGGTTGCAGTTCCACTGGATAGGGCCTTTTCCTCTCACTTGGGAAGATGCTGTGTTAACGTTATTTAGGGGTTCTCTACCCTATTTACTTAACTTCTCTTTACAGTTTGAACATAGCGCCTTTACTGTACGACACAGACTTTGGCAGGCATAGCTTCTTTCGCTCAGGGGACATATTCATCTTTTTAATATGCTTCTGGCCCCTAAGTGATGATACACTTTTCAGATGTTTCCTTTTATTTAAGAGGTAGGAAGGAGTGGCATCTCACTAGAACTGTTCAAGCATTTTTGCCAGAGGTGGGGGGAGAAACTGCGTATTCTGCTTTCCCCGATTCAAACCCCTAAGGCACATGAGGGCATGGGCCTTTTGAATATTTGTTACTTGACCAGCAGAATGCGCCATATTAATGACTGGTATAGGGATACAAAATACTTGTCTCACTTTTTAGAATAAAAGTTTGTTTATGGGATACATTTTAGTCAAATTATTCATACCTCCAATAAGTTGCCTCCTCACACCTTTCAGCATTACCCTCTGCTTAGATCTGCTAGGGCTGTCTGGAGATGAGTGTAGAGGAGGGACCAGTTCTCCAGTGACCCCTTACCTATCACTGTGCAGCAACTCTGCCTTCACCAGATGGGCATAGAAGGGTATTCATTATTTAGCTAACATAGTGAATGAGGAAGGTCAACTTAAAGTCTTTTGCCATTTTGCAATAGGAGTACTAGCTTCCCACCTCCCATTATTTTGCCTACCTGCAACTCTGACATTACCTATTCTCTCTTAACGTGGACAGATTGCACGGAATGAAAGATGTCCAAGAGACTGTCTGAAGCTTTTACACTTGGATCTCAATTACAGGTACTTTTCAAGTTTCATCACCAATATTTGAAGGACTCAGCCCTGGATCTGGATTATGCAAACTTGGCGACGACTTGGTCAAGAGACCATTGTTTTACTTTATCCACTGAGTAGCTAAATATTTTTGTGATTGAGAATTATAAAATGATAGAATCAATGTCGTTGAGAGAATTGCTTTACACATTTGCTCTGAGACGTCATATTTCTCCACACCATGCTCACAAAGCGGCTATAGCAGCCAGTGGAGTCTGCCCCAAATGTGACAATACCCCAGCAACATTGGGACATATGTTTTGGCACTGTCTGATCATCGCCTGCTTCTGGGGCACAATACTTACTGCTTTGCAGACTTATTAGGATTGTAATGTCACCTGTGACCCCCCCCCCCCCCCCCATATTATTTGGAAATTGTGTATACTGATCAATACTTATTGTTGTTTGTTTTTTTTATGCTCTCTGCAAGCACTTCCTTTTGGGGATCAAGGTGATACTTTTAAAATGGTTGTCTTCAAGAGACATGGAAACTTTTTTGGCGGACATTGCCTTCATAGGCTTGTAATTATCTGTTGAACTTCTGAAGTTGTTAGTTACCATCCCCTACTCCTCTGGAGTCTAGCAGTGGCAGTACTGCATTCTAGGCTGTTCGGCCCAGAGTCTAGGACCCTCACATTTGAGTGATCCATCTGCATCCTAATACTTAGCTTTCAGAGCTCTCTTATGTGACCTGCTTGTATATTTGGTGAACCTTTTGAGGAGTTAGTCCTCTTCCCGGAGCCTGAGATAACTTTAGTGTCACTTCTAGTAGTTCTATCCCCTATTATGATCAGACTTTGAATGTACTTGAAAAATGTCTCTTTGTGACTGCTTCACTCTGAAACACTTTGGTGTTAGAGTGAGGATAATGTGGCACTTACTCCTTTAAAAAAAAAAAAAAAAAAATTTATATATATATTTAAAGTCCTGAAGACATGAGACTTCATAGGCTTTTGTTTTTCCCCTTCCCCTGCTTTAGGAGCAGTGATGCCAACAATAGTTATTGCTGGGCTTTGTATATCATAGAGACCATGAAAAGGTGCAAACCATACATATTTCTAGTTTTTATTTTAATATAGCTATTTTGCTTTTCTTGAGCTGGGAGCAGACTTGAGTTGCAAGACAGCTGTACATGATTTTTTTCTGAAAAACTACCCTTCTAAGGTATTTGGCCTATGCTAACTTGTGATAAGTTGCTGGGCGTACGTCTAATAGCGCTATAGAAATAATAAGTAGTAGTAGTGGTCAGCAACTAAGACAGAGACTCCTATGACTAAGGACATCTGCTGTATCCAGATACAATCAAAAGGAGAATTAAGTAGGTGTGGGTAAAATTGTAGCCATAGCACGAGGGTGGGGGTAGTAACAGGGTAACTTTACCCATTATCAAATGAAAACTTATGCTTATGTACATCACAGGCTCTGTCAATTTAAGGGAATAAATGATAGAATATTCTGGAAAGATGCATATTCAGTAGGTAGGAAGGGTAATTATAATTAAGATAACGAAGAAAGGAAGAAAAAATATTTAAGAGGAAACAAAACTGAGGATGGTGAGCCTCAGTGTGTCCACTAGCAGGTGGACATATTGATAGCTCCCAGGGAAAACTGTTTTTATTTGCTACATATTATACTGTATTGGGAGTTTGTTTGTTACTATTTCCATAATTACTGATTGGCTTCTTTGACAATTTGAATAAACATTTATTATATCTAATACTTGTTTAGTAGCCAGAGTTTTTCTTGGCTGGAATTCTGCCTGGGGAAGTAAAGATTTATTTGAGGGTCGTTCCCCCACCCCCCCCCCCCCCCCCCCCACAGGAGACTTCAAGAAGGTTACTTCTGTCTCAGAGGCAAAACAGAAAGTAGACAATTTAATTTCATTTTTTTCTGTTTGCCCTTCTGTTTTCTTAATTCCTGGAACTGTTGTTAATCCCTTAGCCTTTTTTCAGATTATAAACTGCTTTGTAGTACCTCTCTTGACAGCCCGATGATCAAAGGTAAATCAGGTACTAGCGCCAGACTACTGCCTGCATTTACCTGTGCCGCCACGATCATCGGGCATACAGCGCCCAAGCGATGCAGTAGTGCAGAGCTCATTTAAATTAGATTTAAATGAGCTCTGCTTGTATTCTGCCCCTATGATCAAAGAACAGTGCTCTGATCGTAGGGGCGGAATAGCGCCTTAACCCTATGCCATTAGGTTAAGGCTATGTTCCTGCCCCCCCCCCCCAATCAGAGTCAAGCAGCCAAGGCTGTCACTGTGTCCTGGGGGTCCATAGGACCCCTGGACCCACATCCCAAAGCAAGGCCCTGGTGGCTTAGTGCTTCCCAAGCACCCCCTTCTGGGACTGTGACATGGGGGGCTGGGAGGTCCAATGGCCCTTAAGTCTCCTGGCTCTTCCCCCTCCACCTGACGTGAGGGCACTGGGGCTAGAGGTCACGTGGATCACCAGCCCCCCAACCCCCTGCACCCCAAAAAATATACCTGGTGGCCCAAGTGGGTTACTGATGCAACCCCCCACCCTCACTGGTGGTTTAGTGGCAAACCCACCCATCCCCCTGTACCTCAGCATTGGAGGAGGGAGTAGCACTATTCAGGGCCATCTTCAAAATGGGATGCGCTGGGCAGGGCTTCCCTACCACCCTTCTTCCACAGGCCCTGCAATCCAAGACTGCTATGTTCTGCCCCCTCTGATGATTTCCTGTCAGAAAGGGTGGCACAGTCAACACCAGAGCTCAAGCTTGGCACAAATGTCTGCAAAGTAAGTGTAGTGCACTCCTACCTTACTTACTGCATTCAGCTGGCCTTGCGTGCATTTGGCATTAATTGAGACTCCATAACATTTTCTCACCCCTTTCATAAAGCAGAGCAATATGTACTGGTATCAAATTGGAAAAGATGTGTAATGTGTATCTTGAATGTCCTGATGGCACAAAAAAGAATTTTTTGACTTCTTTTTTTTTTTTTCTTCCTTCCCTCCCCTCAACTCTTTCCCATTAGGAGATTCAAATAAAGGAAAAAGAACCAAATATTCACTTACTACCAGGTATTTTATTTATTTTTTTAAAATTTTGCTCTGTTAATGAAATGTAATGTATTGTCTCGGTGTCGATGCTGTACTAGTCAATTCTTTGCATTTACATATAGAATCATCAGTGGCAACTTTTTTTTGCTTAGAATACTTTAAAATTGTTGTAATACAGTTATACTAAGCAAATGCTTATTTAGAGAGTCTACTAATATTTATTAAGGAAAAAAAGACCTCAGATGCTCAACTACAATACAATAATGTTCCCCCCTCGGCAATTAACGCACAGGGTTCATCCCTCCCAATCTCGGACCACTTGAAAATCTTAGGCATAACAATTGACCTCAACCTAACGCTAGAAAGCCAAGCTAAGAACACGACCAAAAAAATGTTCTACACTATGTGGAAGCTCAAAACATAAAACCTTACTTTCCCAGGGATTCATTCCACAACATGATCCAAACCAATTGTGCTAACCCATGTAGACTACTGCAATAGTACTTAGGCTGCAAAGATCAAATCATAAAAAACTACAGACAGCACAAAACACGGCTGCCAGACTTATCTTTGTAAAAACACGCTTCGAAAGCGCAAAACCCCTCCTAAGAAGCTTACATTGGCTTCCTATTAACACTCACATAACTTTAAAAATATGCACAATAGTCCACAGAATCATCTATGGGCTCGCACCAGATTATATGACGGAATTTATCAATCTACCAATAAGAAATGTGACGAGAACAGCAAGAACCTACCTAACCCTTCACAACCCCAATTGCAAAGGCATAAAATACAAATCTTCACATGCTGCCAGCCTCTCATTTATAGGCACACAACTTTGGAACTCACTACCCAAAGACCTGAAACTCACAGAAAACTACCTACAATATAGAAAAAACATGAAAGCACATCTTTCCTTGTCATCAACAGCATATGAATCCATTAACTGATGGATTGTATCCGCCTACCAGCAGGTGGAGAGAGAGAGAGCACTGAAAAACCACAGTGACCTTGGATGACTAGCCCCTTCTGCCTTCAGTATATCTCTATCTCCCAGCAGGTGTGGACGTCGCTTGATCAGCTCCTGGAATTCTGCCTGGGCTGGCTCCTGTGCTTTGCCAGTAGAGTGGGGGTGTTGTGGCTGATGGTGCCCACTTTGAAGGCATACTTGGTTTTGTTCCCTGTCCCTGCCTTACCCCATCCCCCCCCCCTTCCCAGAGTTCCTCTATTGCTGCCTGTCTTCCGGCAATCCCAATGTAGCCAGGCTGGCTGGTCCGTCCGGGCCTACAGGGGGCCGCTTCAGGCCTTTCGGGACTTGTGGTCTACCTTTTCTGCAGCTCTGGCGCTGGTTAATCTGGGTAATGGCTTCCAGTTGGAGTTCTCCCAGCTGGTAGCTCCTGTCTTCTTACAGTCCCCTTGTCGGTGGGGGGGTGGGCCTCTGGCAGCTCGGGGCAGAAGCTCAGTTGAAGTGCTTCTGGCCCTTCGGGCCATTGTTCCCGTCCCTCCTGCCGAGTGTGGTCTGCTTGGTTCCCCTCCTATTTTGGAGTTCCCAGGAAGACGGGAGCAGTGCAATCCAATCTGGATCTCAAGGGGTCCACCGGTGTCTGTTTTCGGATGGTGACCCTGAGGTCTTGCTCCCGTCCATTCAGAGCAAGAGTTCTCTCTGTTCTTGAGACCAGGGAAGTGTAATTACCTTCCCCTCTGCGGGCTGCTTCTGCAGTTCTTTTTCAGTTCTGGTCCTGGCCATTTGGCCTCCCCTTGGGCCCGGGTACCTTTTTTCCTAGGTCGTGCACATAGCAGTCTTTCTGCGGAGACGGAGGTTTCGTTTCCTCTTGCACTTCAACAATGGTTCGCCTCTTGTTTTGTTTTCCTTTTTGGTTTAGGTGGTCTTTTAGTTTCCCTGTGAGCTTGAGTGTTTCTTACAGAGGGCGGCACTTTGTTACTGCATCGGACTCTTTGCTCCTGCTTCGTTCCCAGCTTCCAGCCTGGGGTTTCCTGCAGGTCCTCGGTTCTGTGGCAGCGGCCCTGGAAGTGGTACCTTACACTCTGATGCGACCAATTCATAGGACCCTGTTCAGCCACTGGTCTCCGGTTTCAGAGGGTTACAGCTTCCGGCTTCTTTGCCCCTGGCGGTCAGACAGAGCTGAGGTGGTTGCAGCTTTCCCAGTCGTTGATCCTAGGGAGGCCCTCCCCGCTCCTGCCTTGGGAAGTGGGGTCTATGGAGGACAGTTTCTTGGGCTGGGTGGGCCCTTTGCTGGGGTCTCCAGTAGAGGCACATTGGCCCCTTTCCTCTGGAGCTGTGAGTGGTGTGCTAAGCTCTGGAGGCTTTTGCTCCGTTGTTGGGAATCCTTTGGTGTGGGCCTTTTCGGACGTTGCTATGGCTCTGGCCTCTTCTACTAGCTAGGGGAGGTGGTCTCCTAGCAGTCGGCTGTCTGGGGAGCCCAGTTGGTTTTTGGCCGGGGCAGAGACGCCTGTTGTGCCTTTCAGCTGTTTGATGGGTTCCTCACATGGGGACCAACCTTCTTAGCAGGCACGCTCCAACTTCCAGCGAGTGGGAGCTGTCGGTCAAGCCATTACAGCTGGTGATTTGTTGATGGGGCTTAGTTCTCTTGGCCTATTCCTATGACAACTTACCTAGTAACTTCAGTACCAACTGGAATACCTACGGGGTACTGCCATCAGCTCTACCCAACACTCATCCAGTTGGCCAATCACTCCGCTCTCCTTCATATTAATCAGGCTGCGGCATTTCCTCTTGCACAATTTTTCATTTTTCTCCCCCCCTCCCCCCTCTCCCGGAGACTTGCTGGAATTATTATCACATCACACAAGTGTTTTTGATTGTTCAGCCTTCTGCTTACAATGCAGCCGCTGTAAACATTCATAACTTTTTTTCCACACCAGGTGTCCCTTGGGCAAGCGGTACCTTTCATCCTCCATCTCAAGTTCCTTCCCCCTCTCCCACTCTGCCATTCACTTCATCGCAGCATACCATTGGGCAAGGGGTGGGGGCAATTTATCTATCCAGTGTTGTAAGATGACTTTTTTAGCTAGCACCAGGGACAGTAGCACAAACCTGCACTGTAAATTTGACAGCCCTTGTTCGGTCAGCTCGGTATCCAGACCCATCAGTAATATTTTATAACTCCATTCTAGCTGCACTCCCACCACCTCTTTCCAAAAAACCTTCAAAACGTTACACTCCAGGAAGTGATGCACTAAAGTTGCCCTTGTGGTTTACACACTTATCACAATCCCCCGTTTCCCACAGCCCCATTGCCTTTCCCCTGCTGCTGGTCAAATATGCGTGGTGCAAAATCTTTAGCTGAGTTTCGTGACAGCTCACATTAGGAGTTACCATGTATGCCAAGTCGAAGCACCTCTGGAGCTTGGGTACCGTGACCCCCGTCCCCAGCAAATCACTCCATTTCTTTGCTAATGAGTCTAAAACCTTATTGGGGGTCCATGCTTTGCCCATATGATACCAACCGGAAAGCTTATTATTCTCCGCTGGCATCTGTTTAAACACCACATCGAGTGCTGTGAATACCGGAACTCGCTTCTCCCTGGTTCACACCGATAGCACATAGTGTCTTAGCTGTAAGTACAAGAAGGACAAAGCTTTGGGTATGTTCCACTTTGCTTGACACGCCTCAAACGACAAGACAGTAAGTCCCCCCCTCTGATCCCACCTGCCCCAAATATCTACACCCTTGCTGCGCCCAAACGCGAAACTGGGAAGGCCCCTGCCCTATGGGGAAGTTGGGGTTGTCGTGGAACACTATAATTGCAATGTTTCATGCAATGTGGAAACTAAAAAGAGTCAGACCATTTTTTCCAAGAACTGTCTTTCGCAATCTGGTACAATCATTGGTACTTAGTCATCTGGATTACTGCAACTCACTTTACACTGGCTGTAAAGAACAAATACTTTAAAAACTCCAGACAGCTCAGAATACAGCAGCCAGACTAATATTTGGCACACCAAAATACGAAAGCGCGAAACCCTTGCGGGAAAAATTACACTGGCTCCCACTAAAGGAACGTATCGCGTTCAAACTCTGCACCCTGGTCCACAAGATCATCCACGGTGACGCCCCAGCCTATATGTCAGACCTGATAGACCTACCACCCAGGAATGCAAAAAGATCCTCTCGCACATTTCTTAATTTACATCCTCCCAAATGCAAGGGTCTGAAATACAAATCAATGCATGCATCTACCTTTTCCTATACGAGCACGCAACTTTGGAACGCGCTGCCACGTAACCTGAAAACAGTCTATGAATTAACCAATTTCCGCAAACTATTGAAAACCTATCTTTTCGACAAGATATATCACAAAGATCAGCATGTGTAACTGTATAATTCAACATGTGTAACTGTATAGTCTTAAAACTTCTAGACTGTCTTATAATGTGTTATAATGTCTTTCTGCTCTAACGCCCTCATCTATCTTGCTGCCATGTAACACAAAACCCTCTGTAAACCAAATGTATATTCAATACTACTTCCAGTATCCATGACGAAATGTAAGCCACATTGAGCCTGCAAAGAGGTGGGATAATGTAGGATACAAATGCCATAAAATAAAAATAAATAAATGGAGAGGGGGGCCCCCTGCTCCCCCCACTCTCCGCCGCCACCATTCCTATGCCAAGCGAAGTGGCCTGGCTGCGTTCTCCCAAACTTCAGAGGGTGCGAACACAAACTGCCCTGAATGTGCCTCATGTATCCATCTAGTAAGGGCAGCTACATTGTACTGTCTAAGGTCTGGCAGATTCACTCCCCCTTCATTCCGTACCCAAATGAGTTTATTATATCCAATTCTCGTCCTGCGTCCCCTCCAAATGAAAGACTAAATTACTCCTCTCTATCCAGCCTCATCCCTGCTAGAGATCCATAGCGGCATCATTTGTAATGCGTACAACACTTTGGGGTGCTACTCGCCCTAACAGTGATACCGGCATTTCCCTCCATTGAGTGCATAATTGCTTGATCTTATCTAATTCTTCTTGTACATGACTGTAAATTCTGTATGCAGGTATACCCCCAAATACTTCATGGTTAAAGGAAAATCAGAGCAATTTCTACAAGCACTATTGGTTGACAGTGCCATAGCTTCTAACTTGTCAAAATTGATCCTGAGGCCTGAGAAGAACCCAAATTGCTGAATAAGGTCTATTAGCGCAGGGATTCCACTGGACGCCCGTCCCAGGAAGATCAACATGTCATCTGCAAAAAGATTGATTTTATACTCCCCTTTCCCTATTTTGATGCCCTGCACCTCCGCTGATTGTCTGATCTTACTTGCCAGAGGTTCCAGTGCCAATACAAAGAGCATGGGCGAGAGAGGGCACCCCTGCCGGGTTCCCCTACATAATTCAGATGACTGGGACATTGAATTGTTAATCAGAATCTGTGCAGTAGGAAGCTTATACAAAGATCTTATCCCCTGCAAAAACTCTCCTAAAATGCCAAATTGTGGCAGAACCCAAAAAAGGTGGTTCCATAGTATTTTGTCAAACACTTTTTCCGCGTCTAAGCTCACCAATAGGTCATCTCCCTGCTTACCCCCCTTCTCCTGAATCGCACTCAGCGCCCTTAGGATGTTAGTGGAAGCGTATCTCCCAGGGACAAATCCTGTCTGGTCAGTGTGTATCAGCGAGTGTAATACCTTTCCCAGCCTAGCTGCCATAATACCAGCAAATAGCTTGATGTCTTGATTTAACAAGGAGATTGGACGGTAGGAGCCCAACATCTACTACTACTACTACTACTATTTAGCATTTCTATAGCTCTACAAGGCGTACGCAGCGCTGCACAAACATCCTTGTCCCTACCTGGTTTGGGTAAAACTACAATAGATGCATGCATTAAAGAACCTATACCTTGTCGCTCCTTGCATAGCGCATCACATAATTCAGCAAATGATTCCCTAAGATTTTATAGAATTCAGGGCCTAGCCCATCAGGTCCCGGTGCTTTGGCTAGTTTGAGCTTCTTTATAGCCTGTATTATTTCTCACCCCTGTACTGCTCCTGAGATGGGGACGGGAGCCTCAAGTCCCAAAAGAATTCATCCCTTTTCTCCCTGTCACAATGCCCCTTGTCATACAGTCTCTTATAAAAGTCTACAAAGGCCTGCTGTATCTCTTCTTCTTTGTCTGCCCACTTTCCATTCCCCGCCTTAACGCGAGTTATCACCTGCTTCGCTGCTCTGTTTCTGATCATATTAGCTAACAATTTCCCAGTTTTGTTCCCCCATCTGTGGAGGCGGTATTTGTATAACTGAATGTCTCTCAGGGCTCTTTGATTCAGAATATCATTGATCTTGGCTTTTATCTCCTTGAAAGTGTGACCGACTTCCTCCTCCCCCGTGCTATCGCTGCCCTAGCTTTTTGCAGCTGGCTTAGGTTCTCCAGCAATTCCTTTTCTTTCTTTTTGTGTGAGCTTGCTGTATATGCTATTATTTTCCCTCTCATGACCGCCTTCCCTGCTTCCCAGAGTACCAAGGGATCAGTGTCTTCTAGCCTATTATCTGCTAAGTATAGCTCCCATGCTGTTGAAAGGTATTTCCTGAATTCTTGATCTCGATACAGAGTGGGATTCATGCGCCACCCTGCTTTTTTCCTCTCCCCCATGCCGCCTATCTCCACCCACACTAGACAGTGATCGGAGACAGCCGCTGCCTCGATAGTCGCTGATTGACTCACCGAGAAGAGGGACAGGGATACCAGCATATAATCTAGCCTGGCATGGCATTTATGCACATGAGAAGTGAGTGTATTCTCTTTCATCCAGGTGCAGCGCCCTCCAGACGTCTACGAACCCCATGCCCTTCTGCAACAATCCTTTCCTTGTCATCAAGCAGATGCAGCCATTACAGATGGGTTGTGTCCATCCACCAGCAGAGGGAGATAGAGAGCACACTTTTTTCAGTGCCTCATACCAGCTTGCTCCACTGCCTCTCTTCAGTATTCTCTATCTCCCCTAGCAGAGTGGCTGCAGCTTCTTTGAGCTCCATCTAAAATCTGCCTGGAGGTTGCTCCTGTGCTTTTGCCAGTTGTTAGCAGGGGTGTTGGAGGCTATAGCAGCTTCACTTTAAAGGCACATAGGTTCGCCCTTTCCCTGCCTTACCCATACCTCAGTGGATGTGGACACATTGCTTAGCTTTCCCTGTCCTTCCCCACCAACAGTGGATGCAGGCACATAGGTTCGCCCTTTCCCTGCCTTTCCCACTCACCTGAGCCTCCGGAGTTCTATTTACCTCTGCTTTCCTCACAGCGTTAAAAAAAAAAAAAAAAAAAGGAACAGATGTTTTTCCTTGCCTTTTTCTGTGGGACCGGAGCTGTGATACTCGGTCCAGTGAGGTAAGAGTGTTTTCTGACTCCTCCGGGGTGGGCCCGCGATCAGGGCGATTTTGGCGTGAATTGCCATTTTGAATGTTACCGCCGTTTTCGGCGATGGCTGCAGAGACAGTAAAGCGTTGTTCCAAGTGTGGTAAGTGCAGATCAGCAGCGGGGCTCTGTAAATCGTGCTGTACAGACGTTAGAGCCGGCCCGAGCATGGTGAGCGACGATTCTTCACGCTCTGAGATGGCAGCGGGCGCCATTTTGAATTTACCACATGGCGCGACCTCCACTGAGACGGAGAGTCCTGAGCCCGGGGGGAGGCCTTGGAGTGAGGCTGATATGGGAGCTACTAGCCCCGGCAGAGATCCGGGTGCCCAGGGTGAGTCTTTCTCCCCTGATTTTGTCTTATTAATGCATAAAAAACATACATGCTTAAAAGAGCTCTCCCACAAAGCCCGGCACGGGCCTCTTCTAATGCCCCCCCCCCCCCCCCCCCTCCGGTGGATTCTAGCCTGGGTATGCCCTCTGAGGCGTTATTCCCTGATAATTGGCAGAAGATGAAGCACAGAAGGGCTCATTCCCCTTCAGAGAGTGCTACCCCTCCTATCTCTTCCCCCCCCCCCCCCCCCCCCCCCCCCGTGGTCAGGCTGCGAGGATTCGGAGGACTCTGGCAGGCCTTCATGATCTGAGGAGCCAGAGTCTGGTGCAGAAGTGACTCAGGATCTGGACGATCCCTCCACGGTGAGGATTTTCCACCGTGATGAGCTGCCAGCGCTTATTTCTGATGCCCTGCAGGCTCTCTCTATTGAGGACCCTGCCAGTGGCACAGCCTCTTCTGTGAATCCTAGGATGGCTAGTACCAAAAAGCGTGCTCGAGCCTTTCCTTTGCATGACTCCATCCAAGAGCTTATTTTGGCTCAATGGGCTGACCCCGAGGGACCTTTGAAAGTTTCCAGGGCTATGGGGCAATTATACCCTCTGAGTGAGGAGCATATGGCTCGCTTTGCTATGCCTAAAGTGGATGCCCTAGTCACAGCTGTGACAAAGAGAACTACCCTCCCTGTTGAAGGAGGTGTTGCCCTGAAGGATATTCAAGACCGTAGACTGGAATCAGCACTTAAACGGTCATTTGAAATTGCAGGTCTCACTATTCGGGCGTCTGCATGCAGTTGTTATGCTGCTAGAGCCTGCCTGGCTTGGTTGCAACAGGCAGTGGAACAGCCTGGTGATGGAGCGGAGCCCTTTTCAGATGTGGCTCTGTGGATGGAGTCGGCCTTGTCCTTTCTTGCTGACGCCCTTTATGATATTGTCATAGCTTCGGCTAAACACATGGCAGTAGCAGTGGCGGCTCGCCGTCTTCTTTGGCTACGGCATTGGGCGGCGGACATGGCCTCTAAGCAAAGGTTGGTGAAGTTGCCCTTTCAAGGCCTTCTCCTGTTTGGTGAGGAGTTGGAGAAAATTGTGAAGGGCCTGGGTGAGGCTAAACACCAGCGCTTGCCCGAAGATAGGCCTCGGCCTTCCTCTAAGGGTGCGGCGGTCCACTCCTCTTACAGACCTCGCTTCCGTGAAGCTCGAAGATACCGCCTGGGGCGTTCTGCTGGGTTCACTTCTCGTGCCCGTTTTCAGCAGAGGAACTCCTTTCGCTCAGACAAACGTTCCACAGCCACTGGCTCAAGGCCTGGAGTTCAGGGGCGACCCTCTCAATGATGGTGCGCCGGCCCTCTCCTCGAGTCCTGTCATCGGAGGATGTCTTTCCCTCTTTGCCGAGGAGTGGGCCAACATTTCCTCAGATCAGTGGGTCTTGGACCTGATCAGAGACGGTTATAGAATAGAATTCAACGCCCTTGTAAGAGACGTGTTTGTGGAGTCCTGATGTGGTTCTGCCACCAAACGGGCGGCGGTAGAGGAGACTTTACAAGGTCTGATTCAGATAGGGGCCATGTCCCCGGTACCTCCCGCCGAACACAGCTGCGGCCGCTACTCCATCTACTTTGTGGTGCCGCGAAAAGGAGGGTCTTTTCGTCCTATTCTGGACTTAAAAGAATTAAACAAGTCCCTGAGAGTGCGGCATTTCCACATGGAAACCCTGCGCTCCGTCATTGCGGCGGTACAGCCAGGAGAGTTTCTCACGTCTCTGGACCTGAAAGAAGCTTACTTGCACATTCCAATTTGGCCCCTGCACCAGAAGTTTCTGAGGTTTGCGGTGATGGGAAAGCATTTCCAGTTCCGGGCCTTGCCTTTTGGCCTCGCCACAGCTCCCCGCACCTTTTCGAAGGTTATGGTGGTAGTAGCTGCCTTTCTAAGGCGAGAGGGTATTCGGGTTCACCCGTACCTGGACGACTGGCTCATTCGAGCATGCAGAGAGTCAGCATGTAACAGCCAGAGTGGTCTCAGTACTTCAATCTCTGGGCTGGGTCGTCAATTTGGCCAAAAGTCACCTGACCCCCTCGCAGTCTCTAGAATATTTGGGGCCAGGTTCGACACACTCTCGGGGTATGTGTACCTACCAGAGGAAAGGCGGTGCAAGCTTCAGAATCAGGTCCATCTGCTCATGAGGATTCCCCGCCCGCGAACTTGGGACATTGTCCAGTTGCTTGGATCGATGACGGCCACCATGGAACTAGTGCCCTGGGCGAGAGCGCACCTGAGACCTCTACAGTATGCTCTACTCCATAGATGGTCTCCAGTATCTCAGGATTACCAATGCAGACTCTCTTGACTCCCTGCGGCCCGACTCAGCATGGAGTGGTGGCTCTGAGACAGCATGCTGCGGCGGGGAATGCCGCTGGCGCTCCACGATTGGTGCCTAGTGGTGACAGATACCAGTCTGAAAGGCTGGGGCACACATTGCAAGGGGAAGCATGCCCAGGGTCTATGGACACCCGAGGAGTCGGAGTGGTCCATCAACCACCTAGAGTTGAAAACGGTGTTTCAGGCGCTTCTGGCCTTTCAAGTGACCCTGGAAGGATTGGCTGTCAGAGTGATGTCGGACAACACGACAGCAGTGGCCTACATAAATCGACAAGGCGGCACTCAGTGCAGAGCTCTAGCCACGTAGGCCGAACAAATTTGCCACTGAGCCGAGCTGCATCTACAGTTTCTGTCGGCAGCTCACATTGCAGGTCAGAGCAACGTGCAAGCCGATTATCTAAGCAGGCATCAGATCGATCCAGCGGAGTGGGAACTTGCAGATGAAGTGTTCCTGCAGATATGTGCCAAGTGGGGCAAGCCCGTGATGGATCTAATGGTGACAAGCTCCAATGCCAAAGTCCCGTGCTTCTTCAGCAGACGGAGAGATCCTCGCTCGGCGAGGTTGGATGCCTTGGCTCAACCCTGGTCTCCGGGCCTACTGTATGTGTTTCCTCCGTGGCCCTTGATAGGGCGAGTGCTCCTGCGGATTCGGCTGCATCCAGGAGAAGTGGTTCTCGTCGCCCCGGATTGGCCCAGGAGGCCTTGGTATGCGGACCTCCAACAGATGCTCGTAGAGGCTCCCTTTCCTTTACCTCTGGTTCCCAACCTGTTGTCACAGGGTCCGGTGACCATGGAGGACGCCGGCCGATTTGGTCTTATGGCCTGGCAATTGAGAGGGCGCAATTGAGAGGCAGAGGCTATTCCAATAAAGTAATTACCACTCTCCTGCAAGCCCGCAAGCGTTCCACTTCCGTGGCTTATGCCAGGATTTGGTGCCAGTTTGAAGTCTGGTGTGCTTCCAAAGAGATCACACCCCTGCGGGCTCCTGTCTCGCCAATTCTGGACTTTTTGCAGGATGGTGTACAAAAAAGCTTGGCCTATAATTCCCTGCGGGTGCAAGTGGCAGCATTGGCCTCCCTGCATGGCAAGGTTGAAGGCGTGTCTTTAGCTGCTCATCTGGATGTGGCACGGTTTCTTAGAGGGGTGCTTCGGCTCCGTCCTCCCGTGCGTGCACCTTGTCCAGCTTGGAACCTGGGGCTAGTGCTGAAGGCCCTTCAGGGTGCTCCCTTTGAACCGCTTCGGCGTGCTTCAGAGAAAGATTTGACACTGAAGGCCGTCTTGTTAGTGGCCATTACTTCGGCGAGACGGGTGTCAGAGCTCCAGGCACTGTCCTGTAGAGACCCTTTTCTGCAGTTTTCAGAGTCCAGGGTCACGGTTCGGACCGTGCCTTCCTTCTTGCCTAAGGTGGTTTCAGCGTTTCACCTAAACCAACCTATTTTCTTGCCCTCCTTTGTCGAGGAGGAGTTTCCAGAATCTTTTGGGCAATTGCACCTGTTGGACATGCGCCGGACTCTGCTGCAGTATCTGCGAGTTACTAACTCTTTCAGGACCTCTGATCATCTGTTTGTTTTGCTATCAGGTCCTCGCAGAGGGTCTTCAGCGTTTAAAGCTGTTTTGCCCGCTGGCTTAAAGAATCTATCTTTTCAGCTTATTTGCTTGCCGTCCGGCCTCCGCCTGATGCCTTTAAGGCGCATTCCACTAGAGGAATTTCCTCTTCTTGGGCTGAAACTGGAGCACTCTCTCTTCAAGAGATTTATAGTGCAGCAACATGGGCTTCTAAGCTCTCTTTTGCCCGACATTACAGGCTGGATGTGGCTGCCAGGAGGGACGCACATTTTGGAGCGCAAGTGCTGGCGTGTGGTGTGGCTTGTTCCCACCCTATCTAGGGATTGCTTTGATACATCCCATCTGTAATGGCTGCATCTGCTTGATGACAAGGAAGGGAAAATTAGGTTCTTACCGTGATAATTTTCTTTTCTTTAGTCATAGCAGATGCAGCCATGATCCCTCCCTGTCTGATGCTATCTGCTGTAAATCTATTTCAGGTTCTGTTCGTGTTTCCTGGAGATTCTGTCCTTGGGAGAAAGTCGGAAAACAGTCTTCAGGATTCTTGTTCAATTAAAGGAGGATGACTTAATTCTCTCCAGTTTCATGTTTTGGAGGATGAGTTTATTCCCTCCGGGAGGATGAGTTTATTCCCTCCAGTTATGTCTCAGTGGAGGATGAGTTTATGCCCTCCGGGAGGATGTTTCATTCCCTCCATTCTGAGTTAATGCCCTTTGTTGTAGGGCCATCGTTCGCTGTGAGGAAAACTTATGTTATTCCCATTGCAGTTTGCCATACTGCTTTGGAAGCTTCAAATACTGAAGAGAGGCAGTGGAGCAAGCTGGTATGAGGCACTGAAAAAAGTGTGCTCTCTATCTCCCTCTGCTGGTTGATGGACACAACCCATCTGTAATGGCTGCATCTGCTATGACTAAAGGAATGAAAATTATCACGGTAAGAACCTAATTTTCCCATTCCTCGCTCCTCCAATCCCTTAGGCCGAGTCTTCGGTGGACTACAGTCTATGAGGGGGTCCGCTGTTATGTTGAAGTCCCTCCCCACTATCACTCGATAGTCTTGCAACTGCATTAAGGCAGCTAACAGTTGAGAATAGAATTTTTTAGAGTAAACATTTGGGGCATACGCCGAACACAGAGCCATTCTCACCTCTTGGATTGCCCCTGTCCAAATCACATACCGTTCCTCAGTGTCTTGAATAACTTTGACAAACTGTGTCGAGACCCTTTGCTATTAGTACAGCCACGCCCCATTGTCGACTATTATATAATGAGAATACCAAATCCCCCACCCACCCTTGCTTCAATTTAAGATGTTCTGGAGCAGACAAGTGCATTTCCTGTAACATGAAAACATCAATTTTCATATGCTTCCCATAATGCAGAATTTTCTTCCTTTTAATTGGGGAATGAACGCCATCTACATGAAGTGAAGCTACCCATAGGCTACCCAGTGTCCCAGATGATTTGCTTACTGTTATATAGCCAATGAGTCCCTATTGCTGCCCAGGATGCTGTCCCAGCCACGCCATTCCGTGTAATCTCCCATCCAGGTTTAACCTGCGCCCCAGGCTTCTGCTTAACTCCGATTGATGTGATTTCCTGCAGTCTCCCTCTCTTGGTATCTCCCCCCCTTCCAAGCCTCTCTCTTCTTCCACCTCCATTCCCCAGCCATCCCGCCTTCCCCGTTCCGTTCTTCCCCCATTTACATCATCCCGCCTCCCTCCCCCATCCCCATCCCCCTGAAACTCTCCCGTCCAGTTCCCATCCATACCTCCACTCATACACATCCACACTCCAACACACCATCCCCCAAGCCCCAGTAGGAGCCACAGCACCTTTACCCATCTCCCTCCCCCACTTCCGGTTGATATCCCCATCCCTCAACCACTCCCCGAATATTAACAGCCTCGGCCTCCCCTCCCCCTCCCTCCTTGGTTCTATGCATTAACAACAACAACACCAATGTATGACCAGTCTTCTGTTAGTACTGCCTTCTTCTTTCCTCAAGTTAACCCCTCTCTCTTAAGGCACATGATAACTATACACATCTATAACATACTAGTCTGACCGGTTCCATGGAACACAGTCCAGTTGTGGGGCACTTTTGCTTTGCGAATGTCCTCCTGTCCTCCTCTCTCTCCTTGATGCCATTCTCAAACACTGGCGAACCAGCCCATCATCTCAGTACTTGTGCTCCCTCTCCATGTCTCATCCTCCAATTCCTTACCACACACACTGGCTGTGTAAAAGTATCATTCTCATGGACATTTAACATTAAACTCAACTGCAAACAACTGTAACCAAGCTTTCTGGCGCCTCCAAAATTCCAAGCGTTGCTCTCCTGGCTGCAGCTACGCTTCACCGGGCCTCTTCTGCTCTGCCTTGCTCTCTCTGCACTTTTTCCAGAAAAGCTTGCAGTTTCTCCTCTTTCGTCAGAGTGCAAGAGCTGTTGTTATATGTAATTCGCACCCTGGCTTAATTCCTCTCTCAAATAGTTTAGTTCAGTATGGAGCCAGTAGTTTTCTCTGTTCCATGACCCTTGCCGAAAAGTCCTAGAACAGCAGGATCTTTGCTCTCTCGTATTCCACCCGATGTATCTTTTTGAATTTCTCAAGGACTGTGGCTTTGATCATATAGTTCAGGTATCTTGCAATGACCAGGCGCGGTCTCCCATTAGCCTCTCTCCATGGGCCAACCCGGTGGATGCGCTCCACTTGCCCTCGACTAAACTCTGGAGTTAAGCCCAATTGCTGAGGGAGCCAGGTCTCTGTCCACACCTTCAACTCTGTGTCAGGAACCGATTCGGGGATGCCGACAATAGGGATGTTGTTTCTTCTCCCTCTATTTTCCTGATCTTCCACCCGATCTCTTAGCATGTTCACTTGAGCTTCCAACTCTCTTGAGCCGCCCCTCTGCTGCCAACATATGATCTTCCTGCGAGGGAATTCGCTCTTCCACTTCTTGCAGTCTGGTTGCGTGAGTGGCGATACATTCTTGTATTTCCTCCATGCCTTCATGCAGCTTTGCTAGTTTGTCATCTAGCAGCTGTGACGTATGCTTCAGCGAGATCTGAACCATTTCTTCATGTGCCCGGGGGCTAGCTCTGCTTCGCCGGAGTTGGCGGGCTCGCTGAGTTCGTCGCCGCCATTTTGTTTTTCAGCCCGCTGCTTTTTTCTTTCCCAACTCTCAGCACTTTAACGGGCATCCCGCTCCACTGATACCTCTATCCGTCCCCTCTTCCGTTCTCCTTTCCTTTATACACTGCTTGAACCCTTTTTCAGCCCAATCTGGGTGTTGCTGATACCATTAAAAGGTGCCAGAAGGACGAGAGGATATTAGGGCAGCCTTCACAAACTTCTATACAATGCTATATCAGGCCGAGGGGGACCCGGATCCCCAGGAATCCGGGAGGTATCTGGCTTAAGCCAAGCTCACAAAATTATCACCACTAGAGGAGGAGATGCTTTCAGCCCCCATTACATCTGACGAGGTGGCATGGGCAATTAAAGATCTACCTAATGGGAAAGCACCGGGACCAGACGGGTTCACAAATAAATTTTACAAACGCTATAGTAAGTTGCTAATCCCTTTACTGGTCCGGGTGTTCAATGAGTTGCAATTCCAGGGGGAACTATCCCACTCTTGGAGATTGGCAGATCTAGTGGTCCTTCGCAAACCAGGGAAAGATCCACAATATTGCAGTTCTTACCGCCCAATCTCACTCCTTGGCTCTGACTATAAAATCTTTACCAAAATACTAGCCAAGAGATTACAAAAGCTAATGCCGAAGCTAGTGCAGGAGGATCAGGCGGGATTTATCACAGGCAGACAAGCAAATGATAACATTAGGAGGGCACTCCACTTGATCCACGAGGCAGTCAATACCCGACAACCCATGTTGCTTCTTTCCTTGGATGCCGAAAAGGCGTTTGACCGGGTTAGCTGGGGTTTCATGTTCCAGGTCTTAGAACATATGGGATTTGCGGGTCGTTTTATAACATGGCTTCGATTGATTTACACCAGACCAATGGCTGCCTTGAGGATCAACGGGAAAAGTTCAGACCCAATAACATTAGAACGCGGGACACGTCAGGGTTGTGCTTTATCGCCACTATTGTTCGCTCTGACAATGGAGCCACTAGCTCAGCATATTCGTCAGGACCCACATATACATGGTATCACCGTAGGGTGTGTGACGTATAAAATCATGCTATTTGCCAATGATATTTTATTAACCTTGGTCGACCTGAGCGACTCCATGCCCCAGATAATGCAGGAACTAAATCGATATGGTAAATTCTCTGGGTTTCGAGTGAACATGGACAAATCAGAAGCTCTAGGACTGGGGCTAACATTGGGAGATGAAGCTTCAATACGACAACAATTCCCGGTCAAATGGGTCAAGAGATCCCTTAAATATTTGGGCGTGCACTTAACACCCAAATTGACAGATTTATATCAAGCTAATTTTCCCTTGAAACTCAAAGAACTATTTGAAGATCTGGATAGATGGGAGGGCCTAGAATTATCTTGGCTGGGACGATAAAAATGATGATACTACCCAAATTGTTATATCTATTTCTTGCACTGCCTCTACCAATGCCGAGGGGGTTCTTTAGGCAACTCAAACGGAAGGTATTTGCATACATATGGCAACATAAACCACCCAGAGTGAAGGCAATTATAATGTATCAGTCCAAGAAGATGGGAGGTATGGGGGTGCCAAATTTTACCTTATACCATCAGGCGGCACAGTTGCGGGTGCTGGCGGGATGGAGCGCTGGTAGTACAAAAGCATGGTGCCAAATAGAGCAACATTGGATGGGACTAAACAATTTGGGCTCTCTATTATGGATACCAAAGGGCCAACTACAGACATATATCAAGAGAGCCCCTCTAGCGGTGCAATACCCTTTACAGACATGGTTGGCCATAAGGAGGAAACATCTTCCTAACCGCCTTTGTTTCCAACAGATGGCAATAAAAACGGCCCCAGGTTGTCCGCTGGGGATGGATAACTTAATATATAGACAATGGGAGAAGAGAGGTTTGAACACGTTAGGCCAGCTATGGGATGAGGGTCAGGTATTCTCATTCGTAGAATTACAGGAAGATTATGGGTTACCACTATCACATTTGTTTCACTACACTCGCATTAGAGACTATATAAACAAAAGAGCCAAAGCAGAATTACTTATAGAAGAGACGGCCCTAGAAAGAGCAGTGAGAGTGGGAAGTCACAGGGGTTGTATTTCTCGCATATATGCTGCACTACTTAGTGACAAGGGGCCCATACTATATTATTTACAACGATGGGAACGAAACTTGCAGGTCACCATAGATTACACACAATGGGAAAAAGCATTGGAACACTTGCTGCGGGTTTCCATATCTAGTTCAATGATTGAAAATAGTTATAAGATACTATATCAGTGGTACTATACACCACAGAGACTGGTAAAAATGTATGGACAGGGGTCTGCACAGTGTTGGAGAAACTGTTCAATGGTGGGTGATATGCTCCACATTTGGTGGTCTTGCCCTAAGATTCAATCATACTGGACAGAACTGTTGGACCTATTTGCTATAGTGACTGGGGTAAGATACCCAACTAAGCCGGAGATCTGTTTGCTACATATTCGACCCCCAGGAGTTCGGTTGTCTGTTCACAGGCTCACGACAGTTTGGCTGGTAGCTGGAAAAATCACACTGGCATCAGCGTGGAAAAGCCAGTTGGCTCCACCAGCGATAAAGGTGATACACAAGATGGACTATCTATACCAAATGTCCAAGATGACAGCTCTAAGATTGGGACATGTAACAAAATTTAACTTGCAATGGGAACAATATCGAGCCTGGCGATTACAAAATGGGATAGATTTAGATGCACCTAAATTGATTATACCAAGACTATGACTGCTATATCACAGTCTTCATATTATGATATTCCACTAGTAACAAGGGGGGAGGGGGGTTTGCGGTAAGGGATAGGGGGGAGGGGATGAAGGGGGGATACACTGCTTTCTGTTTTTGATGTTTAAACATTCTGTACGTGATATATGACTGTTATGAGGATGTTGTCAATATGCAATTGTTCAAAAACTTAAATAAAAAAAAGGTGCCAGAAGGACCTAGGGGAAGGGAGCCGAGCGTTGGTTCTGCGTGTGGCAGGTTCGGCTTCCCACCCTCGTAGGGATAGCTTTTGAACATCCCACTCATCCTGGAATAGTGGGAATGAACGTAATGGAAGGAGAAATTAGGATTTACCTGATAATTTCTTTCCATTAGTTCTTCACACTATTCCAGGAGTCCTCCCGTGGTTCGATGCCCTCATTGGTGGCTCTATGCACTCTCTTGTATCCAGTTTTCCAGGGGCCTTGTATTCAAATGCTTCTTGGGGTTGGATGTGTTGGTTGCTGACCATGGTTCTGAGTGGGCATTCTTCTTCCTTGCTTGAGGACTGATACTGAGGAGCTGAGCTGCTAGCAGGGAGCTGTGTAGTGGTGCTCAGTTCTGTATTTTCTTTCTATCTCCACCTGCTGGTCGATGGACATAACTACCCACTCGACCTGGAATAGTGTGAAAAACTAATGGAAAGAAAATTATCAGGTAAGTCCTAATTTCTCCTTTTCCAAAACTCATGTGTCCTTTTTTTCTTTTTGTCAGTTTTGAGCTACACAATTAATTTTCTTCATCAAGGCCAGATTCATTTACTGTAACTAATTTCTGTGACAAAACTCACTCAGTCCATGATATTTTAATGACTGGTGCTATCCAGTCTTTTGCATTGAGTGTCACATGTATGATTATCTCCCAATTGGTGAGGTGTCATATGTGTGTGCCCGATGCAAAGAGCTCCTAGCTCTCAGAGAACGTGTCCGTTCTCTTGAGGCTAGAGTAGCAGACTTGATGGAGCTGAGGGAGACAGAGAGGTACATAGAAGAGACCTACAGGGATGTTGTAGAGAAGTCCCACCTCCAGTCAGGTAGCCCCTGTGCTACCTTGGAGGAGGGAGGTCTCCTAGAAGGAGAGCATCACCCTGGTGAAGTAGGAAGTACTCCTGTAGCCAGGACCTGCCCACCAGGGGATGTATTATCCTTTCGCACCGAGGATATATCTCCAAATGTTGCCCGGGAGGGAAAGGTTAGGACAGCTGTTGTACTTGGTGATTCGATCATTAGGCATATAGATAGCTGGGTGGCTGGTGGACGTGAGGATCGCCTGGTGACTTGCCTGCCTGGTGCGAAGGTGGCGGACCTCACGCGGTCACCTAGATAGGATTTTATATAGTGCTGGGGAGGAGACGGCTGTCTTGGTACATGTGGGTACTAATGACATAGGAAAATGTGGGAGAGAGGTTCTGGAAGCAAAATTTAGGCTCTTAGGTAGAAAGCTGAAATCCAGATCCTCCAGGGTAGCATTTTCTGAAATGCTACCTGTGCCACGCGCAGGGCCCAAGAGACAGGCAGAGCTCCAGAGTCTCAATGCGTGGATGAGACGATGGTGCAGGGAGGAGGGCTTTAGATTTGTTAGGAACTGGGCAACATTCTGGGGAAGGGGGAGCCTATTCCGAAAGGATGGGCTCCATCTTAACCAGAGTGGGACCAGGCTGCTGGCATCGGCGTTTAAGAAGGAGATAGAGCAGCTTTTAAACTAGAAATGGGGAGAAGGCCGACAGTCGCTCAAAAGAGCATGGTTCGGGATAAGGTATCTTTCAAAGATATCACCATAACAGGGAAGATAGAGTATCCTGATAGTGAGGTTGCAAAAGAGATTGTAGTAGATCGGGTACCTTTAAATAACAATAAAAATCAGACAAAAGATTGCCAATTAATACTGTCAAGTACTAAGCATGATGTACTTAGGAACAACAAACATAGTTTGAAATGTCTATATGCGAATGCCAGGAGCCTAAGAAATAAGATGGGGGAGTTGGAATATATTGCACTAAATGAAAAATTAGATATAATAGGCATCTCTGAGACCTGGTGGAAGGAGGATAACCAGTGGGACACTGTCATACCGGGGTACAAATTATATCGTAGTGATAGGGTGAATCGGATTGGTGGAGGGGTAGCATTGTATATTAACGAGAGCCTTGAATCAAATAGATTGAAAATTCTGCAGGAAACAAAACACTCCTTGGAATCACTGTGGATTGAAATTCCATGTGCAAAGGGGAAAAGGATAGTGATAGGAGTGTACTACCGTCCGCCTGGCCAGGACGAACAGACGGATGCGGAAATGTTAAAGGAAATCAGGGACGCAAACAAACTGGGCAACACAATAATAATGGGGGATTTCAATTACCCGCATATAGACTGGGTTAATGTAACATCTGTACACGCAAGGGACATAAGATTTCTTGATGAAATCAAGGACAGCTTCATGGAACAGCTAGTTCAGGAGCCGACAAGAGAAGGAAAAATACTAGACTTAGTCCTTAGTGGTGCTCATGATCTAGTGCAGGGGGGTAACGATACGAGGGCCGCTTGATAACAGTGATCATAATATGATCGGTTTTGATATTGGCATTGAAGGAAGTGAAACTAGGAAATCAAGTACGCTAGCGTTTAACTATAGAAAAGGTGATTACGACAAAATGAGAAAAATGGTGAAAAAAAGACTGAAAGGAGCAGCTCGCAGAGTAAAAAACTTGCATCAGGCGTGGATGCTGTTTAAAAACACCATCCTGGAGGTTCAGGACAAATATATTCCACGTATTAGAAAAAAGGGAAAAAAGACTAAACGTCAGCCGGCGTGGCTAAACAGTAAGATAAAGGAAATCATTAGAGCCAAAAAACAATCCTTCAGAAAGTGGAGAAGAGAACCAACTGAAAGTAACAGGATAGATCATAAGGAATGCCAAGCCAAATGCAAAGCGGAGATAAGGAGGGCAAAAAAGGACTTTGAGAAGAAATTAGCGTTGGAAGCAAAAATACATAGTAAAAATTTTTTTAGATACATTAAAAGCAGGAAACCGGCCAAAGAGTCGGTTGGGCCGCTGGACGAAAATGGTGTTAAAGGGGCGATCAAGGAGGACAAAGCCGTAGCGGAGAAATTAAATGAATTCTTTGCTTCGGTCTTCACCGAGGAGGATTTGGGGGGGACACCGGTGCCGGAAAGAATATTTGAAGCGGGGGAGTCGGAGAAACTAAACAAATTCTCTGTAACCTTGGAGGATGTAATGGGTCAGTTCAGCAAGCTGAAGAGTAGTAAATCACCGGGACCTGATGGTATTCATCCCAGAGTATTAATAGAACTAAAAAATGAACTTGCGGAGCTACTGTTAGAAATATGCAATCTGTCCCTAAAATCGAGTGTAGTACCGGAAGACTGGAGGGTAGCCAATGTTACTCCGATTTTAAGAAGGGTTCCAGAGGAGATCCGGGAAATTATAGACCGGTGAGTCTGACGTCGGTGCCGGGCAAGATGGTGGGGGGCTATTATTAAGAATAAAATTGCAGAGCATATACAAAAACATGGACTGATGAGACAAAGTCAGCACGGATTTAGTGAAGGGAAGTCTTGCCTCACCAATCTAATGCATTTTTTTGAGGGGGTAAGCAAACATGTGGACAATGGGGAGCCGGTTGATATTGTATATCTGGATTTTCAGAAGGCGTTTGACAAAGTGCCGCACGAAAGACTCCTGAAGAAATTGCAGAGTCATGGAATCGGAGGTAGGGTATTATTATGGATTAAGAACTGGTTGAAAGATAGGAAGCAGAGAGTAGGATTGCGTGGCCAGTATTCTCAGTGGAGGAGGGTAGTTAGTGGGGTCCCGCAGGGGTCTGTGCTGGGTCCGTTGCTTTTTAATGTATTTATAAATGACCTAGAGATGGGAATAACTAGTGAGGTAATTAAATTCGCCGATGACACAAAATTATTCAGGGTCGTCAAGTCGCAGGAGGAATGTGAACGATTACAGGAGGACCTTGCGAGACTGGGAGAATGGGCGTGCAAGTGGCAGATGAAGTTCAATGTTGACAAGTGCAAAGTGATGCATGTGGGTAAGAGGAACCCGAATTATAGCTACGTCTTGCAAGGTTCCGCGTTAGGAGTTACGGATCAAGAAAGGGATCTGGGTGTCGTCGTCGATGATACGCTGAAACCTTCTGCTCAGTGTGCTGCTGCGGCTAGGAAAGCGAATAGAATGTTGGGTGTTATTAGGAAGGGTATAAAGTCCAGGTGTGCGGATGTTATAATGCCGTTGTATCGCTCCATGGTGCGACCGCACCTGGAGTATTGTGTTCAGTACTGGTCTCCGTATCTCAAAAAAGATATAGTAGAATTGGAAAAGGTACAGCGAAGGGCGACGAAAATGATAGTGGGGATGGGACGACTTTCCTACGAAGAGAGGCTGAGAAGGCTAGGGCTTTTCAGCTTGGAGAAGAGACGGCTGAGGGGAGATATGATAGAAGTGTATAAAATAATGAGTGGAATGGATCGGGTGGATGTGAAGCGACTGTTCACGCTATCCAAAAATACTAGGACTAGAGGGCATGAGTTGAAGCTACAGTGTGGTAAATTTAAAACGAATCGGAGAAAATATTTCTTCACCCAACGTGTAATTAGACTCTGGAATTCGTTGCCGGAGAACGTGGTACGGGCGGTTAGCTTGACGGAGTTTAAAAAGGGGTTAGATAGATTCCTAAAGGACAAGTCCATAGACCGCTATTAAATGGACTTGGAAAAATTCCGCATTTTTAGGTATAACTTGTCTGGAATGTTTTTACGTTTGGGGAGCGTGCCAGGTGCCCTTGACCTGGATTGGCCACTGTCGGTGACAGGATGCTGGGCTAGATGGACCTTTGGTCTTTCCCAGTATGGCACTACTTATGTACTTATGTAATATTTTCAAGTGCCCCTACCTATCAGATGAAACTGACAAAAAATGGACTGAGTGAGTTTTGGAAAAGTGTCTTCAATTGGGTGGCCCCGAGAGTTGCCTGTTCCTTCTGTGCCCCGAGAGTTGCCTGTTCTCTCCTATGGAGCTCAACATAGCAGTAATCTTGAAGTTAAAGCAATTAGAAATTACATCAGTTCTAGTCAGATCAGGTGGGTGGAACTAACTATATGCAGCAATCTACAGTAATGTCTTTGGCTGTTCATGTCACTCTGTACTGCTTCACCTGCCTCTCAGAATCTTGGGATCTTTCTGTCACAGATTGTGCTGCTGCATTGCTCCTCTCAATTCCTGGAGTGTTCAGATAATCCTGGGTTTGATTACCACTGCAGCTCCTCGTGACCTTGGGCAAGTCACTTAAACCCTCCATAGTCTCGGATACATAAATAGATTGTGAGCCTTCTAGGGAGGGAGATAGTGCTGCTTATAATGTGAGATTGTTCACTGCTTTGAACTTGATGGTTAAGCAGATTATAAATGCCAGAATTAAATACAGAGGCATTATGATTTTTTTTATTCTCTATTTTCATTCCTAATAATGCCTAACATTGTTTACTTTTTTGGCCAGAGCTGCATGCCAAGCAGAAGATTTCAATATATTGTGCATGACAATGCCTAGACCTAGATCCTTTTCCTGGCTGGTGACTTCTAATGTGGAAGCTAGCATCCAACATTTTCCAGTTCCTATTACTTGTTTCATAAAGTTCTGAGGGATCACGTGACACTATGCCAGAGGGAAGACGTTAGTCTGAGTCTCTCTGATCCCCCATCTGTTCCCTTTATGTTTACAACGATATTTGGACCCCAAAATACTGACTCCAACCCGGAGACACGAGAGGAAAGTGTCTTAGTTACCTGAGCTCAGCGCGCGGAGGGATGATGACAACGCGAGCAGCACATAAAGATGGCGGCGCCTTCGAGCCCAGCTGGCCCCACAGTATCCTCGACTTGGGTCGCTGAGATAACCCCTGAGGTATCCGATAATAGAGGAACTTTTGGAGTTGCGCCTAATGCCTATTGATTCCAAATTGGAGGGATTACAAGCGCAGATAACTGAGTTGGCAAAAGACTGTGTAGCTTTCCAGCAGCACACTAGCGACATGGAAAACCGAGCCACTAAAGTGGAGGAAAAGCAGGACTCGCATGAAAAGCTAGCCGTGCTAGAAGCTAAAGAATAGGACTTAGAAAACAGGTCCTGTAGAAACAACTTGCGGTTGGTGGGATTCCCAGAGACTATTCCGGATAAAGACTTGAGAGGATTCCTGGAGCAATGGCTTACTAAAGAATTGCAATTACCGGACAGCTCGGGCCCTCTGCTGGTGGAGCGCACACATCGGATGGGACCTAGACAGGCAGAGCGGCCTAAGCCCCAGGTGATCATTTTCCGAGTTCTGAACTTTGTGCACAAACAGGCCATACTACAAGTGCTGCGTGCCAGAAAATCATTGTCTTATGGGAACCAGAAGATACTCTGCTTTCAGGACTACTTGGCTGGAGTGGCAGCGCAGCGCAGAGCTTTTACAGCCATTTGCTCCAGATTGCGTTAAATAAAATTTGCTCTGGTGTATCCAGCCATCCTTAGTCACTTATAAGGGATCTCCTCGGACATATTCAACGGTGGAGGAAGCTCGTGGTTTCCTCGCACAGCTGGGAGAGCCAGACGCCGTGGACCAGGAGGATGTCACTCACTGATCATCGCGGCGATATCAGTTTGTACTTTTCACTTTCTTTTTCTCGTTTGCTGTCCTACTTCAATTGAACCTTTCTTTTTGACTTGTTTCATGTTGGAGGAGCACACTGGTAGAGTTTTCTCAGATCCGAGGAGATTTGGGATCGTCGTGGCAGCCTGCTGAAACCGTTAGGGCTACTGCTCAGATGAGCCATTAACGTTTTTTTTTTTTGGGGGGGGGGGGGGGGGGACTGACATCATAAACCTGAATCATTAACTGGATCTTTGGGATTGGTTATGATCCTGGACTTTTATCATTTTCAGGGAAAAATTATTATTATTTTTTCACGATGTCTTAACTAGGGGCGAGGTCTGACATACTTGTACTGTACAGGTTTGATTGTATGGGAGTGATGGGGGGGAGGTGTTAGACGTGACAGTTCCTGTGGGGGGAACATTAAGTTTGGAGGGTTGGGGAGGGGTATGCTTGGAAGGTGGGAGGGGAGGGGTTGGGTTAGGGGGGTACAGTTCAGGGGCAAATTGGTCATATCAGAGTGGATATGCAGGAGTGTGAGTCGGGGAGTGAGTTGAAGTTGAATGGAGTTGTTATTCTGGAGGTGGGGGCGCTGGCTGGGATGCCCCTGCTGGACTGAATGGTTGCAGGAGCGACAGGTCACTGCCTTGATTGTACTTTTCCGATGGTGAAAATGGTAACTTGGAATTTGGGGGGGGATAAATTCACCCATAAAGAGAACAAAAATTTTACATTTACATAGGCATAAAATTGACATAGCTCTATTGCAAGAAACACATCTGAATGCCCAAGAACACGCCAAACTCAAAACTTGGTGGGTGGGAGACTGTGTGGCAGCAGTAGCTCAAAGGAAGAGAGGAGGAGTGGCTGTCTTGATTAGGAAGAGAATCGCAGAGAAAGTACATACCCTAGCTGCAGACCCAGCGGGAAGATATATTTTGGCCGAGATAACCATTAACCATCATGTTTTCCTGGTCTGTAACCTTTATGCCCCAAATCAATATGAAAAAAAGTTTCTATCGCAGAGTGAGTAATCTTCTTCTGCAACATAAACATAACTCTATGGTAGAGGGAGGAGATTTTAATGCAATATGGGATCCTAAGATGGACAAGTCTGTGCCGGGTTTACCCACGACCTATCACACCAATAGAGGTCTGCTTCAAATTAGTCACTTATTGGATCTTGTAGATGGTGTGAAGAGAGTTGCACCCCTTGGACAAGGATTTCACTCATCTCTCACAGGCATACCCCACTCAAGCTAGAATAGATTATCTCTTGCTGTCTAGGGGGGAGTTTAGTGGGGTGGAACGATCGGAGATCGGTCCACACGATATTTAGGTTCGTGCTTGGATATGGATGGACTGGTCTCTGGGGGCACGTGGTAGCCGTGGTAATCTTTGGATGTTTCCTCTTGAGCTGTACAAAGATCCTAGTTTCCGAGAACACCTGCTTAGTTGGCGGAGGGAGTATAAATGTTATGACTGGAGATGTGTGAGCCCTTGTGCCCCGACTGAGCATGGCGAAGATGGAGAGATGCCGTACTCGGTCAGGCAGCCAGACAACCCTTAGCTTCATCTGGGAAGCGACCACCGTTCACCGAGAATTGAGCCCTCAGCTGCAGGTGGCCACCAGGACTTCTGGGACCGGCGGGGTTGCACAGCCGCTGACCAGGATGGCAGGAATGCAGACACAGTCCAGCACCAGAACTCCGAATAGGCAAGAATAGTCAAAAATCAGTCCAGGGTCAAGGCAGGCAGCAAACAAGCGAAATCCAAGAAGTAGCCAAGGTCCGGTACACAGGAAATCAGGAACAGGAGATAGCCGGTGAACAGCACTCCGACAGCAACTCCTCAGAACAATTGAGGCCGAAGCAAAGAAGGCCTGGAGGCAGTGCTTTAAATAGTGAAGCAATCAGAGCAAACCAAACTCAGGTGCATCCAACATGGCAGCCCCCATAGGAGATCCTCCCACGACCAGATATGGAGTTCCTTCCTGTTCTCGTTTAGACAAGATGGCTGCCCCCTCCTGAGCTAGCCAAGATGGCTGCTGCTCTTGCTCCAAGCCGGATGACTGCTGCCAGGTTAGGAAACAGAAACCAACCCATCCCGGAGAAGTGTAGCAGAGCGTAACAGTACCCCCTCCGGAAAGATCTCCCCCTCACCGGTTTGGTCTGGGCTTAGCAGGATGATGAGCGTAGAACTCCCGGATCAGATCTGGAGCATGCACATTGGCCGCCGGCTCCCAGGAGTTATCCTCCGGTCCAAAATGCTTCCAGGCGAGGAGATAGTATAGCTTCCTTCCACGACGCTTGGAATCCAGGATGCGATCCACCTCATACTCTGGATCTGGATCACTCTCAGGCACGGCCACCTTCTTGGGTTCAGGATGCCACTTGGACCTGCGGAAAGGTTTCAGGAGGGACACATGAAAGGCATTGTGCACCCGGAGTTGGCTGGGTAGGTGCAACCGGTAAGTCACTGCTCCTATCCTGGATCGTACAGCAAAAGGTCCAATGAACCGGGGAGCAAACTTCAGAGATGGGAGCCGTAGTTTTAGGTATCGGGTGCTCAACCATACTTTTACTCCCAGCAGGAATGTGGGAGCCGCTTGTCTTCTACGGTCATAGGTCTCCTTGGCCTTGACCGCTGCCCGTCGTAGCTGATCCTGGACCTTCTTCCAAGCTTCCTGAAAGGAATGGACTGTGGACTGCACCTGAGGTGGAACTTCTGCGGGGGAAATTGGCGGAGGTAGACGCGGGTGGCGTCCATAGATGGTGCTGAAAGGTGTCGTCCGGGAGGCCGAATGCAGACTGTTATTATAGGCAAATTCAGCCCAGGGTAGCAGAGTAGACCAGTCATCCTGGCGCTGGTTAGAGTATGCCCGGAGGAACGCCTTCACAGTCTGGTTGACCCGCTCCACCATACCATTGGTCTGGGGGTGATATGCAGACGAGAATAAAGTGGTAACCCCAAAAGCTGAACACAAAGCTTTCCAGAAGCGCGAGGTAAACTGCGAGCCTCGGTCTCTAATGATCCTCTGTGGCAGTCCATGGAGCCGGAAGATGTGTGTGATGAAGTTTGTGGCAAGGGTAGCGGCAGTGGGTAAAGCCTTCATAGGAATGAAGTGGGCCGTCTTGGAGAACCGGTCGATCACTACCCAGATGACCGTATTGCCCTGCGAGGGTGGCAGATCGGTGATGAAATCCATGGACAGGTCCTCCCATGGCTGCTGTGGTATCGGCATGGGCTGCATCAGCCCCCACTGCTTCTGATGTGAAGACTTAGTTCGGGCGCACACCGGACAGGTAGACACGTATTGGAGAACATCCTGCGCCATCCGGGGCCACCAATACGATCGGGAGATCAGATGTAAGGTCTTGTGGAAACCAAAGTGTCCGGCAAATTCGGACGCGTGCCCTCAGCGCAGCACCTTCCTACGGAGACCCACCGGAACGGCCTCCTGGCAAGCGGCAGTGGCCCCGGACAAGGAGGGAATACATGCCGGATTCAGCATTGGGCAGGGCTCTTCCTGGTCCTCCGGAGCCTCGAAGCTGCGAGACAGGGCATCCGCCTGGACATTCTTCTCGCCCGGCCTGAAGATCAGACGAAAGTCAAACCGGGCAAAAAACAAAGACCACCGGGCCTGACGAGGGTTCAATCTGGTGGCTTTCTGCAAGTACAAGAGGTTCTTGTGATCCGTTATTACCGTGACTGGGTGTGCTGCTCCCTCCAACAAGTAACACCACTCCTCAAAAGCCAACTTAAGCACCAGGAGCTCCCGGTCCCCTACCGTGTAGTTCCGCTCCGCTGGGGTGAACTTGCGGGAGAAAAAGAAGCAGGGATGTTTCTTCCCGGATGCGGATGTCTGGGAGAGTACAGCCCCCGTTCCCAGGGAGGAGGCGTCCACCTCTACCAGGAACGGCTTGGTTGGGTCCGGACTGCGGAGTACCGGGGCAGAGAGGAAGACGTCCTTCAAGGTGGTGAAAGCAGATCCTGGAAGATGTAGTTCACAAAATTCTGAAACACCGCAGGGGCATTACAGAGACCGAATGGCATCACTAGGTATTCAAAATGCCCCTCGTGGGTGTTAAACGCCGCCTTCCACTCGTCACCCTCCCTGATCCACACCAGGTTATAGGCCCCTCGCAAGTCCAACTTCGTGAAAATCTTGGCCCCTTGTAACCGGTCAAACAGCTCTGGGATGAGTGGGAGCGGTTACCGGTTTTTAATGGTGATCTTGTTTAGGCCCCGGTAATTGATGCAGGGCCGAAGAGACCCGTCCTTCTTGGACACGAAGAAGAAGCCGGCCCCTGCTGCCGAGGTAGAGGGCCGAATGAACCCCTTAGTAGGTTCTCATGGACGTAAACTCGCATGGCCTGAGATTCCTCCCGGGACAAGGTGTACAGGCATCCCCTGGGCGGATTGGTTCCTGGAAGCAGGTCAATCGCACAATCAAAAGTCCGATGGGGAGGAAGCGTGTCTGCAGCTTGTGCGCTGAATACATCCCGAAAATCCTGGTATTCTTCTGGCAGCCCAGGCGATCTCCCCTGCGGAGTCTGGAGCTGGGCGGAGCAGACAGGAACGGGCAGCTTGACCTGCTGAAGACAGTGCTGGAAGCAACGGGAACCCCATTGTCTGATCTCCCCGGTGGACCAATCAATAACCGGGGCGTGGAGGCGAAGCCAGGGTAGACCGAGGGTCACCGGGTGAATAGCTCGGGAGAGCACCAGAAACTGGAACTTCTCCTGATGAAGTGCCCCCACCTGCATACCCAGGGGTGAGGTAATTCGGGTGATCGTCCGGGGAAGACTGTCCCCTTGGATGGAGGTAACCCTGAGAGCTGGTTGACAGGGCACCGAACAGCCCCCCAACTGGGACAGGAACTTGGCGTCTATGAAGTTTCCCCCTGCCCTGGAATCCAGCAAGGCCATCATCTGGGCCTGGTACCCCTCTCCACGGAGCAGTACAGGGACCGAGAGCAGATTATCTGGAAGGGAAGATAACCGGCCCAGAGCCCACCCCCTTCACAGTACTCGGGCCGGGAATGTTTCCCGGCTTCCCAGGCTTATTCGGGCAGGTGCCTGTGAAATGCCTGGCCTGCCCACAGTACAGGCATAGCTGTTTGTGGAGACGACGGGCCCTCTCCTTCTTGGACAGGTGATGCCGGCCCATCACTATGGGTACCTCCTCGGTTCCTTCCGAACCCTTTGAGGACTCTAGACGTCTCCGGGCGGCGGAGAAGGTCTCTGGATTTCTACGGTGCCGGCTGTGTGGCCCTCTCCTGGAACCGGATATTGATTCTTGTGCAGAGTGCAATAAGGTCATCCAAAGTAGCGGGAATCTCTCTGCCAGCCAATTCATCTTTTATCTGGCCGACCAGACCCTGCCAGAAAATGGCTGTTAAGGCCTCCTGAGTTCCGCGGTCAGGGTACGGAACCGGACGGCATACGCCCCAACTGACCCAGAGCCCTGCTGGATCCGCAGCAGCTCCCCTGAGGCAGAAGAAGGTCGGCCAGGAATGTCGAATACCATCCGGAACTGCTGCAAGAACTCCTCCAGGTTTGCCAGAACTGGACGCCCAAGCCAGCGCAGCACCGGAAAGCAGGGAGATGATGTAGGTCACCTTTATTTTGTCAGACGGGAAAGCCTCCGGTTGCAGCTCAAACAGGATCTGATACTGGTTCAGGAACCCCCAGCAAGCTGCGGGAGTACCATCAAAACGAGGTGGCTCTGGACGTCGAAGACATGCAGCGGAAGTCTCCGCTCTAGAGCCTGGAGGAACCACTGCCGCTGGAGTCCTGGTAGCTGACTGCAGACCTCCTGCAAGGCGCTGGACAGGCGGGTTAGTTGCTCCTGCTGCTGGTGGAGAACCTGAGCCAGGTGAGACAGCTCGGACCTGTCTGGCGAGCTCATGGCTTCGGCCTACTGTTATGACTGGAGATGTGTGAGCCCTTGTGCCCTGACTGAGCATGGCGAAGATGGAGAGATGCTGAACTCGGTCAGGCAGCCAGACAACCCCTAGCTTCACCTGGGAAGCGACCACCGTTCACCGAGAATTGAGCCCTCAGCTGCAGGTGGCCACCAGGACCTCTGGGACCGGCGGGGTTGCACAGCCGCTGACCAGGATGGCAGGAATACAGACACAGTCCAGCACCAGAACTCCGAATAGGCAAGAATAGTCAAAAATCAGTCCAGGGTCAAGGCAGGCAGCAAACAAGCGAAATCCAAGAAGTAGCCAAGGTCCGGTACACAGGAAATCAGGAATAGGAGATAGCCGGTGAACAGCACTCCGACAGCAACTCCTCAGAACAATTGAGGCCGAAGCAAAGAAGGCCTGGAGGCAGTGCTTTAAATAGTGAAGCAGCTGCAATCAGAGCAAACCAAACTCAGGTGCATCCAACATGGCAGCCCCCATAGGAGATCCTCCCATGACCAGATATGGAGTTCCTTCCTGTTCTCGTTTAGACAAGATGGCTGCCCCCTCCTGAGCTAGCCAAGATGGCTGCTGCTCTTGCACCAAGCCGGATGACGGCTGCCAGGTTAGGAAACATAAACCAACCCATCCTGGAGAAGTGTAGCAGAGCGTAACAATAAATCCCATAACACAGAACATGAGGCTGACCCACGGTGTTATATTGGGAAGCCGCAAAGACGGTACTTTGTGGAGAAATTATCAGCCACTCACATCATGTTAGGAAAGCGAGAGACCGAGAGATTCTAAGGTTGGGCTCCCAACCGAGATGAGCACTACAGCGCCTGAGGAACTCTCATGCGAGCACGCTTCGTCAGCAGGTGCTGGAGCTACAAGTGGCGCTGAATACTCTCCTCCATCAGCGAGCTCTTAAGTCACAGGTATATTATCGCTATACGCTATATAGACATGGCAACAAAGCAGGGAGGCTGCTGGCATGATTGGTCCAGCCCAAAGTGAGTCAACATAAAATCTTAACGCTTTGCGATGAGAGAGGAATTAGTCCACTCAGATGAGGCAATATGTGATATCTTTAAGTATTATTCCAATCTTTATGCCTCACCCCTGGATACAGGTCTCCTAGGCAGGCTGTATTTGGATTCAGTGTCAGTACCCTTGATTTCACAAGAACAGCGAGACTATTTAAATTCCTCCTTACTGGAGGATGAGGTCACTCTAGTGATAGATCGAAGCCCATTATTTAAGGCTTTGGGGGTGGATGGATTTCGGGCAGAATTCTACAAACTTATGGGTGCAGAAGCGGTGGCTCGTCTTACCAACTTGTTTAATAAAATTGTGGATCAGGAAGGGTTGCCTTCGTTGTTAGAAATGGCACAGATAATTGTTTTGCTTAAACCAGAAAGAGATCCGACCCTACCGGAGTCCTACCACCCTATCACACTTCTGAACTATGAGGCTAAGCTTCTTGCGAAAATCATGGCAGATAGGCTGGCCCATATTCTACCTACAATCCTGCATGAAGCGCAAGTGGACTTTGTGAAGGGTTGCTCTGTTGCTAGGAATCTTTGAACTATTTTGGCCTCCTTGGAGTATAGGCAAAGGGTTGGCCTCCAGTCTATGCTTATTAGCTTGGAAGCTGAGAAGGCCTTTGTTCGGGTGCATTGGGACTTTCTGTTTGCTTCTTTGGCATCATATGGTTTTTCAGGATGATTTCTCTTGGTGATTTAAAGTGCTATATTCCTTACCCCAGGCACGAGTTTTGGTCAACGGGAGGGAGTCACCGGTTCTCCCCCTCCTTATTGTGCTCGCATTAGATCCACTGCTTAGAGAGATTGTGGCGAATCCGGAAATCAGGGGGGTGCAGATTGGTCCTCACTGTTTCAAGGTGGCAGCTTTTGCTGATATTTTGGCCCACATTACATACCCAGAGGATTCTCATGCGAGCACACTTTGTCAGCAGGTGCTGGAGCTAGAAGTGGCACTGAATGCTCTCCTCCATCAGCGAGTTCTTAAGTCACAGGTATATTATCGCTATATGCTGTATAGACATGTCAACAAAGCAGGGAGGCTGCTGGCTTGATTGGCCCAGCCCAAAGGGAGTCAACATAAAATCTTAACGCTTTGCGATGAGAGAGGAATTAGAGTCCACTCACACTATTTGGAAATATGGAGATTATGCAGGATTGCGTCTTAATTTTGAAAAATCAGAAGGTCTGCCATCATCCTTGCAGTTGCAGAACTCTTGGGGTACGGATTTTCCTTTGCGTTGGGCGGTTGATTAAAAGAATCAACCGCCCAACGCAAAGGAAAATCCGTACCCCAAGAGTTCTGCAAGGATGATGGCAGACCTTCTGATTTTTCAAAATTAAGACGCAATCCTGCATAATCTCCATATTCTTTTAAATATTTGGGGATCCGCCTAGAAATGGAGGTGAATCTAATGTACAAGCTCAATGTAGAGGTCCTAATTGGAGACACTCGGAGGAAAGTGGAGGGCTGGAGAGATCGCCCTTTGTCTTTGTTGGGGAGAGTTAAGCTTTTGAAAATTGACCAATTTCCCCGATGGTTGTATGTTATGCAGACCCTTCCTCTGATCTGAAGAAGATTAATAGACGCTGGGCGTATAAAAAACCAAAGTTACGGCTAGACGCTATGTCAGGGGATTGGAAAAGAGGGGGATTAGGACTTCCCAATTTAAAACATTACAATCGAGCATGTTTATTGCAGCACTTGGGAGATTGGTTCGGTCAGACACAATTTCATACGCCGGTGGAAATTGAGTGCTTGTTTTAAGCTCCATATAATTTTTACTCCTTGTTGCATCTCTCTAGAACACACACACCACACCATCTGAAAGAGAGTATGTTGCTGGGACCATTACAGGAGATGTGGAGGACCTTAGTGGGGAAGTTGGGAGGTAATGCCTACACATCTGACCAGTTATCTGTCCGAGGCAATGATGCATTTGAACTGGGTTGGGACAATGTTATTTTTAGGTGCTGGGAGGAAAGTGCTGTATCCCATCTGGAACATGTCCTAGACGGGGATGGTAAACTATACTACCATTTGAGTACCTCCAGGACCGAGTAGCGGATACATGGGGTAATCGCTTTGCATATGCACAACTTAAGCATTACGTTCTATCGCTGGAGACGTCTCTCCTGTGGAACCAACTGGGAGCCAGGATTCGAGATTTCTTTCAGGAGGCAATGGATTCAGATCTCTCGATTTCAAGATTGCATAAGATCTGGGTCAACTGGGATATTGACGGAGACTTTTTCTTATTGAAGGTTAGGTGGGCAGCAGATGGGGTATTCATACTTTGACTTCAGATGTGAGACTTAGAGAGTGTGGCTATAGAGTGATTTCAAGGGCTTACATGTGAAAATCACAATTGGCTCATGTGTAGGTGACCAGAGATTCTGGTTGCTCTAAGTGTGGGCATAGTTCTCATACTTTATACCATGCTCTCTGGGACTGCCCACGGATTCAGTTTTTCTGGAGTAGGATTGGGAGATTTTTATCGAGTATGGTGGAACATATAGGATTCAGGAGTCGTTCGAACAGTTTCTGCTTGATATACCTGGTGCTTATCATCCCCAGAATAAATCTGCTACTTTCTTGTGCCACATACTAACTTTGGTGGTTCGGAAAGTTATATTGCAATACTGGAAAATCATCAGATTCACCAGCCTTTTAGCACTGGAGGAATCAGGTACACCTTTTGGTCTCATGGGTAGGGTTACCATATGGCTCCAGAAAATGGAGGACGGATTGAGCCAGCCGGGTTTTACTTCCATTGCTTTCAATGGAAAGCAATGGAAGTAAAACCCGGCTGGCTCAATCTGTCCTCCTTTTTCTGGAGCCATATGGTAACCCTACGCATGGGAGGCCCGAGAGGCAAGGGGTTGCCCAAAGTATAGGCAGCTCTTTATGCAAATCTGGAACCCATATCTACAGATGTTGGGCCCTCGGGGACGTAGCCTCCTTGTTAACATGTTATAAGTCATGACTGCAATATCTCTAATCTAGACATGATTTGGCAGAAGGGGTTAGAGAGAGGTCTTTATTGGCCTCGGGTATTGGAGGTGTTCGTTGATCAAGTATGTTTGTCATATAGGTTGCTATTTTCACATGGTTTGGGGATTGGATTGGTATAGATATATTATACCACAGTTGCCCTCTTCTGTTATGTTGGAATATGCTGCTGGAAGGGGGGGCGGGATCTGGGAGAAACTATGGTGTTTAGGTTATGGAATTATCTTTTGTATTAGAAAATACTGCATGTTGTGATTGTTTCAGTATTTTCAATGAAAATGGTTTAAACATAATAAAGTTCTGAAAGCTAGTAAGTCCACCTGACATACCAGACTGAGTTTGGTTTAGCTATCTGCTTACCTACATAAGACTGTTAGCATGCAGCGATGACAGAATTCATTTTGTCACTTAACATTCTCCAAATGACTGTCTAGTTTATAAGTGCAAAGAAATTTGTCCACCAAGAAACTTGAGAATGAGGACTGAAAACTAAAAATCCAAGCAATCTTATTATACACAATGGATGTGAAAAACAATACCACCAAAATTTGTCACAGGGGTATTTACTCCTTAGCAATCACTTATCGCTGTGTTCTTATATTAAAGCTATGGCACTTCCTTTCAAAAGCTTCTCTCTCCTGGAATATCCCGTCTCCCTTAGTAACAGGACATCCTCCATATAGCTGTCCTTTCTTTCAATTAGTCTCTAAGGAGACCACTGCAAATAAAACTTCTTCTTTAAATTTCCTCTCCAACTGTTTTAATTTCCTTCCTATAAGCCTGTATTACATCACAGGTAAAGCTGGCATCATTCACTTCCTCTTGGAGACAAACAAATTTCTTCCCCCACTAAACTAGAAACTGTCACACGTATCATCGCTGGGTGTGACATGCTAATATCAGAAAAACTGTGTACAGAAAGGTACAATAAAAGATAGCACCTCTTATCATTAGAAGTTAAACACTAACATCAGTATGTCAGAAATCACAGAGATCATGACAACTGCAGAGAATGAAGAAGTTGTGCACTCCTATTTCCACAGTTAAAAAAGCTTGAAATTAACACTTTAGAGACAAGATGCACCTTCAGGACCTCCATACTTGTCCTGCTCTCATCTACACACCTGGCTCCCAGCCTGGGGCTGTTATGGGCAAGAGGAGAGGGAAGGTGAGAGAGTTTCCCTCGACCTCCCACCACTAATACTCTGATGAACGACACTGTTCAATTTTGGAGTTGCTGCAGGTCCTCCGCAAAACTCTTCCCCTTCTCTGGAGGTTGCTGCGTCAACTGGCAGCATAGACAGGGTGTCTCTAAGCTCTGTCGCGTGAACGTCTCCCCCGCAGACTGGAATTAGATCAGTTGTTGTCGAGCCTGCTTCCCTTACCTCGGTTAAGTTGAAAGGGAACTTGCAGAGAGAGAGAGATCTACTCTGGCTGAGACAGCCTTGGAGCCCGGAGCAGATTTGGTGCGGACTGCCTCAAAACTTTTTCCTGCTAATATTGTAAGTACTCTGGCTCAGGTTGTGAGCTGTCCCACTCCTGTTGCCACTTTACTTTTCGGGATTTTGAAAAACCAGCTGTTGTGTCTTTGGAAGAACTATGGGATATTGCATATGGTATGCATTCTTCTTTACGTTCTTTAAAAATGGAGAATTGTAAAGATATTAAGGTGATTTCTGAGGCTGTTTTGGTCCAAGCACAGGCCATGGTTCAGCAGTCTTCTTAACGGAATGCTTTGAAATCTAAAATTCAGACTTTAGATGACTCGAGTTCAGCTTCAGTAAAAGATAAACATTTTCTTCATGGACATTTGGAATACCTAGAGAACCAGGTTAGGAGGTGTAATTTGAGACTGCTCAGTTTCCCTAAGTCACCTTTAATTGCTCCTTTGGACATGGTTAAAAAAATATTTGGCAGAGACTCTTGGAATGGCTAGTGACTTTCTACCTTCTATAACATGGGTGCAATATATCTTGGCCCCAGGAGGAACATCAAGGGAACCTCTAGGAGTTACTATAGAAGAAAATTTGAATTAGACTGCCTTCCTACAATCTTCATTGGAAGTTGTTACTATGAGGACGACGATGGTGGTTACTTTTGCTTTGAAACCAGACCAGAATCCTGTTCTTTTAGACATTTGGATACACTGTTTTGGGTTCCAAAGTGAGGATATTTCCTGATTTAGAAAAAGAAATGTGGCGCAAGGCTTTCCTAGCCCGTCGGGCTAGGGTTCAGGCTTTAGGTGCCAACTTTGTTTTGCGATCTCCTTGTTTGTTTAATACATAGTAACATACATAGTAACATAGTAGATGACGGCAGAAAAAGACCTGCACGGTCCATCTAGTCTGCCCAACAAGATAAACTCATATGTGCTACTTTTTGTGTATACCTTACCTTGAATTGTATCTGCCATTGTCGGGGCACAGACCGTATCAGTCTGCCTAGCACTAGCCCCGCCTCCCCCCACCGGCTGTGCCACCCATTCTCGGCTAAGCTTCTGAGGATCCCTTCCTTCTGAACAGGATTCCTTTGTTTATCCCACGCATGTTTGAATTCCGTTACCGTTTTCATCTCCACCATCTCCCGCGGGAGGGCATTCCAATTATCCACCACTCCGTGAAAAAATACGTTCTGACATTTTTCCTGAGTCTGCCCCCCTTCAATCTCATTTCATGTCCTCTCGTTCTACCACATTCCCATCTCCGGAAAAGGTTCGTTTGCGGATTAATAACTTTCAAATATTTGAACGTCTGTATCATATCACCCCTGTTTCTCCTTTCCTCCAGGGTATACATGTTCAGGTCAGCAAATCTCTCCTCATACGTCTTGTAGCGCAAATCCCATACCATTTTTGTAGCTTTTTTTTTTTGCACTGCTTCTATTCTTTTTACATCCTTAGCAAGATACAGCCTCCAAAACTGAGCACAATACTCCAGATGGGGCCTCACCAACGACTTATACAAGGGCATTAAAACTTCTTTTCTTCTGCTGGTCACACCTCTCTCAATACAGCCTAGCAACCTTCTAGCTATATCCACCGTCTTGTCACTCTGTTTCATCGCCTTCAGATCCTCAGATACTATCACCCCAAGGTCCCTCTCCCCATCCGTACATATCAGACTCTCACCGCCTAACATGTACGTCTCCCGTGGATTTCTACTCCCTAAGTGCATCACTTTGCATTTCTTCGCATTGAATAGTTTTGGAGGGTAAAACTTATCAGTTTTTTTAACCACAGCAGTTGCATGATTTTCTTGTGGCTAAAGAAGAGGTTATTGTCAATGTATAACCCTGTGCATGCTGTTAGGCAGAGGCTGGGGTAGAGGTAGGATAGAAAAGATGTCTTGCTCGTTTTTCTTTAATTTGTTGTTGTTTTGTTTTGTTTTTTAAATCTATTTTCTAATTCTTGGATCTACCTTTTCCTTTTTTTGTGAATAGTATTCATTTATTTCCTCCGTTGTAATCTGAGTTAATATGTCAGTGGTTATTTTTGGATTGTAATTTTACTAGATTATCTTTTTGATGGATATGTAAAATTTGATAGAGGTTATAAATAATAATAATAAAAATAAAAAAACTTGAAGCAAGAAAAGCAAACACTACAGCAAAGGAGAAAAGTACAAGTGTGGAGAAAGAGAATATCAAGTACCAAGAAAGCAAATCAGAGACAAAGAAAATGTGACAAAAGATTTAGAAATTGTTCTAATTATATTGGGTGCAACCTACCTGATTAAAAAAATATTCCTAAGAGAATATGAGTTGCCATACTGGGACAAAGCAAAGGTCCATCAAGCCCAGTATCCTGTTTCCAACAGTGGTCAATCCAGGTCACCTGTCAAGATCCCACAACAATAAAACAGATTTTATACTGAAGCAAGCAGTGGATTTTTCCAAGACCATATTAATAATGGTTTATGGACTTTTCTTTTAGGAAATTATTCAAACCTTTTTTAAACTTTTCTAAGCTAACTGCTTTTACCACATTCTTTGGCACAAATTCCAGAGTTTAATTACACATTGAGTGAAGAAATATTTTCTCTGATTTGTTTTAAATTTGCTACTTAGCTTCATTACGTTCCCCCTAGAACTTTTATTTTTGGAAAGAGTAAACAAGTTCCATTGCACTCAGTATTTTACAGGGCTCATCTCCCCTCGGCTGTCTCTTCTCCAAGCTGAAAAGCCCTAGCTACTTTAGCCTTTCCTAATAGAGAAGTCATCCCATTCCTTTTATCATTTCCGTCACCCTTCTCTGTACCTGTTCTAATGCCGCTATATCTTTTGGGATGCTGTGACCAGAATTGCACACAGTATTCAAGGTGCATGGAGCGATATAAAGACATTATAACATTCTCATTTTTGTTTTCCATTCATTTCCTAATACCTGCATCAATATGTTGCCTAGGCATGTTACACCTTATGAACTCCAGGAGCCAGCTCTCCTTGGAATAATTGTGTTGAGAATGAGATGAGCATTAGCAATGAGTCTGAGAGGTTCAGATCATCTCCAACATACCCTAATACAGGGGTGAGGTTTATTCCTGTCGCGGCATGCACAAAAGTAACCCATCTGGAGATGATATCCTAAGGACTGGCCCTTAACTCCCTGCATGAACACAATTTTGGTCTCCAGTTTCTGTGACTCAGATACTCAAACTCTCTATGATGGGAGGAAAAACACGTATAGGTTTTGGGATCCTATTTTTCACAGGGAGTCGTTTTGATTAACTGATGTCATTTTAAGTTACCTATATATGAATAGAACTCTGTATACTGAATTCAGTATACCACAGTGTCTCCTGTGTCACTTCAGAAACAGCTAGAAATTGTCAACCTCTAGGTTACAATAAACATACTTCATCTACAACAGGGGGTTCTTAACCTTTTTTGATTCCTATGCCCCTTTAACTGAACAATGAAATCCTCGCAACCCCTTGCTAAACCACTGGCCACTAGTGACTACTGATAGCTACATATGTCACTGTTAGCCACTAACTATTATCATGCTGCTATAATATCTAAAGCTGTCCTAATAACTGCCTTTATTTTGTCTAAAAGTTTCATATAGCCTCAGATTTCAAGACCCTTCTCTGCGACTCATTTGACCTCTTCCTGCACAGGATTACTGGTTAAGAACACCTGATCTACAAATACTATAACCTGCTTTCACAAATGAGCACGTAAACTCAGAAGTATCTACAATTTCTTTCTCATTTGTTTAGTGGCAATCTGCTGGAACGTTTATGAACTACATGCTTATTCTACTGTTCTTTTAAACTTTTAATATGTAACAGTTCTTATTTCTCTTATTTTTCTGAATAGATTGTGTGTGGTACTTCTATTTTATTTGTATTGTAAACTGCTTGTGTACTCATCAAATGGCAGTATATTAAGCTAAATAAGCCATAAATATCCATACAATGCAGTAGAACTTCTACTCCACTACTTGCTAACAGGCTTAGTGCGGATTACAAAAGAGTTTTAAATAATATGAATTAGAGGAAATTCTAGAAATAAAGAACATATCATCTATATAATTCCAGGACTCAACTGTCCATGTTTCCAAGACCTGTCAGCGTTGACGCTGTCAAAATGTAAAGAGATGAAGCCAGTTCTTGAAGCTCTGATAAAAGAAGATTGCATACTATTGGTCCTTCCATTTTACAATAACTTTTATTTATGTAGGGAAAGCACATCGAGTAAAAACGCCAGCTGAGATGATCTTGAAGGGGTCCACTGGAATTTCCTTTCAAACAGATACCTCTGCCTCCACAGTAGCTTCTGCCACTTGAGTCAAACCTCAGCAGTGGCAGAGAGTCACTGACAAGTCCAAAAGATCCAGACATGTTCCATTGGAAGGGTCAGCTTGACTGCTGTGCCTTTACTTAGACTCAATTGCTGCTGCCTGATTTTCTAATTTATATTCTTTTTATGGCAATTGTAATACTATAATTGTTTCCTGTATGCAGTAGGATATGTCATGTATTACTTATGTTCTCCGAGGACAAGCAGGCTGCTTATTCTCACATGTGGCTCGACGTCCACCCGGGAACCAGCATTTTGCCATAGCAAAGACAAAAAACTTTGCTAGAGTCTTCTGACGCGCGTGTGTCTCAATTAAATCAAAAAACATAACAAATAACAATATCGACTCCAAAGGGGAGGTGGGAGGGATTGTGAGAATAATCAGCCAGCTGTCCTCAGAGAATACCTGCTACAGGTAAGTATCTTTGCTTTCTCCGAGGACAAGCAGGCTGCTTATTCTCACACGTGGGGTATCCCTATCATCCAGGGTCACTCAAAACAATAAACATAGGTCAATTGGGCCTCACAACGGCAAGGACATAACATAGGTTAACCTGAAACTATATACAGCTAGCTGAGAGTGCAGCCTGGAACAGAATAAAACGGGCCTGGGGGGGGGGGGGGGGTGGAGTTGGATTCTAAACCCCAAACAGATTCTGCAGCACTGACTGCCCAAACCAACTGTCGTGTCGGGTATCCTGCTGAAGGCAATAGTGAGATGTGAATGTGTGGACTGAAGACCATGTTGCAGCTTTGCAAATCTCTTCAATGAAGGCTGACGTTAAGTGAGCCACCGACGCAGCCATGGCTGTAACATTATGAGCCGTGACATGACCCTCCAGAGTCAGCCCAGCTTGGGCATAAGTGAAGGAAATGCAATCTGCTAGCCAATTGGATATTGTGCATTTTCCAGTGGCGATTCCCCTCCTCTTGGGTGGTGATATGTTAGCCTTATTAAAGAGTTCCTTTAAATTTAAGAGAGTGGACTCTAAAATAAAGTATCTGGAGTACATCTTACAGCAGATTGGCTTTGTTTCAAGCTAATTATCCTGCTTTGTTCCAGGCAATACAATTGGACCTTGATCATTGGCATCACTTGCCACTTCCTTGGTTTGGCTGTATGGCTACATTCAAAAAAAATATTTTACCAAGATTACTGTATCTGTATCAAATTTTGCCTGTCTTGATCCCATTAACTATTTTGTGTCATATTTGTAGAATTGTTTAATTTGTTTTATATAGAACAATAAATACCCTGATTATCCAGAAGCATTCTTTATAGAGATAGGCTGCTGAGAAGTTTCAAGCGCATCCACATAAGTTGTGGATTGTGGTGGAGCAAACTTGTTAAACCCATATGTATGGATATATCAATGGGACCTTCTGTTTACCGCCGGGTAAACACCACGTGGTAGAAAGTAGATCAAAAATTTTTTTTACTATATGTTTTCGGTGCACGCCAAATTCAGAATTACCATCTGGGGCATGTGGTAGCCGTGCGGTAATGCCGATTTGGTATGCGCTGGACACACATAGGTCCTTACGCACCTTTGTGAAAGGGCCCTTGAATTACTTAAGTCCATCAGTAAGTTTTCATTTTTCTTATAGCGCATAAGCTGCAATGTTAGCTGATTTGTTTTTACTTTGTTTGTAGATGGTCCTGTTTTGAAGTCCATGTGGCAGTGGATACAGAATCACAAACTGGTGGCCATCATTGGATAGACCAGTGGAAAATAGCAGTCAAGTTCCTTTATTAAGTTAATATTATAAACATTATTGACTTGACAATTATCAATATTAAAAAGAAATATAGGAGTGTTTTATATGCTGCTAATTAAATAAGTAAGCACAAAAATAATCTTAGTGCTTGTATAAATACACAGAGTACATACACAAATTTTATACGTTTGCAGCAATGTAAAATTTTTGCATGTGAATTACATGCTGTTGGAGCTGGTTCTGGGTGTCTGTTTTTATGAAAGTGAATAGGTGCTCAAGTTGTTGCTATAAAATCGGCTTAAACGAGGCACCTTTTTGGACTTTCCACATAGGCATCCTGTTATAAAATGACCCTCTTAAAGAGTAATGTTAGAACTGGCATGGAAGTGGATGTGGCAAGGATAAATATAGGTAACAGTAGCTTTCAAAAGGGAAGGTACAAAAATATTTTTCCTTTTATAATTGCTGTTTGCATATGTATCTAATATGCATATATTCGTGTCTGCTCTGGACCAAATGTAAATGTGTATAAATCTCAGCAAACACACATGTGCTGGAGATGAAAATGGTAATGGAATTCAAACATACATGGGATAAACACAAAGGAATCCTGTTTAGAAGGAATGGATCCACAGAATCTTAGTGGAGATTGGGTGGCAGTGCTGGTAATTGGGAAGCAAAACCAGTGCTGGGTAGACTTCTACGGTCTACGCCCTGATCGTGACTGAATAGATATGAATTGGCTTGAGTGTAAATTTTAAGGGACTTCGACGTTAGATTCAGAACTTTTAGTACAAGAAGAGTGCTGGACAGACTTCTATGGTCTGTGCCATGAGAATGGCAAGGACAAATCACACTCGGATATACATATACATATATGGAGGAGTGGCCTAGTGGTTAGAGCACTTGTCTTGCAATCCAGAGGTGGCCGGTTCAAATCCCACTGCTGCTCCTTGTGATCTTGGGCAAGTCACTTAACCCTCCATTGCCTCAGGTACAAACTTTTATTGTGAGCCCTCCTGGGACAGAGAAATATCCAGAGTACTTGAGTGTAACTCACCTTGAGCTACTACTGAAAAAGGTGTGAGCAAAAAATCTAAATAAATAAAAATAAATATAAAGTATCACGTACCATGTAAAATGAGTTTCTCCGAGGACAAGCAGGCTGCTTGTTCTCACTGATGGGTTGATGTCCAACGGCAGCCCCAGGTCCAGAATTCTTCCTAGCAACAAAGTTTGCTAGAGCCCTCGTGCGCACAAGTGCGGCCATCTTCCTGCCCTTCACGCGAACGTGCCCCTCAGGGCGGCTGTTTTACGGTCGCTCTGCGCCTCAGGAGAGAGCCCTTTACAATTTTTCGCCTTTTTCTCTGTTTTTCGCGAGTACGCTCGTTTGTTTAAAAAAAGAAAAAAGTTACACTTCCTTCCTTTCTAGTTTCAGGCAGCTGAAGGCGTGTCGTAAATTCCTGTCCAGGAGTGCTTATGACACTTTTGATGTTGCGTCTAGGGCCGCTGCTCAAGGTATAGTGATGCACAGACTCTCATGGCTGCGTGCCTCTGACCTGGAGAATCGAGTCCAGCAGCGGATTGCCGACGCTCCTTGCCGGTGGGATAACATTTTTGGCGAGAAGGTCGAGCAGGTGGTAGAACAACTCCATCAGCGGGACACCGCATTCGACCAACTCTCCCACCGGACACCTTCAGCATCTACTTCTTCAGGTAGACGTTTTTACGGGGGTCAGAGGAATGCTCCCTAAGCTTACAATAAGTGCAGGTACAATCCTCCTTGCCGCCAGCCTGCTCAGGCTAAGTCCCAGCGCACTCGTTCACGTCAACAGCGTGCGCCTCAACAGGCCCCTGCAGCTCACCAGCAAAAGCAAGGGACGGGCTTTTGACTGGCTCCAGGCGCGCATAACCGACATAAACGTATCTGTGCCAGACGATCTACCGGTTGGGGGGGGAGGTTAAAATTTTTTCACCAAAGGCGGCCTCTTGTAACCTCCGATCAGTGGGTTCTCCAAATAGTCCGGCTAGGATACTCCCTCAATTTGATCTCCAAACCCCCAAATTGTCCACCAGGAGCTCAGTCCTTCAGCTTCCAGCACAGGTAGGTACTCGCAGAGGAATTCTCCGCCCTTCTCAACACCAGTGCGGTTGAACCCGTTCCACCGGGGCAAGAAGGGCTGGGATTCTATTCCAGGTACTTCCTTGTGCAAAAGAAAACAGGGGGGATGCGTCCCATCCTAGACCTAAGGGCCCTGAACAAATATCTAATTCGAGAAAAGTTCAAGATGCTTTCCCTGGGCACCCTTCTTCCCATGATTCAGGAAAACGATTGGCTATGCTCTTTGGACTTTGAAGGATGCTTATACAGACATCCCGATACTGCCAGCTCACCGACAGTATCTTTGATTCCGTCTGGGGACACAGCACTTTCGGTATTGTGTACTGCCTTTTGGGCTCGCCTCCGCGCCCCGGGTGTTCACCAAATGCCTGGCAGTAGTGGCAGTGTCTCTACGCATGCTGGGAGTGCATGTCTTCCCTTATCTCGACGATTGACTGGTGAAGAGCACTTCCGAGGCAGGAGCTCAGCAGTCTATGCAGATGACTATTCAACTCCTGGAGCTGCTCGGGTTTGTTATAAATTACCCAAAGTCCCATCTTCTTCCAGTTCAACAACTAGAATTCATAGGAGCTCTGCTGGACTCCAAGACAGCTCACACCTACCTCCCTGAAGCAAGGGTAGACAATCTTCTGGCCCTCGTTTCTTGGGTCTCAGCAGATCACAGCTCGGCAGATGTTGAGATTGCTGGGGCCATATGGCCTCCACAGTTCATGTGACTCCCATGGCCCGCCTTCACATGAGATCGGCTCAATGGACCCTAGCTTCCCAGTGGTATCAGGCTGTGGGGGATCTAGAGGATGTTATCCAGCTGTCAACAGTGTTTCTCAATTCCCTGTATTGGTGGACAATCCGATCCAATTTGACTGTGGGACGTCCTTTTCAAATTCCTCAGCCACAAAAGGTGCTGACGACAGATGTGTCTCTTCTGGGGTGGGGAGCTCATGTCAATGGGCTCCACACTCAAGGAGTTTGGTCCCTCCAGGAAACCGGTCTTCAGGTCAACCTCCTGGAGTTGAGAGCGGTCTGCAACGCGCTGAAGGCTTTCAGAGATCGGCTGTCCAATCAAATTCTTCAAATTCAGACATCAACAAGCAGGGGGGCACCGGATCTCGCCCCCTGTGTCAGGAAGCCGTTCAGATGTGGCTTTTGGCTCGCTGGCATGACATGTTTCTCCAAGCCAACTATCTGGCAGGCGTAAACAACAGTCTGACTGACAGGTTGAGCAGGATAATGCAACCTCACGAGTGGTCGCCCAGCGCGGGCATGGTACGCAAGATATTCCGAGCGTGGGGTACCCCCTTGGTGGATCTTTTTGCCACTCAGGCCAATCACAAGGTCCCTCAGTTCTGTTCCAGACTTCAGGCCCATGGCCGGCTAGCGTCAGATGCCTTTCTCCTACATTGGGGCAAGGGTCTCCTGTATGCATATCCTCCCATACCTTTGGTGGGGAAGACTTTGCTGAAACTCAAGCAGGATCATGGAACTATGATTCTGATCGCTCCCTTCTGGCCGCGTCAGATTTGGTTCCCACTTCTTCTGCAGTTGTCCTCCGAAGAACCGTGGAGATTGGAGTGTTTTCCAACCCTCATCACTCAGAACGCGGGGGAGCTTCTGCATCCCAACCTCCGGTCCCTGGGTCTCACGGCCTGGATGTTGAGAGCATAGACTTTGCCTCCTTGGGTCTGTCGGAGGGTGTCTCCCAAGTCTTGCTTGCTTCCAGGAAAGATTCCACTAAAAAGAGTTACTCTTTTATGTTTCAATCATTTTTATTAAAGTTTACACAATCAGCTGTTACATTTCACATTGCATAATTGTTTCCACAATTACTGTTGACATACCATCGTATTTGTATTTTATTTTTTATTCCCCCCTAGACTACTCCTCTTCCCCTCCCCATTCCTTATCCCCCTTCCTCATCCCCCTTCCTCCCCCCCTTCTATGCCCAATAACAAGCAGAGGCAGCGGGAGCAGCAGCATCTAGGATTATAGGTTCAGTATCTGGCTCCGGGCTGTGGGGTCAAAGTTTCCCAAAAGGGTGCCCATCTGCATTCAAATTGTTTCCTCAGCTGAGGCTGATTCCGCACTTCCAATGCTCTGTACGTAAAAGCATGAGCATTTGAGTTCACCAGTATTGCATTGATGGTGGTTTATTCCCCAGCCACTCCTGTAAAATGGCTTTTTTTGCTACCACTGTAGCTCTTTTTACAAAGTCTGTAAATCCTTTTGGCGTTGGCTTGCTTAGCCTTGGATGTCCAAAAAGCATCTCTTGATCATAGTTCCATCTTCAAGACCATAGCTCTGTTACTTGCCTTAGGATGCTTCTCCAAAACCAGGCTACTCTTGGACAAGTCCAAAACATATGAGCCAACGTGACCCCTTCTTGATGGCACTTCCCACATGCTCCATCCGGTGATGCTTCCATATGGAACGCTCTTCTAGGTGCCACGTAAATCCTTAATGTGAATTTATATTGCAGTTCCCAGTGCTCTACCAGTTTTGTAGTCTGCCAGAGTGCCCGCACATGGTCCTTGAACATAGTCTCTGTTATCTGGCTTCCCAGATCTTGGCTCCATTTTGCCGCATAGTCTGGTTCTGGCATTGTATCTCGGATGTGGCGGTGGTGGTAGGCCATTGGTACTTTCAATTGCGCCCCCAGCGATATGACAGATGCCAGTTCCTCCCTCACGTCCTTGGTGAGGTCTGTCCAAGGCAAACTGGATACATAGTGTCTTAGCTAATAGTAATGGAAATAGTCCGCTGTACTTATTTTGAACTGGGCTCTCAATTCTGAGAACATTCTGATATGTCCTTCGTCTGTGAGCACATGATGCAGATATTCTATCACCTTTTCCTTCCATTTTGTTGAATACTGCATAGCTTCTCCCAGGTTCAAAACCTTGGTTACCACAGATTGACAGATAGGGGGTAGCTTTCGGCGAGAAACCATGCATGCGACAGATCCATTTCCACACTGCTATCATCGTAGGCAAAATATGTGACTTCTGCAGGACTTCTGGGGGGTGGTGCTTGCTACCATGCAGAAATCCTGTAAAGTTGTCCAAGCCAAACAGGCTTAGTTCCATATGGGTAGCTGAATATTCACTTGTTTTTCTAAACCAGTCATTTACGTGTCTGATTCCACAGGCTACCGTTAAATATCGCAAACTCAGGAGGCCCAGGCCCCCGTATTCTCTTGGGATCTGCAGTATCCGCATGGCAATTTTCGCTTTCTTTCCAAAGAAATTTCTGCAATAGTTTATTTATTTGCCGTTCCACTTTCCTTGGAAGGTAGAGTGGGAGTGTTTGAAACACATACAGCCATCTAGGCACGATCATCAAGTTGTATAATGCTATTCTGCCAAGCAAAGAGAGCGGCAGAGGTTGCCACAAATTCAGTTTGTCCGCCATATCCTCCAGTAGCCTGTTCACATTTTGGGCACACACTTGAGCTAGGTTCTGGGGGATTTGGACTCCTAAGTACTTGATCGCATCTTCAGATTCCTTCACTCCCAACTCTTCTAGCCCTGTGTCTCCCACCCCCGGAGAGATGGTGAGCCAATGTGATTTGTATGCATTTATTTTGAACCCTGAAAGAACACTGTATTGTTCTATCTGTGCCCAGAGCTGCTTCAACGAATTCTGGGGGTCTCTCATCACCACCAACAAATCATCTGCAAATACCAGAGTCTACACTACCTCTCCGCCCACCTCCAGGCCCTTTATCTGCTCATCTTTCTTTAGAGTGCGAAGCAGAGGCTCAATAGACAACAAAAACAGTAGGGGTGAAAGGGGGCATCCTTGACGAGTACCCCACCCTATGTCTATAGGGTCCGTTCGCACTCCATTGATTAATACAGACTCAGAAGGCTTAGTGTATAGCGTTTGCACGGCCTGTAGATACTAGCCATCCATCCCTGTATATGTTAACACTCCAAACAGGAATTCCTATCCTATTTTGTCAAATGCCTTTTTGGCATCGAGACTTAGGAGGATTGCTGGTATTTGATTAACTTGACTGTTGCTCATTGCCATCAGCAGTTTACGCACATTAGTGGAGGAATGACTGCCTTTCACAAATTCCACTTGCTCAGGCTCTATTATATCTGGTAAATATTTGGCCAACCTGGTGGCCAGTATTTTTGCCAGTATTTTGATATCAACATTCAAGAATGAGATGGGCTGGTAGTCTTCAGGTTTATCCCCTTCTTTCCCTGGCTTGGGCAGTAGCGTTATCAGTGCCATGTTATTATGTCTGGGAAACCTGCCTGTCTCCACTGCTTCCTCAAGATAAGCATGCAGCGCTAGTAATGCTTTCTGGGGTATCATATTATAGAACTCTCCCGTAAACCCATCTGGACCTGGGGCAGAGTGGAGAGGCAAGGTTTTAATGGTAGCTTGGAGCTCTTTGCCAGTGATTGGCCCATTTAGAGTCTGCAGTGCTGGTGGAGAGAATTTTGGTATCTTTGAGGCTTCTAAATATCTTATAAGGGATTCTTTATCTATTCCTTTATACTTTTGGTATATTTGGCTGAAATGTTCTCAGAATAGTTTTGCTATTGTTTCGCTTTTCGTATGTATTTGACCCCTCTCGTCCTTTATGGCTGATATCACTCTATTTCTTTCCTCCCCATGTTTTAACCACTCGGGCAAGCAGGGTCCCTGGTTTATTTCCAAATCTTTGCAGCCTGTACTTATAATATATAGCCCCTTTAAGTGCTCTTTCCTGCAGCAAGGAATTAAGTGCCACTTGTGCAGCTTGTAGCTGCTCCCTATGTTCCTTAGTTGGGGTTTGAGTGTATTGGCGTTTAGCTCTCCTTGCCCGTGTTTCTAGCCGCACTATAGCTGCTGTTAGCTTTCTTTTCCGCGCACAAACATATGCTATTATATCTCCTCTCAGTACCGCTTTTGTTGTTGGCCAATACAACTCGGCATTTTGTTAATTTTGCTTATTATAACTGGCAAATTCCTCCCATTTTTTGTTCACATATGCTTAGAAATCTGCATCGGCCGCCAGATAGGTTGGGAATCTCCACCCTGCTTGTTCCTGGTGAAACTGTCCTGCCTCCAAGTCTATCCATACCATTGCGTGGTTGGATACTTCTTCAGGCCCTATTTCCACTGCGTAAACTTTTTGAAATAGTTTTTGCCCTACTAAAATGTAATCAATTCGAGAGAGGGTGCCATGGGCTCTCGAGACATATGTGAAGTCTTTCTCCAGAATGCAGGACGGTCCAGGCATCCACTGTATTTGTTACTTCCATAAAACAAGAGAGTGCTCTAGCTCTGGGGCCCCCTCTATGAGCTTTACGCGGCTCTGAGCAATCTAACTAGGGGTCTGCCACCATGTTCAAGTCTCCCATTATCAGCCGTTGTAAGCTGGAGTACTGATTACAGTGCTGAATTAATTCTTGGTAAAATCTTTGGTCATAGGTGTTGGGCCCATACACTGCCACTACTACTAAGTCCAGGCCCTGAAGCCACATGCGCACTAACACATAGCGGCCCTCAGGATCCTGTATTAACAGTTTCGTTTTTGCTGCTAGGCCTTTTCGCACTAAAATAGCTACTCCCCCATGTCTCCCTTCTGATGAAGCTGCATGCACCTCCCCCACCCAATCTCTGGCTAGTTTTTGGTGCTCTTCTGCTGTGAGTCGTGTCTCTTGCAGACAGGCTACATCCGCCTTGTGCCTTTTAAGTGCTGTTAAGATTTTGTTTCTTTTAATTGGTGATGAGAAACCCCCCACGTTCCATGTAATGAATCTCGTTGTGTTAAGTTGGGTCATAATGTTGTGAAATTATTCTCCTTCTACAGTTAAACTTAACAATATGAGGTCTGGGCGCCCAGCTCCACCCATTCCCCCTACTCTCCCTTCTACCTCTACTCCTTCCCCTCTGCTCACTAGTTCCATTAGCACCAGCCCCCAAAACATTCATAAGTGTGAATTCCTCCCCATCCTGACCCAATCCACCTGCTATACCTGCCCCTCCCCTCCCCCCTCTCCCATCCCTCCCTCCCCCCCTCTTCTTCCCCTCTCCCCAATTGAACCCTTGTCTTTATCCAACTCCTAACAAGATAGATATTGAGATCACATACATTTTGCCAGGGACCTCCGCGCCCTATCAATAACAAATGTATTCAAACCTACTTTATAACCTAATTGGGTTTCATACCAGCAGTAACAAACAACAATTTTATCGTTTCACTGACATTCTCAGTATACTTCCACCTCACGACACATGTCCCAATTCAGTCTGATGGCTTCTCATCCGGAAGACTGTTCAATATTTTAGCCATGCCAGCCTTCGCTTTCTCTGCGCATTCAAAAGTTTGCCAATGTCCGTTCTGCATTACTTTCAGTGTGGCAGGATATAATAACATACATCTGATATTTTTATCATACAGCTGCCGGCACAATGGTGTGAACTGTCACCTTCTTTCTTGCAAAGCAGACGAGTAATCCTGAAAAATGTGCACCTTGTGGCCTTCATAATGCACAGTGTCCCGCTTCGCTCTGTAGCCACATAAAATTTCAGCCTTATGAATATAATTGTGTAGCTTAATAAGCACTGCTCTTGGAGCGGCGCAACCATCTTGCTTCTTGCCCATGCGGTGCGCCCATTCAAGGCACAACGGTCCCACGCTATCTGATAGGGCAAACTCTTTTTTCAGCCAAGTTTCCATTATAGTTGAAAGGACCGCATCCCCGATCATTTCTGGTATTCCAATGAGTCTTAAATTAGATCTCCGAGAGTGGTTTTCGAGGTCGTCCACCTTTTCCAACAACATCTTCACTGTGTTGGCCATCTTGCCCCGCTCTTCCGCTGCCGATGGGCCCGTGTCTTCCAGAGATGAAACCCTCTGCTCCAGATCTCCCGTCCGCTTCCCCAGATCAGCCAACAGGGTCTCAAATGCAGACAGCTGCTCTGACAATTTTCCAAACTTAGGTTCTAAAGCCGTTGTCACTGCCAGGGTTAACTGCTGCAGTTGCTCTGTCGAGAAGGCCTGCTTTTCTGGTTGCTGCTTCATCTCCATAGTGCCGGTCTGTTTGTTTCTCTTTCTCCTGCTTAATTCCTTTCCCCACCATACTGCTCGGCGATGATGCCAAGTATCTGTCCATTGAGCAGGGATTTACAGCAACAAAGAGCTCAGTGGGAGCTAAAGTAGGCTAATTATAGCTATCAAGGTGCCCGAAGGTCCCGGAGAGCAAAGAAAACCGTCTTGCTCTCTCAAGGCATCACATGATCTCTAGAATTACTCTTTTAAATGGAGGAGGTTTGCCATCTGGTGTGACAGCAAGGCCCTAGACCCTCGCTCTTGTCCTACACAGACCCTGCTTGAATACCTTCTGCACTTGTCTGAGTCTGGTCTTAAGATCAACTCCGTAAGAGTTCATCTTAGTGCAATTAGTGCTTACCATTACTATGTAGAAGGTAAGCCTATCTCTGGACAGCCTTTAGTTCGCTTCATGAGAGGTTTGCTTTTGTCAAAGCCCACTGTCAAACCTCCACTAGTGTCATGGGATCTCAATGTCATTCTCACCCAGCTGATGAAATCTCCTTTTGAGCCACTGAATTCCTGCCATCTGAAGTACTTGACCTGGAAGGTCATTTTCTTGGTGGCTGTTACTTCAGCTCGTTGAGTCAGTGAGCTCCAAGCCTTGGTAGCCCATGCTCCATATACTAAATTTCATCATAACAGAGTAGTCCTCTGCACTCACCCTAAGTTCTTGCCCAAGGTGGTGTCAGAGTTCCATCTGAACCAGTCAGTTGTCTTGCCAACATTCTTCCCCCGTCCTCATACCTGCCCTGCTGAACATCAGTTGCACACATTGGACTGCAAGCGAGCAACTACTACTACTACTATTTAGCATTTCTATAGCGCTACAAGGCATACGCAGCGCTGTACAAACATAGAAGAAAGACAGTCCCTGCTCAAAGAGCTTACAATCTAATAGACAAAAAATAAAATAAGTAAGCAAATCAAATCAATTAATGTGAACGGGAAGGAAGAGAGGAGGGTAGGTGGAGGCGAGTGGTTACAAGTCAAAAGCAATGTTAAAGAGGTGGGTTTTCAGTCTAGATTTAAAGGTGGCCAAGGATGGGGCAAGACGTAGGGGCTCAGGAAGTTTATTCCAGGCGTAGGGTGCAGCGAGACAGAAGGCGCGAAGTCTGGAGTTGGCAGTAGTGGAGAAGGGAACAGATAAGAAGGATTTATCCATGGAGCGGAGTGCACGGGAAGGGGTGTAGGGAAGGACGAGTGTGGAGAGATACTGGGGAGCAGCAGAGTGAGTACATTATAGGTTAGTAGAAGAAGTTTGAACAGGATGCGAAGACGGATAGGGAGCCAGTGAAGGGTCTTGAGGAGAGGGGTAGTATGAGTAAAGCGACCCTGGCGGAAGATGAGACGGGCAGCAGAGTTTTGAACTGACTGGAGAGGGGAGAGGTGACTAAGTGGGAGGCCAGCAAGAAGCAGATTGCAGTAGTCTAAACGAGAGGTGACAAGGGTGTGGATGAGGGTTTTGGTAGAGTGCTCGGAAAGAAAGGGGCGGATTTTACGGATGTTGTAAAGAAAGAAACGACAGGTCTTGGCGGTCTGCTGGATATGAGCAGAGAAGGAGAGAGAAGAGTCAAAGATGACCCCAAGGTTTCGAGCTGAGGAGACAGGGAGAATGAGAGAGCCATCAACAGAAATAGAAAACGGGGGGAGCGGGGAGGTGGGTTTGGGGGGGAAAATGAGAAGCTCGGTTTTGGTCATATTTAATTTCAGGTGGCGTTGAGACATCCAGGCAGCAATGTCAGACAAGCACGCTGAAACTTTGGTTTGGATGCAAGGTGAGATATCAGGGGTAGAAAGGTAGATTTGGGAGTCATCAGCATAGAGGTGGTAGGAAAAGCCATGGGATGAGATTAATGAACCAAGGGAAGAAGTGTAGATAGAAAAGAGGAGGGGACCAAGAACAGAACCCTGGGGTACGCCGACAGGCAGAGGGATAGAAGTAGAAGAGGATCCACCAGAGTGAACACTAAAGGTGCGGAGGGAGAGGTAGGAAGAGAACCAGGAAAGGACAGAGCCCTGGAATCCAAGTGAGGACAGGGTATCGAGAAGTATGCTGTGATCGACAGTGTCAAAAGCAGCGGAAAGATCAAGAAGAATGAGGATGGAATATTGACCTCTGGATTTAGCCAGTAATAGGTCATTGGAGACTTTAGTAAGCGCAGTTTCGGTTGAGTGGAGAGGGCGAAAACCAGATTGTAATGGGTCAAGAATAGCATGTGAGGAGAGAAAATCAAGGCAGCGGCGGTGAACAGCACGTTCAAGTAATTTGGAGAGAAAAGGAAGGAGGGAGATGGGTCGGTAATTAGAGGGACAAGTAGGGTCAAGTGAAGGCTTCTTAAGGAGAGGTGAGGTGTGACCACAGCATGTTTAAAGGCAGCAGGGACAGTCGCAGTGGAAAGTGAGAGGTTGAGAATGTGACAGATAAAAGGAATAAGAGTAGGAGAGATGGCATTAAGAAGGTGGGTGGGAATGGGATCAGAGGAACAGGTGGTACATTTTGAGGAAGAAAGGAGAAGTGTAGTTTCCTCAATAGTAACTTCAGGAAAGGAGGAAAGGGAATGAGGGGAAGGAGAGAGAGGGGAACGGACTAGTGGAGGGAGAGCTGGTGAGGTAGAGAAAGCAAGGTTTATCTTTTGAACCTTGTTGTGAAAGAATTCAGCAAGGGTCTGAGGAGATAGTGAAGGGGGAGTTGGGGGAGGGGGCACCTTGAGGAGAGAGTTCAATGTGGTGAAGAGAAGTCGAGGATTAGAGCCAAGAGAGTTGGTCAGTTGGATATAATAATCCTGTTTGGCACGTAAAAGAGCAGATTGGAAGGAGGTCAGCATGAACTTAAAGTGTAAGAAATCAGCAAGGGCCCGAGATTTCCGCCAGAGGCGTTCGGCGGAGCGGGTACAGGAACGTAGGTAGCGGATATTAGAAGTCAGCCAAGGTTGGGGTTTTGTACGCCTTACAGGGCGGGTCATCAAAGGTGCAAGAGTGTCTAAGGCAGAGGATAGAGTATTGTTGTAAGAAGAAACAGCCTCGTTGACAGACGTGGATGGTGCCACAGTAGAGAGGAGGTTTGAAACATGGGAGGATAGAGATGAAGGGTCAATGTCGTGAAGATTCCTAGATAAATTAGATAGGATAGGACGGGACTGGGAGGGAGGAGATTTAAGTGTGAAAGTTATAAGATGGTGATCAGAGAGGGGAAGATCGGAGGCAAGGAAACTAGAGGGTGAACAGTTGGAGGAGAAGATGAGATCTAGACAGTGACCATTTTGATGAGTGGGGGAGGTGGAGCATAGTTGGAGATTAAAGGACGACGTTAAAGCGAGTAACTTGGAGATATAAGAGTTGGAAGGATCATTAGCAGGAATATTAAAGTCACCAAGGATGAGAGAGGGGGAGGAAGGATCATGGAAGAAGGCAAGCCAGGCATCAAAGTCACTGAGAAAGGATGAAAGGGACTTATCAGGGGGACGATAAATGACCGCTATTCGAAGAGGCAGAGGAGAGAAAAGGCGGATAGAGTGGACTTCAAAGGAGGAAAAACAGTGAGATTGAGGTGGAAGAAGGGGTTGAAACCTGGAGGAGGGAGAGAGAAGTAGTCCAACACCGCCCCCACGGCCAGCAGGGCGAGGAGTATGTGAAAATAGATAACCGCCATGGCACAGGGCTGCGACTGAAGCAGAGTCATCAGGGCAGAGCCAGGTTTCTGTTATGGCGAGCAGATGGAGGTGACGCGAGATAAAGAGGTCCTGGATATAGGGGAGTTTGTTACAGATAGAGCGGGCATTCCATAGGGCGCAAGAGAAGGGCAGAGAAGAGGAGGGGAGTAGAGGAATAGAGATGAGGTTAGAGAGGTCACGGTGAGATCTGTAGAGTTTGGATAATAGTTGGTGAGGAGGGCCAGGATTGGGATTGATGTCACCAGCTGAGAGTAAGAGAAGGAGTAAAGAGAGCGGAGGAGAGTAGGAGAGGTGTGGCCACGAAGGCGTCGAAGGCGAGAGGTATTTAGGTGGAATGGGGAAGGCAAAATGGAGGGAAGAAAGAGACGGAGATTAAAAGCCAAAAAGGAGGAAGAGGGTAGGAGAGAAGGTGAGGTGATGAAGTCAATGGATGGGAAGTGAGTTCCTGTAGCGGAGAGAGGTAGGGGGTGAGGGAAAAGATTAGGAAGGGACAGAGCTAGGAAGAGAATGTGAATAGGGCCATAAACGATTAAGGTACTTTAGCAACTGGAAAAAGATTAGATACAAAGAGAAAAATGCCCCGCGCGCCGTTAGGCGCGCGGCACCTAGAGCGGAGGCCCTGAGTGGATCGGGGTGGACCTGGGTGTCACCCCGGAGAAGGCTGTAAGGATATGCAGATGAGCTGCAAGTCCTCCACAGCACCTGAAAGGCAGCCGGTGGTAGAGGTGGGTACCTCTCAGCTGAGGAAAGGCTTACCAGGGGTTAGGCCGAAGCCAGCATTCCTCCCCCTGAGGGTCGCCTGATCCTAGCCAAAAAGCACCTGGGAACTCTGGGCACTTGGAGAGAAGGCCCTGGGAAGGTCGGGGTGGAACTGGAGTCACCCCGGATACAGCTGTGAGGAAATGCAGAAGGGCTGCAAGTCCTCCACAGCACCTGGTGGGAGCGCTGGGCACCTAGAGCGGAGGCCCTGAGTGGATCGGGGTGGACCTGGGTGTCACCCCGGAGAAGGCTGTAAGGATATGCAGATGAGCTGCAAGTCCTCCACAGCACCTGAAAGGCAGCCGGTGGTAGAGGTGGGTACCTCTCAGCTGAGGAAAGGCTTACCAGGGGTTAGGCCGAAGCCAGCATTCCTCCCCCTGAGGGTCGCCTGATCCTAGCCAAAAAGCACCTGGGAACTCTGGGCACTTGGAGAGAAGGCCCTGGGAAGGTCGGGGTGGAACTGGAGTCACCCCGGATACAGCTGTGAGGAAATGCAGAAGGGCTGCAAGTCCTCCACAGCACCTGGTGGGAGCGCTGGGCACCTAGAGCGGAGGCCCTGAGTGGATCGGGGTGGACCTGGGTGTCACCCCGGAGAAGGCTGTAAGGATATGCAGATGAGCTGCAAGTCCTCCACAGCACCTGAAAGGCAGCCGGTGGTAGAGGTGGGTACCTCTCAGCTGAGGAAAGGCTTACCAGGGTTAGGCCGAAGCCAGCATTCCTCCCCCTGAGGGTCGCCTGATCGCCCATTCAGACAGTCCGCCCAAATGTTTGTTTCTTTTGATCCCAACAGAAGGGGAGTGGCTGTCGGGAAGCGCACCATTTCAAATTGGCTAGCAGATTACATTTCCTTCACTTATGCCCACGCTGGGCTGACTCTTGAGGGTCATGTCACTGCTCATAGTGTTAGAGCCATGGCAGCGTCAGTGGCCCACTTGAAGTCAGCCACTATAGAAGAGATTTGCAAGGCTGCAACGTAGTCATCTGTCCACACATTCACATCTCATTACTGCCTTCAGCAGGATACCCGACGCAATGGTCAGTTCGGGCAGTCGGTGCTGCAGAATCTGTTTGGGGTTTAGAATCCAACTCCACCCTCCTAGGCCCATTTTTGTTCTGTTCCAGGCTGCACTCTCAGTTAGTTGTTGTTTTTCAGGTCAATCTATGTTATGTCCTCGCTGTTGCGAGGCCCAATTGACCCTGTTTGTTGTTTTGAGTGAGCCTGGGGGCTAGGGATAACCCATCAGTGAGAACAAGCAGCCTGCTTGTCCTCGGAGAAAGCGAAAGATACATACCTGTAGCAGGTATTCTCTGAGCACAGCAGGCTGATTGTTCTCACCAACCCGCCCGCCTCCCCTTTGGAGTTGTCTTTTCCCTTGTCTTGCTTTGTCAGTTGACTGAGGGGCACGTTCGCGCTACGGGCGGAAAGACGACCGCGCATGCGCGGTGTGCGCACGAGGGCTCTAGAAAACATTGTTGCTAGGAAGAATTCCGGACCTGGGGCTGCCGTAGGACGTCAACCCATCAGTGAGAACAATCAGCCTGCTGTCCTCGGAGAATACCTGCTACAGGTATGTATCGTTCGCTTTATCTTGTTGGGCGGACTGGATGGACGATATGGGTTTTTATCTGCCGTCGTTTACTATGTTGCTGTGATACTATATGTTACTATGTTTTGCATTTTACAACTGCCCTGATTCAGTCTGGATTCTGAAGACAGCATATATACTTTTAAGTATAATGATAGCAAAATTTTTTTTGTTAAGTTCCAGGATTTCCCCTTGCTTCTCTAAACCACCATGCCTTAGGAATGATTGTTTGTTTTGTGCATAGTATAATGTATTTTATTGTGGCTTGTGGTTTTCTGTTGCATTTGGTACCAAGTTGTGACACAGTTTTTGCTTGAATTCTTTCAGGTGAACTTGTGCTATGTGAGGCGAGCATGGTATTAAAGTGCATGCAGGATGAAGGCTCACTACGTGGTGTCTATGGAAGGCTTGTCTGCACCAACTTCAAGATCTCATTCCTGTGTGATGAGTCAGCCACAGATGATAATGTAAGAGATGAGTTGCTAACACAAGTTTTGCATACCTTGTACCTTTATCTGAAAGGTATTTGAGTGCATGCAATTGTAAATGTAAACCAACCATGTCAGTAAGCATTTGAGATGATTTGGACGACAAAGGTGGTGGTGGGGGGGGGGGGGGGGGGGGGAGGGTTGGACTATATTACATGTGAAAGAGGCTTGTATATCAAACCAATGTAAATATATTTTCTATTCCCTGTTTCCAGATTTGACCCACAGTGCCTTTTCCTTACCCTTCAAGTCCTGCCATTTTGCCACTTTATTACCATTGACATATGCCATTCCAACTCCCTTTCTTCTTAGCCTCTCTTTACTGAATAGATTGTAGCCCGATATGAATATATTCCAGTTATGGTTCTCTGTGAACTTCATCTCTGTGACACCACTAAATATAAATCAGCCTCTTCCATCACAGCCTCTAGATCCAGAACCTTATTTCACCTACTGTGGGCATTAGTATGCACTATTTTTCAGATGTTGCCTAAAGATATTTAAATGTTTGTTACGTGAGTGTTTATACTTATCTTAGGGCTTTGATCATCCCTAATGATTCTAGTTTAAAGCCCTCTTAAGTAGGTTAGCTGGTCTGCTGCTGAAGACACTTCTTCCCTTCTTTGATAGATGGACACATCTCTACTCAGTAGCCTGTGGAAAATCATCCCAAGGTCCAGGAAGCCAAAACAATGACACCACGTGAAATTTTTTGACTTGTGATTTGTGCTTGTATCACCCCATTGTAATTGTGGGGGCTAGTGGAAAATACAACCTAGGATGATTGATCATGTAAAAAGTTTCTTTTCTGTTTTAAGTTTTCCTTTTCTTGACAAGTGTGTTATACTTGTATTATTCAAATAATCATAAATTAAAATATTAATACATTAAAAAAAATTCCTGTGAAACCAGGTATTGATATATGTAACAAAGAGAAATTTTGACACTGCTGGGCATTTCCCTTATAACAACATAAAAATAGACCAATGGTCCATCTAGCCCAGTATCCTGTTTCCAGCAGTGGCCAATTTGGGTCACAAGTACCTGCTATTAATCTCAGGGACAAGCATTGACTTTCCCTGTGTCTGTCTCAATAGCAGACTATGGTCTTTTCCTCCAGGAACTTGTTCAAACCTTTTTTTTTTTTTTTAATCCAGACACACTAACTGCTGATACCACATTCTCTGGCAATGAGTTCCAGAGCTTAACTATTTGTTGAGTGAACAAATATTTCTTGTTGGTTTTAAAAGTAGTACCATGTAACTTGAGAGTTCCCTAGTTTTTGTACTTTCCTAATAATTCCTAGCTTTCTGGGTTTTCTTTTTTTTTTTTTTTTAATTTTTAATTTTGACTGCTGCTGCTGCTGCTGCACATTGGATTCATCATATTATCCATGATGACATCTAGATATTTTTCTTCGATGTTGATTCCTAGGGTGGAACCTAGCATCAAGTAACTATGATTTGGATTATTCTTCCCAATGTGCATCACTTTGCTTGTGTCCACATTACATCTCATCTGCCATTTGGATGCCTAGTCTTCCAACCTCCTAAGGTCTTGCTGTAATTTTTTGCAAACTGCATGCATTTTAACAACGTTGAATATTTTTGTGTCATCTGCAAATTTATATAAATTTACTTGTTTATTTATTTGCTGCATTTATATCCCACAAAATGTTAAATAGCACTGGTTCCAGTACAGATCTCTTGGGCACTCCACTGTTTACCCTCCTCTACTGAGAGAATTGACCATTTAACACTACCTTCTGTTTTCTATCCATCAACCAATTCCTAATCCACAACAGAACATTGTCTCCTATCCCATGTTTTAATTTTCTTAGAAATCTTTCATGAGGGACTTCTTCAGACACTTTCTGAAAATCTAGATAAAGTACATCAACCGGCTCACCATTATCCACATATTTGTTTACGCTTTCAAAGAAATGAAGCAACTTGATGTAAGGCAAGACTTCCCATGCTGACTCATGTTTTAGGTTGAAATCTTTTTTATGGATGACAGCAAAATTGCAAATACAATGCAAGCAACGTTTAAACATTTATTATCAAATAGTTTCCATAGATCCCTCTGCTAACATCCTTTCTGACTCCTAATCATCCCTTCCTTACTACCTCCCTCCCCCCTTCTTCCAAGTTACTTACAAGCAGTAAGGCCTGGAGGACCTGGGCTTACTGGTTCAGGATACGGCTCTGCGCCACCGCTGTCAGGGTGGCCCAGAACTGCTCCCAAACCCGCTGGAATTGGATTTTTTTTCTGAAGTTATGTTTTTTATACCTAATCATTCCATTGTCAGCAATGTTATCATCTGTGCTCGCCAAAGCAATGGAGGCACCACTGTCGAATCTAGCCAGCTGAGGAGAATTGCCTTCTTCCCCATCAAGACAGTTTGTTTCAAGAATCCAGTCAGGCCTGGGTCTCATGGCTTTGCTATTTGGAATCTGTCCAGCAACAATAACGGTGTTGGGGTGATCCTGCATGACCACATAGTCGACACCTGAGTAAACACCTGGAGCCAAAAATCAGCGACTTTGGGGCAATGCCAAAACATGTGTCCCAGCGTCACCCTGGGTCTTCCACATTTGGCACAGTTATCTGAGGTCCTGAGTGCTGCCTTGTAAGCCCATATAGGTGCTCTGTATAAACGTAATATGAATTTGAATTGTAGTTCCCGGAGTTGTACATCTTGCGCCCATGACTGAGTATCCAGTAAGCAAGCTTTAGCTGCGTCCTGGACACTAGCACCGCCAGATCTTCCGACCAACTGGATGCATAGAGGTCATAGTTAAGGTCCTCCGTGGTCTCTCTTTCACTTGTGGTGAAATTTCAGGGGTACTTGCGCTTGAGCTTCCAGAGTTAGTGCCTCTTGAAGAGTCTCTTGTACATCCTCACTGAGGTTTACCCAGCCTAAACTCTGCACATAATGATGCAGTTGCATATATGCAAAGATGTCCGTCTGTGGCAAACCATATTTTTCTCTTGTTTATAAACTTATGTAGCTGTTCATCTTCCATTAGCATGTGATACCAGTAGCTCAGTCCTTTAGTATGCCAGCGTGCGAACACTGCCGAGTCAGTGCCCGGCAGAAAGTCTGGGTTGTGGTGCAGGGCCAGATAAGCTGTGCTTGATGCTGAGAATTTTTAGACGTTTACAAAGCCACCTCCAGGCTGCCCTCGCCGTTTTGAGAAACTGGGAGGTTCCCAGCCCCCCAGGGCTACGTTTTGATATGGCATGAATCTGCCAGCTGAAACGATTGGGTCCCAGACTTGCAAGGTCTAGTGTTGTAGCCAAAAGTCGGTTGTTCTTCTGTACCAGTCATTAATATGTCTCATAGCGCAAGTGACCGTCAGATATCGTACATTCAGCAAGCCCAGGCCTCCATGTGCTCTCGGCTTCTGAGGGACAGCAATTGACACCCTGGGCCGCCGCCCCCTCCACAAAAATGCATTGCTCTGGTGAGTGCTCTCTCATCTCTGGCTCTCAAAAACAAGGGGAGCATCTGGAAAAGATATATCCATCTTGGAGCGAGCATCATATTAAATAGATTTATTCTGCCGAGCAATGATAGGGGGTACACCGTCCAGAGCTGCAACATTCCAATCGTGTCCTGCAGGAGCAGGGTCACATTACATGCATACAACAGTTTTAGATTCTTAGGAATCCATACACCCAAGTATTTAATGGGACCCCCAGTCCAAGACACCTGGAATCCCTGGCCACAGTTGCTCTTTCCCCCCTCTTCTACCGGAAGCACCTGTGATTTCCTCATGTTCAGTGACTGGAGTGCTTCTATTAGAGACCCCAATGATGACTGCGGTGTTGTTAGGGTTAATAACAGGTCATCTGTATGCTAATACTTTTAAGGTTGTCCTCCCAACAGTCACACCAGCCACCTCGCTTGATCCACGCAGCATACACAACAGAGGTTCTAAGGTGAGTATGAAGAGGAGCGGGGACAATGGGCACCCCAGCCTGGTCTCCTTTTCTATTAGAAAGTGTGGAGAGCCTACCCCGTTGACCAGTACTGATGCTCTCATTTCTGTATATAGGCTCTCCACTGCTTCCATAAACCAGCCCCCAATTCCCACAAGGCGCAACATGCAGAATAAAAAAGGCCATTTCAACTGATCAAATGCTGTCTCTGCATCCAGGCTGGTTACAATCATAGGTGTTCCTTTATGGACACTATGCGACATGGCTAATAGTATCTTCCGCACGTTGAGCACTGAATGTCGCCCTTTCACAAATCCTACTTGTTCCTCTGCTACAGCTGTTGGTAGGGTCTTTGCTGACCTAGCAGCTAATACTTTCGATAACAGCTTCACATCTACATTTATCAGAGAGATAGACCTGTTTGCTGCTGGCTGAGTGGGATCTTGTCCCGGCTTTGGAATCAAGGTTATCAGTGCCATGTTCATGTGCCTTGGAAAGGACCCCTTATCTATCACAGCTTCAAAATAATCCAATAGTGGCCCTATCAGTTGTGGCTGCAGTATTTTATAAAACTCGCCAGAGTAGCTGTCTGGGCCAGGAGCTGAGTACAGTTTTAATTTACGTATGGCTCCTTGTAGTTCTTTTGCTGTCAATGGCAAGTTTAGCCGGGCTATTTCCTCTTCCTGGAGGGTGGGCATCCCTGATCTCTGTAAGTAGTTTTGGATCTCTGCCTTGAAGGTTGAGGCCTGCGATTCTTGCTTATAGAAATCTTCAAAATGCTTTTGAAATATATCTGCTATGTCTTGAGGGTTATTAGTCACCCTCCCATCTGGCCGTCTTACACTTGATATGTATTTAGTGGTACCTTTATTCCTTATTAGATTTGCCAACAACCTCCCTGACCTATTCCTTTGCATAAAATAAGTGTGTTTTGTATATAAGAGCCTCTTTGTTGTTCGCTCATGTATCATGCTATTTAATGCTTCCCTGGTTGCCAACATATTCTCATATAATTCCAGTTGGTGTGTTCTAGTATATTTCCGTCTGATTCCCTGTAGCTTCTTTTCTAATTCCACAATTCCCTGGGAGAGTCTTTTGTTCCTTGTGCTGATATATGCGACTATCCAGCTCATTTTCGAAAGAGAACCCCGGCCATCTTCCAACACAAATCGGGAGATGGCCGGCGATCTCCTGAAACCGGCTAAATCGGTATAATTGAAAACCAATTTTGGCTGGGTTCAACTGCTTTCCGTTGCGGAGCTGGCAAAACTTCAAGGGGGCATGTCGGTAGGGTAGTGAAGGCAGGATGGGGGCGGGACAGGGGCGCGCTCATGAGATGGCCGACTTCGCATGAAAAAGAAAAGCCAGGCTTGACGAACATTTCATCGGCTTAACTTGCTCCCTTTTTTTTCACGACCAAGCTTCACAAAGGAGCCCCAACTGACCAAATGACCACCAGAGGGAATCGGGGATCACCTCTCCTTACTCCCCCAGTGGTCACCAACCCCCTCCCACCCAAAAAAAAAAATCTTTTTTGCCAGCCTCTATGCCAGCCTGAAATGTCATACCCAGCTCCCTGACAGCAGTATGCAAGTGCCTGGAGCAGTTTTTAGTGGGTGCTGTGCACTTCAGGCAGGTGGACCCAGGCCCATCCCCCCCCCCCCCCCCCCCCACCTGTTACACTTGTGGTGGTAACTGGGAGCCCTCCAAGCCCCCCCTCAAAACCCACAGTACCCACATCTAGGTGCCCCTCTTCATCCCTAAGGGCTATGGTAGTGGTGTACAGTTGTGGGTAGTGGGTTTTGGGGGGGATTTGGGGGGCTCAGCACACAAGGTATGGGAGCTATGTACCTGGGAGCTATTTTTATTTTTTAATTTTTAGAAATGCCCCCTAGGGTGCCGGTTGGTGTCCTGGCATGTGAGGGGGGCCAGTGCACTACAAATGCTGGCTCCTCCCACGACCAAATGCCTTGCATTTCGCCGGGTTTGAGATGGCCAGGCCCGGTTTCCATTATGGCTGAAAAACGAAGCCAGCCATCTTCTCTACACCCGGCGATCGATTTAGCCGGCCCAACCGTATTTTGAAAATACGGTTGGCTCCTCCCCCTTGTGGTGCCGGCCCCAAAGATGGCCAGCGCCGTTTGATTATGCCCCTCTATGTCTCCTCTTAGCACCGCCTTCCCTGTTGGCCAAAATAATAGTGGGGTATCTGCATGCTGTTGGTTAACAGGAATGCTTCCCATTTTTGACCCCCAAATTTTTTTAAATCCTCGTCACGGAAGAGGTAGGACGGAAAACTCCAACCTCCCTGCGCATGAAAATAAGGGTCAGGTTCGATCCCAATCCAAACTGGCACATGGTCTGAGATCTTTTCGACTCCCAGTTGAGCTTGCTCTATTCTCGAGAAAAATCCTTCTTGGACCAGGATGTAGTCTATTCTAGACAGCGTGTGGTGTGCCCTCTAGGTGTGTGTGTAGTCTCTTTCTAGTGAATGAAGAGCTCTCCATGCATCTATCAGCCGCAAGGATTCACAAAAAGTTTTTAAGGTGTTGGCCCTGTAGCCCCTGCCCTCTCTGCAGGAGCAGAGCGGTCCATAAGGGGATCTATCACCTGATTCATGTCTCTTGTTACGATTAATGGGAGACGAGGGAGAGCCTGACACTTACTAAACAGAGTGGAGTAGAATCTCCTATCGCCCTCCTGTGGGCCATATATTGTAAGAACTACAAATTCCCTCCCTCTCGCCTGCAGTTGTATTGCTAAATATCTTCCCTCTTTGTCATGGAATAGGAGTTTAGATTTACATCGTAGTGAGTGTCTTATGAGAATCGCCACTTCACCCTTACGACCAGCCGCTGGGGAACTATAGACTTCTCCCACCCATTGATTTTTCATTTTCAGATGTTCCTGCTGCGAAAGTCTGGTTTCCTGCATACATATCACGTCTGCCTTATGGCGCTGTAGCGCCTGCATTATCTTAGTGCGCTTTATGGGAGACGTGACATCCCCCACACATTCCAGGTTAATAGGCGCATGCTATGCTGCGAGGGCATCACGTGTTCCCCATTTTGAGTCCAATTTCCCTTGCTAGCATCCCCACTATCCAAACCCTCGGGGTCCCAGCCCTCACCCCAAGGGATCTGCACATTCACCTGCCTCAATCGAACTTCACTTTCACACCCCCAATCCTCTTCAACTCACGCTAACTTTACAGCCGTTATGTTGCTCTTTATCTCCTTCCCCTGGGTCCTCGGTCTCCTGTTGCTCTCCATTCCCTCCCCCCCATCCTCCCACCCTCCCCTTTCCTTCTCTCTCGCTGCCTCCCCCCTTCCCTCTCCTCTTGCAGTACCCCTAATTCTCCTGCGCCACAGTTGCGGCGAAAGGTCTGAGATCATCTTGTGCAAAGGGGGCCCCGCTCACTCCCCCCAGTAGTCCAACTAACCCAGTATTCATGAAACGTTATCATACTGTTATGTTGTTATTGTCTCTAGAGACCACTGACACCAATCAGCGATATTTTACTTATCTGATGCCATATTAGTATATGCCACTTATCAGATTCTAGACATTTCCAAATGTTCTTTTTCCGCCAAGGCTGTTTCTTGTTCTGGGGATTCGAAGGTGCGCCATGCTTCTTCCATCTCACTCCCTGCGCTACCAGCTTAGAACACAGTGGAGAAAATCTCCTTCTCGTTTCCTGGACCGAAGCTGAGTAGGCTTCAAAAATTTTTATTTGTATTCCATCATATGTAAGGGATCCTTTTTTTCTTTAGGTAGCCTCTCAGAATTTCCAGTTTATGGATATAATTATATAAGTACATAAGTATTGCCATGTATGGCCTCATTATAAAATGTTGAATATAAGTGGGGTGTGGCAGGGAGCAGGGACTTGAGGGTATATCCGTTAAAAACTTGACATTTTGTAATGTACGGGATTGATCAATATTGCTATTAGAAAATGTACAGTACATTGCTGGAAGATTGTCTAATTTTCTTTGTTTTGAGGAGTCATCAATAAAAACCATTGAAACATAAGTATTGCCATACTGGGAAAGACCAAAGGTCCATCGAGCCCAGCATCCAGTTTCCAACAGTGGACAATCCAGGTCACAAATACCCGGCAAGATCCCAAAAATGTACAAAACATTTTATACTGCTTATCCCAGAAATAGTGGATTTTCCCCAAGTCCATTTAATAACGGTCTATGGACTTTTTCTTTAGGAAACCTTCCAAACCTTTTTTAAACTCCGCTATGCTAACCGCCTTTACCACATTCTCTGGCAACGAATTCCAGACTTTAATTACACGTTGAGTGAAAAAGTTTCTCCGATTCATTTTAAATTTACTACATTGTAGCTTCATCACATGCCCCCTAGGCCTAGTATTTTTGGAAAGCGTGAACAGACGCTTCACATCTACCCATTCAACTCCACTCATTATTTTATAGACCTCTATCATATCTCCCCTCAGCTGCCTTTTCTCCAAGCTGAAGAGCCCTAGCCGCTTTAGCCTTTCCTCATAGGGACTCTACGAACTGAAGTAACAGCCACCAAGAAAATGACCTTCGAGGTCAAGTACTTCAGATGGCAGGAATTCAATGGCTCAAAAGGAGCTTTCATCAGCTGGGTGAGAACGACGTTGAGATCCCATGACACTGGTGGAGGTTTGACAGGGAGCTTTGACAAAAGCAAACCTCTCATGAATCGAATTACTAAAGGCTGTCCAGAGATAGGCTGACCTTCCACACGTTGATGATAAGCACTAATCGTAGTTGGTCTTGAGACCAGACTCTGGCAAGTGTAGAAGGTATTCAAGCAGGGTCCGTGTAGGACAAGAAAAAGGATCTCGGGCCTTGCTGTCACACCAGACGGCAAACCTCCTCCATTTAAATGAATATCACTTTTTCGTGGAATCTTTCCTGGAAGCAAGCAAGACTCGGGAGACACCCTCTGAAAGGCCTAAGGAGGCAACTTCTAAGTTCTCAACATCCAGGCCGTGAGAGCCAGAGACTGGAGGTTGGAATGTAGAAGCAACCCCTCGTTCTGAGGGTCGGAAAACACTCCAATCTCCATGGTTCTTCGGAGGACAACTCCAGAAGAAGAGAGAACCAGATCTAATGGGGCCAAAAAGACTCGATCAGAATCATGGTTCTGCGGTCTTGCTTGAGTTTCAGCACAGTTTTCCCTACTAGAGGTATGGGAGGATACGCATACAGAAGGCCCGTCCCCCAATGCAGGAGAAAGGCATCTGATGCTAGTCTGTCGTGGGCCTGAAGTCTGGAACAGAACTGAGGGACCTTGTGATTGATCTGAGTGGCAAAAAGATCCACCGAGGGGGTGCCACACGCTCGGAAGATCTTGCGGACAACGTCCATGTTCAGTGACCACTCGTGAGGTTGCAATACCTGGCTCAGCCTGTCGGCCAGACTGTTTACGCCTGCCAGATAAGTGACTTGGAGAAGCATGCCGTGCTGGTGCACCCAAAGCCACGTCCTGACGGCTTCCTGACACATAGGGCGAGATCCGGTGCCCCCCTGCTTGTTGGTGTAATACATCGCAACCTGGTTGTCTGAATTGAAATGATTTGATTGGACAGACGATCTTTGAAAGCCTTGAGAGTGTTACAGATCGCTCGTAATTCCAGGAGGCTGATATGAAGGTGTTTTCCTGAAATGACCAAACTCCCTGAGTGTGGAGTCCATCTACATGGGCTCCCCACCCCAGGAGGGATGTATCAGTCGTCAGCACTTTTTGCAGCTGAGGAATTTGGAATGGACGTCCCAAGGTCAAATTGGATTGAATGGTCCACCATTGAAGGGCATTGCAAAGGTCGGTGGAGAGATGGATGACATCCTCTAGATCCCCCGAGATGTCCGTGCGACTTGGGATAATTGATTACAAACCCCAGCAGTTCCAGCATTCGAATAATGATCTGCCTGGACTGTAGAGCTCCTGCCTCCGAGGTGCTGTTCACCAGCCAATCGTCGAGATAAGGGAACACATGCACTCCCAGTCTGCATAGCAATGCTGCGACAACTGCCAAGCACTTTGTGAAGACCCTGGGCGCAGATGAAAGGCCAAAGGGCAGTACACAATACTGAAAGTGCTGAGTTCCCAACCGAAACCCGAAGATACTTCCTGTGAGTTGGAAGTATCGAGATGCGAGTATAGGCATCCTTTAAGTCCAGAGAGCATAGCCAATCGTTTTCTTGAATCATGGGAAGAAGGGTGCCCAGGGAAATCATCCTGAACTTTTCTCGGACAAGGAATTTTTTCAAGGCCCTTAGTTCTAGGATGGGACGCATCCCCCCTGTTCTCTTTTGCACAAGTACCTGGAATAGAATCCAAGATCATCTTCTCCTGGTGGAACGGGTTCGACCACATTGGCCTTTAGAATGGCGGAGAGTTCCTCTGCAAGTACCTGCTTGTGCTGGGAGCTGAAGGATTGAGCTCCCGGTGGGCAATTTGGAGGATTGAGTATGTATCCTAACCGGACTATTTGAAGAACCCACCTGTCGGAGGTTATATGAGTCCCAGAAAACAACAAGGCAAACGATCTGCAAAATCCAACGTGGAAAACAAACTAGCAGATCAGTATAATGTCCAAAAGACTTTATTGAAGATACCATACATGAGACAAATGCCCGACACAGGCCGTGTTTCGCCCGACAATAGGACTGCGTCAGGGGCTATAATGAACAGCAAACATATCAGATTATAAAACGTGTCAAATTATAAAATGTGGAAATACATTTAAAAAATGTGTGTGTGTCTATAAAATATATAGAACATCAATATGAATAATAATGTACATGTAAAACATAGACATGAATTATAAACATTGAGAGTCCCTTTTGATTCAAAAATAGTATAAACATTTAAAAATGTTGAAATAAATATATAAAATAATATTAGACAATTATTTTAAAAAAAATATAATATAGAATTGTATGTATATATACATAAAATATATAAAGTGAACGTGTACAATAACATTAGACATTAATTATTATTTAAAAATATAATATAAAAATGCATATAGATATACATAAAATATATAAATATATCAAAAACCAACAAATTAAAAACACAAATTACAAATATTTTGCAATTACCATATTTTTCGGACTATAAGACGCACCGGACCATAAGACGCACCTAGGTTTTCCTCCCAAATTTGGAGGAAACAAAAGTGCTTCTTATAGTCCAAAAAATAGTTACAGGCCCCTCCCTCCCTGTTCCAGGCACGCACTCCCTCCGTTACAGGCACTACCTTCTTCCCTCCATTACAGGCTCCCTCCCCATTACAGGCTCCCTCCCTCCGTTACAGGCACTCCCTCCCTCCCTCCGTTACAGGCTCCCTCCCTCCGTTATAGGCACCCCTCTCTCCCTCTGCGGGACCAGAGAGCTGAGAGAGAGAAGGCTGAATGAAGAGCGACGTGCACGCTGAAGCGCTGCTGCTACCGCGAGTCACACCGACGAGGTGAGGAGTTTTAAAATTCCAACGGCGGGAGAGAGGGGTGCCTGTAACAGAGGGAGGAAGGGGAGTGCCTGTAACGGATGGAGGGAGGGAGATGCCTGTAACGGAGGGAGGGAGGTGCCTACATTCGGACTATAAGACGCACCAACATTTTCCTCCCAAATTTGGGAGGAAAAAAGTGCGTCATAGTCCGAAAAATACGGTATATTGCAAAATACCAGCAAAAGAAGGGCACAAATATAAAAATTTTTGTTCATAAAATAAATTATAAAACCATTAAGAAACATAAAATTGAGGACACGTATCTCTTCTTTCAGCCACTCTTATTTAAGAAAGATACAGACTAGGTATGTGTCCTCAATTGTGGAGATAAGGACTGTGTCAGAATTTAAGAAAGTGTGGGACAGGCATGTGGGATCTCTTAGGAGAGGAAGAGTTAGTGGTAATTGTGGGTGGGAAGACTGGATGGGCCATTTGGCCCTTATCTGCCGTCATGTTTCTGTGTTTCTAAAAGTACGGTGAAGACTATGTTACAAAATTTACTTACGTGAATATATATATATATATATTGTGAAAATGATGAGGCTTGTGTGTGATGATGAAGCTCCCACCTCAGGATCCCAGGTCCCTCTTTCACTCAGGGTGAGCTGGTTCTCAGTATGCAGATTTTATGCAAATTAATATCCTACCCCTTTCTACTCGGGGTGACCTGGTTCTCATAAAGGCAAACATAGTCAGGTCTTATCAACAGGATTGTTCTCCTACAAATCTTTATTCCCACCTCTGGGGCACACTTCTTTTAGCTTAAAACACTTTCACAAGCTTAAACAGTTCTTCCAGCTTAACCATTTCATTTCTTCCTACTCAGTGCAATCTTCCATTTAAACATTTCTTCTTGCACAGTTCAATATCCATAGATTTCTCCCCCTGAGCCCTCTCACACAGGCATTTGGGCTCAGTACTAACTCAGTCCCTGGACACCCAGTCCCTCCTTGTAGCACACAGCTCTAGACACACAGTCTCTTCATCTTGGACACACAGTCCCTCTTCACTGTTCTAGACACACAGTCTTTTCCTCTGGGACACCCAGTACCTCTTCACTGTCCTAGACATACAGTCTTTTCAGCTGGGACACACAGTACCTCTTCACGGTTGTAGACACACAGTCTTTTCAGCTGGGACACACAGTACCTCTTTAAACCCATAGTTCTTATTCTTGATACTCTAGGGCCTTCTTACCCCAGCCAGCTTCCTTCTTGGGAACACACAGTTCTACCCCCAGTCCAAAGGGCACAGCCAGTACTTCTCATGGGGATCCCTCTTCTTCAGCTGCCAGCTCTCCTCTTCTCACAACTCAGGTGGGGTCTTAAGTGGTTAATGGCCAAACAGGACCCAGCCCATAACCTGCTGCACCTGTTTCTATCCCCAGGATTCTCCTCGGTCCTAGCGACCTCCTGCTATACACCCCTACTGGCTCCCTTTAGTGACTCACCCAGCCCTTCTCCCTGGACATTTTAGGGGAACAACGCCCTCTAGGGGCCTAACCAGGGTAGGACAGCCTCTTCCTTCTCACATACCCCCACCCTTAAGATAATTGCTGCTCAACCTCAGCAACTCTTTAAGCTTTTTCCACTGAGGAGCAGCAATTCTTCACAGAGGGCTTACTCTTTTCTAGACTCATCCCTGTTCTAACCCTGGGTCTCACCAACCCCCCCCCCCCCCCCCCCCCCCCCCATCTAGGCTCCTCACCCCCCGCCCCCCCCCCTCTTAGCACATCCCATGGCCCCGGGCCCTTCCCATTCACCAGGCCTTGAGGGGCTTCCACTGCAGCGGGCCCTACCTGACCCTCTTCTCCTGCAGCCCCCTCCCACCTCTTGGGCACCCGACGCTACCATGAGCCCTCCGAGAGAGGGTCATCTAGCCCGCCCCAGGTTCCTTATCTTTCTCTTAGCACCTCACATGGCTCGGGCCCTGCCCTTTCCCTGGGCGCCCACCTATACCATGATCCCTCCGAGAAAGGGGTCACCTGGCGACGGTTTTGGGACTTTTTTTACAGCTGGTTCTATCAGACCCTTATCCCCCGCAAGTCCCCAAAACCTGGTGCTTAATGTCCAGCTTTAATAGATCCTCTTCAGCGGTAATTGACTCAGGTGAGTGCTCCTGCCTTCTCCTTTCCGGCTTGAACTTTTCTCCAGCTTCTCAGGCCTCCATCCTTCCTGGCCGTCCGATGGGGTGCAGCCTGGGGTAGGTGAGCAAAGTGCTTTTGCTAGTGTTGGCCCCCTCGACGGGCTTCTGGAACCACAGCCTCTGGAACCTCCAGGGACACCTCCATCGCACGCCGACCCCTCATCTGGTCTGATCTGGAATCCGACTGTTCCCACGTGGATGTTCAGTGCAGATCCCACTTCTGACACCAATTGTGAAAATGATGAGGCTTGTGTGTGATGATGAAGCTCCCACCTCAGGATCCCAGGTCCCTCTTTCACTCAGGGTGAGCTAGTTCTCAGTATGCAGATTTTATGCAAATTAATATCCTACCCCTTTCTACTCGGGGTGACCTGGTTCTCAAAAAAGGCAAACATAGTCAGGTCTTATCAACAGGATTGTTCTCCTACAAATCTTTATTCCCACCTCTGGGGCACACTTCTTTTAGCTTAAAACACTTTCACAAGCTTAAACAGTTCTTCCAGCTTAACCATTTCATTTCTTCCTACTCAGTGCAATCTTCCATTTTAAACATTTCTTCTTGCACAGTTCAATATCCATAGATTTCTTCCCCCTGAGCCCTCTCACACAGGCATTTGGGCTCAGTACTAACTCAGTCCCTGGACACCCAGTCCCTCCTTGTAGCACACAGCTCTAGACACACAGTCTCTTCATCTTGGACACACAGTCCCTCTTCACTGTTCTAGACACACAGTCTTTCCTCTGGGACACCCAGTACCTCTTCACTGTCCTAGACATACAGTCTTTTCAGCTGGGACACACAGTACCTCTTTAAACCCATAGTTCTTATTCTTGATACTCTAGGGCCTTCTTACCCCAGCCAGCTTCCTTCTTGGGAGCACACAGTTCTACCCCCAGTCCAAAGGGCACAGCCAGTACTTCTCATGGGGATCCCTCTTCTTCAGCTGCCAGCTCTCCTCTTCTCACAACTCAGGTGGGGTCTTAAGTGGTTAATGGCCAAACAGGACCCAGCCCATAACCTGCTGCACCTGTTTCTATCCCCAGGATTCTCCTCGGTCCTAGCGACCTCCTGCTATACACCCCTACTGGCTCCCTTTAGTGACTCACCCAGCCCTTCTCCCTGGACATTTTAGGGGAACATCGCCCTCTAGGGGCCTAACCAGGGTAGGACAGCCTCTTCCTTCTCACAATATATATATAAAAGTTATTGCTCAATATAGGGCCTCTTTTATCAAGCCATGATAGCGGTTCCCAGGAGGCAATGCCAACGGAGCCCATTCAAAGTGAATGAGCTTTGTCAGCATTACTGCACCAGGAACCGCTAGTGCGGCTTAATAAGGGGCCCATAATACTTTTTTGAGTAAAATGTAAAAGTATTGCAACTACAGTGGATGCAACTATTGATAACGTTTTTATCCCAACAGCATTATTGCTCTACAATTCAATTCACTTTGCTTTTAGTAGAACTAAATTTTGAAAATGACTGTCACTCATGCAGGTGTGCTTTTGAGTCATTAATCTAGCACAGCTAAAAAGGTGTTCAGCAACCACACTAACAAGAAGTGGTTGGTTAGTCTGATAAAAAGTTTCTGCAAATCAGGCCAGGCTACAATACTACTGACTGTCTTCTGACTGTGTCTGCAGGTATGATCAAGAGAATCTCTGAAACGCTTGACTTTTGTATAGCAAAGAATACTTTATCATTATTACTGTCGTTATCTGCATTAAAAGTAGTGCTGTCTAATTCATCCCTTGCATTTACATCTTCATCTTTATCATCATCATGCTATCCAATTACAGAGAAGTCTTTCACAAAATTGGACTTGTCTGTTCTAACAATTTTTCATCTGATGGCACTCTGTTTAAATATCTTCAAGAACTGATTAAGGAACTCTTCAGACTTAAGGCCAGACAACCAGAATTTTTTTCTAAAGACTATCAATCCATGGTACAGTCAACCCAGTGTAAAGGTTTCCATGGAACGACCAGCAGTCTGTTGTGATAGACATATGCATGTTCATCAAGAATTGCAGCCAGCTTCAGTTTCATCTCTGCTTCAAAGTGACCCAAAGAAGAGAAGACGGCGGATGTGGTGGAGGCGCACTGATTCCTCTGCGTATCGCAATAAAAGCCAAAAAAAGGAGTAGGGGATGATGGCTCTTCTCAAACAACGAAAGAGATGTGTGGATGGATTAAATGCTTTATTGCAAAAACATCAAATTCAACTCGACACAGCAGCTATGTTTCGGAGACCGCTATTGGCAGCTCATGAAGATTTTTATTTGTTTTTTTTCTCTCTCATTCAGGGTTATGTTTGATACCCTGTTTGTGTACAAATTTTGGTAAGGAAATTTCTTATCTACATTTCTCACCTACATTGACATTATAATTGACATCATAAGACTCCTGAAGCAGGCTCTCAGGCGCTGAAACATGGCTGCTGTGTCGAGTTGAATTTGATGTTTTTGCAATAAAGCCTTTAATCCAGCCACACATCTCCTTCATTGTTTGAGAAGAGCCATCTTCCCCTACTCCTTTGTTTGGTTTTCAAAGTGACCCAACTCATCATTTTTCTGTTTGTTGAACTGGTTACTGGTCTTAGCCAAACACAGGCAAACTGAGATGATGCACTATTTGCATGATGAGGTTTGCAACAGCAAAATTCTGTTCCAGGGTTTGATGTTTCATTTCACTTCTGCTTTTACTTTTTACTTAACTGCAAACATCAGGTAACTGAGTACTAGTAAAAATTACTGCAGTAAAAATACAAGTCCCCTCCGAAGGGATACCATCTTGTAGTGGTGGAGGGGCTTCTGTGTTTCAATGACTCAGAGGGCTATGCTGAAGGGTTACCCATATCAGACAGGCCTCTGAGGAGAAACCAGACAAAGAGTGTCCCAAACTGGGAGAGTGGTAAGATGGTGACCTGAAGTTCGTATGCCCAGCGGCCCAGCTGCCCTCTGAAGTTTTGTCTTTTTTATGTAAATTCCCTCTCTGCAATTGCACTTTCCTTAACTGAGAGGAAGGGAACAACCGGCGGTCAGCCGCTGATGGCCAGCTTTTTGTCCCCTGAGCAGCAAGTGGGGGACTGCTGCGCGTCGAACTGCCCACAGATGAAAGGGTTGGCGAGTCCTTTGATTAGCACCGGCAAAGGAGCGTCGATGCTCTTGGACCTGGAAAAACAACTCCATCGCTCCCGAATTATTCAACCACCATGTCCAAAGGAGTGGAGGAGTGAGTTAGAGGCATATGCTGAAACGGAGGATGTTTACAGCAGAACCCGAATCGGTGGAACCACTCCTAAACACCTCAAGAGAAATCACCTTGGAGTTTTTGGCTTCCGTGGAGGTTACATTGAATGCCATCTGGAAGGCTCTTCGGGACCTGACGGCGGTAGTAAATAACTTTGTTTCAGATATAATCTTATTGGAGAGTTACATGGACATTTTGACTGAACCCTTTGAGAGTGAAAAATTGATATAATAAATGAAGTTCTACACAAGCTATAAGTGGTAATGATCCTGAAAATGATAATGGACCAGAAACTTTGAATGATAAGGTGGATGTTATTGTGGATGATTAATGTTGAGATTATTGTTTTTCCCAGAGTTCCAGGTAATGACTCCTAAAGTTTTCCTCAGAAATATTTCCTTAATTATTACTTCAAAAGGAGTGAAGCCTGTGAAAACTGGGATTGCTTTAATCAGTGGGATTTGAATTAGAGACTTAAGTATATGTATTGTTAAATAATTTCTGGTTTTTAAAAGAGAGAGAATGTAATCAGATGTATTATTTCTAACTAAAATCTGGACAATAAGTATGTTCTCATTTAAATGTCAAGTAGTAGTAGTAGTAAATGAATTGACTATACACCGTATTTGGTCTTGAAGAAGCCAACCAGATGATCAATGTGGAATAATGAATTAGATGAGTAATATCTGGGGATAATCAGGTTAATACCATGTTTTCTTTTTTCTGTTTACTGTTTAATTGATCTCCTTGTCTTATCTCACTCTCCCTATTTTTCTTCACTTTGTGGTTTAAGAAAGAGAAAGATTGTATATAATCCATATATCTAGTTGGGATTGTTTTCTTCTTATCTTGTATTAATGTGCAGTTATCTCTGTATTACTGTTTGCAAGTGACCCTTGTAAAATGAAAAATTATAAATAAATGATTTAAAAAAAAAAAATACAAGTAACAAATGTTTCCTGTAGTTCTTACAAGTGAACAGTGACAAATTTGTTTCTTAAATACAGTAACTAGTTACATTTACTTAGTTACTATCCAACACTGGTCCTAATTATATTGTGCAGTCTGGCATCACACTTTCAGGATAGTGTTTTATTCTGACTAAAATAAAATATGCTTGTGACTTCAATAAAAGTATGACTAGATAAAGCAGACCTTGTGTGAAGTTCTATCAATTCCTCCTGGCTGGTTCTCTAACAGTTTTACATGGCTTTTTGATCTCATAAAATAGCAGCACTGTATTTCACTGAACAAATATATATATATATATATATATATATATATATATATATATATATATATATATATTTATTTATTTTAAATAAAGGTCAAAACTTAAGTTGCAAGAGTACTCACTATTGGGAATACTTGTTTTCTCAGTTCTGCTTGTGCTAGGAATATGATTGTTAGGCACAGAATATATGATAGCATGATATATTGTCAATTATACTAGGTTCAATAGACTGAGGTTCTTTTCTTCTTGTAGGAATTTGACTTCAAGAATAAAATTATTGGAGAAAATGACATCACTCTTCACTGTGTAGACCAAATATATGGAGGTACTGTGTAATTGTGCTTTAATTATATGTATATTTTTGTTTTGGAAGTGCTAACCTTACAACCTAAATAGCCTTGTATGTTACCATGTTTCATAGTGTCAATATAAACACACGGTTGAGTGCTACTAGACCTCACCGGCAACTCTTTTCACACGGGCAAACCGCTACCCATGACTCGCCTGCCTCCTCATTGGTCATTTAAATTACCTTACTCATAATGTTTTTAATCCTTCTGTAACATCTATTAACATCTAAACCAAAATGATTTATTTTTCATTTTAGTTGTTATAATATTATAAAAGTTATCTTTGAGTGTGAGCACGAACAGGGTAGAGTGTGGTGTACTATGTAAGAGCATGATGTGCGACTAGTGAAAGTTGACCACACCCTGAGGCATCGATAGGCAAAACATGGCACATGTCAGTGTTTGGTCCCTCATGCTCTGAGATAGGTTTTGTAAAATTATAACTAAAATGCAAGAAAATACTATTTTATATAATACAAATCATTTTGGTATAGTTGTTAAAGGATTAAAAAGATTAAGAATAAAGTAATTTAAATGACTGATGAGGAGGCAGGGGAGTCATGGGTAGTGGTTTGCCCATGTGAAAAGAGTCATCACTGAGGTCTAATAGCACTCAAATCATATGTTTGTATTTATGAGCTATTAGTGCTGGGTATATCATACTTGTGTTGATTCATCATCCCCGCATATATTATTTAAACCTTCAAAGTGATTTACCATGTTTCATAGTAACGTAGTAAATGTTGGCAGATAAAGACCTACACTGTGTATCTTGTCTGCCCAAGTGGATAAGAGTTTTATTTGGCATTCTTTGCAGGTTACACTCCTTCGTGATTAAACAGGGCAGTCAACATTGTTCCACCTTGCTACCCTCATATATGTAGTTTATATGATGCAGTCTTGGAATGTAATACCAATGATAATGTCAACTTTGTTTCCCTTTCCCCACCGCTAACTAGCATCAGTTATTCACTAATATCAGTTTTATGATATATATCCCACCCTTGTTGAGATACATAGCACCTGCATATGCTTTGAATGTGATATATTATACTTCGTAACTTCTGAAAAGAGAGATGGATTGAATAGTTTTCATCCCTTTTGAGTGTGTGTGTGTGTGTGTGTGTGTGTGTGTGTATATATATATATATATATATATAATATACACCGCATTTTTACATATATAACATCTTTGGCGATTGTGGCGATCCAGACAGATAGCCTTGTGGTGGCATTGGGGGGCCTTTTCTCTGGTGCTTCCTACCTCCTCTGATGTAGCTTCTTGTGTTTGCACCAGAGGAAAGGCCCCTGATGCCACCACAGGATTGCCTCTCTGGATCACTGCTATCACTAGAGACGGCAACAAAGTACGGAGGACAGGGGGGAGGAGAGGAAGGGAGAGAGAGAGAAGAAAGGCCCCAATTTTGGCAGAAAACCGCTAGATTTTTACTCATGATGGCTCTCTCATTCTCCCTGTCTCCTCGGCTCGAAACCTTGGGGTCATCTTTGACTCTTCTCTCTCCTTCTCTGCTCAAATCCAGCAGAGTGCCAAGACCTGTCGTTTCTTTCTTTACAACACCCGTAAAATCCGCCCCTTTCTTTCTGAGCACTCTACCAAAACCCTCATCCACACCCTTGTCACCTCTCGTTTAGACTACTGCAATCTGCTTCTTGCTGGCCTCCCACTTAGTCAGCTCTCCCCCCTCCAGTCGGTTCAAAACTCTGCTGCCCGTCTCATCTTCCGCCAGGGTCACTTTACTCATACTACCCCTCTCCTCAAGACCCTTCACTGGCTCCCTATCCGTTTTCGCATCCTGTTCAAACTTCTTCTACTAACCTATAAATGTACTCACTCTGCTGCTCCCCAGTATCTCTCCACACTCGTCCATCCCTACACCCCTTCCCGTGCACTCCGCTCCATGGATAAATCCTTCTTATCTGTTCCCTTCTCCACTACTGCCAACTCCAGACTTCGCGCCTTCTGTCTCGCTGCACCCTACGCCTGGAATAAACTTCCTGAGCCCCTACGTCTTGCCCCATCCTTGGCCACCTTTAAATCTAGACTGAAAGCCCACCTCTTTAACATTGCTTTTGACTCGTAACCACTCGCCTCCACCTACCCTCCTCTCTTCCTTCCCGTTCACATTAATTGATTTGATTTGCTTACTTTATTTATTTTTTGTCTGTTAGATTGTAAGCTCTTTGAGCAGGGTCTGTCTTTCTTCTATGTTTGTGCAGCACTGCGTATGCCTTGTAGCGCTATAGAAATGCTAAATAGTAGTAGTAGTATATTTGTGGGTGCGTTAAAAAATTTAAAACAAACCAGATAAAATATCTCCGAGGACAAGCAGGCTTAAATATTCTCATACATGGGTCAGCGATCCGCGCCGGTCTGGGAATCGGCATAAAAATATAGCAAAAACAAAAGATTTGCTAGAGCCTTCTGGCGCATGTGCAGCGACGCACTGCTCATACGCGAACTGACTTTTTGTCCACCGTGCGAACGCGTGCCTCAGTTTCTTTTCTTCTGCATGAGGAGCGACTCCTTTTTCTGTGGCTCCTCTCTTCGCGTCTGGTAAAGAGCCTTCGTCATTTTGAAGAGTGTTTTTGCTTGATTTTTTATGTTTATGTTTCAATCTTTTTTTATTGAAAGGCAAACAACTCAAAACAACTACATTCAGCATTTCGTAGCTATAAGCCAGCACAATATTGTACACAAACATTTCTCAATCACTTTTCCTGTTTTTATCGTGTTAACAGTGATCCAACAATATTGCCTTTTTTCTTTCCCTTCCTACCTCCCACCCTCCTCCCTTTTCCTTTCCCCTCCCCCCCTCCCAACCTCCCTTTTGGGCTTGAACTACCTTCCTTCTAATCCTTCACATCAGCAACAGTTATAGTCTTAACTAATCATCTTGTTGAATCTTATCTCACAAACTGTCTTTACAAGTTCAAAAGATAACTCCGGGGGTGCTGGGGTGAGTGTTGACCAAAAGGGAGCCCAGCAGTGTTGGAATTTCTTCCCTGTGTCCGATTCTAGATTACGATTCCCTTGTCGCTCCAATCTCATTAAGTGCAGCATCTTGATTCTCCACTGCCGTCCCGCGGGTGGTTTGGCTGTAATCCATTCAGTCAGGATAACGTGTTTGGCTATGATGGCAGCTTTGAGTACGAACTCTTTGAGCCCTCTGGGGCTAGGTGCACTTAGCCTCGGCTGGCCAAATAATAAACCCACTTCACATGTCCAAGTTGTATTCCATATCCGCGAAACATAAGTTGTGATATCTTTCCAAAATTTCTCCACACTCCGACAACTCCAGAACATGTGTCCAAGCGTCGCTCCTTCTGCTCCACATTTCAGGCATGAGCCCCACGGGGATACTCCCATATGAAAAGCTCTTCGAGGGGCTACATAAAGCCGGAGTGCAAATTTATATTGTAATTCCCAGTGACTCGCTGCTTTGGTTAGCTGTCTGATGGAAAGAATATGCGCTTGCAATTGTGAAGCCTGTAACCTAATCGGCAGTTCTTTATTCCATTGTTCAGCCAGTCCTATATAGTCCAACTCCGCTGCGGTATCTCGAATATGACAATGGTGATAAGTAAGTGGGACTTTTTGTTGCGCCTCCATGGAGAATGCTGACGCCAGTTCTTCCTGGACGTCCTCTGCCAACCATTCCCACGGTAAGCACATAGTGCTTGAGCTGTCTATAATGAAATTCGTCGTTTGTGGTCAGTCCAAACTCTTTCTGTAGCTCGGAAAACGATTTCATTTTGCCCTCACGATTGAGCACCTGCAGGAGATATGTCACTCCTTTATTTTTCCATCTGTGGAAGACCGCATACATGTTCCCAGGTGTAAAACTGCTATTTCCAGAAATGGACCTGAATGGCATTACTCTAGATGAGAATCTATGCAACCGACATATCCAGTTCCATGTGGCCTTGGCTGATGGCATTATCCATGAATATCTTAAGATTTCTGGTATAGGGCCGCCCCCTACTTGTAGGTAGTCTGTGAAGTGAGTGTCTGGTACTGCTTGTAGTTCCAAACTCGTGTTAGAAAACTCTTCTGTTCCACGGAACCAATCGTTAATGTGGCGCATTCCACAAGCGACAGTCATGTGTCGTACGCTCAGTAATCCTAGTCCTCCGTATTCCACTGGAGTTGTTAAGGTAGACATGGGCAGACGTGCCTTTTTCCCCTGCCAAAGGAATTTCTGTAACATTTTGTTTAAAGTCAGTTCATCTTTTCTCTTTAGATAAAGTGGAATGGTTTGGAACACGTATAGCCATTTGGGTATAATGCTCATGTTATAGAGGGCAATCCGTCCTAAAAGTGATATAGGCAGTGATCTCCACATGACCAACCTCTCTTCTGTCTCTTTTAATAACCTCTTAACGTTCTCTTTATAAAGTATTCCCAGATCCGCTGGTAGCTTTATTCCCAAATATGTGATTGGTCTCTGGGTCCACGTTAAACGTTGTGGGCCTTCCCAGATTCCCACTGCCTCTGCATGGACTGGGAGAATGTACGATTTGGTGTAGTTTAATCTGAACCCTGAGTATCTCCCAAACCCCTCTATTCTATCCAACACCATTTTCAAAGAGCCTCTGGGGTGGGTCAGAAATAATAAAAGATAATCTGCGTATGCAAATACTTTCAGTTGATGGCCCACTACCTCAATTCCCCGTATTTCTTTATCTTGCATTAAATGTCGTAATAGTGGTTCCACCGCCAGCACAAACAACAATGGGGAAAGTGGGCACCCCTGTCTGGTGCCCTTCTGTAAGGGAAATTCTCTCTCTTTTTGTCCATTTATGATCACGCTGGCCCTGGGATCTGTGTATAATGTTTTTAGTGCTTCGGAAAACCACCCCGTTATGCCCACCGTCGTTAGAACCTGGAACAGGTAACCCCAGTTTACATGGTCAAACGCCTTTTCGGCATCTAGACTTATTATCCAAGCTGGGATATCTCTAACTTTGCATGTCGCCATCGCTAGTAATAGTTTCCTCACATTGTGGGTCGCTCTCCGGTTTCTGATAAATCCAACCTGTTCAGGACCGACCAGGCCAGGCAGGCACGCCGCCAGGCGGTCTGCCATGATTTTTGCCAACAATTTTGTTTCTACATTTAATAGTGATATTGGTCGGTAAGACCCAGGTCTTTCTGGTGACTTCCCTGCTTTTGGGATTAATGTTATTAGAGCTGAGTTGGCAAATGCCAGGAAGTGACCTTCTTGAATAACCTCTTCGAAATAGCTTAACAGGTGCGTCAGGGCTCCAGGAGGCAACAACTTATAGTATTCCCCCGAGAGTCCATCAGGTCCCGGAGCCGATCGAAGTTTTAGTGTCTTAATTGCTGTTTGCAGTTCTTTTAGAGTCAAGGGTACATTTAAATCTTCTATCTGTTGATTTTGTAGTTTTGGAAGTCCAGCTCTCTGAAGGTAACCAGTGAGGCCCTCCCCTTGAGCATTTTCTTGGCCTTTATATAGTGTGGCAAAGTATTCTGTGAAAATTTGGGCGATCTGCTTATGATCATTGGTCAGTTTGTCTGCATGATCTCTTAAGGTAGTCACTGTTCTAGGGCCTCCCTGGTTTTTGATTATATTTGCCAGTAAGTGTCCTGTTCTATTGCCAAATTTGTGCAGTCTAAACTTATAGAACAGCGCGGACCTATTTTCCTTCTCATGTAGTAATGAATTGAGTGTTATTTGTGCTGACTGCAAAGCATCCAGGGTGTCTTTTGACGGCTTTCGTGCATGTGCTTTCTGTGCTTTTTTCAGTTTGTTTTCTAGCGTCAAGATTCCCGTTAATCTGCGTTTATTGTACTTGCTACTGTAGGCAATAATATCTCCTCTAAGGACTGCCTTTGAGGCCTCCCAAAATAAAATAGGTTGCGTTTGTGCATGTGAGGTGTTATGCTGTGCGTATTCTTCCCATCTGCCCACAAAGTACTTTGTAAACTGTGGGTCTGCGTATAAATAAGTTGGAAACCTCCATCCTCTACCCCCAGCCTTATCTGTATGAGTCTATTTCCACCCACACAAAGGCATGGTCCGATATTTCTTCTGGGCCTATGTCCGCTTTTACCACCTGGGAGAAAATCGTGCGGTCTACCAATATGTAGTCTAGGCGGGATTGTAAGCCATGGGCTCTCGATCTGTGTGTGTATTCCCTATCTAGTGGGTGAAATGTTCTCCACACATCAACTAAGTTAAGTTCCCTGGCAAATAACGCTATCTCTTTAGCCCGTTTCCCAGAGTGGTGTGGTGAAGCGCTGTTTGAGCAGTCTATCTGGGGTCAAGTACCAAATTAAAGTCTCCCCCTACTATCAGTTTCTCTTTTCCTTCAGTGACACATTTACTTCTCAGTGTCCTTAGGAAGTTCGGTTCATAATTGTTTGGGCCATAGAGGGCCACTAACCTGAGTTCCAACCCTGGCATCCACACTTTTAATATAATGTATCTCCCATCTCTCCCGGTGGCCAGCGTTGACGCTCTGTATGCCAGTCCCTTACTGAAAAGTATTGCTATCCCTCCTTTCTTCCCCTGTGCCGGTACCGAAAAAACCTCTCCTACCCACATCCTTTTTAGCTTTGTATGTTCTATATCGTTAAGGTGGGTCTCCTGAATACACGCTATGTCTGCCCGGTGTCTTTTCAGAGCAGTCAGTATTTTTGCCCGTTTGATTGGGGAACTTACCCCTCCTACATTCCAGGTTATTAGTTTGACTGGCATGTTGCTGACCTTGAAAGTCTTTTATGTGCATTTCCTCATTTGCTTTCCTCTCCTGTCCGTTCCTATCTAGTAAAAATGTGTGAAGGTGTGTTCCTACCCCCCTATCTCCCTCCCTTCCCCGCTCTTCCTCCCTTTTAAACACCTCGGCTCCATCCTCTAATCTAGAAGATGGAATGTGGAGATCACTTACGCCCATGAGTCCATGCCCTTCTTTCCTTTTGTGATCATATGCTTGTTGTATGTCTCTCGGCTCCCAGTTAGTAGTCTGCCTCACTCCACATTGATTAGGCCAGCCTCTCGTACTGCCGCTGTTGCTATAGGTGCTTCCCTGAAGGACTTCCATTGGCCTCCAATTGAGATCCTTAATATAGCGGGAAATCTCAAGGAAAATCGTATGTCTTTCTTTGCCAAGGCAGCACACAGCGGGTGAAATTGGCGTCTTCGTTGTTGTACCTCAGTTGAAAAGTCTTGAAAAATTAGGACTCTGTTCCCTTCATGTTGTAGGGAGTCTCTGCGCATTCTGAAGCCTTGCAAGATCTCTATCTTGTGATGGTAGTTAAAGATTCGAGCCACAACCACTCTCGGGCGCGCTTTGTCATCCGTTTTCCGCCCCACTCTGTGTGCCCTTTCAATCACTATTGGGCCTATGGTGTCTGTGAGCGCCAACTCCTTTGTAAGCCAGTCTTCGAGCCAACTCGTTAGGTTCTGATCTGGAATCTTCTCTGTCAGTCCAACAATTCTAATGTTGTTCCATCTGGAACGATTTTCTAGCTCTTCCAATTTTTCGTGGCTTTCCTTTAACTGCTTCTTAAGGCTCACTATTTCAGGGCTGTAACCTCTGCTGTCGTCTTCCAGAGCCGATACTCGGGTCTCAAGATCTCCCACTGCTGAGGAGCGGCAGCGGCAGGAGAATCACCCAAACACTGGACAGGCAGAACAGACTTCCGGTACCCTGGGCCGGAACTCTCAGACAAAGGCTGCCGCCGAGGCAGCACAGGCTGACACCAACTGGACCGGAAATAGCCCAAACTTCACCTGCACTTAACCACCGTTCCTCAGGGGTTGAGCCCCAGAGTACGGGTAGTCGGCAGGACTTACCGGACAGGGCAGGAAAGCAGAGCCGCAGGGGACCAGCAGGCTAAAGGAACCAGGAACCTAGCTAGAGCAGGGCAGGCAGCCGGCAGCAGGGAGTTCACCAGGTACGGGTACTGCTTAGTTCCAAAAAAACTCCCAAAACAATCTGGAGGGCTGGACGATCTGGACCGGACCAGCATATCTTCTGGAACATGGGAAACTGTAAACCATCAATTCGCAGTATTCCCCGGGTCTAACCCCCGGGGCCCGAGGTGACTGCAAGACAGGAACCTGGACACAGCCATGACAGTATCCCTCCCTCAAGGCCTCCCCGGGCTTCTCGGGAGATCTGGGTCTCCCTGGATCTTGGTGAACTCGGCTGACACGATTAGGTGGTTTCCCAACGTCCATATCCTTAGGCACCGGACGGGAACTGGCCGGTTGAAGGTGAGACTGGACTTTGTTACCCGAGCAGGGTTGAGTACCTGGCGCTGGAGTAGAGCTACGGGCCATGGTTTGCTGCGAGCTAGCCTTTCGATTCTTGGCTCTCCGGATTGTCCTGAAGCTTAGGTCCCGGGGTTGGCTTCTTACGTAAGGTGCGGGACCACTGGCCCCAAGGAGACATCTTGGCAGTCCTGTTGCCCGGACTTTGGGGCCTGGGCACATTACCGGATTCCACTTGACACTGGTTGATCGGGGGTAAGGCACATGCGCAGGTCATCCCCCTTGTTAAAATCTTAGAGTCCTGGGAGTCACTAATATCCGTCCATGCATCTGAATCCTGGTCCAACTGTTCACCGACCACACTATCGGTGTCAGGGATAAAACAAAGTTTCCGGCATGACTCGCCCCAGTCCACGATCTCACCCTTTCCCCAGTCCAGGGACCGGATTGTGTCTCTGTAGCCAGGGAAGACCCAACACAATGGGCTGCACCGCTGAGGGAAGGACATATAGAGAGATGTCCTCCGGTGATCGCCAATCTGTAAGCTCACAGGAACTGTTTGAGTGTTTACATATCCTTGAATACTTCTATACACTGAAAAGAGTGGGATGGTCTTAGGTAGTTCTTGTGTTGGAATGCTAAGTTGCTGGACCAAGCTTCCCCCCGCCCCGGAGTCCAGAAAGACCTCAGTATGCTCTTGCCGGTGACCTAGGTCGAGCACTGCTGGCATTAAGAACTGGGTAGGCAGGAGGTTAGAAGATTGGCTGATTACTGTGCCTGCAGTCAGACCTGGCCCCAAGGATCCAGGTTTCTGTGGGCAGTTGACCGCATAGTGTCCCGTCTCTCCACAATACAGGCAGAGGTTGAGGGTCCGACGTCTCTGTTTCTCTTGAATCGTGAGAGGGGTGTGGCCTAATTGCATGGGTTCTGCTGGTGGTTGAGGGTGTACCTCCCGCGGACGAGGAGTCTGTGGTAAAACTGAATGGCTGGTGATCTTAATACCTATCTTTTCTATGGAACGCCGTTCTCGGCCACGCTCCTGGAATCGAATATCAATCATAGTACAGATCTTGATTAACTCATCCAACCTGGTGGGAAGTTCACGTCCAGCCAGCTCATCCTTAATCTGCGGTGCCAATCCCTACCAAAAGATTGCAATTAGGCTTTCATTGTTCCAGGCCAACTCAGAGGCCAAGGTGCGGAACCTGATCGCATAGTCCCCCAGGGTCTGTATCCCTTGCTTGAGTCTCAAGAGTTCCGCAGTTGCGGAAGTAACCTTCCCTGGTTCTTCAAACACTCGTCTAACTTGCTCCAGGAACCCCTGGAGATCATGAAGCACCGGATCGTTCTTCTCCCAATGCGGGGAAGCCCAAGCTGAGGCTTGACCGGACAACAGAGACATAATGTAAGCTATTCGAGTTCTCTCCGTGGGGAATCTTGTGACTGGAGTTCAAAAATAATTTCACACTGATTGAGAAACACTCTACAGTCTCTGGGATTACCGTCATATCTCGGGGGTGACTTAAGACGGATACCTGACATAACAGCAGCTCCTGCCGGTGCTGAATCTGGACTCGAAGCTGGAGAAAGGGCTGCTTTCGTAGATGCCGCCATAAGGCCCTCCAGTTGGCCTAAACGGACCTCCACTGTACGGAGGGTGTCACTGATCCGTGCAAAGTTCTGAGCGTGCTCCTGGAGCGTCCACAATATGGGTGATCCTCCGAGCTCATGGCCTTGCAATCTGTCACGCTTCTAATGGTATTTTAGGTTAGTGAGCTTTTGGGCCATTGCTGAGGAGCGGCAGCGGCAGCGGCAGGAGAATCACCCAAACACTGGACAGGCAGAACAGACTTCCCGGTACCCTGGGCCGGAACTCTCAGACAAAGGCTACCGCGGAGGCAGCACAGGCTGACACCAACTGGACTGGAAATAGCCCAAACTTCACCTGCACTTAACCACCATTCCTCAGGGGTTGAGCCCCAGAGTGCGGGCGGTCGGCAGGACTTACCGGACAGGGCAGGAAAGCAGAGCCGCAGGGACTAGCAGGCTAAAGGAACCAGGAACCCAGCTAGAGCAGGGCAGGCAGCCGGCAGCAGAGTAAGCCAGGAGACAAGCCGGGACTGGGCAGGCAGCAGTCAGTAGAATAAGTCAGTAAACAAGCAGGGTCAAAACCTAAGTCAGGAAAAACTCAGCAGCACTGCAAACAAATTCCACCTAAGGAAACTCCTCTAAGGACCTCTGTTGCAAGGCAGCTAGGAACCTTCCAAGGTGGTTAATAAAGGCAGCCCACAAGGGAGTTCACCAGGTACGAGTGCTGCTTAGTTCCAAAAAACTCCCAAAACAATCTGGAGGGATGGAAGATCTGGACCGGACCAGCATATCTTCTGGAACATGGGAAACGGTAAACCATCAATTCGCAGCATTCCCCGGGTCTAACCCCTGGGGCCCGAGGTGACTGCAAGCCAGGAACCTGGACACAACCGTGACAACCATCTCAGGTACAGATACACATTTCTGGGGTATCCAGTGCCTTGGGCCCAATCATAGCCAAGCTCACTGTGTCCTTTGTCTTCGTATGAAGAAAAGGACTCAAGTAGCTCGAGGAGCCCAGAGAGAAAAACTTTTGGGGGCTTGGTCTAGTCCTTCGTCATCGGAACCGAGGTCGGTGGCATCGTCATTGAGAGACGCATCGATGTCGGGAGTGGAGGTAGTTAAGGCTGCTGAGAGGCCACGGCATGCTGAGAGCAGTGAGACATCAAGTGGGTCTACACCAACCTTTAGGCCTCCTGTTGTACAGGCCCCCTGGCACCGGCCATTGTCGGACACGACCCTGAGGACACGTGGGGATTCAAAGTCGTCCTCCGGCATAGTGGAGCCTCAGTGAGGTGCATTGAGCGAAGGCTAAGAAGTACCAACATAGTTCCCCCTCAACACATGGTGCCGGGAGCTCCGGGGCGTCATGGGATTTGGCACCCGAGAAGCGTCTGCGCTGGGAGGACCGCTCTCCCTCCATACAGGAGGTGCCGGCGCATTGGCCTCTCAGAAGTCCGGTTCCTACTCCCGAGCCTAAGCGGACTCTGCTACTGACTGCTCCACCGACACTGTAGCCTTATCCGATGGCGGCTCTCGACGAGTGCATCTGAGCCCTGCTTCCAGAGCTTCTGGAAGGGTTGCTGCATCAGTCTGCTTCGGCATCGGGGGTGCTTGCGTCTGGCGTGCTGTCTGCTATAGCAGCATCTGGCCCTCTGCCTGTGGTGATGTCCCCGAAACGGCACTGGTATTGGCTGCCATCCAGTTCGACTCCCCATCGACATCGGTGGAGGAAGCTTCACCGCAGTCTGTGCGGGCCTCAGTCCCTCGACATCGCCATTGAGACTGTAGGTCCTCGGCATCGAGACAGGATCAGTCTCGGAAGTCCCTGAGGGAACGCTTTCCGACACTGAGGAGGAGCCCTCATGGGAGTCAGGAAGATCCCAGGCACTTTTCTTCCAATGAGTCCTTTGGGATTCCCTCTGAACCTTCCCCTCCACCTGAAAGGAGACTGTCTCCTCCTGAGAGCCTCTCCTTTTCATCATTTGTGCAGGAAATGGCTGAGGCTATTCCGTTCCCTGCTGATGTGGAGGATGAGCCCAGGGCTGAGATGCCTGAGGTCCTGGATTACACCTCTCCACCTAAGCAGGTAGTAATGACTCCTTTGCATAAGGTACTCCGGGAAGTCCTTATGTGAAACTGGTCGCTCCCTCTGTCTGTCCCTGTGATCTCTGAGTCCCAGTGCCATTTCCACGGTGAACCTGGCTTGATGAGGTCTGTTGCCCCATAACGCCATGGTGGTGGAGTGCGCACCCTCAAGAGAGCCAAGAGTACTAGAAACTATGCCTCGGTGCCCCGAGGCAGAGAAGCTAGGACCTTGGACTCTTTTGGGAGGAAGATGTATTAGGCCGAATGCTCGCCACTCATATCCAATCTTACTAGCTCTACACGACCATTCACTTGCAGAACTCCGTGAGGCAACTGTCTAGTTTGCTCGATATCCTCTCTCCGGAGCAGACCGAATCTTTTTGCCAGGTGGTTAGGCAGCAGCAGACATGTCGTAAATTCTTGGCCAGGGACGCTTATGACACTTTTGATGTGGCATCTAGAATCTCTGCTCAAGATATAGCGATGCGCAGAATCTCATGGCTGTGTGTCTCTGACCTAGACCATTCGGTCCAGCAGAGGATGGCGCTTGTACCTTGCCGGGTGGATAACCTTTTCAGAGAGAAGGTAGAAGACCTGGACCAGATCAAGAAGCACACATCTGCTATGGTTTCTCTCTCCCGCTGGGTACTTTCTGCTACATCCTCCTCATCCTAGGAGTTTTGGGGGGGGGGGGGGGGGTCGTGGAGTGCCTCCTATTCCTGTGCCAGGTGTAGGTTCACTCAGGCATCCCACCAGCCTACTCAGGCTCAGCCCCAGTTCTCTCATTCCCATCAACAGCGTGCACCCAAGGCCCCTGCTGTCCCCCAGCAAAAGCAAGGGACGGGCTTTTGACTGGCTTCAGAAAAGTATAGCCACAATAATAGTATCCATGTCGGACGACTTGCCGGTTGGGGGAGGTTAATGTTTGTTTTTGCACCAAAGATGGCCTCTCATAATCTCCGATTGGTGGGTTCTTCAAATAGTCCAGTTAGAGTACACACTCAGTCTGGAATCCAAACCTCCAAATTGTCCACTGGGAGCTAATCTGTACAGCTCCCAGCACAGGCAGGTACTTTCAGTGGAACTGTCCGCCCTTCTAAAGGCCCATTCAGTTGAACCACCAGGGAAAGAAAGGCTGGGATTCTATTCCAGGTACTTCCTTGTGCAAAAGAAAACAGGGGGGATGCGCCCCATCCTAGACCTATAGGCCCTGAACAAATTTCTAGTCCAAGAAAAGTTCAGAATGGTTTCCCTGGGAACCCTTCTCCCAATGGTTCAGGAAAACGATTGGCTATGCTCTCTGGACTTGAAGGAGGCTTACACTCACATTCCAATACTTCCAGCTCACAGGAAGTGTCTTCGGTTTCGACTGGAAACGCACTTTCAGTACCGCGTACTGCCATTTGGCCTGGCGTCAGCTCCAAGAGTTTTCATAAAATGTCTATCAGTAGTCGCAGCGTCGCTACGAAGACTGGGAGTGCATGTGTTCCCTTATCTCGACGATTGGCTAGTGAAGAGCACCTCGGAGGACGGTGCTCAGGAGTCCATTTGGATGACTATTTAGGTGCTGGAACTACTGGGGTTTGTAATAAATTACACCGTCCCATCTCACTCCAGTTCAGAAATTGGAGTTCATTGGAGCACTGCTGGACACGAGGACAGCTTGGCCTATCTCCCCAAGGCACAGGCAGACAACCTTCTGTCCCTGGTGTCCACAGTTTGAACGTCTCAGCATGTCACAGCTTGGCAGATGTTGAGACTGTTAGGTCACATGGCCTCCACAGTTCATGTTACACCCATGGCATGTCTACATATGAGATATGCTTAGTGGACTCTAACTTTTCAGTGGTTCCAAGCTAAGGGGAATCTAGAGGATGTGATCCAACTGTCCACCGACTTTCACAATCCGGCCCAGTTTGACCATGGGACGACCATTTCAAATTCCTCAGCCACAGCAAGTGCTGACAATGGATTCATCCCTCCGGGGGTGGGGAGCTCATGTGGATGGGTTTCTCACTCAGGGAGCCTGGTCCTTCCAGGAAACAGGTCTTCAGATGAACCTCCTGAAGTTTTGAGCAATCTGGAACGCTCTGAAGGCTTGCGGAGATCGGCTGTCCAACCAAATCATCTTGATTCAAACAGACAGGTTGTGATGTACTGCACCAACAAGCAGGGGGGCACCGGATCTTGCCCTCTGTGTCAGGAAGCTGTCCAGATGTGGCTTTGGCTGCGCCTTCATGGCATGTTTCTCCAAGCCACTTATCTGGCAGGTGTAAACAGTCTGGCTGACAGGCTGAGCAGGGTAATGCAACCTCATGAGTGGTTGCTGAATATGGGCATTGCCTGCAAGGTCTTCCGAGCGTGGGGCACCCCCTTGGTGGATCTTTTTGCCACTCAAATCAATCACAAGGTCCCTCAGTTCTGTTCCAGGCTTCAGGCCCACGACATACTAGAGTCAGATGCTTTTCTCCTACATTGGGGAACCGGTCTTCTGTATAAGTATCCTCCCATACCTGTGGTGGGAAAGACTTTGCTGAAACTCAGGCAAGACCATGGAACCATGGTCTTGATCGCACCTTCCTGGCCACGTCAGATTTGGTTCCCTCTTTTTTTGGAATTGTCTTTCGAAGAACCGTGGAGTGTTTTCTGACCCTCATCATTCAGAACGAGGGATCGCTTCTACATCTGAATCTCCAGTCTCTGGCTCTCATGGCCTGGATGTTGAGAGCCTAGAATTCGCTTCCTTGGTTCTTTCGGAGGGTGTCTCCCAGGTCTTGCTTCCAGAAAAGATTCCACTAAAAGGTGTTATTCTTTCAAATGGAGGAAGTTTGCCGTCTGGTGTGATAGCAAGGTCCTAGATCCTCTCTCTTGTCCTACACAGACCCTGCTTGAATACCTTCTACAGTTACCAGAGTCTGGTCTCAAGACCAACTCAGTAAGGGTTCACCTTAGTGCAATTAGTGCTTTTCATCAGCTTGTAGAAGGTAAGCCTATCTCTGGACAGCCCTTAGTTGTTTACTTTATGAGAGGTTTGCTTTTGTCAAAGCCCCCTGTCAAACCTCCACCAGTGTCATGGGATCTCAACGTCGTTCTCACCCAGCTGATGAAAGCTCCTTTTGAGCCACTGAATTTTTCTATCTGAAGTACTTGACCTGGAAGGTCGTTTTCTTGGTTGCTATTTTTTTATTTGGGCATAAATGCTGGACCAGAAGACGCGGATCAGCGTCTACCCACACGTGAGAATATGAAGCCTGCTGACCTCAGAGAATACCTGCTACAGGTAAGTATCTTCACTTTTCTGAGCCAGTCTGCAGGTCAGAGTTTGCCAAATGTGGCCTATCAACCTCAACATGGCCTCCACTATCCATGTCATGCCCATGGCATGTCTTCATATGAGAACAGCCAAAAAACAACAAGGCAAACGATCTGCAAAATCCAATATGGAAAAAGAAGCCAGCAGATCAATATAACATCAGAAAGATTTTATTGAAGATACTTCATGTAAACAAATTGCCCGACACAGGCCGTGTTTCACCCACCAAGGGCTGTGTCACGGGCTAATTTGAAACCTTCTGAAAGGAGCAACTCTAAAAACGGAAAATCTGTGGTGTATAATAGATTGGAAAAAACCAGCGCATACAACAGATGCCTAAAATGACTGATCAGGAACCAGAGCAGACATTTCCCTGCTGTTTTCCCTCCGAATTCTGCTGCTGCTGGGGTGGATTCAGGCTGGAGATTTCCCTTTTCCAGGAAAGATAAATAACACAGAAAGTTGAATTTATTCCAGATCTCAGATAAATTCCCTCTGCTGACCTGGGACTGAGTCTTGCAATTTGTTTACATGCGGTATCTTCAATAAAATCTTTCTGATGTTATATTGATCTGCTGGCTTCTTTTTCACATGAGAACAGTCCAGTGGACCCTAGCTTCCCAGTGGTTTTCAAGCCTCTGGGGTACCTAGCCGATGTCATCTGAGTAACACCAGAGTTGGTTGTCTCTCTTTTAGTGGACAGTTCGATCCAATTTGATTGTGGGACTTGCATTCCAAATTGAACTCACTTTGTCAGGCTTGACACCCAAGGTGCACTATCAGCCCGAAGAACCGTGGAGATTGGAGTATTTTCCAACCCTCATCACGTACAACAAGGGATCTGTCCTACATGCCAATCTCCGCCTCTGGCCCTCACAGCCTGGATGTTGAGAGCTTAGAATTTGCTTCCTTGCATCTTCCCGAGGGTGTCTCCAAGGTCTTGCTGACTTCCAGGAAAGATTCAACTAAGAGGTGTTAATCTTTTAATTGGAGGAGGTTTGCTGTCTGGTGTGAGGGCAAGGCCCTAGATTTCCTTTCTTGCCTTACACAGACCCTGTTTGAATACCTTCTACACCTCTCTTATTCTGGTTTCAAGACCAACTCTGTAAGTGTTCACCTTAGTGTGATTAGTGCTTACCATCACCATGTAGAGGGTGAGCCCATCTCTAGACAGCGTCTATTTGTTCCCTTCATGAGAGCTTTGCTTTTGTCAGGACCTCCTGTCAAGCATACGCCTGTGTCATGGGACCTTAGCGTTGTCTTCACCTAGAAGACGAAAGCTCCTTTTGAGCCACTGGATTCCTGTCATCTGAAGTACTTGACCTTGGAAGATCTTGTTTTTGGTGTCTGTTACTTCAGCTTGCAGGGTCAGTGAGCTTCAGACCTTAGTGGCGGATCCACCTTACACTAAGTTTCATCATAGTAGAGTAGTTCTCCGCCCGCATCCTATGTTCCTGCCTAAGATGGTGTCTTGAGTTCCTTCTGAACCAGTTGATTGTCCTTCCAACATTTTTTCCCAGACTTCACGACCATCCTGGTGAAGGCACACCGCGAGAATTGGCTTTATACTTGGAGTGGACTAGGTCCTACAGGCAGTCCACACAGCATTTTGTTTATTTTGATCCCAACAGGATGGTGGTCGTAGTCGGGAAACACACCATTTCCAGTTGGTTATCAGATTGCATTTTATTTACTTATGCCCAAGCTGGGCTTACTCTTGAGGATTATTTCAAAGCTTCTAATGTCAGAGGCATGGCTGCATTGTCAGCCCACATTGAAGAAATTTGCAAGACTGCAATGTGGTCTTCAGTCCACACATTTCACATCTCACTACTATCTTGAGTAGGACACCTGACAGGATAGTTGGTTTGAACAGACAGTGCTGCAGAATTTGTTTGGGGTGTAGAATCCAACTCCACCCCACTAGGTCCATTGTGTTCTGCTCCAGGCTTCACTCACACAGTTGTATATCGTTTCAAGTTAATCACTTTTTTGTCCTTGCTGTTGCTAGGACCAATTGACCAGTGGAAGAGTTTTGTTGAGCCTGATTGCTAGGGATGCCTACATGTGAGAATATGGCCTGCTTGTGCTTGGAGAAAGGAAAGATACTTACCTGTAGCAGGTATTCTTTGTGGACAACAGGCCATTCATTCTCACATACCCTCCCACCTCTCCCTGGAGCTGAATCCATGCTATAGTACTGTACCGATGTCCCACACTCTCTTAGTGAGCGGGAAGATACTAACACATGCACGATGGGGACATCGCGCATGCTTTTAAAGCAGTATTAGCTTTTTTATGCTCTGCACCGGGCAAAGTGGATTACATCACCCCAGTGTGAGAATGAATGGCTTGCTGTCCTCGGAGAATACCTGCTACAGGTAAGTATCTTCACTTTTATGCAAATCATTTTAAAATTTCTTTTTGCTAAGCAGTATATCAAATCAAAGCAAAATCCCTCTCTCCCCATCCTTCTCTCTCTTCCCTCCACCCCAGGTCCTTTATCTCTGCCCCCCCCCCCCCCCCCCCCCAGTGCAAGGTCTGGTATCTGGGAGGAGACTGATGGGAGACTCTGTAGCACAATAAATTTTTTAAAATTGCAACTAATAACATGCTAATAGTGGTGTTCACTGTGATTAACTTGCAGCCCTATTTATAACATTATTCTTTTATAGATATTTACTGCTTAGACTTAATTTTTGTGATCACTTGATGTACCACTGCTTATTGCCCCCTTTGAGCATTGCTTAATAGATATACTTAGATTGTATAAGTCATGCCAAACTTTCTATCTATTATGATATCACAATAATTCAGTTTTGAAGAGTAGGCATATTCCTTGCTCAGTGGTAGTTTATACAAAATTACTTTCCTGTCACAATATATGTGTTCATATATTATGGTTCTATTTTCTGCCCCACATTCTGTGAAATAATGTTGGTCATGTCTACATGCTGACAAAAGAAGGTGACCAAATCTGACTTAATGGTTGTGTCGACTACCAGACTGCTGAATTTCTTCACTAGAAGTGTCTGCCTGTTCTAACAGCATTTTTGATATTGTTTGCTTGAAAATAAATTCCTGTTCCATTAGTTTCACACCTTGACAAATTAATGCAACACTTAATTTTGTATCATATGCAGTTAACATTCAATTTTTTTCTTTAGTTTATGATGAGAAAAGGAAATGTCTCTTGACTGGGCAAGTGAAGAAATACCCTGAGAAGATAATCATCTTATGTAAAGATTTCAGAGTATTTCATTTCTGTCTGAGATATACAAAGGAAGAGGAAGTTAAACGGGTAAATATAGATGTCGAATGATTTTTGCTTTTAACTTTCTCTCTTTGCTCATTTTAACCATAACTTACGTATGTATTTGTATTTCTATAAGGCAGTGTCAAGGTGCAATCTGTTTCCCCACACTTAACACAAACAGCTGCTGGTACACATCCTGCTCATTGGGAAGAGTAAGCCCTAATAAGAGTGCAAAAGTAACATTCACATAATCTAGCACTATATACCAGGGAAGGCATAGCCTTCAGAGCCCAAAAAATTCCCTCTCAGTTATTCGAATCTCCAGCTCTTCATTCTACTCAAGAATGTGTAAATTTATAATTTTTATGACAGGTGAGTTGGTTTAAGGCTTAATTGGAGGCTTGTAATTGTCACACAGTGTGGAGCATTAACCTCAGTTAAACTGCTGAAACCTAGAGAGGAATGGTTTCTCCTTTCTCAGGGTATGGACATAATGAGCTGATTGCATGTATGCATAAACTTCAGTGTCTCTCACTCTGGGGGTTTTCTTTAATTCTTCCCAAGACCTACTTTGAGGTTCCTTCTTTTCATCTTATTCAACTTGAAGCTAGTAGGAAATCCATATTAAGAATTATGGGACCTAAACTATGGAACAAATTACCTGTGTCTTTTCGTAGAATTACTTTTGTTCAATTTAAGAAAGAACTTAAAACATGGCTATTTCAAGAGGCTTATGATATTGAGATTCATTAGTTAATGTATTTATCCTGATTAATATGCAATTCAGTTTTTTGTTTAAACGGTTTTTATTCGGGATCAAAAGAACACCATACAACAGCCTAAACAATAAAACTAGGTAAGGTCGACAATAAGATACAACGCAGTAAAGTACGGATAAGAGAACAATAAACAAAGCTTCATTAAGTATAATGCAAAGGGAACTTTCGATCCCAATTTTGTTACCATCCCACTTCCACTCAGCCATGTAATCCTTATTTTTGAAAACATGACACTGACAGCCTGTGTCTGGACTCTTAGGTCTCCAAGCCTTTTATTTTTCAAACTGAAGTTTAGTGTCTTGAAACAGCCTGTCTATATTCAAATCATAGATATCCTGTGTCTCCCTAGACTACAACACCCCAAGATAATGGAAAAATCTGCCTGCACCTTAGGGGAAAAGGCCTTTGCCATCCCATTCCTGGTCTCCCTACTCTGCCTGCCACTGATTTCTCCAAATTGAGTTTAAATGCAGAAAAATCCCCATACTTTTACATACATTCTAGCAGCTCTAGAACTGAGTCAGGCGGGTTCACCACATGAACTAATAAGTCAGCGGTAAAGGCTGTTATTTTAAATGTATCGATACCCAACATTAGGCGTTGAATGTCAGGGACCCCCTGAATGCCTCAAATCAAGGAATCCAAAGTAAGAAGGGGGGACAACGGGCAACACTGTCTGAAACCTAGATGTATAAAGAAAGGTGAAGAAAAAAATCCAGTGACTCCTAATGCTTTCAGAACCCCAAACAGAAAATTTCACCCCACCCGATCAAAAGCCTTTTTGGCATCAAAACGTATTAACATGGAGGGGATAGAGCGACCCTGGGCTTAGCTCCAAGGTAGCAATAATTTTCTGTATAGTCTTAGTGATATTATGGCCTTGTTCAAAACCCACTTGTGATTCCTCTAACAGGTCTGGGAGAACCAGAGTTGAGTGATTGGCCAAGACCTTGGCAAATAATTTAGCCTCATAGTTAAGCAATGATATTGGTCTATAAGATTCTGGTTTTTGTGAGTCATGACTAGGTTTTGGCAAAACAATTAAGAACATGAAAATAGCCATACTGTGTCAGACCAGTGATCCATCTGGCATAGTATTCTGTTTCTAACAGTGGCCAAGCCACGTCACAAGTACCTAGCAGAAACCCAAATAGTGGCAACATTCAATGCGATCAATCCCTAGGCAAGCAGTAGCTTCCTTGTGTCTGTCTCAATAGCAGATTATGGACTTTTCCTCCAGGGTCTTCTCCAAACCATTTTTAAACCCATGCCCTCTCCCACTCGCCCCTCCATATTATGAAGAAAAATTGATTTCAGAGCTACCCTCCTTATTCTTTTGTGTTAAAGTAGCTGTTACAGGAAATGTTACAGTTCCAAAATGATATTTAAGAATAGAGGGGATCGCTCAGAGCACGTGGTCACAACATGTGCTGTATTTCTAAGTTTTAAGATATATTTTGATTCTATTCTGTTTCATTATCCCCCAATTACCTATAAGGTAATAAGATAAGCATATGTAAGGAAAAAGGGAAGTAAATACACTAAATTTGAATTAATTACATTAACCTGCATTGTATGTTTAGGAACATGTGCCATTTGGAGCTTGCACATGTAAGGACATGTGCTTTTCCCAATATAAAGGCCAGATAGTTAACTTTAAAAGAAAATGTGTATTTCTAATACAGGCAAGGTAACACGTTTACAATAGAGAGGCAATTTTAGAGAGGATCTTTTACCAATGGAAGTATGCTACAAAATAACAGGTTTGATTGTAAATGAAGCTGGATAACTCACATTGATGGAGGCTGCTATGGAGAGTGATGCAGGAGATCCTTGCTGGAACAGGAAGTTTCTTTGTAGATTTGCTGTCTGATGGAGCTTGAAGCCGTTTCTTTCAGGTGGATGTGATGTCCAACTTGAGAAGTCAGGATTCCAGGAGATTCTAGCTTGCTTTTAGATTTAATCACTTCAGGGCAGCGGCGACTAGGACAGGAGCATCAGGAACAGCCAGGAAGAACTATCCTTCTAAAGAAAGAGCCCCTGCTTTTAAAGTGTCTGAACTGGGCCTTTATCTACCAGGCTATTTTTAGACTCGCATCAGGTGGTTGCCCTTGGTCCAATTAGAAAGCTCCTGGGAAGCTGAATTCTGGGCATCTAGTTTTGAGATGGAGCGTGGTAACAGGTCACATGTTCAATGACATCATAAGACTTCCTGCCTGGACATCTGCTAGTCCATTGTCTGAGGGTGATTGAGCTTAGATGGGCTTAGTCTTTGTCTGAAAATAGGTGGAGGTGTAGTCTTTTGTTATTGCAGTCTCTGAGATAGCTGTCTTTGGAAAGGAACATCTGCTGGTCCATTGTCTGAAGGTAATTGAGCTTAGATGGGCTTAGTCCTTGTCTGAGAATAGGTGGAGGTATAGTCTTTTGTTAGGTGCTGCTATTTTGGAGAGGTGTTGATGGCCTTAGGTATTCATCCAGCTTCTCAGTAGTTTTCCAGAGGAGAGGGGGGAAGTAAAGTCTTTGCAGCTGTATATTTTATATGATTTGGATCTGATCCAGCAAAACCAATAACTCTGAGAATTAAACTTATATCATGCTATATAACCACAAATCCTTTTGTAAGGTAGGGTTTGGTCAAATCAACAAGGGAAAGTCCAAAACCAGAGGCAGTACAGTCACTACAAATGATAGAAAACCCCAATAGTATAGAGCCATCATATTCTAGTTGATATGGGTTCACAAAGGTCCCACCAGAAGACTGGATAGAAGAACTATCATGAATGGGTTAAGCTTGCCCCGCATTCAGTTATTCCACTAGGCCTGGGGCTGCTAGTGCAGGAACAAATGACAGGATAAGACAGAGTAGAACTCCCTCCCAGCAAAGCCTAAGAGGCCCGAATCTAAGGACTGATACCACAAAACTTCATCTGGATATGCTTTGTTTATCTCATTCCAGTTGTTCCACAAAGACTAAGCCATCTGCCACATTGTGATAAACACGTAATTTAGCCGGATATAGTAGGGAGGTGGCCACACAACGGTGGAAACTATTTGCATTGGAGGAAGACTTTGGTTGAATAATCCTGAAAGCATAAGATCTTATGTCTTTCATATTCCAAGGTTTTACTGCCTCTGAGAGCAGACAGTATCTCCACCTTATGATGATGATATATTCAAAAAATTACTACCTTAGAATGCTCAGTGGCCAATCTTCTAGGACCTAAATGATGCGCATGTTCTATGCGTAGAGGACCAACAGTATTCTGATGCTGCAAGATTCTAAGAAACTATGATTCCAAGAATCCATGTAGTTCTGCTTCTTGCACTGACTATTGCAGCCCAACCACTCTCGAGGAGTTTCTGCAAGAACGTTTTTCAAGATCATCCACCTCCTCCGAAGCAGCAACCTTTTCCTATAGGCATTTGAGTTCTAGGGAAGATTCCTGAGCTGAGGTCTCTACCTCATAAATACATAAGTATTGCCATACTGGGAAAGACCAAAGGTCCATCAAGCCCAGCATCCTGTTTCCAACAGTGGCCAATCCAGGTCACAAATACCTGGCAAGATCCCAAAAAAGTACAAAACATTTTATACTGCTTATCCCAGAAATAGTGGATTTTCCCCAAGTCCTAGACTTTTCCTTTAGGAAGCCGTCCAAACCTTTTTTAAACTCGGCTAAGCTAACCACCTTTACCACATTCTCTGGCAACGAATTCCAGAGTTTAATTACACGTTGAGTGAAGAAACATTTTCTCCAATTTGTTTTAAATTTACTACATTGTAGCTTCATCGCATGCCCCCTAGTCCTAGTATTTTTGGAAAGCGTGAACAGACGCTTCACATCTACCCGTTCAACTCCTCTCATTATTTTATAGACCTCTATCATATCTCCCCTCAGCCGCCTTTTCTCCAAGCTGAAGAGCCGTAGTCGCTTTAGCGTTTCCTCATAGGGAAGTCGTCCCATCCCCTTTATCATTTTCCTCGCCCTTCTCTGCGCCTTTTCGAATTCCACTGTATCCTTTTTGAGATGTGGTGACCAGAATTGAACACAATATTCGAGGTGCAGTCGCACCATGGAATGATACAAAGGCATTATAACGTCCTCATTTTTGTTTTCCATTCCTTTCCCAATAATACCTAACATTCTATTTGCTTTCTTAGCTGCAGCAGTACACTGAGCAGAAGGTTTCAACGTATCATCAACGATGACACCTAGATCCCTTTCTTGGTCCGTGACTCCTAGCATGGAACCTTGCAAGATGTGGCTATAATTCGGGTTCTTCTTTCCCACATGCATCACTTTGCACTTGCTCACATTAAACATCATCTGCCATTTAGACTCCCAGTCTCGTATGGTCCTCTTGTAATTTTTCACAATCCTCCTGCGATTTAACGACTTTGAATAACTTTGTGTCATCAGCAAATTTAATTATCTCACTAGTTACTCCCATCTCTAAGTCATTTATAAATATGTTAAAAAGCAGCGGTCCCAGCACAGACCCTTGGGGAACCCCACTAACTACCCTTCTCCATTGAGAATACTGACCATTTAACCCTACTCTCTGTTTTGTATCTTTTAAACAGTTTTTAATCCACAATAGGACACTACCTCCTATCCCATGACTCTCCAATTTCCTCTGGAGTCTTTCATGAGGTACTTTGTCAAACGCCTTCTGAAAATCCAGATACACAATATCAACCGGCTCACCTTTATCCACATGTTTGTTCACCCCTTCAAAGAAATGTAGTAGATTGTTGAGGCAAGATTTCCCGTCACTAAATCCATGTTGACTTTGTCTCATTAATCCATGCTTTTGAGTATGCTCTGTAATTTTGTTCTTAATAATAGTCTCTACCATTTTGCCCGGCACCGACATCAGACTTACCGGTCTATAATTTCCCGGATCTCCTCTGGAACCGTTTTTAAAAATCGGTGTTGTATTGGCCACCTTCCAATCTTCCGGTACCACACTCGATTTTAAGGATAAATTACATATTACTAACAATAGCTCTGCAGGCTCATTTTCCAGTTCTATCAGTACTCTAGGATGAATACCATCCGGTCCAGGAGATTTGCTACTCTTCAGTTTGTAGAACTGCCCCATTACATCCTCCAGGTTTACAGAGAATTCATTAAGTTTCTCTGACTCATCAGCTTTGAATACCATTTCCGGCACCGGTATCCCACCCAAATCTTCCTCAGTGAAGACTGAAGCAAAGAATTCATTTAATCTCTCCGCTACGGCTTTGTCTTCCCTGATCGCCCCTTTTACTCCTTGGTCTTCTAGCAGTCCAACCGATTCTTTTGCCGGCGTCCTGCTTTTAATATACCTAAAAAAATTTTTACTATGTGTTTTTGCCTCCAACACAGTCTGTTCCTTCTTCCATTTTCTGAAGGATTTTCTTTTAGCTCTAATAGTTTCCTTTACCTCACTTTTTAACCACGCCAGCTGTCGTTTGGTCTTCCGTCCTCCTCTTTTAATAAGTGGAATATATTTGACCTGGGCTTCCAGGATGGTGTTTATGAACAGCATCCACGCCTGATGTAAATTTTTAACCCTCACAGCTGCTCCTCTAAGTTTTTTGTTCACCGTTCTTCTCATTTTATCATAGTCTCCTTTTTTAAAGTTAAACGCTAGCGTATTTGATTTCCTATGTATACTTCAAAGTTAATATCAAATCTGATCATATTATGATCATTGTTATCAAGCGGCCCCAGAACCATTACCTCTCGCACTAGATCATGCGCTCCACTAAGGACTAGTCTAGAATTTTCCTTCTTGTCGGCTCCTGTACCAGCTGCTCCATAGAGCTGTCCTTGATTTTGTAATCCGTTGGGTTGGTCGTGAGCCCTTGGGCCCTGGCCGAGGCCAAGGGGAGACCAACCCACCACCGCACACCCCAGCTACACAATACCCCCTAAGCTACCCCTCCCCACAGTCCCTCAGGAAGAAGGGAAATAGGCATACTGGCGGGCCTCGCGGCCGAACCGGAGCCCACGCACACAGAGCCACTCGTGCGAGCCTCACGGCTGAACTGGAACCCAATCACACACAGGGAGGGGTGAAAGAACCCAGAGAGCCCCAAGATGCCAGACGCGCGCTGAACACCAGCAATAGGGCAGAGGGGGAAACAAAGGACCAGAGCAGGCCACGCCCACGCAGGGGACTAGCGCAGGACAGGGGAACTAACACAGCAACCCCCCCCCCCCCCCCCCCACCAGGGTAGGAGCCCCAGGCAGAAGCCAGAGGACCCAGACACAAAAGGAAGGCACACAGAACACAAAGGGTTAAGCTTGTAGAGCCAGCCGAGAGAGAGTGCCATAAATCAACCAACAATCAGAGAGAAGGCTCCCCCCCCCCCCCCCCCCCCCCCCCCCCCCCGAGAGGGAGTGGGGCCCATCCAACAAACACACTGGCAGAGGCTGGAATACAATACACACAGTACACAAAGGGTTAAACTCACTGAGCCAGCAGGACACGGGGAAGAGAAATCCTTAAAACAAACAAACAAAGGAGAACGCTCTCACTCAGAGGCAGATGCACTAAAGCTAAATGAGCCTTTAATGACCCTCCAACGAGGAAAATTTGATCCGTTGCATGCATCAAAGGGCTTTTACCGAGGAAGCCAGCAGCTAACGAAAACGGAATGGAGATGAGCAATTAGTGTGAAAACCCCATTGAAACGACATGCACTAACCTTTTCCGATTGCCTTTACGCAGGAAAAAGGCAGGAAATCTAACGAGAGGTCTGGACCTCTCGTTAGGACAGCTCTGTGCCAGGAAAAATCATTAAGTGAAAAAATAAACAAACTTTGAGCCAATCCCAGCGCATTAGCAGAGCTAAAAGCGCTGTGATTGGTCCAAAGGACGTCAGAAAACACATCAAATAAAAAAAATAAAAAAAGGATCGGGAGGGGGCAAGGGCGCTCATCAGGAGCGTCCTGTATGGACGGCCTTGCCCCCCCCCCGCTGCTCCCCACTTTCCGTCGCTCCCCCCCCCCCCCCAAAAAAAAAGCAAAATGCTAGCTGCCCCGGTCCCCCTCCCTTCCTGTTCCTGTGTTCTGCAGAGCTAACTCCGCCTCCCGTCATTCTTTCGCCCCGAGCAGCGCCTCTCACCTCTTTCAGAAGCGCTGCACGGGCAGGAAGATCTATTGTGTTGGTTGTAGAGTCTCCATGACGTCTCTTCTTCCCTGGCCTAGGCCCCGCCTCCTTCTGACGTAAGTAACCTACGTCAGAAGGAGGCGGGGCCTGGGCCAGGGAAGAAGAGACGTCATGGAGACTACAACCAACACAATAGATCTTCCTGCCCGTGCAGCGCTTCTGAAAGAGGTGAGAGGCGCTGCTCGGGTCGTTAATAGGGAGGGGGGTCTCGGTGGAGGGGGGGAGCGGCGTAGTCGACCTCAGGGGGGGCAGCGGGGGCGGGGCACGGGGCGAAAGAATGACGGGAGGCGGAGTTAGCTCTGCAGAACACAGGAACAGGAAGGGAGGGGGACCGGGGCAGCCAGCTAGCATTTTGCTTTTTCAGGGGGGGGGGGGGGGAGCGGCGGAAAGTGGGGAGCAGCGGGGGGGGGGGGGGGGCAAGGCCGTCCATACAGGACGCTCCTGATGAGCGCCCTTGCCCCCTCCCGATCCTTTGTTTTTGGATTTTGCTGACCAGGTAGCCACGTGTATGTGTTGTGGCTTTTTTTTTTTGTTTGTTTTTACGTTTGCAGCATGCGCAGAGCAGCCAGCAAAACGCTTGGCTGCTCTGCGCATGATTTAGGGGCCGATTACCGATGTGTATTGTGATTCTTTGATACATTGTACGTTTGAATACCGATCTGAGCATGTGTGACTTTTTTTTTTGGTGCATTCTTCGTTTTTTAAAAATCGTTAGGGACTTTAACGATTTTGATTTTTTTACGTTTGCTTGATGCATCTACCCCTCAGCCCAGAGCCCCGGAGGCTGAGCAATGCCCAGCCCCCACTAAACAAACGAGCAGCTGACCCTGATTACAGAGCTACACACACACACACACACACACAGCAGCAGCTAACCCAGAGGGAAGGAAAAGAATACTCCAATACAACACAGATCCCTGTCAGAACCTAGAGCACGTTCTGAGAGAAACCTATCAGGCTTTCCTGTTACTACCAAGAAGTAACGCAAAAGCAGAGAAACTCTTCAGCTGCAGGCTAAAGTACTATCCCCTGACGTCAGTACAACCCCTGGCAGCCAATCAGAAGAGACGTCCCCCCTCCCCCTCAGCCAAACCGGCAGAATCATAACAGATTTCATCAAGGAATTTTACCTCCCTAGCATGCCCCGATATTACATTTACCCAGTCAATATCGAGGTAATTCAAATCACCCATTTGTGTTGCCTAGTTTGTTAGCGTCCCTAATTTTCTTTAACATTTCTGCATCCATCTGTTCATTCTGGTAAGGCGGACGATAATACACTCCTATCACTATCCTTTTTCCCTTTACACGTGGAATTTCAATCTACATTGATTCCAAGAAGTGTTTTGTTTCCTGCAGAATTTTCAATCTATTTGATTCAAGCCTGTCAATATACAATGCTACCCTTCCACCAATTCGATCCACCCTATCACTATGATATAATTTGTACCCTGGTATGACAGTGTCCCACTGGTTATCCTCCTTCCACCAGGTCTCAGAGATGCCTATTATATCTAATTTTTCATTTAGTGCAATATATTCTAACTCTCCCATCTTATTTCTTAGGCTCCTGGTATTCGCATATAGACATTTCAAAGTATGTTTGTTGTTCCTATTTACATCATGCTTAGTACTTGACAGTATTAATTTGCAATCTTTTGTCTGATTTTTATTTAAGGACACCTGATCTACTACGGTTTCTTTTGCAACCTCACTATCAGGATACCCTATCTTCCCTGTTTTGGTGATATCTTTGAAAGATACCTTATCCCAAACCATGTGCTTTTGAGTGACTGTCGGCCTTTCCCCCCCCCCCCCCCCCCCCCTCCCGTTTCTAGTTTAAAAGCTGCTCTATCTCCTTTTTAAGTGCCGATGCCAGCAGCCTGGAGCCCATCCTTTCGGAATAGGCTCCCCCTTCCCCAGAATGTTGCTCAGTTCCTAACAAATCTAAAATCCTCCTCCCTGCACCTTCATCTCATCCACGCATTGAGAATCCGGAGCTCTGCCTGTCTCTTAGGCCCTGCGCATGGAACGGGTAGCATTTCAGAAAATGCTACCCTAGAGGATCTGGATTTGAGCTTTCTACCTAAGAGCCTATATTTGGCTTCCAGAACCTCTCTCCTATATTTTCCTATGTCATTGGTACCCACGTGTACCAAGATATCCGGTTCCTCCCCAGCACTATCTAAAATCCTATCTAGGTGGCGCTTGAGGTCCGCCACCTTCGCACCAGGCAGGCAAGTCACCAGGCAATCCTCACGTCCACCAGCCACCCAGCTATCTATACGCCTAATGATCGAATCACCAACTACAACAGGTGTCCTAACCTTTCCCACCCGGGCAGCACTTGGAGACATATCCTCGGTGCGAGAGGATAGTACATCTCCTGGTGGGCAGGTCCTGGCTACAGGAGTACCTCTCTGTCTCCCTCAGCTCCACCAAGTCTGCTACTCAAGCCTCAAGAGAATGGACACGTTTTCTGAGAGCTAGGAGCTCTTTGCATCAGGCACACACATATGACATCTCACCAACTGGGAGATAATCATACATGTGACATTCAGTGCAAAAGACTGGATAGCACCCCTCTCGCTGCTGGACTGCTGACTCCATCTTAGTGTTTTTGAGTTTTTCAATAATTTAAAACTTGCTACAGTATTAAGGATATTAGCCTAATATAAAAGAGTCTTGTTACCCTAATTACAATAACTGACTATAAATGAAGAGTTGCTTCTAGGGGTGGGCGGGTGTTGGGGAGGGTTGGTGGGAAGAGTAAACTAGATCCTGCAGTGCCTACTAGTTTCTATCTGTTAATGCTGTGGTACAAAGGTTTTTAAACTAAGTGGAAAAGACTGTGGAGCTTATGTGATAAAATTTGCTTTTTATATTTTTATTTTGCCTATCACTAACCTACAATTCCTCTTTAAACCCCAATCTTTAAGTTCCTAAAGCAAAAATAGTGTTCACTTACCAGAGAAATGTCCTCTTTCTCTCGGCACGTTTCAGAAAGAAAGCTCAGTGGGACCTTTCCTCTTTATATAGTTTTGAATCTAAGGGGCCTTTTTTAAACAGGCTCTTTGAAGCTGACTCTGCAACACAGTGGCGTAGGAAGGGGGGGGGGCGGGAGGGGCGGTTCGCCCCGGGTGCACACGCTGGGGGGTACCGGCCCCGCTGGTTCCCTGCTCTCTCTGCCCCGGAACTTCCTGTTCCGGGGCAGAGAGAGCAGAGAACCAGCGGGGGCCGACACAGCTCCAAGTGACGTGCACTCGGGACGGATCGGCCCTCCCGCAGGTAACAATGCGGTCCAGAGGGGGTTGCGCCGCAGAGGGGGGGTCGCGCCGTGCTGCACCCGGGGGGGGGGGGGGTGCAGCGGCGACCCGCCCCGGGTGCCGTTAGCCCTCGCTAAGGCACTGTCTGCAACCTGTGCAAGTATTCTACTTCCCCACATCTTAATTAACACTTAATTGAGGTCTCTGGATGTACTACCTCTCAAGCAGCCAAGGAACAGAAAATAGCTGCCTTTTAGAACAAGAGTTTTTGGCTGTTTCTACCTCTAGAAAAGGTTTCAGTTTAAAACTAAGGCAAAAGGGTTTGCACACTATGGAAACTAGTTAATAATGCTTGCTTCTCTCTCTCTCTCTCTCTCTTTATTTATTCCCCCCTTAATACTAAACTAGGTCCTGCTTGCTTTCCCCCCCCCCCTCTCTTTTTATCCCCCCTTAATACTAAATTAGATCCTGCAGTGGCTGTTAGATTCTATCTGTTAATGCTGTGGTACAAAGCTTTTAAAACTAAGTGGAAAAGACTATGGAGATTAGTTGTTAAAATTTGCTTTTTATATTTTTACTAGTGTGAAAGGCCTATGTCAGCAATGAAACGGGCGCTTGCACCGCTTCCCCCCCCCCCCCCGGATGTCTGCGCAGCCACTGTCCCCCTCACCAAGTCGCCGCCGCTGCTCCCCCCTCTCTGTGTGGCCAGCAACTCTCTCCATCCACAGAGGCAGCAGCAGGTCCGATGTGTGGCCGAAGCAGCAGTAGCGGCGGTACAAAAACAGCATCAGCTGTTTGTATGAAGCAGGCGAGGCACCGCAGGAGGCCATCAGGACTGGCAGTTGGCTGTGCAGCTGGTCCTCGCGCCTCGACGTAAGTGCCCCTGGAGAAGGTCCCTGTAGGAGCGACATGAGAGGCGAGAGGAGCAGCTGCAGAGCCAACAGGCAATCCTGATGGGCTGCCAGCGGTGCTGTGCGTGCTTCGTGTAAACAGCTGATCTTTTTTTGTTGGTCCGGTACTGCTGCTTCGGTCAGAGATCGGAGCGGCACGGCAGGTCTCTTGGGTGGGTGTGTGGGCGGGACTGGTGGGAAAGTTGCTTGGCGGAGGGAGAGGGGGGAGTGGCGGCGACTTGGGAGAGGGAGTGTAGGGGGGACTGTCATCTCTGGAGCTGCTGCTAGGGGGTTTGTTGATGTGGCAGGGGGAGGGGCTTCTGTGATGCTGCGAGGGGGGGTAGGGGGTTGTGTGATGGGGCGAAGGGGGGGTAGGGGCTTGGCTTCGGGGTGTTTTGTTTGGGGGGGCAGTGAGGGTTGCTTTGTAGGCTGGGGGAGGAGTAGGTACTCCTGCCCCTGTAGTGTGGATGTGGTTGTCATTCGTTGTTTTCCCCATGAGTGTCAGTGCTCCGCCCTTGCGGGCAGGCCAGACACTCATGGGGAAAACTGGATATCTACACCACCATGCAAACCGGAAGTGAGGCTTCATTAGAACATTGGTGGTGCCTTTTATACATATAGAAGATTTTTGCCTAACACTAACCTACAATTCCTCCTTTAAACCCCAATCTTTAAGTTCCCAAAGCACAAAGCAAAGTAGAGTTCACTTACCAGAGAACTGTCCTCTTCTCTCAGAACTTCTCAGAAAGAAAGTTCAGTGGGACCTTTCCTCTTTATATAGTTTTGAATCTAAGGGGCCTCTTTTAAACAGGCTCTTTGAAGCTGATTCATGAACCTATGCAAATATTCTACTTCCCCACACAATTTAATTATCACTTAATTGAGGTCGCTGGATGAGCTAACTCTCCAGCAGCCAAGGAACAGAAAATAACTGCCTTTTAGAACAAAGGAGTTTCGGGCTGTTTAGTTTCTACCTGTAGAAAAGGTTTCAGTTTAAAACTATGGGGAAAATGCCTATTTCTAGAGAAAAGTTCAGTTTAAAACTATGGGGAAAGGGTTTGTACACTATGGCAACTAGTTAATGATGCTTGCTTTTCTCTCTCTCTCTCTCTTTTTATTCCCCCCTTAATACTAAACTAGGTCCTGCTTGCTTTTCCCTCTCTCTCTCTTTTATTTGCCCTTAATACTAAATTAGATCCTGCAGTGGCTGTTAGATTCTATCTGTTAATGCTGTGGTACAAAGCTTTTAAAACTAAGTGGAAAAGACTATGGAGATTAGTTGTTAAAATTTGCTTTTTGTATTTTTATTTTTGCCTAACATTAACCTACAATTTCTCCTTTAAACCCCAATCTTTTAGTTCCCAAAGCACAAAGCAAAGTAGCGTTCACTTACCAGAGAAATGTCCTCTTCTCTCAGAACTTCTCAGATAGCAGTGTCTGTGTTTCCCATGCACTAAGATGCCATTCTTTCCTGCTAGGCAAGCATCATTCTCTTTCCAACAGCCATCGGGTCCCATGAATCTCCCGTTAGGCCACTTGAGTTTCCAGACTATTCTGCTGCTGTTGCAAAAAGGTTTTGGTTTCCTGTGCTGTTGTGAAGTAATAACATAGGCAGTCGAGACCCCTCGGGCCTACTGGTATTCGTGATATTTGAAGAATAACAGACACAAGGCATTTTCTTAACTTGGCACAACTTGGCCGCAGCTTTATTTAAATTACAAACATCATAAACCTGGGTATACCCAAGCCAATCAACCTTCCGGCTTAGTGGCCACACCCAGTCTGCCGTCACAGCAAGACTGACCAATCGTATACAGAGCTCCCCGCAGTACAGCAAGGGCGCTCAACCGTAAGCGCAGCTATCCCAGCTGCCTAGCTTACACCATCAGGCTTGGGTACCCCGCCAAAGCTGCGACAAATATATACATTAAACTGGGAGGGGGGGCTGGGTGCATGCTGATGCCCGGATGCCAAAAGAGGATGTCCGGGCTCAGCCTAGGGGTTTTAAACCCCCTTCACTTTACCCACCCTTCCCAGCGGGGTGCCTCTGAGGGGCGGGAACGAGCCCGCCTCACCCCGCTCGGGATATTGCGCATCCCCGTCGGGGCACGGCGCCATGTTAATGGTGGCTCCGTGCACCCGTTGGGGCACTGCGCCTTGCTTTTCACTGACCCTTGATGAACAATCCAGAGTTTATTTGGGTATAGCAATGAAAATTTACCTTGCTCCCCGGTCCAGTTTTAAACCCAGGGCAGCAAAGCCTTTATGTTGACCACTAACCATGGACAAGTAATCCTGGAAGCACAGAATCTTATGCTTCAAATATGCTAGCTTATTGTCTCCATGAAGAGTGCGCAAGATTTCTTCTTTATATACGTAGTTGAGAAGATGCAGGATCACAACTTTCAGTCACCTGTTTTGCTCCCATAGGGGGCCTATTCTGTGGACCCACTCAATACAAAGTGTGCCCGCTTGACTTATAAGATTCAGGGTTTGGGGGAGCCAAGTTTCATGGAATCCTCACAGTTCAGCATCCACAATGGATTCAGGTAAGCCTACCAGTCTCAGGTTGTTTCTGTGATGTCTGTATTCTCTAGGTCATCTACTTTTTCTTCCAGCTGCAAGTTTTTTTGTTTTGAGGGCCTGGTTTTCTGGAAGTGCACAGCCACAGTCCATCTCTAGCACATCAATCCTATGTGCAGCTGATTTGGAAATCTTGTCGAAGCCCCATTATACACTCCTCCAGCCCTTCCATCTTGTCCAGCAATTTCTGGAATGTTTATCTAGTGAGGCCTCTATCGCAGCAACCTCCAGTATGATTTCCACTGCCCTGACCGCACCAGCTGCCACCTTGCTCATGCTATCTCGCCCTCAGTCCTTGTATTTTATATGGTTTGGAAGCCATTTGTGATCTTTAAAAGTTACCAGTTCTTATCAGCATGCCCCAGCTAATCACTGTGTCTCTATAAGTAATTAAGGTCACTTATAAATCAGTTGAATGAAGACACATGGTCCCAGAGCCAAGTTCACCTACGTCCACTCTTGTGCCATAGCGTCATGTGACCTCCCTCTCTTTCATCATTTTAAAATACTTGATGAAGTAAACAAACTGTAACTCTACAAAGAAAAACAGGTTAGACTTAGGAATGGTTTAACTTCACTAGATTTTATGTATGCACTGATAAGTGATATCTAGCTATCTTTTTTTTTTTTTATACTGAAGTTTGATTTGTAGATCTCCTTGATTCTATGCAAAGAGTAAACTTAAGACAAAGGTTTCTTTCTTAAACTGCTGATACTCCAGTTCTTTTCTTGACAGCCTGAGTGTTTTTTATTTAAACTCAGGAGATCTGAGAATTGTATAGGTCAGTGATGGCGAACCTTTCAGAGACCAAGTGCCCAAACAGCAACCCAAAATCTAATTATTTATCACAAAATGCCATTCCCCCTCCCCCCCTCCCTCTCATTCCCCCTCGTCCCCCATCCACCTCCCCCCGACTTCCTGGGTCCCCCTCCCTCCCAGTTCAACAGGATCCCCCCTCCCTCTGAGTTCCACAGGGTCCCCTCTCCCTCCCAGGGCCAGGATGCCCCCTCCCCTCTCCCTCCCAGTTCCAGGGCCAGAGTCCCCCTCCCCTCTCCCTCCCTCCCACCCAGTTCCACACAAAAGCTTTTCCTGAACAGCCCGCCCTCCCTCCATCCGAGTACCAGGGCCCCCCTCCGAAATTTAAAAGTCATACCTGGTCGGGGTTAAGGCGGCGTCGGCAGCAGTAGCAGTGAAAAGCGTGCTGACTCGGCGCGCCTTCAGCCTTCCCTTTTGTCTCTCAAGCTCTGTGGTCCCACCTTTGCGGAAACAGGAAATGAGGGCGGGACCAGAGCTTCAGAGACAGAAGGGAAGGCTCAAGGCGCGCCGAGTCAGCACGCTTTTCACTACTGCTGCTGCCGACGCCACCTTAACCCCGACCAGGTATGACTTCTAAATTTCGGAGATGAGCCCTAGTGCTTGGAGGGCGGGGGGGCTGGAACTGGCTGAGGCGACAGCACGCGTGCCCTCTCTGGCACGCGTGCCATAGGTTCGCTATCACTGGTATAGATGGTTATTTTTCTAAAATAGTGTACGTTTAAAAACATCAAAATATTAAAAACATATTAAACCAAAGCATGCACAATGCAGAACATCAGTGGCCCTCCTCTCATCCAGCCCTTTAAGCACATTCGAACAACCAAGTCTTTCCTTTATTTAAGAAAAGTCATATAATTCAATCTTCACTGCACTCTCAAGTAACTTATTCAATAGCACAAGCTGTGTAGTCTACCTCTGGACATAGTTAGCTAATCAGGCTATCAGGATATCCAAATGAATGTGTATGCACTACTTCCATTGTTTGCAAATCTGTCTCATGCATATTCATTGTGGATATCTTGAAAATCATGTTGGCTCGGTGTGTCCAGAGGACTATGTTTAGAGTTCCTGCTTCCTGCTCTAAACACTGCATGCATCACCCAATAAATCCTATTGATTCAAGAGAAAAGAGCAAGAAGATTTATACTATCCTAGTGTATTACCTAGATTGCTTGAGCCATTGCCCCACATGACCTGAAATACAAAAACAAGGTTGTTGGAGAGTGTAGATCTGAATTTTCATTTTTTTGCGGATGATATTCAGCTGATCGTCTTTATGAAGCATGAAATTATCACAAAATTCAATCAAAATGGGTATTTTGGGGGAACTGGCTGAACCGTCAAGAACTAATTCTAAATATAGATAGGTTAGCAGCTATGTGGATGTCTCATAAATCTGTTTCTTCAGAATTTAAACCATTTCTTCGGGGTTAAGAATTTGTAATTGTTCATGATCTGGTAACATTAGGATTTCATTGTGATGACCAAATAAAATTTATTCTTCAGGTTAATAGTGTGGTCAAATCTTGATATTTTCAATTTAAAATGAAGCATCAATTGAGGCCAGTGATGACTAAATTAGATCTGGTGAAAGTTATACATTCTCTAGTCATCATTAGATTGGATTACTGTAATTCTTTTTCAGGAGCTGACTGAAGTTTTACGATTACTGTTTGTACAAAATATGGCGGCCTGTTTAGGTGGTAAAAAAATTTGATCATACAACACCTGTTTTGGCCAAGTTGAATTAGTAACCAGTGTCGTAAGGAAAATTTGTAAGTTTTAAGCTTGGTATTTAAATATTTTTGATTGAGAGTTCCTAGTTATCTTTCTGCTGTGATTAATATGTTCCATCAAGGTAATTGTGGTCTTTACAGCAAACCTTATTGAAACTCCTCCTCCTCTATTCATGGTAAGTTAAAAACTACCATGAAATGAGCCTTTTGTCATTTTGGTTCTTTCTTGTGGAATCAATCACCAGAGGACATTGGGCATATGGAGAGTTATTTGCAGTTCTGTTAAACTGAAAACCTGGATTTATGTTGATTGTTTTGGGCAATTATAAAGGATGAGATTGAGTTATTTCTGCATTGTAATGATGAATTTGGGTTATCTTCCGTATTTATAGAAACTTTGTTTTACATATGTTTTAAAAATTGTATTGTGAACTGTTTTGGTGCCTCTGAGTGTAAATGCTGTATATCAAATGAATAAATCAAATCAATGATTTTGAACTGTACCTACATCCCCTTGGCAACTAGTGATGAGGCAGATGATGACTTAGGTAAGCCAAAGATAACACAAAGCTCAATATAGAGATGGTTACAGTAGTTTATACGGGAATAACTAGGGCATAGATCACTGTCCTAAATGACCTACTAGAACTAACATTATATCAGGGGTGTCAAACATAAGCTATTTCATCAGCCCACTGAACGCTGTAGTAAGCAGGCATTGAAAAAGGGAGTAAATGGTGCCTTCAGCCAACACTGAGTACCTCTCCCTTCTGGATCATTTGCCTGATTTTCTTGATTGAGGATGACAGTCGGTGGCACCAAGTCTCTCATCTCCCAGCTAGGGTGATATCCGGTGGTTCTGGGGCTCCCCCCACCCTCCATGGCTCCACTGTTTCTTATGTTGCAGTTCTGGGTAGTGAAATGAGGCTTCACTTCATGGTATACAGCATGCTGTGTGATATCATCCTTTGCAAATATGCAGTCTGGGTTTATTTCAGTGCTGAGGTGAGAGGAATTCTATTGTTTTTTGTTGATGGGTTTTTCTTTAGAACTGGGAGTTACCACACACCTAAGCAAGCAGATTTTTGAATGAAGGTTCCAACTGTCTCATTTTGAAGGTCAGCCACTTTGACCTGAGCTGCTGAGTAAAATTTATTTGTTTTTTGTTGGTTCTTCTTCTTGCTTGTTGTTGTTGGTTCTGCTTACTTGAGGTTTATTCTATCCTTTTTTTTTTTTGAGGTTTGTTGGTGAAACTTTTTGGCTAGGATCAGGCGACCCTCAGGGGGAGGAATGCTGGCTTCAGCCTAACCCCTGGTAAGCCTTTTCTTAGCTGAGAGGTGCCCAGCTCTACCACCGGCTGCCTTTCAGGTGCTGTGGAGGACTTGCAGCTCATCTGCATATCTTGCCTTCTCTGGGGTGACTCCCAGGTCCACTCCAATCCACTCAGGGCCTCAGCTCTAGGTGCCGAGCGACACTTTTATATTAGGCTAATATCCTTAATACTGTAGCAAGTTTTAGAGTTAATAATGTTTTTTTATTGATGAATGCACATATGAAAATGCCATGCCATTCAATATAACTCTGGTAATAAGCAATTCAAACCTGTACTAATACATTTGGACATCTATCATCAACATTTTCTGCCCCCCCCCCCCCCCCCCCCCCTCTCTTGTTAATACAGTTATCAACCTTATCATATGTATGTAAAAAAATCTGTATGTAATTATTGTCAAGAACTCCATATAGCAACCTCAGAACTGTATCAATCAGCAACCTGGGTATTGCTCCACAAGTTCAAAATAAAGTATGAATTATGAACAACATTCTGTAGTCGATACTGTAGCAAGTTTTAAATTATTGAAAAATTCAAAAACACTAAAATGGAGTCAGCAGTCCAGCAGCGAGAGGGGCGCTATCCAGTCTTTTGCTTTGAGTGTCGCAAGTATGATTATCTCCCAGTTGCTGAGATGTCATATGTGTGTGCCCGATGCAAAGAGGTCCTAGCTTTTAGAGAACATGTCCGTTCTCTTGAGGCTAGAGTAGCAGACTTGGTGGCGCTGAGGGAGACAGAGAGGTACATAGAGGAGACCTACAAGGATGTTGTAGAGAAATCCCACCTCCAGTCTGGTAGCCCTTGTGCTACCTTGGAGGAGGGAGGTGTCCTAGAAGGAGAGCATCACCCTGGTGAAGTAGGAAGTACTCCTGTAGCCAGGACCTGCCCACCAGGAGATGTACTATCCTCTCGCACCGAGGATATGTCTCTGAGTGTTGCCTGGGAGGGAAAAGTTAGGACAGCTGTTGTAGTTAGTGATTCAATCATTAGGCATATAGATAGCTGGGTGGCTGGTGGACATGAGGATTGCCTGGTGACTTGCCTGCCTGGTGCGAAGGTGGCGGACCTCACACGTCACCTAGGTAGGATTTTAGATAGTGCTGGGGAGGAGTCAGCTGTCTTGGTACATGTGGGTACCAATGACATAGGAAAATGTGGGAGAGAGGCTCTGGAAGCCAAATATAGGCTCTTAGGTAGAAAGCTCAAATCCAGATCCTCTAGGGTAGCATTTTCTGAAATGTGACCCGTTCCCATGCGCAGGGCCTAAGAGACAGGCAGAGCTCCGGAGTCTCAATGCGTGGATGAGATGATGGTGCAGGGAGAGGAGGGTTTTAGATTTGTTAGAAACTGAGCAACATTCTGGGGAAGGGGGAGCCTATTCTGAAAGGATGGGTTCCACCTTAACAAGGGTGGGACCAGGCTGCTGGCGTCAGCATTTAAAAAGGAGAGAGAGCAGCTTTTAAACTAGAACTGGGGGGGAAGGCCGACAGTCGCTCAAAAGCGCATGGTTCGGGATAAGGTATCTTGCAAGGATACCTCACAAACAGGGAAGATAGGGTTTCTGGATAGTGAGGTTGCACAGCAGACCGTGGTAGGTCAGGTGCCCTTAAATACAGCTAAAGATCAGACAAAAGATAGCCAATCAATAGTGTCAAGTACTAAGCATCATGCAAATAGGAACAACAAACATACTCAGAAATGTCTATATGCAAATGCTAGGAGTCTAAGGAATAAGATGGGAGAGTTGGAATTTATTGCAGTTAATGAAAAATTGGATATAATAGGCATTACTGAGACCTGATGGAAGGAGGATAACCAGTGGGACACTGTCATACCGGGGTACAAAGTATATCATAGTGATAGGGTGGACCGGTCTGGTGGAGGGGTAGCACTGTATATTAACGAGAGCCTTGACTCAGATAGATTACAAATTCAGCAGGACACAAATCACACCCTTGAATCATTGTGGGTTGAAATTCCATGCATAAAAGGGAAAAGGACGGTGATAGGAGTGTACTACCGTCCGCCTCGCCAGGATGAGCAGGTAGACACAGAAATGATAAAAGAAATCAGAGACGCAAACAAAATGGGCAATGTGATAATAATGGGTGACTTCAATTATCCAAATATAGACTGGGTAAATGTAACATCGAGACATGCTAGAGAGAGGTACAATTCCTTGATGAAATCAAGGACAGCTTTATGGAGCAGCTGGTGCAGGAGCCGACGAGAGAAGGAAAAATTCTAGACTTGGTTCTTAGTGGAGCACATGATCTGGTGAGGGACGTTATGGTAAAGGGGCCGCTTGATAACAGTGATCATAATATGATCAGTTTTGATATCAACCTTGAAGTAACTATACACAGGAAGTCAAATACGTTAGCGTTTAACTTTAAAAAAAGGAGACTATGATAAAATGAGGAGAACGGTGAAAAAAAAACTTATGGGGGCAACTGAGAGGGTAAAAACTGTACAACAGGCTTGGACGCTGTTCTAAAATACCATCCTGGAGGTCCAGGCCAAACGTATTCCACGAATTAGAAAAGAAAGACGGAAGTCCAAAAGACAGCCGGCGTGGTTGAAAAGTGAGGTGAAGGAAGCTATTAGGGCTAAAGAAACGCCTTCAGAAAATGGAAGAAGGAACTGTCTGAAAATAACAAGAAGAAGCATAAGGAGTGTCAAAGCAAATGCAAGGCGCAGATATGAAGGCCAAGAGGGATTATGAAAAAAGATAGCATTAGAGGCAAAAAACATATAGTAAAAAAAATTTTCGGTATATTAAAAGCAGGAAGCTGGCAAAAGAATCGGTTGGGCCGCTGGATGACCGAGGGGTAAAAAGGGCAATCGAGGAAGACAAAGACGTAGCGGAGAGATTGAATGAATTCTTTGCTTCAGTCTTCACTGAGGAAAATTTGAGTGGGATACCAGTATCGTAAATGGTATTTCAAGCGGACGAGTCGGAGAAATTTACTGACTTCACGGTAAACCTGGAGGACGTAATGGGGCAGTTCAGTAAACTGAAGAGTAGCAAATCTCCAGGACTGGATGGTATTCATCCTAGTACTGATAGAACTGAAAAATGAGCTTGCGGAGCTACTGTTAGTGATATGCAATTTATCCTTAAAATCGAGCGTGGTACCGGAAGATTGGAGGGTGGCCAATGTAACACCAATTTTCAAAAAAGGTTCCAGGGGAGATCCAGGAAATTGTAGACCGGTGAGTCTGACTTCGGTGCCGGGGAAAATGGTAGAGGCTATTATTAAAAACAAAATTACAGAGCACATCCAAGGACATGGATTACTGAGACCAAGTCAGCACGGCTTTTGTGTGGGGAAATCTTGCCTGACCAATTTACTTCAATTCTTTGAAGGAATAAACAAACATGTGGACAAAGGGGAGCCGGTTGATATTGTGTATCTTGATTTTCAAAAGGCGTTTGACAAGGTACCTCATGAAAGGCTACAGAGGAAATTGGAGGGTCATGGGATAGGAGGAAATGTCCTATTGTGGATTAAAAACTGGTTGAAGGATAGGAAACAGAGAGTGGACTTAAATGGGCAGTATTCACAATGGAGAAGGGTAGTTAGTGGGGTTCCTCAGGGGTCTGTGCTAGGACCGCTGTTTTTTAATTTATTTATAAATGATTTAGAGATGGGAGTAACTAGCGAGGTAATTAAATTTGCTGATGACACAAAGTTATTCAAAGTCGTTAACTCGCGACAGGATTGTGAAAAATTACAAGAGGACCTTACGAGACTGGGAGACTGGGCGGCTAAATGGCAGGTTACGTTTAATGTGAGCAAGTGCAAGGTGATGCATGTGGGGAAAAAAGAACCCGAATTATAGCTATGTCATGCAAGGTTCCACGTTAGGAGTTACGGACCAAGAAAGGGATCTGGGTGTCGTCGTCGATAATACACTGAAACCTTCTGCTCAGTGTGCTGCTGTGGCTCGGAAAGCGAATAGAATGTTGGGTATTATTAGGAAAGGTGTGGAAAACAGGTGTGAGAATGTTATAATGCCGTTGTATCGCTCCATGGTGCGACCGCACCTTGAGTATTGTGTTCAATTCTGGTCGCCGCATCTCAAGAAAGATATACTAGAATTAGAAAAGGTGCAGCGAAGGGCGACTAAAATGATAGCGGGGTTGGGACGACTTCCCTATGAAGAAAGATTAAGGAGGCTAGGGCTTTTCAGCTTGGAGAAGAGACGGCTGAGGGGAGACATGATAGAGGTATATAAAATAATGAGTGGAATGGAACAGGTGGATGTGAAGCGTCTGTTCACGCTTTCCAAAAATACTAGGACTAGGGGGCATGCGATGAAACTACAGTGTAGTAAATTTAAAACAAATCGGAGAAAATATTTCTTCACTCAACGCATAATTAAGCTCTGGAATTTGTTGCCGGAGAACGTGGTGAAGGCGGTTAGCTTAGCAGAGTTTAAAAAGGGGTTAGACTGTTTGCTAAAGAACAGTCCATAAACCACTACTAAATGGACTTAGGAAAAATCCACAATTCCAGGAATAACATGTATAGAATGTTTGTACGTTTGGGAAGCTTGCCAGGTGCCCTTGTCCTTGATTGGTTGCTGTTGTGGACAGGATGCTGGGCTCGATGGACCCTTGGTCTTTCCCAGTGCTTATGTACTTAGTTTTACGTGAAACAGTAAGGTGTGCATTGTTTTCTTTGATTTCCCACCTTCTTTTCTCAAGTGCTATAGCCACCTCCACGTCTGGTGGGCTCTCCTCTCTACCCTATTCTGTGAATAGTACATTGTTTGTTTGCCTCGTATGTGATTCCTAGACTATTTTTTTTAAAGGTCTCATTTTGAGCTGTGGATTATGCTGCATTTATTTCAGCCTTTGTCTTCTCTAAATATACTTTGGTTATTTTCTAGTTGTTGGTTGACATCCGTCTTCCCATTGAGCATTTCTCCTTGCCTATTCTTGTTCAATTCAGATGAATGGTTCTGTTCTCCCCCTTCTGGGAGGCTGGAAAATGGACAGCATAAAAAACTCTGTGGGAAAGTAATTTTCTTGTCTTTGTCTGGTGACATTCTCCATGTTACTATGTTAGCTTCTCTTGAAGGCTGTGCAGCTGGAACTCAGGAGCTTAATTGCTCCTTTCTCACCCGCAACACTCTGCAGCCTATTTTATGAGCCTCTCATTTCTCGGGTGCTCTTTTGCGTTAGTCTGAGGTTTATTTATTTATTGGGATTTATTTACCGCCTTTTAGAAGGAATTCACTCAAGGCGGTGTACAGTAAGAGTACATCAAATGAGCAATAGGCAATTACAGCAGTAAAAATATTCAAATAACAATACAAAGTTTGGCATAGTATACTACTTACAATGCCAACACAATACGTAATAGAACATTTTAATTGACAGTGTAGGGTATAAGCAAAGATGGAACATAAAGGTAAAAAAGTAAGAGTTAGGAAGTAAGGTGACTAATTTAAAGAAAGTCGCACATGAGGTCAGAGAGATGATTAAATGTTATCTCAGCTAGGATAGAAGTGGATAAACATGTCCTGCTGCAGTATGCAGCCCGTGTCACTCCTTGTGTGAGTGAGACTAACCAAGTTAGTTACTTCTTCCATTAAAGGCCTGGTTGAAGAGACAAGTTTTCACATGCTTCCTGAAGCAGAGATAGTCTTGTGTTAAGTGGAGCCTTTCAGGAAGTGCATTCCAGAGTGTGGGGACTACTCCGGAGAAGGCTCGCTTGCGAGTATCACATTGTGTAATGTCATCTGGGTTGACAGTCCTTCTCGGCTTCTTTGTATTCTGAGCCAGTCTCCTTCAGTTTGGTTCTGTTCTCTCATCATGCGGTTGCAGCTGCGTTTGGAGACATGCTGTAGTAGTGCCTCCTGCTAGCACCTATCTATGCCAGGCTTTGTGGACTTCCTAATGAATTCCTCTAGGAAGTTTGGTCAGGGGTTCTTTGGAATCACGTAGGGCAGCATTTTCCTGCAAGGGTATTAAAAAAAGCAGCCCTTCAGCAGTCTTTGTTCTAGGTAGCAGTAGCTCTGTGATTCTAGTTTTAACCCCTGTCGTACTGTGTCGGCGCTCTCCTGTTCACCTTGGTCATAGCAGTATTCTATGCTGCTTGGTGCCGGCAGCTTATGGACTATTTAGCCCTGACAACATTTCTGCTGCTTAATGCTAACAGCAACTGTACTGTTTACTGCTAGTGGCCTCTACTACTACTATTTAGCATTTCTATAGCGCTACAAGGCGTACGCAGCGCTGCACAAACATAGAAGAAAGACAGTCCCTACTCAAAGAGCTTACAATCTAATAGACAAAATATAAAGTAAGCAAATCAAATCAATTAATGTGTACAGGAAGGAGGAGAGGAGGGTAGGTGGAGGCGAGTGGTTACAAGTGGTTATGAGTCAAAAGCAATGTTAAAGAGGTGGGCTTTCAGTCTAGATTTAAAGGTGGCCAAGGATGGGGCAAGACGTAGGGGCTCAGGAAGTTTATTCCAGGCGTAGGGTGCAGCGAGACAGAAGGTGCGGCCTGGAGTTGGCAGTAGTGGAGAAGGGAACAGATAAGAAGGATTTATCCATGGAGCGGTGTGCCTCTGCTGCTGCTGGCATCCTCTGTGGCCAGTGGCCTCTGTGCTGTTGGATGCTGGTGGTCCTGGGATCTGTAGTACGTAGGCACCCTCAATATGCTATGTAGTATTTGCGGTTGCTAGACTAATTTCTGGCAGCTGCTCTTTATCTGTATCGTGGTAACAACCCCTGAGCCTTCCTTTTAGAGCAGCAGCTCCTGCACTGTGTAATGGCTACATACCTGCTATGTGGCATAGTAGCCCCAAATACCACATTGCAGTCAGGTTCTCTTGTGAGGATATTTGCAACAATGGCTACTTCGAGTTTCACGAGGAGAGTGGCGCTTAGCTTCATATTAGTTGAAGGTTCCTGCACCTTTCAGTGCCATTTCTTTTCTTGGCTACATGATACCATCTAGTTTGTGTAGCTTGGTATGCTGCTTCCATAGTGGTGACTTTTCTGCTGGGGCATACTTCTGCTTTTTTTTTCCACAGCACTAGCCGTTGCATAGGATCCACTCCATATATCTGCTCGCCACCTCAGGGTTCATATACAGCGTCTCCTATTTTAGTGTGGCAGCACCTTCTTCTGGTGCTCTTTTACATGGTTTAGCGGAAGCACTCATGTTTTCTCTGTCATATTGCAAATATTTGCAGCTGCGGCTTAAGTCATACACTGCAGCTGACAAGCTTCGTTTATAGCCATTTCTAAGGTTAGTCTTCTATCTTACCTCCATGAGCCAGTCCTAGGTCTTATTCCAAGAATTGGCTCTTATAATATGTGCCTACATCAATATGGTATTTTGTTCACCTAGGGACAGTAGTGCCTATGGGACCTTAGTGCCGTAGCTCTTCTTATGTCTCTTATACATCACTTTCATAATCCTCTGGTGGTATATACAGGTGTAATTTTGGTTTTCCCATCCTCACCTGTGACTGCATGCACTGTTCTTGAGTTATCTTCGGTAACTATGCTTAGAGCGCTGCCTTCCACAGCCTTGTTATGACACCAGCTGCCCTTGTAGCACAATTCCAGCCGCTATCCTTATGGCCCAATTAATGGAAGCTGCGTGTATGGCATGTTTTCAAACCTATGTGGCATCAGAAGTTCCAGCTGTCTGTGTTACATGGGTTAACTGTGGCATCCCGAGCAGTAGCTGATTGCATGATATTACTACTACTACTTATCACTTCTGTAGCGCTACAAGGCATATGCAGCGCTGTACACCATACATGAAAAGACAATCCCTGCTCAAATCACAATCTAAATGATATTGCTATTGCCTTTGGTAACCATAAGAGAGACATCAGAGTCAGCATCCATGCATATTTCATACCATGCATTTCCCATGGCTCGAAATGCAGGCAACATCTGCAGGTATGACTTCTGCAGCATGTGAGCATGTGGCTTCAGATGCAGTGGCCACCTCAGTATTGCCTGTAACCACAGGTCTGGTGTCTGAGGATCTAAAGGTGAAGAAACAATGCGACAAGGCGACGAGCATGGCTAGAAGGAAGCTAGGCGGCATAGAGAGGGATATAACCAGCAGAAAAAAGGAGGTATTGATGCCCCTCTACAAGTCGTTGGTGAGGTCCCATTTGGAGTATTGTGTTCAGTTTTGGAGGCCGTATACTGCTAAAGATGTAAAAAGACTGGAAGCAGTGCAAAGAAAAGCTAAAAAAATGGTATGGAATTTGTGTTGCAAACCGTATGAGGACAGACTTGCTGACCTGAACACGTATACCTTGGAAGAAGGGAGAAACGGGTGAAATGATACAGACATTCAAATATTTGAAAGGTGTTAATCCGCAAACAAACCTTTTCTGAAGACGGGAAGACGGTACATAAGTACATAAGTAATGCCATACTGGCAAAAGACCAAGGGTCCATCGAGCCCAGCATCCTGTCCACGACAGCGGCCAATCCAGGCCAAGGGCACCTGGCAAGCTTCCCAAACGTACACACATTCTTTACATGTTATTCCTGGAATTGTGGATTTTTCCCAAGTCCATTTAGTAGCGGTTTATGGACTTGTCCTTTAGGAAACTGTCCAACCCCTTTTTAAACTCTGCTAAGCTAACCGCCTTCACCACTTTCTCTGGCAACGAATTCCAGAGTTTAATTATACGTTGGGTGAAGAAAACTTTTCTCCGATTTGTTTTAAATTTACTACACTGTAGTTTCATCGCATGCCCCCTAGTCCTAGTATTTTTGGAAAGCGTGAACAGACGCTTCACATCCACCTGTTCCACTCCACTCATTATTTTATATACCTCTATCATGTCTCCCCTCAGCCGTCTCTTCTCCAAGCTGTATAGCCCTAACCTCCTTAGTCTTTCTTCATAGGGAAGTCGTCCCATCCCCGCTATCATTTTAGTCGCCCTTCGCTGCACCTTTTCCAATTCTACTATATCTTTCTTGAGATGCGGCGACCAGAATTGAACACAATACTCAAGGTGCGGTCGCACCATGGAGCGATACAACAGCATTATAACATCCTCACACCTGTTTTCCATACCTTTCCTAATAATACCCAACATTCTATTCGCTTTCCTAGCTGCAGCAGCACACTGAGCAGAAGGTTTCAGTGTATTATCGACGACAACACCCAGATCCCTTTCTTGGTCCATAACTCCTAACGTGGAACCTTGCATGACTTGGCTATAATTCGGGTTCTTTTTTCCCCACATGCATCACCTTGCACTTGCTCACATTAAACGTCATCTGCCATTTAGCCGCCCAGTCTCCCAGTCTCGTAAGGTCCTCTTGTAATTTTTCACAATCCTGTCGCGATTTAACAACTTTGAATAACTTTGTGTCATCAGCAAATTTAATTGCCTCGCTAGTTACTCCCATCTCTAAATCATTTATAAATATATAGAACTAGGGGACATGAATTGAGGTTGAAGGGGGACAAACTCAGGAGTAATGTCAGGAAGTATTTTTTTCAGAGAGGATGGTGATTATGTGGAATGCCCTCCCGTGGGAGGTGGTGGAGGTGAAAACAGTAGTGGAATTCAAACGTGTGGGATAAACACAAAGGAATCCTGTTTAGAAGGAATGGATCCACGGAATCTTAGCGGAGATTAGGTGGCGACGCCAGTAATTAGGAAGCAAAACCAGTTCTGGGCAGACTTCTACGGTCTACGCCCTGATCTTAACTGAATAAATACTGCTACTACTTAACATTTCTAAAGCGCTACTAGGGTTACGCAGCGCTGTACAATTTAACATGGAAGGACAGTCCCTGCTCAAGGAGCTTACAGTCTAAAAGACAGGTGTACAATCTAGAGACAAGTGTACAATCTAAAAGACAAGTGTAGAGTCAATCTGATAGGGCATACTATATTTCTCGAAAGGTTAGGTACCGAAAGCAGCATTGAAGAGGTGAGTTTTAAACAGAGATTTGAAGATGGATAGGGAGGGGGGGGCTTGGCATAGGGGATGAGGAAGATTGTTCCAGGCATAGGGTGAGGCAAGGCAGAATGAGCGGAGCCTGGAGTTGGCAGTGGTGGAGAAGGGTACTGAAAGGAGGGATTTGTCCTGAGAGCGGAGGTTACGGGCGGGAACATGGGGGAGATGAGGGTAGAGAGGTAGTGAGGAGCCGCAGACCGGGTGCATTTGTAGGTAAGGAGGAGAAGCTTGAATTGTATGCGGTATCTGATCGGAAGCCAGTGAAATGACTTGAGGAGAGGGGTGATATGAGTATATCGGTTCTGGCGGAATATAAGACGTGCGGCAGCGTTCTGAATGGATTGAAGGGATAGATGGACTGGAGTGTAAATTTTAAGAGGTTTCGACATTAGCTTCAGAACTTAGTATAAGAAAAGTGCTTGGCAGACTTCTACGGTCTGTGCCCTGAGAAAGGCAAGGACAAATCAAACTCGGGTATACATATAAAGTATCATACACCATGTATAAAATGAGTTTATCTTGTTGGGCAGATTGGATGGACCGTACGGGTCTTTATCTGCCGTCATTTACTATGTTACTATGTCCCTATATGACTCTGCTGCCTGTATGACACGCCACCTTTTTGGCTCCAGCCACTTCAAGCAGCCTGTATGGATATTGCTGTGCTTCTGCCTCTTAATGCCTGCAACAGCCTGGATGTCTCAGGGCTTGACAGCCACGTCATTACTGTAGCTACTGCGGCTACATGCATAACATATCTTGATATTTTCACTAATGGTGCATGGCTTTTTCGGTAGACTGCCTTCACTGGTTTTTGGTGGATGACTACATATCTTTATCTACTCTGCACAACTATTTACTACGGTTTCACCGGTCACTCATATAGTGTAACCTGGTACCTCTCTTGTGCAGCCAAGGATAGAACAATCTCCTCCAGCCACAGGCTCTCGGTACAATGAAGAAATAGATGTCCACCAGTAACTTCAATCTTAAGGACTTTTATTCCATGCAGGTTTCTAGTACACAGTTCCAACAGCAGCATAGCACATACCAGGATTCCATACAGGCTCCAGTCTGGGCTCTTTATCCAGTGCACAATAAACAGTAATTCAATTCCCAAGACAAACAGTTCTTTCAGTTCATCATCACAGTTCAGTCACCAAGCAGCATTTTCTATCTTCTCTCCTCTTTACCTTCAGGAGAGTTCAATATTTTAGGGACTCCTTCTACCCAAGGGTTTTCCCCTGCATCAGCTTCACAGTGAATTCAATAATTTTGGGACTTCCTCTCACCCAAGGAATTTCAGCCTGCTTCAGTACTTTAGGGACCTCCCTGCCCAAGGGTTTTCAGCCTGCAAATACTTTAGGGACCTCCCTGCCCAAGGGTTTTCAGCCTGCAACTGCTTCTCTCCTTCTGCTTCTCTCCTGAACTGAACTCCTGGGACTCCTTCCCACCTGCCTAATCAATCCCTGGCTTCAGCTACCACAACCAATCATTCTCCTTCCATTAGCTTCCTGACACCCAAACCAGCTGAGTTAAGCATTAGACTAATGAGACCAATGATGAGCTCCTGCACACAGGGTTTCCCAACTCTCTTTCCGCCTAGTGGCAGCCACTCTACACAACCTGCCAGCTTACACCCATGTCTTCCCTGATTGCAGCTAGGAGTCCAGTCCGGGTTCTTCATCTCCTCCTCTGGCTCCTTGCCTGCAATGCCTTCTGGGACTTGTATTTCAGACTGAAACTGCCTTAACCCAACTATCCTGGATGTGACTTTATCACAATAGCTCAGGCTATATGAGCCCCTACTTTCTGTTTCTACAGACTAGGTGTTTTGTGCAACTAACTCTTTGGCACTGGCGTTTGCCACCATTGTTTGCAAAACTTTAGCAAGTTTCTCTTATGGCTTTATGCTAGGAGTAATAAGCTCCCATCTTGGATTGCCCTGTCAGAGTGTCTCATGTCTAACAACCCTTAAGCTCTCTTCTTGCTCTTAGAATGATATTTGGGGTTTTTTGTCTGAATAGGACACTCCATGGTACCAGGCCAGTTAATAAGCCATTCTCTTAGTCTCCCTTCCTTACTCTCAGCGAAAGGTAGTCCATAATTTTAATTAGTTATCAGAGATGTAGATATGGAAGCACAGTGGGTGGAGCACCATTGCTTTGGCTATTCATCATACTGAACATTCTAGCAGCACGATACCCTTTATGGGAAATTTACCTGGGACTACTTTTTATTCTTTCTCCTTCCGCTGGTGAACGGACATAGCCCATTCATTCTGGACTGGTCTGGTAGGACTCGAGAAAAGCAAAATATTTGGATGCCCAGTCTTCCAATGTCCTAAGGTCTTCTGCAGCTTTATGCATATATTTTAAGAACTTGGAATAGTTTTGTGTCATGTGCAAATTTAATCACCTCACTTGTCGTTCAGTTTCCAGATCATTTATAAGTATGTTAAATAGCACCAATTCCTGTACAGATCCCAGTGGCTCTCTACTATTCACCCTTCCATTGAGAAAAATGATCATTTAACGCTACCCTTTGTTTTCTGTCCAATATCCAATTCCTAATCCACAAAAGAACATTCCATGACACCTTAATTTTGATTTGTACCTGTCCTCTTCAGGGCACAGACTGTATAAGTCTGCAAGTAGCACATATGAGTTTATCTTGTTGGGCAGACTGGATGGAACATGTAGGTCTTTTTCTGCCGTCATCTACTATGTTACTATGTTCATTTTCTTTGGAGCCTTTCAGGAAGAACTTTGTCAACACTTTCTGAAAATCTAGATACACTACATTAACTGGCTTACGTTTATCCACGTGTTCACGCCTTCAAAGAAGTGAAGCAAATTAGTGAGTCAAGACGGGCTTACCGGTCTGTAATTTCCTGGATCACCCCGGAACCCTTTTTAAAAATCGGCGTTACATTGGCCACCCTCCAATCTTCAGGTACTACGAATGATTTTAATGCAGGTTATAGATCATTATCAGCAGATCAGCAATTCCGTGGGTTTCCCCCCCCCCCCCCCCCCCGTTTATTTAGTCTTGTGTCCCACATTATCCAAATCAAGTTTGGTTCTATGTAGCTTACAGTATAATAGGACCAGTTAACATGATTTACTTGTGTAATAAGGAACTGCAATCAACAGGCTTACGGTGTAACAAAGGACTTACTAGGACAATGAATCAAATAGAAAACTGTGTTAATCAAATAGAAAACTATATAGTTTGTTCTTTCAGTACCCTAGTGTGCATACCATCCAGTCCAGGTGATTTACTACTCCTGAATTTATTGATTTGGCTCAGTACATCTTAAAATTTATTGAAATTTCTTTCAGTTCCTTCGCTTTGTCACCCTTGAAAATCATGTCTGGTACAGGTAGATCTTGCATCGTGTTCCATAAAGACAGAAGCAAAGAATTCATTTAGTCTCTCTTCTATGGCATTGTCCTCCATGAATGCCTCTTTTGCTCCTTCTTGATGTAACGGACCTCAGATTCCCTCACAGGCTTTCTGTTCCTAATGAACCTAATAAAGGAACTTGATTCCTTCCCTTTTCCAGAAGTCCATCTTTCTGTTCAGACCATAATGTGTACCATCGAAGGTTGGTACTGCTACTAACAATTAAAAAAGGTAATTAAAGCTTATTTATTTGTACATCCTTTTAAATGAGTTTATATGTAGTATTTTTCAAGCAGTTTTTCAACTTATTTTCTCTGTTTTCTTAATTTCATTCTGTGCAATTTATGGTATAGAATTTTAGGTTACTGTATGCTTTTATTTATGGTGATTTGTCTTTATAGCACTTGATATACTGTATGTGATCCCTGCGGCAACTATGCGGTTTGCAATTTCTATTACAAGTACTTTGCACTGTCCCTCATGGGCTCACAATCTAAGTTATTTATTGTACCTGGGTCAGTGGAGGGCTAAGTGACTTGCTCATCATAGTCACACAGAGCTGCAGAGGGAATTAAACCTGTTTCTCCAGGTCCACAACCCACTGCATTAACCATTAAGCTATTCCACTCATCCTCCTATATAATAACTAGTAAAAAAAGGCCCGTTTCTTACACAAATGAAACGGGCGCTAGCAAGGTTTGAGAGAGTGTATGTGAGAGTGACTGTGTGTGAGAAAGAGAGAGTGAATGTGCGAGTGTGTGTGTGTGAGAGAGAGTGAGTCTGGGTGCGAGTGTGTGTGTGAGAATGAGAGTGTGTGTAAGTGCGTATGTGAGGCACAGTATGAGAGAGAGTGTGTTTCACACAGATACAGTGTGTGCGAGAGAGAGAGTGTGTGTGAGACACAGACTCTGTGAGACTGAGTGTATGAGACCAAGAGAGTGTGTGAGTGACTGTGTGACACATAGAGAGTGAATGTGATACAGTGTGAGACATAAGAGTGTGTGAGAGTGAGAGAAAGACATTGACTGTGAGAGAGAGAGAGTGTGTGTGACATAGATACCTCCCCCCCCCCTTCTCTGGCGTCAGGCCCCCATCCCTCCCTCTCTCTGATGTCAGGACCCCCCCCTCTCTCTCTGGTGTCTGAGCGTTACTGCGCAGGACGCTGAGCTCTGGCTGTGCTTCAAGGAACTGACCAATCCTATTTAATAGAATGCACCTCCAACATTCTGAAGCCGAGAAACCTCGTGTGGTTGGTCACTTCTGCTTGTGACGAACCCGGAAGAACGTGATGTCAATTCAGGAGATGGATGCAGAGAGCAGGAATGCCTCAGCCATGCAGTCAGCTTCAGAATGTTGGAGGTGCGTTTTATTATATAGGATTCTCACCTCCAACGTTCTGTCTTGCTGCCTGTGACCGTGGCTCATTCCGAGTAGGTCAGGACGGCTCTGTAGATCAGGCTGACATCACCGTAGCCATTAATGATGTCAACTTCAGAACCCGGGGGGAAAAAATACATGCCTCACAGCTGATCCATGTCCAGAGAAGGGTCGCTGGACATGGGTGGCTGGAGGGGGGGGGGCAGGGGAGAGAGGAGGGTTGCTGGACATGGGTGGCTGAAGGGGGGGCAGGGGAGAGAGGAGGGTCACTGGACATGGGTGGGGGCAGGGGAGAGAGGAGGGTCGCTGGACGTGGGTGGCTAGAGGGGGGGCAGGGGGAGAGGAGGGTCGCTAGACCTCGGTAGCTGCAGGGGAGCCGAGGAAAACCTTGCTAGCGCCCGTTTCATTTGTGTCAGAATCGGGCATTTTTTACTAGTTGTTTAAATAAACGAGTAAGAAGTTGTATTTTATTGATCAAACATCTGGAGGAAATCCATTTTAAGTTAGTTCTTAACTTTTCATTTTCTTAAAACAAAAAAAAAATATTAAACTGAGTAGATAGGTGTGTTTAGGTTATTTCATATCTTTTTCATCTCTTGGTAATCTTATGTATGTATGCAAAATTCTGTAGGTTATTTCCTAATATTTGCATCTAAGTGCCAAATTTTGTACAAGTAATATGATTTTTAACCAAATACTCAAACTATTATGTTCTACCTTTACAAGTACTTTTTAGTGAGGGATGTTTTTACTAAAACTTGGCACATACTAACAAAATTAGTGTGCACTAAATGTTAAGAAGCGCATAGGTACAAAAAGGCTAGCCATAGGAGCCAGCTCTGTGGGCGCTGGAGCGCACCCCCTGTATTTAAGCAAACATATTAATTTGTCCAGGGAGAGGTCATTTCCATTGGGTTTAACATTCCCAATCATTTTGAAAAGTTGGCTCCTATGCTGCTTAGCATTTAGCGCATGCTGCAGTTTATCTCAGACGTTGTCTTTGTATTTTTTGTCATGCTGTATGTGAAATGTTCTGTTGGTTCTTTCTCAGATTGTCAGTGGGATAATTCACCATACACAGAGCCCCATCCTCCACAAGCGTCTGTTTCTGTTCTCTTATGCAGCATCTGCTCCACACTATATAGGTAAGAGATTACAGGATTTTTTTTTCTCTCTTCCTTTCTCCACCTCTCCCTCCAAACTTCTGTAGGGACCAGGTGTATTTATCTATTTTCTTACATTGTACAAGATTATTCGCCTTTTTCTAGATTTCTAGATCCTGATTTCAGAACAATATATTCCCTACCATTGCTGGTTGAAGAGCTGTTACTCATATTACAGAACTAATTTTAGAAAACATTTCTAAATCAATTTTTCACCCTATAGAGGAGATATAAATTTGTTGTAAACCGCTTTAAAACTTAATGTATTAAGATCAGGGTTTTTTTTTTTTGTTCCGATACAGCTTACTGGCACCTTTTTTCCCTTCCTCACCTCTCTCCTGCGGCCACAGCTGCTTTTCCAAATGAGCAGCAGCAGCGGCCAAAGCAAGAAGACATGGGGCTGCAGTGCTAGGACACACGCTGTCGGCTCTGCTGATCCCCTGCCCCGGAACAGGAAGCTGATGTCAGATGGGCAGGGGATTGGCAGAGCCAAACGTTCGCATCTGAGCACTGCGGCCTTGCGCCTTTTACTCCTTGATTTGCCTGCCACTGTTGCTGTTTATTGGGAGAAGCATCAGTGGCTGCAGGAGAGATTTTGGATGGGAGAGAGGAGGCAAGGGGAGAAATGCTGGATGGATGGGAGAGAGGAGGCAAGGGGATAAATGCTGGATGGATGGGAGAGACGAGGCAAGGGGAGAAATGCTGGATGGATGGGAGAGACGAGGCAAGGGGAGAAATGCTGGATGGATGGGAGAGACGAGGCAAGGGGAGAAATGCTGGATGGATGGGAGAGACGAGGCAAGGGGAGAAATGCTGGATGGATGGGAGAGACGAGGCAAGGGGAGAAATGCTGGATGGATGGGAGAGACGAGGCAAGGGGAGAAATGCTGGATGGAAGTGGGGTTGAGAGAGGAGGCAAATGTTGGATGGGAGAAGAAAAGGGGGCAAATGCTGGATGGATCTTTGGAGGAGAGAGAGGGGGCATATGTTGGCTGGAAGTGGGGAGGAAAGAGGGGCAAGTGCTGGGTGGATATGGGGAGGAGAGGAGGGGCAGTGCTGAATCAAAGGGAGGAAAGAGGGGGCACACAATGGAAGTGGGGAGGAGAAAGGAAGAAATGCTGGATGAAAGTGGGGAAGAGAGGGGCAAGCTATAGGTACACAGTCAAAAAAGGGAAATTGAAGATTGGATAGTAAGAAAGAACTAAGTGTGGACAAAGGCAGAAAATAAAATCGAACAAAGCTGAAAGGAAAAGGAGGAGAGAAAAATGACAAATATGAGATCCTGGCAATAGAGTTAAGAGAAGATGAGGAAAGTAGAAACCAGAAACTGGGACCAATGCAGTTACAAAAACATTCATGGCCAGACAACAGAGGTAGAAAAAAACAGTTATATTTAGTTTAAGATATATTCTCCGAGGACAAGCAGGCTGCTTGTTCTCACTGATGGGTGACGTCCTCGGCAGCCCCTCCAATCGGAATCTTCCTAGCAAAGTCCTTTGCTAGCTCTCGCGCGCACGCGCGCACCGCGCATGCGCGGCCGTCTTCCCGCCCGAAACCGGCTCGAGCCGGCCAGTCTTCTTTCGTCCGCACTCGGTACGGCTATGTTTTTTGCCGTGTTGAGCCCCAGAGAGTCGACCTCGCGCGTCCGTTTTCTAATCGACGTGTTTTTTCTTCGGAAAAGTTTCTTTTCGTTCGGAAAGTGCTCCGGAAACCCCCTTGGGTTTCGTTTGCCCCTTCCCGTATTTCCAGTTTTTGCCCCGGTAAGTTTTCTTTCGTTGTCGGGGTAGGCCTCTTTTCGGCCTCGGTCGAGATTTTTCTCCCTTAAAGTTTTGGTGCTCCAAATTCGTCATTTCGGATTTTGACTTCGCCGGCGTGATTTTTCCGCCCATGACATCGAAGCCTTCCAGCGGCTTCAAGAAGTGCACCCAGTGCGCCCGGGTAATCTCGCTCACTGATAGGCACTCTTCGTGTCTTCAGTGTCTGGGGGCCGAGCACCGTCCCCAGAACTGTAGTCTGTGTTCCCTCTTACAAAGGCGGACTCAAGTAGCGAGATTGGCCCAGTGGAACGTTTTGTTCTCGGGCTCTTCGTCGGCATCGGCACCGGGGTCATCGTGTGCATCGACGTCATCAGCGTCCAGACCTTCTTCCTTGGCTGCCAGTGCATCGAGTGCATCGAGGCATCGGCCCTCTGCATCGGCGCCGAGACATCGGATAGCTGCATCGACGTCGGTGGTACCGGGACCTCGTCTCCTGATGTCGTCGGACGGTGGTGCATCGAGTGGAGTGCAGGTGAGGGCTGTCCATTCCCCTGCTGGTGGCGGTGAGCCCTCGGGTGGGTCTCCTCCTACCCTGAGGGCTCCTGCGGTACAGCCCCCCCGAGACCGACCTCCTTCGGCCTCGGCCCCGAGGAAGCGACGGCTGGATTCTACGTCCTCCTCGTCGGTGCCGGGGAGCTCCGGTGACATGCTTCGGAAGAAGTCGAAGAAGCATCGACACCGGTCCCCTCCCCGCGTCGGCACCGAGAGCTCTGGGTCGCCGAGGGAGTCGGCACCCAGCAGGCATCGGCACCGAGAGGACCGCTCACCCTCTGTTCAGGAGGTGTCGATGCGCTCCACTCTGGACAGCCCGGAACAGCCTCCACGCCCGGAACAGGTTCTGACGTCGACGCCTGCATCGACCTCCATGCCTTTCTCTGCAGCCGCTCTGAACGAGAGCCTCCGGGCCGTTCTCCCAGAGATTCTGGGAGAGCTGTTGCGCCCTACCCCTCCGGTACCGGCGGTGCTTGCGCCTCCGGTACCGTCGAGCGTGGCGCCGGCTGGCCCATCGCCCGGGGTGAGGTCCCCGACGTCGGTACCGCGTGCGGTGCCGACTGCGGCCACCTCCCAGGAGGGCTCCCCGACTACGTCGGCGGAGGGAGCTTCGCCGATGCGGGCGAGGGAGTCTACCTCTCGACGCCCCCATCGTGGACGTGGCTCCACGGAGTCGAGCCGGGCACGGTTGCAGACGCAGGTCCGTGAACTTGTGTCTGACACCGAGGGTGAGGCCTCGTGGGAGGAGGAAGAAGACCCCAGATATTTCTCTGACGAGGAGTCTGAGGGTCTACCTTCTGATCCCACTCCCTCTCCTGAAAGACAGCTTTCTCCTCCCGAGAGTCTGTCTTTTGCTTCCTTTGTCCGGGAGATGTCTACGGCCATCCCCTTCCCGGTGGTTGTGGAGGACGAGCCCAGGGCTGAAATGTTTGAGCTCCTGGACTATCCTTCTCCACCTAAGGAAGCGTCCACTGTTCCCCTGCACCATGTCCTCAAAAAGACATTGCTGGCGAACTGGACCAAGCCTTTAACTAATCCCCACATCCCCAAGAAGATCGAGTCCCAGTACCGGATCCATGGGGACCCAGAGCTGATGCGCACTCAGTTGCCTCACGACTCTGGAGTTGTGGATCTGGCCCTAAAGAAGGCTAAGAGTTCTAGGGAGCATGCTTCGGCGCCCCCGGGCAAAGACTCTAGAACCTTAGACTCCTTTGGGAGGAAGGCCTACCATTCCTCTATGCTCGTGGCCAAAATTCAGTCTTACCAGCTCTACACGAGCATACACATGCGGAATAATGTGCGACAGTTGGCGGGCTTGGTTGATGCTCTTCCCCCTGAGCAAGCCAAGCCTTTTCAGGAGGTGGTCAGGCAGCTGAAGGCGTGCAGAAAATTCCTGGCCAGAGGAGTTTATGACACTTTTGATGTTGCGTCCAGGGCCGCTGCTCAAGGTGTGGTGATGCGCAGGCTCTCATGGCTGCGTGCCGCCGACCTGGAGAATAGAATCCAGCAGCGGATTGCGGACTCGCCTTGCCGTGCGGACAACATTTTTGGAGAAAAAGTCGAGCAGGTGGTAGAGTCTCTCCACCAGCGGGACACCGCATTCGACAAGTTCTCCCGCCGGCAGCCTTCAGCTTCTACCTCTACAGGTAGACGATTTTTCGGGGGAAGGAAGGCTGTTCCCTATACTTCTGGTAAGCGTAGGTACAATCCTCCTTCCCGACAGCCTGCGGCCCAGGCTAAGCCCCAGCGCGCTCGCTCTCGTCAGCAGCGTGCGCCTCAGCAAGGCCCCGCGGCTCCCCAGCAAAAGCAAGGGGCGAGCTTTTGACTGGCTCCAGCAGAGCATAGCCGACATCCAAGTGTCAGTGTCGGGCGACCTGCCAGTCGGAGGGAGGTTGAAAGCTTTTCACCAAAGGTGGCCTCTCATAACCTCCGATCAGTGGGTTCTGCAAATAGTCCGGCAAGGATACACCCTCAATTTGGCCTCCAAACCTCCAAATTGTCCACCGGGAGCTCAGTCTTACAGCTTCCAGCACAAGCAGGTACTTGCAGAGGAACTCTCCGCCCTTCTCAGCGCCAATGCGGTCGAGCCCGTGCCATCCGGGCAAGAAGGGCTGGGATTCTATTCCAGGTACTTCCTTGTGGAAAAGAAAACAGGGGGGATGCGTCCCATCCTAGACCTAAGGGCCCTGAACAGATATCTCGTAAAAGAAAAGTTCAGGATGCTTTCCCTGGGCACCCTTCTCCCCATGATTCAGCAAAACGATTGGCTATGCTCTCTGGACTTGAAGGATGCCTACACACACATCCCGATACTGCCAGCTCACAGGCAGTATCTGCGATTTCAGTTGGGCACACGCCACTTCCAGTACTGTGTGCTACCCTTTGGGCTCGCCTCTGCGCCCAGGGTGTTCACAAAGTGCCTAGCTGTGGTAGCAGCGGCACTTCGCAGGCTGGGGGTGCACGTGTTCCCATATCTCGACGATTGGCTGGTGAAGAACACATCCGAGGCAGGAGCCCTGCAGTCCATGCAGATGACTATTCGCCTCCTGGAGCTACTGGGGTTTGTGATAAATTATCCAAAGTCCCATCTTCTCCCAGTGCAGAAGCTCGAATTCATAGGAGCTCTGCTGGATTCTCGGACGGCTCGCGCCTATCTCCCAGAGGCGAGGGCCAGCAACTTGTTGTCCCTCGTCTCGCGGGTGCGAGCGTCCCAGCAGATCACAGCTCGGCAGATGTTGAGATTGCTGGGCCACATGGCCTCCACAGTCCATGTGACTCCCATGGCCTGTCTTCACATGAGATCTGCTCAATGGACCCTAGCCTCCCAGTGGTTTCAGGCTGCTGGGGGTCTAGAAGACGTGATCCACCTGTCCATGAGTTTTCTCGAATCCCTGTATTGGTGGACAATCTGGTCCAATTTGACTCTGGGACGTCCTTTCCAAATTCCTCAGCCACAAAAAGTGCTGACAACGGATGCGTCTCTCCTGGGATGGGGAGCTCATGTCGATGGGCTTCACACCCAAGGAAGCTGGTCCCTCCAGGAACGCGGTCTACAGATCAATCTCCTGGAGTTGCGAGCGATCTGGAACGCTCTGAAGGCTTTCAGAGATCGGCTGTCCCACCAAATTATCCAAATTCAGACAGACAACCAGGTTGCCATGTACTATGTCAACAAGCAGGGGGGCACCGGATCTCGCCCCCTGTGTCAGGAAGCCGTCAGCATGTGGCTCTGGGCTCGCCGTCAAGGCATGGTGCTCCAAGCCACATATCTGGCAGGCGTAAACAACAGTCTGGCCGACAGGTTGAGCAGGATTATGCAACCTCACGAGTGGTCGCTCAACTCCCGAGTGGTGCGCCAGATCTTCCAAGCGTGGGGCACCCCCTTGGTGGATCTCTTCGCATCTCGAGTGAACCACAAAGTCCCTCAGTTCTGTTCCAGGCTTCAGGCCAACGGCAGACTGGCATCGGATGCCTTCCTCCTGGATTGGGGGGAAGGCCTGCTGTATGCTTATCCTCCCATTCCTCTGGTGGGGAAGACTTTGTTGAAACTCAAACAAGACCGAGGCACCATGATTCTGATTGCTGCTTTTTGGCCGCGTCAGATCTGGTTCCCTCTTCTTCTGGAGTTATCCTCCGAAGAACCGTGGAGATTGGAGTATTTTCCGACCCTCATCACGCAGAACGAAGGGGCTCTTCTGCATCCCAGCCTCCGGTCCCTGGCTTTCACGGCCTGGATGTTGAGAGCGTAGACTTTGCCTCTTTGGGTCTGTCAGAGGGTGTCTCCCGCGTCTTGCTTGCTTCCAGGAAAGATTCCACCAAGAGGAGTTACTTCTTTCTGTGGAGGAGGTTTGCCGTCTGGTGTGACAGCAAGGCCCTAGCTCCTCGCTCTTGTCCTACACAGACCCTGCTTGAATACCTTCTGCACTTGTCTGAGTCTGGTCTCAAGACCAACTCTGTAAGAGTTCACCTTAGCGCAATCAGTGCATACCATTACCATGTGGAAGGTAAGCCGATCTCGGGACAGCCTTTAGTTGTTCGCTTCATGAGAGGTTTGCTTTTGTCAAAGCCCCCTGTCAAGCCTCCTACAGTGTCATGGGATCTCAATGTCGTTCTCACCCAGCTGATGAAACCTCCTTTTGAGCCACTGAATTCCTGCCATCTGAGGTACTTGACCTGGAAGGTCATTTTCTTGATGGCAGTTACTTCAGCTCGTAGGGTCAGTGAGCTTCAGGCCCTGGTAGCCCAGGCTCCTTACACCAAATTTCATCATAACAGAGTAGTCCTCCGCACTCACCCTAAGTTCTTGCCAAAGGTCGTGTCGGAGTTCCATCTGAACCAGTCAATTGTCTTGCCAACATTCTTTCCCCGTCCTCATTCCTGCCCTGCTGAACGTCAGCTGCACACATTGGACTGCAAGAGAGCATTGGCCTTCTACCTGGAGCGGACACAGCCCCACAGACAGTCCGCCCAATTGTTTGTTTCTTTTGATCCCAATAGGAGGGGAGTGCCTGTAGGGAAACGCACCATATCCAATTGGCTAGCAGATTGCATTTCCTTCACTTACGCCCAGGCGGGGCTGGCTCTTGAGGGTCATGTCACGGCTCATAATGTTAGAGCCATGGCTGCGTCGGTAGCCCACTTGAAGTCAGCCTCCATTGAAGAAATTTGCAAAGCTGCGACGTGGTCATCTGTCCACACATTCACATCTCATTACTGCCTGCAACAGGATACCCGACGCGACAGTCGGTTCGGGCAGTCAGTTCTTCAGAACCTGTTTGGGCTTTAGGATCCAACTCCACCCCCCGAGGGCCCTGTTTGTTCTGTTCCAGGCTGCACTCTCAGTTAGTTGGTAAATTTTTTAGGTCAATCTCAGTTATGTCCTCGCCGTTGCGAGGTCCAATTGACCATGGTTGTTGTTTTGAGTGAGCCTGGGGGCTAGGGATACCCCATCAGTGAGAACAAGCAGCCTGCTTGTCCTCGGAGAAAGCGAATGCTACATACCTGTAGAAGGTATTCTCCGAGGACAGCAGGCTGATTGTTCTCACAAACCCGCCCGCCTCCCCTTTGGAGTTGTGTCTTCCCTTGAAGTATCTTGTCTTGTTACATACTGGACTGGCCGGCTCGAGCCGGTTTCGGGCGGGAAGACGGCCGTGCATGCACGGTGCGCGCGGGCGCGCGAGAGCTAGCAAAGGACTTTGCTAGGAAGATTCCGATTGGAGGGGCTGCCGAGGACGTCACCCATCAGTGAGAACAATCAGCCTGCTGTCCTCGGAGAATACCTTCTACAGGTATGTAGCATTCGCTGTTCAGTAGCTGTGTTAATTTTTTGTTTATTTGTAGTTGTTAATTTGTAATATGTCAGTTTTTGAAATTTACGTCTACTATATTTATAGCAGTACAAGGAAACATATTTTTGTTTTTCTGGTTTTATCCGGGGATTCTGGAAGGACTGCTGCGAGCTTCTGCTCCGGTGCCGTCGGTACCGTCAAGAGATGCGGCGGTTGGCTCCCCACCCGTGGTGAGGACTGCGACGCCGGTACCCGCTTGTGGCATCGGTGTCCGCTGCCACCCAAGTTAACTCCCCGTTGATGTCGCTGGAGGGAGCTTCGTTGCCGGTGGTGAGGGAGTCTTCTTCTCGACATCGCCATAGAGGACTTAGTTCCTCGGCGTCGAGACGGGCTCAGCTTCGGACTGAAGTTCGTGAACTGGTGTCCGATACTGAAGGTGAGGCCTCGTGGGAGGCAGAGGAAGACCTCAGATATTTCTCTGATGAGTCTTGTGGTCTTCCTTCTGATCCCACTCCTTCGCCAGAGAGAAAGCTTTCTCCCCCTGAGAGTCTGTCTTTCTCGTCATTTGTCCGGGAAATGTCTACGGCCATTCCCTTCCCAGTGGTTTCTGAGGATGAGCCCAGGGCTGACATATTCGAGGTCCTGGACTATCCTTCGCCACCTAAGGAGTCGTCCACTGTTCCCCTACATAATGTCCTGAAGCAGACATTGTTGGCGAACTGGACGAAACCTTTAAGTAATCCCACTATCCCCAAAAAGATTGAGTCCCAGTATCGGATCCACAGGGACCCAGAGTTAATGAAGACCCAGTTGCCTCATGACTCTGGTGTGGTGGATCTGGCTCTCAAGAAAGTGAAGAGTACTAGGGGTTACGCTTCGGCGCCCCCGGGGCGGGAGTCTAGGACCCTGGATTCTTTTGGGAGGAAGGCCTACCATTCTGCTATGCTCGTGTCCAAGATCTAGTTGTACCAGCTCTACACGAGCATCCACTTGCGGAACAATGTGAGGCAGCTGACGGACTTGGTCGATAAGCTCCCGTCAGAGCAGGCCAAGCCTTTTCAGGAGATGGTCAGGCAGCTGAAGGCATGTCACAAATTCCTGTCCAGGGATGTTTACAACACTTTTGATGTTGCGTCCAGGGCCGCTGCTCAAGGTATAGTGATGCGCAGACTCTCATGGCTGCGTGCCTCTGACCTGGAGAATAGAGTCCAGTAGCAGATTGCGGATGCTCCTTGCCGGGGGGATAACATTTTTGGTGAGCGGGTTGAACAGGCAGTAGAACAGCTCCACCAGCGGGACACCGCATTCGACAAGCTCTCCCACCGGACGCCTTCAGCATCTACCTCTTCAGGTAGACGTTTTTTATGGGGGAAAGAGGAATGTTCCCTATGCTTCTAATTAGGCGTAGGTACAATCCACCTTCTCGCCAGCCTGCTCAGGCTAAGACCCAGCGTGCTCATTCACGTCAACAGCGTGCGCCTTCACAGGCCCCTGCAGCTCCCCAGCAAAAGCAAGGGATGGGCTTTTGACTGGCTCCAGGCGAGCATAGCCGATATAAAAGTGTCCGTGCCGGACGATCTGCCGGTAGGAGGGAGGTTAAAGTTTTTTCACCAAAGGTGGCCTCTTGTAACTTCCGACCGGTGGGTTCTCCAAATAATTCGGCTAGGATACTCCCTCAATTTGATCTCCAAACCTCCAAATTGCCCACCAGGAGCTCAGTCCTTCAGCTTCCAGCACAAGCAGGTACTTTCAAATTCCTCAGCCGCAAAAAGTGCTGACGACGGATGCGTCTCTCCTGGGGTGGGCAGCTCATGTCGATGGGCTTCACACTCAAGGGAGTTGGTCCATCCAGGAAACAGGTTTTCAGATCAATCTCCTGGAGTTGCGAGCGGTCTGGAACGCGCTAAAGGCTTTCAGAGATCAGCTGTCTCATCAAATTATTCAAATTCAGACAGACAATCAGGTTGCCATGTATTACACCAACAAGCAGGGGGGCACCGGATCTCAGCCCGTGTCAGGAAGCCGTCAGGATGTGGCTTTGGGCTCGCCAGCACGGCATGTTTCTCCAAGCCACGTTTCTGGCAGGCGTAAACAACAATCTGGCCGACATGTTGAGCAGGATAATACAACCTCACGAGTGGTCTCTCAACTCAAGAGTAGTACACAAGATCTTTCAAGCGTGGGGCACCTCCTTGGTAGATCTTTTTGCCACTCAGGTCAACCACAAGGTCCCTCAGTTCTGTTCCAGACTTCAGGCCCACGACAGACTAGCGTCGGATGCCTTTCTCCTTCATTGGGCCTCCTGTATGCATATCCTCTCATACCCTTGGTAGGGAAGACTTTGTTGAAACTCAAGCAGGATCGTGGAACTATGATTCTGATCGCTCCCTTCTGGCCGCGTCAGATCTGGTTCCCTCTTCTTCTCCGAAGAACCGTGGAGATTGGAGTGTTTTCCAACCCTCAGAACGAGGGGGCGCTTCTGCATCCCAGCCTCCGGTCCCTGGCTCTCACGGCTTGGATGTTGAGAGCGTAGACTTTGCTTCCTTGGGTCTTTCAGAGGGTGTCTCCTGAGTCTTGCTTGCTTCCAGAAAAGATTCCACGAAGAGGTGTTATTCTTTCAAATGGAAGAGGTTTGCCATCTGGTGTGACAGCAAGGCCCTAGATCCTCATTCTTGTCCTACACAGACCCTGCTAGAATACCTTCTGCACTTCTCCGAGTCTGGTCTCAAGACCAATTCTTTAAGGGTTCACTTTAGCGCAATTAGTGCTTTTCATTACCGTGTGGAGGGTAAGCCTATCTCGGGATAGCCTTTAGTTGTTCGCTTCATGAGAGGTTTGCTTTTGTCAAAGCCCCCTATCAAGCCTCCTACAGTGTCATGGGATCTCAATGTCGTTCTCACCCAACTGATGAAATCTCCTTTTAAGCCACTGAACTCCTGCCATCTGAAGTACTTGACCTGGAAGGTCATTTTCTTGGTGGCAGTCACTTCAGCTCGTAGAGTCAGTGAGCTTCAAGCCTTGATAGCCCATGCTCCATATACTAAATTTCATCATAACAGAGTAGTCATCCGCACTCACCCTAAGTTCTTGCCCAAGGTGGTGTCGGAGTTCCATCTGAACCAGTCAATTGTCTTGCCAACATTCTTTCCCTGTCCTCATACCCGCCCTGCTGAACGTCAGTTGCACACATTGGACTGCAAGCGAGCATTGGCCTTCTATCTGGAGTGGACAGTCCGCCCAAATGTTTGTTTCTTTTGATCCCAACAGAAGGGGAGTGTCTGTTGGGAAACGCACCATCTCAAATTGGTTAGCAGATTGCATATCCTTCACTTAACACCCAAGCTGGGCTGACTCTTGAGGGTCATGTCACGGCTCATAGTGTTAGAGCCATGGCAGCGTCAGTGGCCCACTTGAAGTCAGCGACTATTGAAGAGATTTGCATGGTTGCGACGTGGTAGAGTAGACACTTGCAGTAAATGCACCCATGAGCCTTTTCAGAATTTCTGCCCTTCTGAGATATAAACTACCCTTCTGAGATATAAACTAGAACTCTGTACAGGCTGGCTGTTCAAAGTGACGTATGACCCACCTTGTGATGAATTAAAGAAATAATAGTTATAAGCTCTTTTAAAAGTTTGTACAATTAACCTTCTCTCTCTTTCCAGCAATAGGCATTAAGAAGCAAGCTGTCATGTTTGATACCCTAGAAGACTGGCGTCTCGAATTAGACCGAACCAAGGGGAATATTAAGTACAAGGTAGTGAGCAGCAATGCAAGCTATGGCCTTTGTGAAAAGTAAGAGGTTTTATAATGAATTTGTCAGAGCATTTCAAGATAGATGTTCTTTAGCCAGACTGTCTCCCAGTTTTGATAGGATTTTTTTTTATGGCAGGCAACAGCTTTTAAAAAATATTATTGTGTACCTGGGTACTGCAAAGTATTAATTCTTAACATATTTAATATTTTGTATTAAAAAAAGACACCGGAACCTCTGAGTGGGAGAAGTAGGAAGAGAAGAGATTTTGGATTTACCTCTTGCCTTTTTCAGTGGTAGCTCAAGGTGAATTACACTCAGATACAATAGGTAATTTATTTTCTCCGAGGACAAGCAGGCTAATATTCTCCCATATAGGTAATGTGATTCAAGTTGCCTGGTCTGGAGCTTGTATCGAGCTTCCTCACCCCCACCTGCAGTGAGGAGAAGACACATTATTCCTTCTCACATCTACTGGTTCGGTTCTTTAACAGAGCTGATTTTTGTGCCTTTTTGTTTTTATTTTTAGTTCTATAAGTGTTCGGGTTCAATTTCTTCCTGTTCAATTTTCTTTTCTTTTCTTTATTTACTTTCCCTTATTTTTCTTTTCCTCTGCTGCTTTCTTCTTTCTGAGGCACTACCGAGTCTTTCCATGTTCTTATGGAAGTTCCCAGTGTTTCTGGTGCAATCGGACCTCTTCTGGTACAACCACTCTTTTTTTTTACTCTTTTCCAGGTTTGGGATCTGAACATATCCCTTCTAACTGTGTTCAGTGTCTTCAACTCCAAGCCAGAACCCAGTTAGCCAGAGTGGATCACTGGGAACTCTTTTTGGAGCCAAGTCCGAGGCCTTGACATTGGCATCTGTCTGCGGTGTCAACGTCAGCAGTTTCATTGGAACCTGCCTCGGCGTCGGCTGCTATGCTAGCCCCTGGGACTGACCAGTGTCAGCATCAATCCGGGAAGGCATGATGATTCAGCGGCATCCTTGCGTGGAATCCCGGCATTGGCAAAAGTATCGGCATAGATCTTCCTCTGCACGGTGCAGGGAGGGCACCGAGTCATTTGATCCCTGAGGAATGTCGACACCAGAAGACGTCCAGCTGGTGCTTCTGCATGAGTCTCTGAGCATCAGGATCCCTCAGGTGCACCTTGCTCCCTCAGCTGTTGGCTGGCTTTCTTCGGAATGCATCAGCGTTGATTGGTGCTTGTGCCTGCCATTCTTCTCTACTTATCCTCAAATAGCCCTCAGCCTGTGGTGAGGCTTCGCTGCTTCAGCAGCTTGTCACTACACTGACGCCACAGCTTTTCCCTTTGTCCGCACATCTGAGCTCCGGGCTGGCTTGTTCAGAGGGCATTGGCACCAAAGGTGCTTGTGCCTATCATAACTCTTGAATCGGCCCCGCATCGTCCTCAGCCTGCAGTGAGGTCTCAGATACCGATATTGCATGCGGCACTGGTGTTGACTGCTGCCTGTGTCAGTCGACATGGATGCATGCAGTTTTGTGGGACTGAAGGCTAGACCCCACCCTTGATATCCCTCTCGGGGTTATGGTTCTTCTCGGTTGAGTGTCAGACTTGTGAGTTCTTGTGTCAAGTGGAGCACTGCTGAGTGAGATGACACACCTCCGTACTCTGCTTGGCGGCCGAGCAACCCTGAGGTTCATCTGTGGTGACTGCCATTCCCCGGAGATTGAGCCCCCAGGTGCGGGCGGCCGGCAGGACTTTTGCGGGAAGCTGAGGAGATGGGCGCTGAGGAACCAGCTGGAGGGGAACGGAAGGGAATGGTCCTGGTACAAGCAATGTCCAACCGGCAGGCAGCAGGCAAAAGAGTAATCCAGGTACAAGCAATGTTCAACAGGCAGGCAGCAGGCGAAAGAGTAATCCAGGCACAAGCAATGTTCAACGGGCAGGCAGCAGGCGAAAGAGTAATCCATGCACAAGCAATGTTCAACGGGCAGGCAGCAGGCAAAAGAGTAATCCAGGCACAAGCAGTGTTCAAAGGGCAGGCAGCAGGCAAAAGAGTAATCCAGGCACAAGCAGTGTTCAACAGGCAGGCAGCAGACGAGAGAGTAATCCAGGCACAAGCAAGGTTCAACAGGCAGGCAAAAGAGTAATCCAGACACAAGTGAAGTCAGCAACGAGGGACCAGCAGAAGAAGCAGACTAAAGAGTAGTAACACTTACCAAAGTAGAAGCCGAAGCATGGAGCCCAAGGATAGATCAGCAGATAAAGTGCTGGCATCTGATGTCAGCAGGAGCCTAGCAGGGAGAGAGAGAGAGCATCCATAGCGAGAGAGCAGGAGGAAGGCACAAGCAGTAGCCAATAGGAAAGGAGCAAGGGAAAGGGAGCACCCTGAAAAACACCATGCGGGATGATAGGGGCAGAGCTACGCAAATGTGCGATGCATCGCAACGCGGAGACACCAAGCGGGCAAAGTGCAGTGCTGTCCGAGGAGGCTGGAAGCACGCCGCGCTGGTTACGACGGCACTGCAGTGGAGACCCACGCCGCTCGACGTCGAGGTAGGGGACGTGACATCAAGATAGACTCAGTCTCAGCCCTCCCATGAGGAGTTCTGGCTGACACCAGTGAGGGACACATGGAGGTAAGATGAGGATCTCCTTACTTCTAGGAGTAGAAGTCCTATGGAATAGCATCTGACCCCTATTCTCCACAGGACAGAGGTCGTCTCCATCTGCGATCCTTTCCATCCCTCCTTTTGTCGAGGACATGGCGACCACCATTTCACCTCCTTTACAGGTGGAGGATCAGCTCACCTTTTCAAGCTCCTGGACTACAAGTCTCCTAAGAGGGCTGTGATAGTCCTGCTCTTATCATCTCTTCCCTGATTCTCTTGTGAGGAGTTGGGGGTCCTTTCTGTCGGCCTGCTCCTTCTCATGGAGATCACTTCCATGCACCCGTTTCAGAACTCCCCTGGTTTTCAAAGGCTCCAATTGCTTCCTCACTTTATGGTGGTTGGATGCATGCTCAGGAGAGCAAAGAGTTTTAAGAACTATGATTCGGCCCCCCTAGGTGGGGATGCAAGAACCATGGATTAATTGGGCGGATCATGTACCAGGCTTCACTGCTTTTCTCCCATATTCAGTCATACCAGTTCTTCACAAGTGTATTCTTACGGGACATCGTGTGTGATGCACTAGCTTTGGCAGCTTCTCTTGCACCGGAGCAAGTTGAGTTGCTTTGCCAGTTGGCCGAGCAGCAGACGGCATGCCACAGGTTCTTAGCCAGGCAATGCTTTTGCTGTGGCTTCCAGGATCAATGTCTATAGTGTGGCTGTGCGGACTCTCATGACTGCATGTCTCTGACTTGCACTTGTGTGTTCAGCGGAGGCTGGTAGATGCCACATGCCAGGAAGATAACCCTTTTGGAGAGCAGTTGGAGGGGGTTGCTGACCTCATCAAGAAATACACAGATGCCATCGCACTCTCCCGGGTGCCTTCTGCAATTCCCTCCTCATCTAGGCAGGGAAGTGTTCCTCCTATTCACCACCTCTTCTTGCTAGCCTTAAAGGGCTCAACCCCAGCACATTTGTTCTCATCAACAGCATGCGCCTCAGCCCCAGACAACTCTCCAATCACAGCAAAGGAGTAAACTTTTCTCTGGCTCCAGGGGAGCATAGCTGTGGTGCCAGTTACTATCTGTATATATTTTAGAGTGTATTAATTCCTCCCAGTACCTAGGAGTAAATGAATCACCCAAGGCTGCATCAGTTTGCTCTTTATTGGATACCTCATCATGTAGTTGTACAATTAGCAGGTCAGAGATATCTCACTGAGAGTACAGAATATTGCTACATAGAATTACCTCTATATCTGGGACTCCAAAGAATATACAAGAGACATGTACAATCAATTGGTTATGGGAGTATAGTACCCCAGCTACGCAAAGGTGTTTTCTGGGTCTGAATCTTTAATGTTATATTTTACCACTCAAAGCCAATTAGCTTTCTTGGTTTTCTTCTTATCTCTCCAAACATACTTTTAGCGTATACTCTGGTGGATCCTCCTCCTCTTCTATCCCGCTGTCAGTTGGTGTACCTCAGGGACCTGTCCTGGGACCTCTACTCTTCTCCATCTATACTTCTTTGCTTGGTACTCTGATCTCATCCCATGGTTTTCAGTATCATCTTTATGCCGACGACTCCCAGATCTACCTCTCTACACCAGAAATCTCAGCAGGCATCCAGGCCAAAGTTTCAGCATGCCTGTCTGACATTGCTGCCTGAATGTTTCACCGCCTTCTGAAGCTAAACATGACCAAGACTGAGCTTCTTATCTTTCCACTTAAACCAACCTCTCCTCCTCCCCCCTTTCTCTATTTCTGTGGATAATACGCTCATCCTTCCTGTCTCATCAGCATGTAACCTTGGGGTCATCTTCAACTCCTCCCTCTCCTTCGCTTCACGTATTCAACAGACTGCTAAAACCTGTCGTTTCTTCCTCTATAACACCACCAAAATTCGCCGTTTCCTTTCTGAGTATGCAACCAGAACCCTCATCCACACTCTTATCACCTCCCGCTTAGACTACTGCAACTTGCTTCTCACAGGTCTCCCACTGAGCCATCTCTCTCCTCTTCAATGTGTTCAAAATTCTGCTGCACAACTAATATTCCGCCAGTGTCGTTATGCTCATATTAGCCCGCTCCTCAAGTCATTTCATTGGCTCCCTTTCCGTTTCCGCATTCAGTTCAAACTCCTCTTACTGACTTACAAATGCATTCACTCTGCAGCTCCTCAGTACCTCTCCACTCTCATCTCTCCCTACACTCCTCCCCGGGAACTCCGCTCACTGGGCAAATCTCTCTTATCTGCACTCTTCTCCTCCACCGCTAACTCCAGACTCCATTCCTTCTATCTTGCTGCACCGTATGCCTGGAATAAACTTCCTGAGCCGGTACGCCAAGCCTCATCTCTGGCCATCTTCAAATCTAAGCTAAAAACCCACCTCTTCGATGCTGCTTTTAACTCCTAAACCTAACCCTTCAACTGTCCCCTATCCCTGATATGTCCTGTCTGTCCTAACCCTTATCCCTTACTTGTCCTGTCTGTCTGTCATAATTAGATTGTAAGCTCTATCGAGCAGGGACTGTCTCTCCATGTTCAAGTGTGAAGCGCTGCGTACGTCCAGTAGTGCTATAGAAATGATAAGTAGTAGTAGTAGTTAGCAGATATAAAAGACTCATGGTTGCCTATGAGAAAGCAATTGGATTACTTGCCAATTCAGATACAATAGATTGGTTTCTCATGGGAGAGAGCAGCTTGGCTGGTTCAAAGGTACCAGCGGTGACTGTCTCTCTGGCTTGAAGTAGGAAGTACACTCTTTTTTTTTTTTAATCATTTATTTATAATTTTTCATTTTACAAGGGTCACTAGCAAACAGTAATACAGAGATGACTGCACATTAATACAAGATAAGAAGAAAACAATCCCAACTAGATATATGGATTATATACAATCTTTCTCTTTCTTAGACCACAAAGTGAAGAAAATATGGAGAGGGAGATAAGATAAGGAGATCAAATAAACAGTGAACAAAAAAAAAGAAAACATGGTATTAACCTGATTATCCCCAGATATTACTCATCTAATTCATTATTCCACATTGATCATCTGGTTGGCTTCTTCAAGACCAAATACGGTGTATAGTCAGTTCATTTCATTGATAACATACTTATTGTCCAGATTTTAGTTAGAAATAATACACCTGATTACATTCTCTCTCTCTTAAAAACCAGAAATTATTTAACAATACATATACTTAAGTCTCTAATTCAAATCCCACTGATTAAAGCAATCCCAGTTTTCACAGGCTTCACTCCTTTCGAAGTAATAATTAAGGAAATATTTCTGAGGAAAACTTTAGGAGTCATACCTGGAACTCTGGGAAAAACAATAATCTCGACATTAATCATCCACCTTAACATTCAGAGTTTCTGGTCCATTATCATTTTCAGGATCATAACCACTTCTAGCTTATGTAGAACTTCATTTATTATATCAATTTTTCACTCTCAAAGGGTTCAGTCAAAATGTCCATGTAACTCTCCAATAAGATTATATCTGAAACAAAGTTATTTACTACCGCCATCAGGTCCCGAAGCCACTCATTTTTATATGTCGATTCAGGATACGGATAATATTACAGTGATCACATCTTATTGGATCTGTGCTAATATCATAGTTAACACTGATTGGCTATGATAATGAGTTGGTCAATATTTACTGGAAAGGTCAACAATAGGCTAATTTTTACTGGAAATCTAAGTCATCTTCCTGAGAAGCCATCTTTGTTCTGTTTCCCAAGAACATCTGTGACCACACTGTTGCTAAATGATGTTACTCTGTTCTTTCCCACTCACACCCCCTTCCTCAAAACACTTTTTGAGATAGCTGGTCATCTTCCTGTGGAATTATTCAGTTCCGTATTTCTGAACATCTGTTACCACCATATTGCCACATTCATGCAACTCTGCAAGTTAGACCCCCACCCTTGCGTGTTTCTTCTTGCTCTGCAGTGTTTCAACACTGGAGTTCAAGTCAGAGATATAGGCCTGTAATTTTTTCCCCTCATTTTAGATCTTGAACCAAAGTCAGGCCTGGGACCAAATAGTAATAATATTCATATCCCAGACGACCTATCAGTTGGAGGGAACGAATTGCCCGCCGGTAATGATTCACCTCAGCTCTCGGCATGGGCAGCTCCTTGTGGAAGAGCACTCTGTCCTTCTGAAGGCCCATGCGGTTGAATCCATTCTACCAGGGGAAGAGGGCTGCAATTCTATTCCATGTTCTTCTTTGTGCCAATGAACGCAAGGGGGGATATATTCCATCCTAGATCTAAGGGTCGTTTACAACTTTCTGAGCAAAGAAAAGTTCTAGATTGTTCCCTGAGCACCCTCCTCCCCATGGTTCAGGGCAGTGATTGGCTCTGTTCTCTGGACTTGAAAGATGTTTATGCACAGGCAGTCTCTTTGATTTCAACTGGGAGCATTCTGCTTTATGTAATGCATGCTGCCTTTTGGCCTCACATCAGCTCCCAGGGCATTCACCAAGTGTCTATCGGTACACACAGCATTCTCCGAGGGCAAACAGGCTGCTTGTTCTCATATGTGGGTCAACGTCCGCGTCGGCCCGGGAACCGGCATTTTGCAACCAAAATATAAAAAAGTCTTGCCAGAGTCTTCTGGTACGCGTGCAGTGCGCATGCGCGGACCAATTTCCAGCCCATCGCATGAATGCGTTCCTCAGTTATTTTTTCTCCGCGTTGAGGTGCGGTCAAGTTTTTTCTCCGCTCCTCTCAGGCCCGGGAAAGAGTCTCATCCGTTTTGTGGCTTTTGACTTTTCTTTTCTTTGTTTAATAGAAATTTACACTTAAAAAAAAAAAAAACTTCCCGTAGTTTTCTTTATTTTTTGCCCTTTTAAAGTTTCCTTTGTTTTTCGACACGGCCAGCTTAGGCCGCGCGGTCGGGTTGTTCCCTTTTTTCATGCCCTTTTTTCTTTTAACAGGCACGATTGCGTCTTTTAATTTCGCCGAAGCCGTTTTTCCTTCCATGTCATCAAAGACACCAGCTTGTAGTCTGTGTCTTCGCATGAAGAAATGGACTCAAGCTTCTCAAGAAGCCCGATGAGAGAAGCTCTTTGGGGCTCTGTCCGGTTCTTCGACATTGGTACCGAGGTTGGTGACATGAACATTGACATCGAGGAACACATCGACGTTGGGAGCGAAAGTAATGGCTGCGGAACGACCAACTCGTGCCGGGAGCAGTGAGGCATTGAGTGGGTCTCCACCTGTCTTGAGGTCTCCTGTTATGCAGGCCCCCTGGGACCGATCTTCGTTGGACCCGGCCCCGAGGAGACATGAGGATTCCACGTCTTCCTCATCGGTACCGAGGAGTCTCGATGATGGGCAAACTACTTAACCCTCTATTGTCCCAGGTACAAAATAAGTACCTGTAACATAAAAATCTCCCTGTATATAATATGTAAACTGCTCTGAATATAACCACAGAAAGGCGGTCTATGAAGTCCTATCCCCTTTCCTGTAGTAGTAGTAGTAGTAAAGCTCTAGAGCTCAATGCTGGAGCATATGGTAAAAGAAGTTAATGTAGCTGTGTTTATAAAAGGTTTAGACAAATTTGTGGATGAGAAGTACTAAGTTAGACCTGATGAAAGCGACTGCTTATCTCTAGGGGTAAGAGGAATGAAATCGTATTACTTTTTAGGATTCTGCCAGGTACTTGTGGCATGGATTGCCCACTGTTAGAAACAGGATACTAGGCTAGATGGACCTTTGGTCTGTCCAATAGGGCAACTATTAAGTTAATGTGCATGTGTTATTTTCTGAAATATTTACAACACCAGCAGCTGGTCCAATTTAGGTAGTAAATTTGAAGAGCAGTAGCTGGGCTTAACATACGAAAAGCTGCTATGCTGGGTATTTAGAAATTTCATTTCTTTCAGGGATAGAGGGAACAGCTAATGATCTCACTCTAGCTGGCTTATAAGGTATTATCAACGTTGTTAATTCTGGACCCAAGCCATGCAAACAGCTCTAAACTATTGAGAAAACCTAATGCAAGGACTACAAAGTTAGTGAAAAATGATCTCTAGCTGCGACAGCATCAACCAAATAAGGCCATCATTTTGCATACGCTACAATCTACTTAATTCTGTATCCAATGGTCCAGAATAGAAAACACTGCAATAGCTGATCCCTGAAGTGATTGTTGAATGAACTACAGTATATAGAAATAAACCTGCTCTTGACAAAAATGAACAAAGATGTTTTATTATGACAAACATTAACAAAGAGACAATTCATTAATGAATTCTGCTTATCTATTTTCAGAGAGGAAACAACAAACCACCCGGACATAAGTACTCCCTCCAACAAACACAAATTCAAAAACATTTGTCCTAACCTCAAAAAGTTCTCGGCAGATTATAAAAGATCAATAAGGACTACCTTGGATATAGATAAGAACTAATGTGGTTCATAGTAAAAGAGCTTTCCTGACCTATAAGATTTAGCTTTGATTACATTTTGATTTTCAAGTTTCCAGCCAGGTGGCTATTGCTATTATGAATTTTTATTTGGTTGAAAAACCATTTGAGTACATTCGTTCAACCTATAACACATCATTTTTTATGTGGACAATTCATATGTAAGTTGTTGAAAATTTTGAGCAAATCCCCCTGGTAGTGAACTCTTTCTTAAAAAAAAAAAAAGTACTGCAGACCATCTTCAAACCAGAATCTTTTCCTGTATTGATCTCTCTTAGGTGTTATTTCCTTTTTGTTCCATTTCAGATGCTGTGGAGGATTTGCAGCTCATCTGCATATCCTTTACAGCCTTTTCCAGAGTGACTCCCAGGTCCACTCCTATCCATTGAGGGCCTCCGCTCTAAGTGCCCAGCGCTCCCACCAGGTGCTGTGGAGGACTTCCAGCCCTTCTGCATATCCTCACAGCTGTATCTGGGGTGACTCTCAGGCCCACCCTGATCTTCCCAGGGCCCTCGCTCCAGGTGCCCAGGGTTTTCAGGTGCTTTTTGGCTAGGATCAGGAGACCTTCAGGAGGAGGAATGCTGGCTTCGGCCTAACCCCTGGTAAGCCTTTCCTCGGCTGAGAGGTGCCCAGCTCTACCACCGGCTGCCTTTCAGGTGCTGTGGAGGACTTGCAGCTCATCTGCATATCCTTTACAGCCTTCTCCAGGGTGACTCCCAGGCATTTTTATCTTTACATTTATTTTTCTCCCAGTTACTACTTATGGCTCCAGTACACATTTTATTCTTGGTACTATCCCTTCCTAATCTGTTTCTCCATCTGAAGCCACTGTACACTGCAGGAACACATTGTCCACCCTCTGTATTCATCATCTCACCATCTCTTTTTTCCTCTTCCTTTTTCTCAGCTCTCAACCTTCAACATTTCCTTCCTTCCATTCATCCAGCTCCTTTCTATCTGAGTACATCTCGCCTTCATTGCTGGCGTCATACCTCTCCTACTCTTCTCCGTACTCTCTTGCTCCTTCTCCTGCTCTCCGCTGGAGACATAAATCCCAATCCTGGTCCTCCACATCAGCTCTCATCCTATTTGTGCAGGTCACACCGTGATATCTCCAATCTAATTTCTGTTCCTCTCCTCCCCCCTTCTTCCCTGCCTCTCTCTTGTACTCTGTGGAATGCCTGCTCTGTCTGTAACAAACTTTCCTACATCCATGACCTCTTTATCTCTCGTACTCTCCATCTGCTTGCCCTAACTGAAACTTGACTTTACCCTGAAGACTCTGCTTCAGTCGCGGCCCTATGCCATGGAGGTTATCTTTTCTCCCATACTCCTCGCCCGGTTGGCCGCGGAGGTGGTGTCAGGCTACTATTTTCACCCTCTTGTAGATTTCAACCTCTTCTTCCACCTCAGTCTCACTGTTTTTCTTCCTTCGAAGTCCACTCCATCCGTCTATTTGCTCCTGTGCCTCTCTGAGTAGCAGTCATTTATCAACCCCCTGATAAGTCCCTTTCTTCCTTTCTCACTGACTCTGATGCCTGGCTTTCCTTATTTCTTGAACCTTCATCTCCTTCCCTCATTCTTGGGGATTTTAACATTCATGCTAATGATCCCTCTGACTCTTACGCTTCTCAGTTTCTTGCTTTAACATCCTCTTTCAATCTTCAACTGTGCTCCACTGCCCCCACTCACCAGACTGGCCACTGTCTTGATCTTATCCTCTTCTCAAATCTTCAGGCTATTGACCCGTCTACTCTGTCCTCCAGTGTTTCAAATCTCTTCTCTACCACTATGTTATCCAAGTCTGTCAATGAGGCTGTCTCTTCATATCATATTATTCTCTCCTTTGCTCTGGATACTCTCGCTCCTACCATTCCCCGTTCTGTAAAACGTACCAAACCCCAGCTTTGGCTGACCTCTAGAATCCGCTACCTACGTTCCTGTGCCCACTCTGCTGAACGCCTTTGGCTGAAATCCCGTGCCCATGCTGACTTCATACATTTCAAATTCTTGCTGACCTCCTTCCTGTCTGCTCTTTTACTTGCCAAACAGGACTATTACATCCAGTTGACAAATTCTCTTGGCTCAAACCCTCAACGTCTCTTTGCCACAATGAACTCTCTCCTCAAAGTGCCTTCACCTCCAGCCCCCCCCCCCCCCCCCCCCCAGACTCTGGCTGAGTTCTTTCATTATAAGGTTCCCAAGATTAAACTTGAATTCTCAACCAGGTCACCTCCACCTCTCCTTCCCTTAGTCCATTCTCTCAACCCTCCAACCCCTGCCTCTTTTTCTGAAATCACTGAAGAGGAAACTACACATCTTATTTCCTCCTTGAAACTAACTGCCTGTTCCTCTGATCCTATTCCCACTCATCTGTTGCGGCTTGGGAGCAGGTACCAGGCTGCTAGACCGACACAGAGGCATCTCGCAATTTTCTCAATCTGCTCTTCGCCGGCTGTAAAGGATTAAAATACAAGCTGATACACGCCACCACCTTCAGAACCAGAGTTGGAATCTGGTACCACATGCCTTCATTCACATACCTCCCCCTCCCCCCCCCCCCCCCCCCCCCCCCCCCCCCCCCCCCCCCAAAAAAAAAAAAATCTGATTCAGCTTAGTCATTTCAGTGACGATCCTCAACAGGTATCAGCACATCAAAACTTCCTCTAGAAACTTCCAAATATGAACTGTAAATGTTGGTGTTGCATGATGACTGAGACTTGTCCTTTCACCTTTTCTCCAGGGATGTGAATGCTGTCTCTACAACATCTACTGGCTTGGGAATTGAACCCAGGTCCCTCCACATGAGCCACTTGGCTGGTCTCCATAACACATGCACATTAACTTAATAGTTGCCCTATTGGACAGACCAAAGGTCCATCTAGCCCAGTATCCTGTTTCTAACAGTGGGCAATCCATGTCACAAGTACCTGGCAGAATCCTAAAAAGTAATAAGATTTCATTCCTCTTACCCCTAGAGATAAGCAGTCGCTTTCATCAGGTCTAACTTAGTACTTCTCATCCACAAATTTGTCTAAACCTTTTATAAACACAGCTACATTAACTTCTTTTACCATATGCTCCAGCATTGAGCTCTAGAGCTTTACTACTACTACTACAGGAAAGGGGATAGGACTTCATAGACCGCCTTTCTGTGGTTATATTCAGAGCAGTTTACATATTATATACAGGGAGATTTTTATGTTACAGGTACTTATTTTGTACCTGGGACAATAGAGGGTTAAGTAGTTTGCCCAGAGTCAAAGGGAGCTGCAGTGGGAATCAAACCCAGGTCCCCTGGTTCTCAGGCCACTGCACTAACATAATGGTTATTGCAGTGGCCTGAGAACCAAGGGAACTGGGTTAGTCTGGAGTTGTCCCTGGAAGGAGAAGGGTACAGATAATAGTGACTTACCTGATGAATTGAGTGAAAAAATATTTTGTCCTATTTGCTTTAAATGTACTGCTAAGTAACTTCATGGAGTGTTCCCTAGTATTTACACTCTTTGGAAGACTAACATAGTAACATAGTAGATGACGGCAGAAAAAGACCTGCATGGTCCATCTAGTCTGCCCAACAAGATAAACTCATATGTGCTACTTTTTGGGTATACCTTACCTTGATTTAAAACATTGATTCTGCATTTATCCATTATACTCTACTCAGGGTTTTGTAAACCTCTATCATTGCATAAAAATGACATTTTGGCAGCACATTATGAATTTGTATGTGTAACTTATTTGAAAATCCATCTCATAGCATAATGTTGTATTTTCCATTGGTTAAAGTTACGTGCATAGATGTAGCTACACAGTAAGCTGATGGTCAGAGCCAAGTTATGTGACTATCTTCTGTTTGAGAATCAGTGTATGTTTAAAATTACATGTGCAACTTGCTATTAGATAAGCTACTGAAAACTTACCCTTGGTGTACTTGACTATAGAGATTTTTATTTTGTCCAACTCCTAACTCTCATGCTTGTTTTCCCTCTATAGGCTGCCTCCATATTTTGTTGTTCCCGTTTCTCTCATGGAGGAGGATATATCAGAGTTCCAAGGAAAAGGAATCCCAGTGAGTTTATTCAGCTTTTTTTTTTTGGCTTACCCTTTAAATGAACAGGCTTTACATTTTTAAAGTCAGATAAACTCCAGTGGATGTACCATAAACTACCATTTTGGTGTGTTGAGTACCTCTTGTTCTCTTCACAAACCTAGATTCTTCTCCAGTTAGTTTCTGGAACTGAGATTTTCCCAGCTATTGCGGACTGATTTAAGAATGTGCTTCCTGGATTCTGGAGGGATCCACTGGTCTCCTCAATCAGAGAAGTGCTACTGCAATGACTGGTCTAAGGCTTGAGGGAGTGGGATTTAATGGAGCTACCTCTGCCTCAGACTTTCTCCTATCCTAAATAGTAGTGAATAGAGTTGGGTCAGTGGCTAGGTATTGATGATGATTGTGGTGGTACTTGGAGGGGAGGGTACTTTAAAACAAAAAGGGTAAAAAGTGGGACTGCACCATTAATGTGTTAATAAAACGATTAACATGTTAATTATCTAGCATTAAAGAAAATGCAATTAATGCTGGGGGGCTCACCTTACATCCTTCCATTGGCTGCCTCTGTGTATTCCAAGCCTCATTCTGGTTCTCCAATAGCCTCTCTTGTCATTTCAAGGCATACTGTGGTCCTAAACTTAAATGAATTAGTTAGGATTGCATGCCACTTACTCCTAGGGATCTATCTAAGTGGGAAAAGTTATTAAGAATGTGACCTAATATCTGAATAACTTTCTGTCAATTTACCCTTCTGCTGTTAAGGGTAAAATTCATGTTTGTTAGCAGGAACTTCAAAAAAAGACATGACCCCTCTGCCCTCATAGGCACATTGTTGTATGTGTCTGTATAGAGCCTGCCCAAGTCACAACAACATTTGAGGTCATGATTCACAGTTTGGGAAGAATTGGCATAGAAAATGGTGGCATAGATATGAGGTGGAGTGCCATACTCCCTTTGTGCACTCTCCTATCCTGCCCACTTCTACAGCAGTCACCCCAGCCATCCACAGTTGCTTCTGTTATTTGAGTTTCAAGGCTGGGCTTCTCCTGCTCCTGATGCTAACTCATGCACTTATGTTTCTACATTTGTTTGCACATAGTACCACTGGTGATTTCATTGTGTTAAACAGACAAAATCAAAAACTGTAAGCACGCCTATCCCTTAAAACGGCTATCAGTGTGTGAAGGTTCTAAAGGTTCATGATCTCCTTGGCTGCTCTCATCAGTGAATCTTGCATCCCCCAAGCCCTCTTTGAAATGTATTCCATTTATTTTTATTTTTGTTACATTTGTACCCCGCGCTTTCCCACTCATGCAGGCTCAATGCGGCAGGCAGTGGAGGGTCAAGTGACTTGCCCAGAGTCACAAGAAGTTTCAGTATACAAATGGGCTTGAAACTCAAACAACATACATTTTCTAATGGATATGAGGGGACCTGTAGCCTATCCAGACTAAGACACTGTTCCTTCTAAATGTCCAGGGGCTTCTCCTCTGCTTTAGATGGCTGACCGTGGTTTCTTTTGTGATTTAAGAAGTGTAAAGGTCTGCTGCTGATCAGCATTCCCTCCCCCTAGGTCCTTTTATTCTGAAAATCACTCTAGTTTTGCAAATAGTAATTTTCTTGATAGTTTTTTCTCTAAATGTACAGCTGTTCAGTTTTCTGTCATAATTATGTGACACTTCAAAATTCCCCAAATATGAACTACCTGTAAATACTTCCATGATGATGGCACTCTTGTTGTTGTTTTTTTAAGCTGTAGAATTGCTGTCTGTTCTTTGTATACAGATTTGGTGTTGGTCCTGCCATAATGGCTCTGCCCTTCTGAAAATGGCAGCGCTTCCTAAAGAGCAAGATGAGAGCATGTTGCAAAGGCACAAAACCTTCTCTGAGAGGTCAGTGATACTTCTAGCTGCTTAGATCCATAGGTGTGCTGATGAACTGAATATGGCTGTCGGGAGATTTCCCTGTGCTCCATGCCAATTTTTTATTTTTTTATTTTTTTTGAAACATGCTGTTGATTACATGGCTTTGTGACTCTTATAGCCCAGGTAAACCACAGCTGAATGCAGTAATGCTGCAGTGAATGATGAGATGAAGGGCAGCTGCACTGCTCTTGTTTCAAAGCTGTACTGTCTCATAACCAAACTGTAGAACTTGAAACTGCTTTCCTGCTATCGTATAGTGTTGCTTTATAGTACTGTGATCTCTGTGTAAAAAGACATCAGAGTAATTTTCCAAAGGGAATTGCACACATGAAATTTCCATTTGCAAACTGCCCACAGGTGCAAAGTACCCATGAACTTTTGAACCTACATTTTCAAAGTGTCAGGGGAAATAGCATGCATGGGTATGAAAATACAATGTGTGTCTTCCACTCCACCCAAAACATGCTTGCAGCTCAGCATGTGCTTTGTGAAACAGCATATATAATTTATATACCTGCTTGGGCAAGATGAAAGAGGGAATATTTCAGATAGCCAGTTTACCAAGTTAAACATCTGCCCAATTAAATGGCATTGACCATCATTTTATTTTAACCACTGTACAAAATGACAAACTCAATGGTTTAGGATTGACTTTATAACAGGGCACGTAGTAAGAAGTCAAAAAAAGTGTTTGAAGTCTAAGGCATTTTTGTGCATATATGACCGCATACATATGTAAAAGGATGCTCATAAAATTACCTCCTACCTTGTAAAAGTAGAGTAGGTGGAGTTTGGGCAGATATGTGTATGCACTTATTTTGTAATGTATGTACATAATCATATGTACAATAAGCGTACCTACAAGTGAGCCTGGGCCCTTCCACTTTTGGCTCAGGTGCCTCATCAGCAATACACAGCAGCAGTACAACAATGAAGACATCCTCCACAGGAACTGTCCAGACTGTCACAACACTGACAAGTCAGCACGTTCCTAACTACCAGCACCTAGCATTTACTCAGTTCTTGCACATGCTCAGTTCATGTGTTAGAACTGAGCAACGCAGGGTGCTGGTGTCGGCAGCTGGGAGTGTTGCTGTGCAGAGCCACAGGGTTCTGATAGAAGATATCTTCAACTGGCAGAACTGTGTTACTGTGGTGTCTCCGATCCACACACTCAAAGCTGGTCAGTAGCAGAAGCGCACGGTATGCATTTATCTCTTCTGCCACACAGAGCCAAGTCTCTGGTTAGAAGACACACATACTGTAAGTGCTTCTGCTACCTCCTAGCTTGATTGAGTGGGCAAGGACTGGAAACTGCTTGTAGCACTGCTGAAAGTAAGTATAGCATCTACCTTCTTGATCTCCTTTGATGGGGAGGGAAGATGAGATGCTGGATATGGGGGGATGGAACAAAAGAGATATAGCCCTTATAATGTTGTTAAAGTATACATGCTGGTGATCAATCATTAGAACCCATATATGTCAAACACGGTTTTTATTCTCAATTTTTACACCTACATTCCTCAACTTAGTTAAGAGTCTATATGGGTAAGTTAAATTTCTCCGAGGACAAGCAGGCTGCTTGTTCTCACTGATGGGTGACGTCCACGGCAGCCCCTCCAATCGGAATCTTCACTAGCAAAGTCCTTTGCTAGCCCTCGCGCGCACCGCGCATGCGCGGCCGTCTTCCCGCCCGAAACCGGCTCGAGCCGGCCAGTCTTCTTTCGTCCGCACTCGGTACGGCTGTGTTTTTTGCCGTGTCGAGCCCCGGAGAGTCGACCTCGCGCGTCCTTTGTACAAATCGACGTGTTTTTTCTTCGGAAAAGATTTAAATTCATTCGGAAAGTGCTCCGCAAACCCCCTTGGGTTTCGTTTGCCCCTTCCCGTATTTCCAGTCTTTGCCCCGGTAAGTTTTCTTTCGTCGTCGGGGTAGGCCTCTTTTCGGCCTCGGTCGAGATTTTTCTCCCTCAAAATTTTTGGTGCTCAAATTCGTCATTTCGGATTTTGATTTCGCCGGCGTGATTTTCTCTGCAGCCGCTCTGAACGAGAGCCTCCGGGCCGTTCTCCCAGAGATTCTGGGAGAGCTGTTGCGCCCTACCCCTCCGGTACCGGCGGTGCTTGCGCCTCCGGTACCGTCGAGCGTGGCGCCGGCTGGCCCATCGCCCGGGGTGAGGTCCCCGACGTCGGTACCGTCGGCGGAGGGAGCTTTGCCGATGCGGGCGAGGGAGTCTACCTCTCGACGCCCCCATCGTGGACGTGGCTCCACGGAGTCGAGCCGGGCGAGGTTGCAGACACAGGTCCGTGAACTTGTGTCTGACACCGAGGGTGAGGCCTCGTGGGAAGAGGAAGAAGACCCCAGATATTTCTCTGACGAGGAGTCTGAGGGTCTTCCTTTCGATCCCACTCCCTCTCCTGAGAGACAGCTTTCTCCTCCCGAGAGTCTGTCTTTTGCTTCCTTTGTCCGGGAGATGTCTACGGCCATCCCCTTCCCGGTGGTTGTGGAGGACGAGCCCAGGGCTGAAATGTTTGAGCTCCTGGACTATCCTTCTCCACCTAAGGAAGTGTCCACTGTTCCCTTGCACCATGTCCTGAAAAAGACATTGCTTGCGAACTGGACCAAGCCACTAAGTAATCCCCACATCCCCAAGAAGATCGAGTCCCAGTACCGGATCCATGGGGACCCAGAGCTGATGCGCACTCAGTTGCCTCACGACTCTGGAGTTGTGGATCTGGCCCTAAAGAAGGCTAAGAGTTCTAGGGAGCATGCTTCGGCGCCCCCGGGCAAAGACTCTAGAACCTTAGACTCCTTTGGGAGGAAGGCCTACCATTCCTCTATGCTCGTGGCCAAAATCCAGTCTTACCAGCTCTACACGAGCATACACATGCGGAACAATGTGCGACAGTTGGCGGGCTTGGTTGATGCTCTCCCCCCTGAGCAAGCCAAGCCTTTTCAGGAGGTGGTCAGGCAGCTGAAGGCGTGCAGAAAATTCCTGGCCAGAGGGGTGTATGACACCTTTGATGTTGCGTCCAGGGCCGCTGCTCAAGGTGTGGTGATGCGCAGGCTGTCATGGCTGCGTGCCTCCGACCTGGAGAATAGACTCCAGCAGCGGATTGCGGACTCGCCTTGCCGTGCGGACAATATTTTTGGAGAGAAGGTCGAGCAGGTGGTAGAGCATCTCCACCAGCGGGATACCGCATTCGACAAGTTCTCCCGCCGGCAGCCTTCAGCATCTACCTCTACAGGTAGAAGATTTTTGGGGAGAAGGAGGACTGTTCCCTACTCTTCTGGCAAGCGTAGGTACAATCCTCCTTCTCGACAGCCTGCGGCCCAGGCTAAGCCCCAGCGCGCTCGCTCTCGTCAGCAGCGTGCGCCTCAGCAAGGCCCCGCGGCTCCCCAGCAAAAGCAAGGGGCGAGCTTTTGACTGGCTCCAGCAGAGCATAGCCGACATCCAAGTGTCAGTGCCGGGCGACCTGCCGGTCGGGGGGAGGTTGAAAGCTTTTCACCAAAGGTGGCCTCTCATAACCTCCGATCAGTGGGTTCTGCAAATAGTCCGGCAAGGATACACCCTCAATTTGGCCTCAAAACCTCCAAATTGTCCACCGGGAGCTCAGTCTTACAGCTTCCAGCACAAGCAGGTACTTGCAGAGGAATTCTCCGCCCTTCTCAGCGCCAATGCGGTCGAGCCCGTGCCATCCGGGCAAGAAGGGCTGGGATTCTATTCCAGGTACTTCCTTGTGGAAAAGAAAACAGGGGGGATGCGTCCTATCCTAGACCTAAGGGCCCTGAACAAATATCTCGTAAAAGAAAAGTTCAGGATGCTTTCCCTGGGCACCCTTCTTCCCATGATTCAGGAAAACGATTGGCTATGCTCTCTGGACTTGAAGGATGCCTACACACACATCCCGATACTGCCAGCTCACAGACAGTATCTGCGATTTCAGCTGGGCACACGTCACTTCCAGAACTGTGTGCTACCCTTTAGGCTCGCCTCTGCGCCCAGGGTGTTCACAAAGTGCCTGGCTGTAGTAGCAGCGGCACTTCGCAGGCTGGGGGTGCACGTGTTCCCGTATCTCGACGATTGGCTGGTGAAGAACACGTCCGAGGCAGGAGCCCTGCAGTCCATGCAGATGACTATTCGCCTCCTGGAGCTACTGGGGTTTGTAATAAATTACCCAAAGTCCCATCTTCGCCCAGTGCAGAGACTCGAATTCATAGGAGCTCTGCTGGATTCTCGGACGGCTCGCGCCTATCTCCCAGAGACGAGAGCCAACAACTTGTTGTCCCTCGTCTCGTGGGTGCGAGCGTCCCAGCAGATCACAGCTCGGCAGATGTTGAGATTGTTGGGCCACATGGCCTCCACAGTTCATGTAACTCCCATGACCCGCCTTCACATGAGATCTGTTCAATGGACCCTAGCTTCCCAGTGGTTTCAGGCTGCTGGGGATCTAGAAGATGTGATCCACCTGTCCACGAGTTTTCTTGAATCCCTGTATTGGTGGACGATTTGGTCCAATTTGACTCTGGGACGTCCTTTCCAAATTCCTCAGCCACAAAAAGTGCTGACCACGGATGCGTCTCTCCTGGGATGGGGAGCTCATGTCGATGGGCTTCACACCCAAGGAAGCTGGTCCCTCCAGGAACGCGATCTACAGATCAATCTCCTGGAGTTGCGAGCGATCTGGAACGCTCTGAAGGCTTTCAGAGATCGGCTGTCCCACCAAACTATCCAAATTCAGACAGACAACCAGGTTGCCATGTATTACATCAACAAGCAGGGGGGCACCGGATCTCGCCCCCTGTGTCAGGAAGCCGTCAGCATGTGGCTCTGGGCTCGCCGTCTCGGCATGGTGCTCCAAGCCACATATCTGGCAGGCGTAAACAACAGTCTGGCCGACAGACTGAGCAGGATTATGCAACCTCACGAATGGTCGCTCAACTCCCGAGTGGTGCGCCAGATCTTCCAAGCGTGGGGATCCCCCTTGGTGGATCTCTTCGCATCTCGAGCGAACCACAAAGTCCCTCAGTTCTGTTCCAGACTTCAGGCCCACGGCAGACTGGCATCGGATGCCTTCCTCCTGGATTGGGGGGAGGGCCTGCTGTATGCTTATCCTCCCATTCCTCTGGTGGGGAAGACTTTGTTGAAACTCAAGCAAGACCGAGGCACCATGATTCTGATTGCTCCGTTTTGGCCACGTCAGATCTGGTTCCCTCTTCTTCTGGAGTTATCCTCCGAAGAACCGTGGAGATTGGAGTGTTTTCCGACCCTCATCACGCAGGACGAAGGGGCTCTTCTGCATCCCAGCCTCCGGTCCCTGGCTCTCACGGCCTGGATGTTGAGAGCGTAGACTTTGCCTCTTTGGGTCTGTCAGAGGGTGTCTCCCGTATCTTGCTTGCTTCCAGGAAAGATTCCACTAAGAGGAGTTACTTCTTTCTATGGAGGAGGTTTGCCGTCTGGTGTGACAGCAAGGCCCTAGATCCTCGCTCTTGTCCTACACAGACCCTGCTTGAATACCTTCTGCACTTGTCTGAGTCTGGTCTCAAGACCAACTCTGTAAGGGTTCACCTTAGCGCAATCAGTGCATACCATTACCGTGTGGAAGGTAAGCCGATCTCAGGACAGCCTTTAGTTGTTCGCTTCATGAGAGGTTTGCTTTTGTCAAAGCCCCCCGTCAAACCTCCTACAGTGTCATGGGATCTCAATGTCGTTCTCACCCAGCTGATGAAACCTCCTTTTGAGCCACTGAACTCCTGCCATCTGAAGTACTTGACCTGGAAGGTCATTTTCTTGATGGCAGTTACTTCAGCTCGTAGAGTCAGTGAGCTTCAGGCCCTGGTAGCCCAGGCCCCTTACACCAAATTTCATCATAACAGAGTAGTCCTCCGCACTCACCCTAAGTTCTTGCCAAAGGTCGTGTCGGAGTTCCATCTGAACCAGTCAATTGTCTTGCCAACATTTTTTCCCCGTCCTCATTCCTGCCCTGCTGAACGTCAGCTGCACACATTGGACTGCAAGAGAGCATTGGCCTTCTACCTGGAGCGGACACAGCCCCACAGACAGTCCGCCCAATTGTTTGTTTCTTTTGATCCCAATAGGAGGGGAGTGGCTGTAGGGAAACGCACCATATCCAATTGGCTAGCAGATTGCATTTCCTTCACTTATGCCCAGGCGGGGCTGGCTCTTGAGGGTCATGTCACGGCTCATAATGTTAGAGCCATGGCTGCGTCGGTAGCCCACTTGAAGTCAGCCTCCATTGAAGAAATTTGCAAAGCTGCGACGTGGTCATCTGTCCACACATTCACATCTCATTACTGCCTGCAGCAGGATACCCGACGCGACAGTCGGTTCGGGCAGTCAGTTCTTCAGAACCTGTTTGGGCTTTAGGATCCAACTCCACCCCCTGAGGGCCCTGTTTGTTCTGTTCCAGGCTGCATTCTCAGTTAGTTGGTAAATTTTTTAGGTCAATCTCAGTTATGTCCTCGCCGTTGCGAGGCCCAATTGACCATGGTTGTTGTTTTGAGTGAGCCTGGGGTCTAGGGATACCCCATCAGTGAGAACAAGCAGCCTGCTTGTCCTCGGAGAAAGCGAATGCTACATACCTGTAGAAGGTATTCTCCGAGGACAGCAGGCTGATTGTTCTCACAAACCCGCCCGCCTCCCCTTTGGAGTTGTGTCTTCCCTTGTATTGTGTTGCTACATACTTGACTGGCCGGCTCGAGCCGGTTTCGGGCGGGAAGACGGCCGCACATGCGCGGCGCGCGAGGGCTAGCAAAGGACTTTGCTAGTGAAGATTCCGATTGGAGGGACTGCCGTGGACGTCACCCATCAGTGAGAACAATCAGCCTGCTGTCCTCGGAGAATACCTTCTACAGGTATGTAGCATTCGCTAAATAAGCTATTGTTATGCATAAAGCTAAGGTTTAGAGTTCAACAATTCAAACCTGCGAGCAGAGAACACAGTGCTATAAGCAGTAATGATTCCAAGAAAACGAGCTCATATAAAAGTGAAAGTTGAAGAAGAAGGAGCACGTCGCCAAATTTTTCATATAAACAGCCAACTTCCCTCCCAAACTGCCCTCCCCTCATAGAAAAAATAAAGAATAAGAGATTACAGCCCTGCACATTCAGGATAAACAAAGCAGATATAAGTAAATAAATCACAAGCGGTCTTATTTCTTATAACCCCCACCTGTGCAAGTGCAAAGCAATCCAGATAGCAGTACTCTCCCCTACAAAAAGCAAACAAACAACTTTTTACCCTGGAGCACTACCCAGAGTGCTCAATTGGTTGAGAATAAAACTTTGGGCACAGAGGGGCCAGAGAATGTATATATGGTCCCCAAACAGCATAAAATTGGCGCTATGATTTCAAAGTGGATTTTGTAGATGTAAGCTCCATCAGAAGCAGCTCTTGAAATTGCTTCCTCCAATGCCAGTACTATGGTGTAGTAGAAACATAGAAACATGATAGCAGGTAAAGGCCAAATGGTCCATCCAGTCTGCCCATCCTCTGAAACCCCTAACTTTTCCTTTTCCTACGCGATCCCATGTGCTTATCCTGTGCCTTTGTAAATTCTGACACAGTCCTTGACTCCACAACCTCCACCAGGAGGCCATTTCACGCTTCCACCACCCTTTCTGTGAAATACTTAGATTACTCCTAAGCCTGTTCCATCTTAACTTCATCGTATGCCCCCTTGTTCCAGAGTTTTCCTTCAATTGAAAAAAGGCTCACTTCCTGTACATTAATGCCCTTGAGATATTTAAACGTATCTATTATAGCTCCTCTCTCCCTCCTCTCTTCCAGCTTATACATGTTGAGGCTCCTAAGCCTGCCCTGTATTTTTTGTGTTCAAGACCGCTTACTAATTTTGTAGCCGCTCTCTGGACCGACTCCAATAAGCTTAGTCCAGGACTGCATAATGCACTTTTTCCCCACAATATAGGCTTTCATTACTCTAGATATTCATGACTTAGCTCTAATTCTGAAGGAGGAAACTCGACCTAGCAAAATGCCACTGTGAAGAAAAAAGTGAGTTGTAACACTCGTTCTAGATAGCAAAATAGTGCCCTCCAGAAGGGCTGAACCAGCCTGTACTCCCAAAAGGCATAATGAAAAGTGTTAGGAAATTCCCCACACTTAAGGCAAGATGAATCCGTACCAAAACCCATGACACTCAATCTATGCTGTGAGATATACGCTCGAAAAAGCACCCTATATTGGCATTCCTGCAATGTTGCACTGGCTACCCACAAGGAAATCTGACGAATACATCTCAGCAAGTCCTGAGAATTAATCGTGTATTGCAAGTCAAACGACCACCAAGCAGCCAAATCCCCCAGATCTCGAAGAGAACAAGACGAGAGCAGCCGTTTATGCAACAATGAGATAGAAACGGAATCCCCAGATAGTACATCAAAAAAAATCCTGCAGTCTAGATTCCAGATCCAAGCAAAGATGCAAGGGATCCAAAGAGGCAATGTAATGGGTAAGTTGCTAGTATGCATAAGACGCTGCAAACTCCTGCTTTGTCAGGAACAAGTTATCAGGATGGATAGCACTGTTGAGGAAAGAAAATGATATAGCTGACAAAAACCCCAGCTCTCTCTTTGCAATATTACCCGATTATCAGCGCCCAGGGGAAAATTCAAATTGCCCCTGATTGATGATAAATCAGTACAACGAGGATTAAAGCCCCACAACCGGGCCAAAGCACGCCACACCGCCCCAGTTGGTGTAATCAACACACTTGTGCGTAAATGCGTTAGTAGAACAGAAACTCTGCATGCAAGATATAGAGAAGACATATAAAGGGGAACAAGAAGCAGATTCCATAGCCAATGGTATATAGGCATCTCCTTGAGTGAACCAATCGCACTAATGATGCAATATGCAAGCCATATTATAGAGCTTAAAATCTGGTAAACCCAGACATCCCCTCCCAAGACTTGAAATTTGATCTGTGACTTTTTTTCCCGCCTCAACAGAACCGGGAGACCACTCCCAGAAAGAAGTTTCAAATTTTTGGCATTAAGGTAGAGAGGAATCGTTTTGTAAGTAATACAACCATTTGGGGAAGATGACCAAGTATTTGCTTCAGACAAAGATAATGGGAGACAGAACCACTGCTGCAATTTAGTCTTAGTAAAGGAAAATAATTGAAAGACATTAGAACAAAATAGTTGAGATGGATCCTCACATAGCTGTATCCCCAAGTAGGTAAAAAAAAAAATCGACAGCTCTATGCAAAGGGCTAGTCAAGGCCCACCAAGCCGCCTCATCCATATTCAGCGGTAATAAACTCAGGTTTCATCAAATTAATTTGGAAACTAGAAAAATCTCCAACTGCGCCAGGAGATCCAGCAAAGCAAGTAACGACACAACAGGGTTACAGATAGACTAAAAGATCATCTGCAAAAGCAGAGATTTTGAAAGTGTTCAAACCTATTTGCACCCCCTAAACATCCGCTGTTTTCATAATATCCCTAATCAAAGTATCTAAAACAAGAACAGAAATAAGTGGGGAAAGGGGACGTCCCTGTTGCGTCCCGTGAGCCACCGGAAAAGAAGGCGATGGTTTCCCATTCACTTGGACTACTGCTCTCGTGTCCTGATAAAGAGCTTTGATTGCTGAAAGAAAACAGTCCAGAAAACCGTAGGTGTGCAGTACCTCAAACATAAAAGACCAATTCTCCGAGGACAAGCAGGCTACTTGTTCTCACTGATGGGTGACGTCCACGGCAACCCCTCCAATCGGAAACTTTACTAGCAAAGGCCTTTGCTAGTCCTTGCGCTTCTTCCCGCCCAAACCGGCTCGTGTTCGTCAGTCTTCTTTTGTCCGCGCTCAGGACGGTCGTGTTTTGCGCCGTTTCACGCCCCTCAAAGTTGACCCTCGCGTGTCTTCGCAATTTTGTTAAAAAAAAAAAAAAAGAGAGACCTTTCGGTGTTGTCCCTTCCCGTGTGTCCAGTTTGTTTTCCCCGACGTAAGTTTCCTTTCGCTTTCGGGGTAGGCCTTTTTTGAGGCCTTGGTACAGGTTTTTTTCTCTCCCTATTTTTGGTGCCCTTAGTCGCCATTACGAATTTTGATCTCGCCGGCGTGATTTTTCTGCCCATGTCATTGAAGTCTCCCAGCGGCTTCAAGAAGTGCACCCAGTGCGCCCGGGTAATCTCGCTCACTGATAGGCACGCGTCGTGTCTTCAGTGTCTGGGGGCTGGGCACCGCCCGCAGGCCTGTAGTCTTTGCGCCCTTTTACAGAAGAGGACTCAGGTAGCGAGATTGGCCCAGTGGAACGTGTTGTTCTCGGGCTCTTCGTCAACAACAGCACCGGAGTCATCGAGTGCATTGACGTCGGCAGCATCAAGACCTTCGACCTCGGCATCGACTGCATCGAGGTATCGACCCTCTGCATCGTCGGTACCGAGACATCGAAAGGCTGTGTCGGCGTCGGTGGTACCGGGACCTCCACTGTTGCTGATGTCGTCGGACGGTGGTGCTTCGACTGGAGTGCAGGTGAGGGCTGTCCATTCCCCTGCTGGTGGCGGTGAGCCTTCGGGTGGGTCTCCCCCTACCCTGAGGGCTCCTGCGGTACAGCCCCCCCGAGACCGAACTTCTTCGGCCTCAGCCCCAAGGAAGCGACGGCTGGATTCTACGTCCTCCTCGTCGGTACCGGGAAGCTCCGGTGACATGCTTCGTTTGAAAAAATCAAAGAAGCATCGACACCGGTCTCCTTCCCGCATCGGTACCGAGAGCTCTGGGTCGCCAAGGGAGTCGGCACCCAGTAGGCATCGACACCGGGAGGACCGCTCACCCTCTGTTCAGGAGGTGTCGATGCGCTCCACCTTGGACAGCCTGGAACAGCCTCCACGCCCGGAACAGACTCTGACCTCGACACCTGCATCGGCTTCCATGTCTTTCTCCACAGCCGCTCTGCACGAGAGTCTCCGGGCCGTTCTCCCAGAGATCCTGGGAGAGATGTTGTGCCCTTCCCCTCCGGTACCGGGGGTGCTTGCGCCACCGGTACCTTCGAGTGAGGCGCCGGCTGGCCCCTTGCCCGGGGTGAGGTCTCCGACATCGGTATCGACTGCGGCCGCCTCCCAGGAAGGCTCCCCGACGACGTCGGTGGAGGGAGCTTCGCCGGTGCTGGCGAGGGAGTCTACCTCTCGACGCTCCCACCGTGGCCGTGTTTCCACGGAGTCGAGCCGGGCACGGCTTCAGACACAGGTTCATGAACTTGTGTCTGATACCGATGGTGAGGCCTCGTGGGAGGAGGAGGAGGACATCAGATATTTCTCTGACGAGGAGTCTGATGGCCTTCCTTCTGATCCCACTCCCTCCCCTGAAAGGCAGCTTTCTCCTCCCGAGAGTCTGTCTTTTGCGGCCTTTGTCCGGGAGATGTCTACGGCCATCCCCTTCCCGGTGGTTGTGGAGGATGAGCCCAGGGCTGAAATGTTTGAGCTCTTGGACTATCCTTCTCCACCTAAGGAAGCGTCCACAGTACCCATGCATCATGTCCTAAAAAAGATATTGCTAGCGAACTGGACCAAGCCTCTAAGTAAGATCGAGTCCCAGTACCGGATCCATGGGGACCCAGAGCTGATGCGCACTCAGTTGCCTCACGACTCTGGTGTGGTGGATCTGGCCCTAAAGAAGGCTAAGAGTTCTAGGGAGCATGCTTTGGCGCCCCCGGGCAAAGACTCTAGAACCTTAGACTCCTTTGGGAGGAAGGCCTACCATTCTTCAATGCTCGTGGCCAAAATCCAGTCTTACCAGCTCTACACGAGCATACATATGCGGAACAATGTGCGGCAGTTGGCGGGCTTGGTGGACAAGCTCCCTCCTGAGCAAGCCAAGCCATTTCAGGAGGTGGTCAGGCAGCTGAAGGCGTGCAGAAAATTCCTGGCCAGAGGGGTATAAGATACCTTTGATGTTGCGTCCAGGGCCGCTGCTCAAGGTGTGGTGATGCGCAGATTCTCATGGCTGCGTGCCCCCGACCTGGAGAATAGGATCCAGCAGCGGATTGCGGACTCCCCTTGCCGAGCGGACAATATTTTTGGAGAGAAAGTCGAACAGGTGGTAGAGCAGCTCCACCAGCGGGATACCGCTTTCGACAAGTTCTCCCGCCGGCAGCCTTCAGCATCTACCTCCTCAGGTAGACGTTTTTATGGGGGAAGGAAGACTGTTCCCTACTCTTCTGGTAAGCGTAGGTACAATCCTCCTCGACAGCCTGCGGCCCAGGCTAAGCCCCAGCAGCGTGCGCCTCAGCAAGGCCCCACGGCTCCCCAGCAAAAGCAGGGGGCGAGCTTTTGACTGGCTCCAACAGAGCATATCCGACATCAACGTGTCAGTGCCGGGCGATCTGCCGATCGGGGGAAGGTTGAAAGCTTTTCACCAAAGGTGGCCCCTTATAACCTCCGACCGTTGGGTTCTTCAAATAGTCCGGCAAGGATACACCCTCAATTTGGCCTCCAAACCTCCAAATTGCCCACCGGGAGCTCAATCCTACAACTTCCAGCACAAGCAGGTACTTGCAGAGGAACTCTCCGCCCTTCTCAGCGCCAATGCGGTCGAGCCCGTGCCATCTGGGCAAGAAGGGCTGGGATTCTATTCCAGGTACTTCCTTGTGGAAAAGAAAACAGGGGGGATGCGTCCCATCCTAGACCTAAGGGCCCTGAACAAATATCTGGTCAAGGAAAAGTTCAGGATGCTTTCCCTGGGCACCCTTCTTCCCATGATTCAGGAAAACGACTGGCTATGCTCTCTGGACTTGAAGAACGCCTACACGCACATCCCGATACTGCCAGCTCACAGGCAGTATCTGCGATTTCAGCTGGGCACACGTCACTTCCAGTACTGTGTGCTACCCTTTGGGCTCGCCTCTGCGCCCAGAGTATTCACAAAGTGCCTGGCTGTAGTAGCAGCGGCGCTTCGCAGGCTGGGAGTGCACGTGTTCCCCTATCTCGACGATTGGCTGGTGAAGAACACATTCGAGGCAGGAGCTCTACAGTCCATGCAGAGGACTATTCGCCTCCTGGAGCTACTGGGGTTTGTGATAAATTATCCAAAGACCCATCTTCTCCCAGTACAGAGACTCGAATTCATAGGAGCTCTGCTGGATTCTCGGACGGCTCGTGCCTATCTCCCAGAGATGAGAGCCAACAACTTGTTGTCCCTCGTATCTCGGGTGCGAGCGTCCCAGCAGATCACAGCTCGGCAGATGTTGAGATTGTTGGGCCACATGGCCTCCACAGTTCATGTGACTCCCATGGCCCGCCTTCACATGAGATCTGCTCAATGGACCCTAGCTTTCCAGTGGTTTCAGGCTGCTGGGGATCTAGAAGACGTGATCCACCTGTCCACGAGTTTTCTCAAATCCCTGTATTGGTGGATGATTTGGTCCAATTTGACTCTGGGACGCCCTTTCCAAATTCCTCAGCCACAAAAAGTGCTGACTACGGATGCGTCTCTCCTGGGGTGGGGAGCTCGGTTCGGGCAGTCAGTTCTTCAGAACCTGTTTGGGCTTTAGGATCCAACTCCACCCCCTGAGGGCCCTGTTTGTTCTGTTCCAGGCTGCACTCTCAGTTAGTTGGTAAATTTTTTAGGTCAATCTCAGTTATGTCCTCGCCGTTGCGAGGCCCAATTGACCATGTTTGTTGTTTTGAGTGAGCCTGGGGTCTAGGGATACCCCATCAGTGAGAACAAGCAGCCTGCTTATCCTCGGAGAAAGCGAATGCTACATACCTGTAGAAGGTATTCTCCGAGGACAGCAGGCTGATTGTTCTCACAAACCCGCCCGCCTCCCCTTTGGAGTTGTGTCTTCCCTTGTTTTTGTCTTGCTACATATGGGACTGACGAACACGAGCCGGTTCGGGCGGGAAGACGGCCGCGCATGTGCGGTGTGCATGGGCGCGCGAGGACTAGCAAAGGCCTTTGCTAGTAAAGTTTCTGATTGGAGGGGCTGCCGTGGACGTCACTTATCAGTGAGAACAATCAGCGTGCTGTCCTCGGAGAATACCTTCTACAGGTATGTAGCATTCGCTTTAACTCCCTTCGAAGCACTTCTCTGCATTGAAGCTGATAAGCAGAGAGGACTCTGATCTTAAGCGCACCATTTCCAGGGAAGCCAAGATTTGTCACATTCTTTGCTACTGAGTGAGACCGCACAAAGAACCACTTGGGGGGCCGCTACCAATTTAGGTAAGATCTGACCAAGATGGTTTGTCATAATTTTAGCTAATAATTTAGCCTCAAAAGAAATAAGAGAAATAGGGTGATATGAATCAGTTCTAGAAGGATCCTTGCCAGGTTTCAAAAAGACCACAATTTGAGCCATCCGTAATGAGTCATGGAGTGTGCCCTCCCTTACAAAGGAATTAGACATCAACCAAGCAAGGAACCACTGCTGGAGCCAACAATTTAAAATTTGGATGGCAAACCATCCACTCCAGGGGCTTTATGAAGAGGACTAATCTGTAACGCCCAATGCATTTCAGCTGCTGAAATACATATAGCAAGCAAGGCCTCTTGCAATTCCGTTAAATATGGCAGAGTGTCCTGCAAAATAAGAAGCAGGCTCCAGACCCACATCCTCTGGTTGAGAGTAAAGTTGTGCATACTAATCTTTGAAAAGTTCATTAATACCCTCCTCAGTTCTTACCAGAGGGTTTGCCGCAGTAAGCAACTGAACCAACCTAGAGGAACCTCCAGTCTGTGATACCAAGCAAGCTAAGAGGCTCCCCTGCTTATTAGCGTGCAGAAACAGACTATATCGATAGTAGGTGAGAGTGTTGAATTCTGGAATGAATCAGATGATTTAGCGCAGCTTAAGAAACCAGAAAACAAATCTTATTGGCAGCAGTGAGGTTGGTACGTAACTCTGCCTATCCCTCTTCACCTGTGCTTTCAAATGCAGGAATTCGGCCTGCCCAGCCCTCTCCTTCTGCGCCACATAGGAACTAAGTTCCCCATGCAAGACTGCTTTAGCGGCTTCCCAAAACAGGACCAGGTTGGAGGAGACGTTCTTTCTTAAGTTCAGCATATTCCTGCGATTTGCACTGCAAAAAAGAATGGAATTGTCTCGTACTATAATGCCCCAGGAAAGCACCACCAGAAATCACCCGCCCTCCTCTGGCCCAGTCCAGCTCAACCCAAATTAGGGCATGATTAGAGACCTGAAAAGGCTCTATCATGGTCCAACATAGGCGGGACACTAGGTCCTTAAATACCAATAGATAGCCTATACGGGACTGGGAGTCATGTGCACGAGAATGGTGGGTAAAATCGTTTTCACCCAGATGAAAAAAAACCCCATGAGTCTAATAAATCAAACACCTTGCACAACAATGGAATACCCTTTGAATACTAAACAGGAGCAGCTCTGGACCTATTGGAGCAATCTAAAAGAGGATCGAAAACAGAATTAAAATACCCCCCAATAATTATAGGCATCTTATCAAAAGTGTGCAAATGCCCAATCACTTGTTTGAAAAAAGATTTATCGTACCTGTTGGGAGTGTATATATATTTGCCAATATCAGTAGAGCATGATCCAACACCACATGGGCTACAATAAAACACCCTAAAGGCTCTATTATTTTTGTTTTAACTTCCAAGCAAGCCCTTGTAAAATAAAAAAAATAACCTCAGCTTTCTTAATAGATGTGGGCCCTGCTGTATAGTCCTCCACCCACCCGTAACAGAGTTTCTTATGTTCAGTAGAATTTAAGTGTGTATCTTGTAGCATTGCTACCTGAGATCTTTGCTTCTGGAGCACTTGTAAAATCTTGCTCTGTTTGATAGAGGAGGAAATGCCCCCAGCATTCCAAGAGACCAATTTAAGGCCTATCTTCAAAGACATGCCAAAAAAAAAACAAGCAAATTGCTGGTGGGGAAAGGACGCCCCAGCCCACTTCCGCCTTTACTTTCCCCATAGTGACGCTCCAGGGAGAAAAAACAGACACACACACACACAAAAAGGAATATTGAAGCAAACCCCACAGAACCCTTTCCCAAACCCTCCCAGCTTGCCAAAACCCCCCCACAACCAACCCCTAACCACTCAACTGAGTTTGCCATGCAAACCCATCATGCCTTGGTACCACCCCCTCCCAAAACAGAAATTCCCTAACCATCAACTCCCAACCACCCAACTGAGTTTGCCATGAAAACCTGTCATGTCTTGGTACCACCCCTTCCCAAAACAGAAATCCCCAGTTGGAACGACCTAGAGAGGCCAAACAGGAGTTAGTGGGAAAAAACACATTGCCATTACAATGCTTTCTAAAAGGCCCCTCCATCCTCCCAATCTCCACTTTAACAAGTACAGAAGAATGTCTATCCCTGTAGGAAACAGACTACAGCAAATTCCAGGACAAACATCATTACCAACATATAAACACATAATGAAAAAAGATCAAATGTCCATACTGTGGAAAACTGGTGCAAGCTCCTCTGCAGCCCCTCCCCCCTGGTCTGGGACCAGATATACAGGGAAAAACCACCAAAATCACAGTTGAGGACCCCAACTTACTCACAAAAACAACCTCCAACAGCAGAAAACAGCTTCAGATGTTCTGTCCAAAAGCAGGCAAAAGCTGGCTGAATGGCAGGAACCCAGTCATAACTGGGAAAATGGCAGGGCCAGCTGCACAGCCCAAAGGAATGATCCAGAAAGTCCATAGACCATGCGAAGGCCATATGGGTGGCTCGCCACATCCAAATTCAAGGATGCCAGAAAGTCTTTAGCCAAGGCCACATTGTCAAAGAACTTACCACCACCCTCACAGTGCAGGATATAGTAACAAAAACCGGATCTTCTTAGCATGCAGGGTAGCACATACGAGCGAAAAGGCTTTCCTGGCCACCGCAACACATGCAGAGTACTCTTGAAAACTTAAAATGTTCTTTCCTTCATAGGTGAGTACTTGACCAGAGCAAATAGCCTTTAGGATAGCTTGCTTGTGGCCATAATTCAAAATCCTTAGTATTACTTCACGGGGGCAGTTAGCCAGGGGTTGTCTGAGTGGGGCCCACCCGATGTGCGTGCACCATCCGCATAGGTCCCAACTGCTGGGATAGCTGAAGAGACTGGGGAAGCCAGTGCTCCAAAAAGCTCACCAAGTCCAAGTCCTTCAATGATTCCAACCAAGTCCGAGTCCTTCAATGATTCCGGTAGCCCAATCAGCCGTAAGTTGTTCCTGTGGGAGTGATTCTCCAGGTGGTCTGTTTTGGCCTCCAACTCAGCCAGCCACTTACTCATTTCCTCTAACAGTCCCACTTCCAAATTGTCCTCTAGGTCACTCCCACATTGCTGTAAATGGTTAAGATCCAAATAAAACCCATTCAGCTGCTCGTGAACCGCTTCAGTCCTGTCGTATAGTGCCTTCAGTTTTTTTTATCTAATTCAGCCTCTACGGCTGCAGTCACTTCAGCCATAATCTCGGTGGTCCACATGGGCGGAGCTGGCACGTCTTCCATCTTACCCTCGGGCGCCTTGCTCCGCTCTGTCGTTCGTTTGAGGTTTTGCCGCCATTCCAAGAATTTCACGCTACAAATCACCCCAGCAAAGAGACTCGGGGCTTGTAACAAGGGAAGCTGTGCTTCTGAGTGTAGTTAGTGCAGTATTGTAGCATGTATAGCAGATTTGAAGAGAGGAGCCGGAGCTCCATGATCTAGCGTCTGCTCATCAGCACCGCACCACGTGACCTCCTAAAGCAAAGGTTTAATAATGTGATCCAAAAGGATTTATCTGCTAAGCCTGCGGTTGGGTTAGAACATCTTGGGACTTTATTCATTGTCTGTTGGTGGGAAGGAAAAGTTTAGGCCCTGATGTAATAAAATGCCTCTTAGGACACATTTTACTTTTTTCATACATTAAGAGGGTGTAGTTATTAACATGGACTACAGTTTACAGCTAACTTATGCTATTTTAGTATAGGTCCCATTTTATGTAGTGAGATCTACTTACTAATAACTGGGGTTAACAGTAAAATGTCTTAATGGAAGCCCACATTGGTAATTTCCCCCCTAAATGTATTAATGCCCAGTACTATAAGCTAGTGGTATGCAGATGCTTTGGGTATTAAAAACAAAAAAAAAAAAATCAGTGCTAAGAAAAAATGTGTTTTTTGGGGGGGGGGGGTGCTTTGAAAATAGTAGACATTTTTATTTTTAAATTGAAAAAATTACAGGCTCTCTGATCCAAGTTGAGACCCCCAAGCCAGATGGGCCCCTCGATGTCCTAAAATCCCTTGTGGCCTAGTAGCTCACTAATGCCTCCTCTTCCCTCTATCAGTTCCAGTTTGAGCGGTCACAAAATGCCTTGTGGCCTACCAGCCCACTAATGTTCTCCCCTCCCCTCCCCCCTTTCTCCAGAATCCAAAAGTATTTAAAAAAAATGTTTAATCAATAGAAATAAAACATGGAAAAGAAAATAAGATGATACCTTTTTTATTGGACATAACTTAATACATTTCTTATGAGTGTTTACACAAATAGGTAATACAATCGAAAATTAGAATACATTTCTTGATCAGCTTTCGAAGGTTGCCCTTCATCAGATTGGAAATAAGCAAATGTTGGTAGATGACAGTATTTATAAGTGAAACATCAAAGCATTTCAGTGACAGTCTAACAGGATGGGGGTGGGTAGGTGAGTGACGGGGAGATATGCATGGAGACAGGAGGGTGTCAAAGCAGTACAATTTTATGGTTTATGTATAATGGGCTAGAAAACCCAGATCTTTAAGTCCTGTCTGGTGAGTGTCAAAATATTTAATCATTTTGACTTCAAAGGTCTTACGTTCCTGTATTGTTTTAAAGTTCCCTTTTGGGATTCTTACCATGAAATCACTGGTACAGTGTTCTGGTTTTGTAAAGTGTTGCCTCACAGGCGTGACATCTTTATTGGTACTAGCATTTTTCATATGGTGTCTATGTAAATTAAATCTCTTCTTTAGCATCTGACTTGTTTCTCCAATGTAGCAGCCTTAGTTGCATTTTTTACACTGAATGATATATACCACATTGGAAGATGAGCACGTGAAAGATTCCTTAATGTTGAATATTTTTCCTTTGTGAATGACCGTGGGGGCTGTGAAATATTTTGGCATAGTTTGCAGCTGGATATATTGCAAGGATGTGTGCCATTCTTTTCTTTTTGAGTCTGTGTTTAAAAAGCACCAAGGCATAGTCTTCAATGACGCACCTTCAAACCCTACCTCATTCTTATAAAATTAAGGTGGTGGGTTCCCGGGTCTCAACCCTCAGCCTGAGTCTCAGCTTACTCCAAATATGCAAATTCCAGAAAGAGCAGAAATGATCTCCGATCAGAAGGGGGGGTTGGAAGCCACCAGACTAGCCCACACATTTATTTTTTAAAAACGTACTTTGTACATGTAAGTAGTTCTGCAAAATTATTTTGATGCCCTAATGTTGACTTCTCTTTTCATTCAGAATAGATAAGACAGTTCACAGGCCTCCATATGAATTATCCAGAACTGAAGAACTAGCAAACAGCCTCCCATCACTGCCGGAAATTCAGATGGCATATGGCCGCTTTAAACAGCTCTTCTGGATGGGTGAGCACTGTGAGAGAATGGTATTTTGTTCACATGATATGAAAGCTCCTGCATGGCAGGGAGCAGACACTAACTGAAGGAGGACAAGTAAGAGACCATAGTCTGGGAAATCTCAGGGTTTAGGCAGATGCGCACTGTTGCCTGGACAGATGTACAAAGCATTAGGGGAAGATAGAGGTGTCAGTTACTTGAGTTGTGGGAAATCTGGTTAATAGCTGTTCTGCTTGGTTTCTACTCCAGCTAGTTGTGTACCACTTTTTAGAAGGTTGTTAGTCACAATATTAGAGCTTTTACATAGAGAGTTTGCAGTGCAGTAGTATTTTTTTCCATATATAACCAATGGCTTGAAAAAATTCTTCTGACTAGGGGTATGTTTCTCTTGTCTTAATTATGGTTTTCATGAAAGCCATTGTTTAAATTTCAATTACTTATTGTGCTAGACCAGTCCAGAAAAATGGGTTATCCCCCTCCCCCCCCCCCCCCCAAAATCAGCAGATGGCAGCAGAAAATGCTTACGTTTCATCAACATCACCAGCATATGTTGTGGTGCAACCCTGGAACTTAAATATCTTCCCACCGTGGCCGATATTAGGATGGGTGCTTTGCAAAATTCTTTACCATCCTTGGTATGCGGATCTAGTTCAACTCCTAGTTGACAAGCTGTTCCACCGTCCTTCTCATCAGGGTCTCTTTATTCAAAGACCTGTTCACATGGAGTATCCATACCCCTTTGGTATGTATTTATTTATTTATTTATTTATTAATTAACCACCTTTATGAAAAGATTCACCTAAAGCAGTGTACAGCAGGTACAGTTTAACATAAAACTTACAATTTTGTTAACAGCATAACAATAGTAAAATAACCAAGAATAAACATAAATGCAATAAATTAAGTAAACTTGAAAACAGTAAATTGAAACCTAATAGTAGAACTACCATGAAACAGTATCAAAAATATACATATTTAACAGCAGTAGTCAAAAATACACACATTTAACAGTAGTGGAATTCAAATACCAGAGATATAATACAATGCTAGCATAATAAGCTTGCATTAGAGCATTCTGCTAACATAGATATGATGCTAATTAGTTTCTACAATATGGCTTACCACATAACTAAGGAACCAAGAGCAGATATATGATGGGAACAAGATACGTGGTACAGAGTCAGTTGGGATAATTTGATAGCTAAAATCAAGGCAAGTTCTTTGTATAGTTAAGCAAGAGAGAAGGAACTGATCTAAGTTACAGTATGTGTAGCAAGCTAGTTCATGTGCACAATGGGTATATAGTCAGTATTAAAGCTTGGCTATTGAAAGGTCACAATCAAGGTCACAGTCAAGGGGAATATTCCGCAGCCTGGTACAATCAATGGTGCTAAGCCACCTAGATTACTGCAATGCCATCTATGCAGGATGCAAAGAACAAATCCTTAAGAAGCTTCAGACTGCCCAAAATACAGCAGCCAGACTCATATTTGGAAAAACGAAATACGAAAGTGCTAAACCCCTAAGAGAAAAACTTCACTGGCTCCCACTTAAAGAACGAATTGCGTTCAAAGTTTGCACCCTGGTCCACAAAATCGTTCATGGTGAAGCCCCAAGTTATATGACAGACCTCATAGACCTGCCAACTAGGAACACAAACAGATCAGCCCATACATTCCTGAATCTCCACTACCCTAGCTGCAAAGGACTAAAATATAAGTCTACATATGCATCTAGCTTCTCCTACATATCCACACAACTTTGGAACGCACTACTAAAGACCATAAAAACAATGCATGACCTAACAATCGTCCGAAAACTGCTGAAAACCGACCTATTCAAGAAGGCATACCGCAACGTTCCATCCTAACCACAGACTTTAAATGAACTACACAAAACCGTACCCCCACACCTGACTGATAACCAAATGACTACTAATGAAAATTACGCAACACGCACTATCACTTTATTTCTTATGCCAGAAACGAACTCTCCATAGCTGACTACCCAACATATGCTAAATTAACTCAGGAACCTCAGTGATACTCAGGAACCTCTTTGCAATATCAAATTGTATCATATTTTACCATGTATGCACCTTAAGGTAACATCATCTGTAACTCTCGACCCAGAAATGGCGATCGCCATTATGGCATAATGTAAGCCACATTGAGCCTGCAAATAGGTGGGAAAATGTGGGATACATTATGGCATAATGTAAGCCACATTGAGCCTGCAAATAGGTGGGAAAATGTGGGATACAAATGCTACAAATAAATAAATCACCAGGGCTGGATAGCATACACCCAGGGTACTGAAAGAACTCAAACATGAAATTACTTATCTGCTGTTAGTGATCTCTAATCTGTCATTAAAATCATCCGTAATACCTGAAGATTAGAGGATGGCCAATGTAACACTGATTTTTAAAAAGGGTTCCAGAGGTGATCCGGCAAATTACAGACCGGTAAGCCTGACTTCAGTGTCGGGCAAAATAGTGTAAACTGTTACAAAGAATAAAATTACGGAACACATAGACAAACATGGTTAATGGGACAGAGTCAGCATGGGTTCAGCCAAGGGAAGTCTTGCCTCACCAATTTGCTTAATTTCTTTGAAGGCATGAATCAAACATGTGGATAATGGTGAGTCAGTTGATGTTAGTGTTCTCTAGATTTTCAGAAAGCTTCTGACAGTTTCTCATGAGACTCATTACAAAGTTAAAAAGTCATGGTATAGGAGGCAGTGTCCTTCTATGGATTAGGAATTGGTTATTGGACAGAAAACATAGGGTAGGGTTAAATGGGCATTTTTCTTAATGGAGGAGAGTGAAGAGCGGAGTGCCACAGGGATCTGTACTGGGACTTGTGCTATTTAACATATTTATAAATGATCTGGAAATCAGAATGACAAGTGAGGTGATTAAATGTGCAGATGACACAAAACTATTCAAAGTTGTCACAACACATGCAGATTGTGGAAAAACTGCAGGAAGACCTAGGAAACTGAAAAACTGGGCATCCAAACGGCAGATGAAATTTAATGTGTACACATGCAAAGTGTTCCACATTAGGAACAATAATCGAAATCATAGCTACCTGATGCTGGGGTCCACCTTAGAAGTCAGTACTCAAGAAAAAGATCTAGGTGTCATTGTAGACAGTATGCTGAAATCTTCTGCCCAGTGTGCAGCGGCAGCCAAAGCAAACAGGATGCTAGGAATTTTTAGTACAGGGATGCAAAATAAGACCAAGAATATAATGCCTCTGTATTTGCTCCACGGTGCAACCTCACCTTGAGTATTGCGTTCTGGTTGCTATATCTCAAAAAAACGATATATAGTGGGGGGGGGGGGGGGGGGGCTGTTGAGCATCATATGAGAAGGCTGTGTGCATTCTGAATTCCCGTCAGCATCTCTTATAAAAAGAAAATATTACTGCTATAACTTAATCAGCTCAGCCATTTCATCCAAAGCTGGGAAATGGAACCGGCTCGAGCCTATCTCCCCTCAGAAAAACTCAGGCCTTAACGCTGATAACTCTCCAGCAGCCATTTTAGAAAAGATCCGTTGCCTTAAGGAGCTAATGTGTGAAACAAAAGGTGACATAACCGAGATTAAAGATGATGTCTCTGCAATCAAGTCTGAATTACCATGTTTTAACAGCAAGATCGAGATACTAGAAGGTAAATCCTCTGTTATGGATGAAAACATCAAGCTCTTACAACGTCAATATAAAAAGATATCGATTTTGGAATGGGAGCTGGAGGATGGCAATAACAAAGCCAGGCATAACAGTATATGTCTTGTAGGCCTTCCAAAAACATTGGAAGGGCCAAACATGATTAAATTTCTAGAAATATTCATACCTGAGCCATTAAACCTCTAATTCGACAAAGACTTTGAAATTGAACGTACATATAGAGTACCTACCTATTGAAGACCTCAGGATAAATAGCCAAGAGACATAGTATTTAAGGTTCTCCGGTACAATCAAGTATCTGATATTATGCAACTTGCCAGACTTCGCGCACCAGTCAAATATGAAGGCTCCGTCTTACAATTCTTACAATCTCAACAAAAAACACGATTAAAAAAAGAAAGCAGTTATTAGCTTTTTGTCCTAAACTGAAGGAAATCAATAAAAAATATTTGGTATTTTCTATCCTGCATGTATGCGTGGTACTTTCAACAACACAACCAAAGATTTCACTGATCCTGATGCATTGCCAAATTACCTGGAAGAAATATCCTTGACCAATATTGATGTATCTTGAATCTCCTCTTTTCCAGTAGTATGAGTATCGTCAGGTTGCCTTTTACATTCTCAGTTTTCACGATCCTGATGTATTGTCAAATTACCTGGAAGAAATATCTTTGAACAATATTGATATACTTTGTACCTCTTTCTCGCCAGTATTATGAACATCACCAGGTTGTATTTCACATTCTCAATTACTAAGTATATAGCTGGCCTTATTAGTTTAATTTTTCTTTATTGACGAAAAAAGATCATAATATACATGCTGTCATATGTCAGTGTTACAGTGTGACAACCCTCTGTACCAGCATATCATAGACAAAGATAATCAGTCTTCGCCATACCTTAAATTTTTTAAATTTTGCTTCCCTCTCCTCCACCCCCCACCCCCTGATTCCCCTTAATAAAACAAAATAGGTGCAACAAACTCAATACGAATGGTGTAGCAGAAAGTTCATGTAACAAAAACCTTACAAGAAAGAATACAGCTACAGTTAACTTCATCCCTCCACCACCCATTCCTATATTCGCCTCCTTCCCCCTAACTGCCTTCCCCTTCCCCAAGCCCTCTCAGTTCCTATATATCCTAATCCAAAGTATATTCTTCCAGGTAATACCTCTTTCTTATGGTAACTTATAATTCTGAATTAAGGAGGGTCTGCGGTTATGTGACCACCCTGATGTCCCAAAAAAAGAAAAACCTGGGGGTCCCCTCCCTGCATCATCACCCCTCCCTCCTGCCCTGAGTAGTCAAGGTGAGAAAATAAGAACCTGTTTTCCGGTTAAATGTGCAAGCACCTATTAGAAAGGCTGAATGTTAATGAGTAGGCTGCGAGCTCGAGGAGAGAGCCCCTGAACATAGGGCTCCCAAATCATCCAAAACCACTTTTTCCTCTTTGCCGTGAGCAAGGCTGATCTAGACTCCCAGGTACAGAGTTGGTGAAGCGCATTATGCCAATGCCATATATTAGGAGCATCTCTCACACACCAATTTTGTAAGATACACTTCACTCCTACCCCACATGCCTTATACGTAAAGTAGCGTTACACCTTGGACAAAAGAAGTCTATATTGTGTTAATCCCAACAGAAGGCTGGAGGGAGAAAAATCCAGAGGTAGAGGAAACAGCGTTCCAATGAACATTAATATGCTATTCCAAAAGTCCCATATTGTCAGACATATCCAAAATGCATTAGAGAGATTGGGCCCTAATATTCCACAGGCCTCACAGTGGAAAGAAGGAGTACTTCCTGCATGAAATGCCTGCCTTGGAGAGGAGAAGGCCCTGGTTATCATACGGAACATACTTTCTCGATACCTAGCATTATAGAAAATCCGAGGCACCAGTCTTAGCATGGCCACAATCGCTGCCTCCCCCACGTGATGACCTAGCTCTGCCGTCCACCTGTCTGCTATATTACCATAAGCTTTCCGGGGCATTAACAGTGCTAAAGCTTTAACAAAGTAAGCCACAGACATATGGGTTACCTGAGGAGAGATAAAAAAGGATTTCAATCTATCTACTATCACAAGGTACATCCATTGCATAGAAGATGTGACACACAGTGCAAAACTTGCATATATGCATAGAGGTTTCCAGAATGGAAGGGAAGTGTGCCTACCACGTTCCTATAAGATTTAAGGGTTCCATCCTCATTCAGCATACCCACGACACATAAATATCCCTGTTGGCCCCAGGTCCGCAACACTGGGGAGTCCATCCCTGGCTGGAAGCCCAAATTCCCTTCCAAAGGCAAAAGATCTGTATATTGAGGCGAGCTATTCCAACATTTAATTAATGTGCACCACACAATACGCATATGTTTTTAACATAATGTTTTGACACACATCCCTAGGCAGCTCTTCCGTTGAGCATGAAGCAAATAATGAGGATGTAAAGGATGAAACAATGCCATTTCCATGAACCACAGAGTGTAATCTTCAGATTCCAAAACCCAATCCCGCAGGTGACGAAGAAGGCATGCCATGTTATATTGGTGAAGGTTGGGAAGTCCCAGACCTCCCCTAGGCCATGATCCATTTAGCAAATCTAGACGAATTTTTGATTTTTTTTTCCCCATTCCAAATGAATCTATGCACCATCCGGTTCAATATCTTAATGTCCTTCTTCATAATCCATAGGGGAAGTTGCTGAAGCACATACAGCCATCTTGGGATCAAAGGCATAAGGTAAAGATTAATTCTCCCATGTAAAGACAACGCAATGAGTTCCAGATTCTCAACTGCCTCTCTGTGGTACTCATCAAATTCTTAATATTGAGAGAGTACAATTCCCCGGGGTCACTCGGCAGCTGGATTTCCAAGTATTTAAAATGGCCATCAGCCCATGACAAAGGAAAACATCCCTTCCAGTTCCTACGAGATTCAGGCGAAGTTGGCAATGCTTCTGACTTATCCATATTCAATCTGAAACCCGAGAATGCCCCATATTTCTGAAAACTTTCCAATAAATTGGGCAAGGATATTCGAGGAGACGCAATCCAGCTTATAATTGAAAAAGAAAAATGTCTATATTGCGACCCAAATCGGGAGATAGACGTTTATCTCACAAAAACGAATAAAGCGGTATAATCGAAAGCCGAATTTGGACGTTTTCAACTGCACTCCGTCGCGGATGCGGACAAAGTTGATGGGGGCGTGTCGAAGGCGTGATGAAGGCGGAACTGGGGCGTGGTTATCGGGCGATCAGAGATGGGCGCCTTTCGCCGATAATGGAAGAAAAATATGCATTTTTAGCGAGAATTTAGGGCACTTTTCCTGGACCCTGTTTTTCCACGAATAAGGCCCCAAAAAGTGTCCTAAATGACCAGATGACCACTGGAGGGAATTGGGGATGACCTCCCCTGACTCCCCCAGTGGTCACAAACCCCCTCCCACCACAAAATATGCCATTCCACAACTTTTTATTTTCACCCTCAAATGTCATACCCACCTCCCTGGCAGCAGTATGCAGGTCACTGGAGCAGTTATTAGGGGGTGCAGTGGACTTCAGGCAGGTGGACCCAGGCCCATCCCCCCCCCCCCACCTGTTACACTTGTGCTGGTAAATGGGAGCCCTCCAAACCGCCCCCCAAACCCACTGTACCCACATGTAGGTGCCCCCCTTCACCCCTTAGGGCTATAGTAATGGTGTAGACTTGTGGGCGGGGGGATTTGGGGGGCTCAACACCCAAGGGAAGGGTGCTATGCACCTGGGAGCTCTTTTACCTTTTTTTTTGTTTTTGTAAAAGTGCCCCCTAGGGTGCCCGGTTGGTGTCCTGACATGTGAGGGGGACCAGTGCACTACGACTCCTGGCCCCTCCCACGAACAAATGCCTTGGATTTATTCGTTTTTGACCTGGGCGCTTTCATTTTCCATTATCACTGAAAAACAAAAACGCCCAGCTCACAAATTGTCGAATAAAACATGGACGTCTATTTTTTTTCGAAAATACGGTTCGGTCCGCCCCTTCACGGACCCGTTCTCGGAGATAAACGCCCATGGAGATAGACGTTTTTGTTCAATTATGCCCCTCTATATGTACCAGGAGATCATCCACATATGCCGATATTTTAAACAATTTCTTACCCACTCGTACCCCCGGATATCCGGACTATTCAAAATCTCTCGAATCAGTGGGTCTAAAGTCAAGAAGAACAACAAAGGGGACGGGGCATCTTTGCCGGGTCCCCCTGCCCACTGAAAAAGATACAGATAAAAGCCCATTAACCAACAATGCTGCTTTTGGATCATTATAAAGCACCCACACTGCTTCTAAAAATCTGCCTTGAATACCATATCTCTCGAGAGCTTTAAACAGAAAAGGCCATACTACATCGAAGGCTTTTTCTGTGTCAAAGCTGATAAGAAGCGTATCTTCCTTTGTCTTCTTTGCAGGCGTCAATGATGCCAAGATCTGTCTGATATTTTTCACTGCATGTCTATCCCGCACAAAGCCTACCTATGGGGAGGCAATTAACAGAGGACAGTACACATGCTAATCTGTTTGCCAATATCGAAGCCAGTAGCTTAGCCTCATAACAAAGAAGAGAAATCGGCCGATACGACGCAGTCCTGGCTTGGGAAGGACTGTAATGTGTGCCAAATTCAGAGTAGTTGGCATACCCCCAGAGGCTAGGAATCCATTAAACATAGCTGTAATAGGAGGTACTATGTCTGGCCCTGGTCCGGACCAGGCACTTTGAACCACGAACTATGTTTTATGGCCCAGTTCACCTCATCCTCTCCAATCGGCCTATTAAATGAGTCCCGTTGGGCCTGTGAGATAGTTGGTAGCTCCAAACTGGACAAGTAAGTTACTGGTTCTGAACCATCCTCCACATTTCCATTATATAAATCCTTATAGAAGTCCCTAAACATTTTAGCAATACCAGGAGCATCGTGAACCACCTGACCACTATCCCCCCACATAGTCAAAACCGCAGAAGGAGCAGCTGAGGGCCTCGCTAACCGTGCCAGCAATCTGCCGCTTTTATCTCCATATTTATACAATTGGTACTGATAGTAAACAGCAGATTTCTTACATCTTTGATGAATAAGCTCATTTAATGCTGCCTGTGTTTCCAAAAACTGCTCCCGATACTCCCCAGTACGCAGAGGTACCCCACACTGACAAATTCTGATTAGCTTTCGTTCCAGCTGAAGGATGACCTGTCCCTGGCACGGCGCCGATTAGCACAATAAGCTATAATGTCCCCTCGTAAGACTGCCTTGGCCGCCTCCCAAAAGAGAATAGGATCAGCTTCATGTTCAGCATTAAATGTTTTGTAATCTACCCATTTATCTCTAATATAAGTTAGAAACTGCGAGTCCGTGTATAGATCAAGTGGGAATTTCCAAATAGACGCTTTTTGATGTTCTTCAACAGCCCGAAACTCCTGCCATACCATAGCGTGATCTGACACCTCTATAGGCCCTATCTCTGCCTCAATAATCTATGAAAGAAATTCTTATCTACCAACAGATAATCTATTCTAGAATTCGTCATATGCGCTCTAGAGAGATGAGTATAATCGCGTTCAGTAGGATGTAATAACCACCAAACGTCGACCATATCCAAAACCTCGCACAGCAGGGCCACGCCCTTAGTCCTATCTGCTACATGGTGATGAGGATTATGAGATCTGTCCCAGTCCGGAACTACTACCCAGTTAAAATCCCCTCCCACCAGTCTAGGATGCGGCAGAAAGTCATGTATTTGTTCCAATAGGTGCTGATAGAAAGATTTCTTATATATGTTGGGAGCATATACATTACATAATACCAATGGTTGAGTGTTAACAAGCACATGAGCTATAACGAAACGACCTTCCGGATTAGCAAATACCCGCTTAGTTTCAACATGTAATGCTTTATGAAAAAGGATAATCAGTCCAGCCTTCTTCGCCACTGCAGGGGCTTCCAAATATGTACCCGCTCACCAAGTACGGAGTTTCTTATGTTCTCCCGCAGTCAGGTGTGTTTCCTGAAGAAAAACAATCTGCGCCTGTTTCTTATGTAAGGTGTGAAGTATCTTTTTCCATTTGAGAGGTGAGGAAGATGCCTCCTACATTCCAAGTAAATAATTTAATAGGCATTACGTAAAATCCCCAACAAGGAATTCTAATAAAGGCCCATTATTTCCATTAAGCGAGAAGACCACATCCCAGCCGTCGGGGCTTCCATGCACTCTCCATACCTCGAGCCCACAGCCCCCCACTCCTTCTCCAACGCTCACCTTTTTAGTTCTCATCTGCAAAACCCGATTCCCCCCTGAACGGAAAACCAATCAGATAACAAACCTCCAGGCGAAAGTTTTAAAATGACCCTACACTTGTTCTCATAATGTATAAGGAGTGGGAGTACGACCAAGGATACCAGAAACTGGAAGATGTTCTAAAATAAAACTTTATTAAAGGTTTGAAGACTCGACACGTCGTGTTTCGGCCGACAGGCCTGCATCAGGAGTCTATAAAAAACATTTATATAAGATATGTATGATACTAGAACAAAAAGAAAATAAAAAGCAATGAATATAATAAATTATATAAACTCATAAACTTTAAAAATGTATGTGTGACAATTTCATAAGATAATATAAAAAGAATAATAATAATAATTAAAAATAAGCCACGTACATCTAATAAAATTGTCATAAGAGAATACTATGTAAAATAATAATGCGAGGTACCAAAACAGCCATATCTTATGTGAATAAATGTTTTTTATAGACTCCTGATGCAGGCCTGTCGGCCGAAACACGACGTGTCGAGTCTTCAAACCTTTAATAAAGTTTTATTTTAGAACATCTTCCAGTTTCTGGTATCCTTGGTCGTACTCCCACTCCTTATACATTATTGTTTTTACCGTGGGGTGCTTGAGTTTTCCGCCTGCTGGCGGATCTTTCCCCTACACTTGTTCTCTTCACAAGCATCCCCATGTAACCACAATTAGTTGTCTAATGACAGCGTTCAATTCAGGGTCTTTATCATCCCTCCATGTACACTTCAAACCGTGCTAGTTCTAGAACAAACAAAGAAAAAAAAGGGGGGGATTTTTGTCAATCCCGCTGCTATCTCCACAATAAGAAAACGTGGCAAATGTGTCCAAAACATCTTCTATCATATAGATTCCTCAGTGGTCCTAGTCAGTAAATCCATCCAGTCTAACTTTTGTCAAGGGCCAGGCTCCCAAACCTCTGGCCTGATCTCAATCTCGGATGTCCTAGATGATTTCAAGAACACAATGAAGATATCCTCTTCTTAATGCTGGCATTAATGAGGCTCCATGTGCACATATGCAGGTGTAACAGAATCCTTTGGAACGGGGTCCCAAACCACAAGTCCTCTCAATGTATACTGGTCCACATTACAGGGTTACATAAGCAATGCCACAGTGGGAAAAGACCAAGGGTCCATCGAGCCCAGCATCCTGTCCACGACAGCGGCCAATCCAGGCCAAGGGCACCTTTCAAGCTTCACAAACGTACAAACATTCTATACATGTTATTCCTGGAATTGTGGATTTTTCCCAAGTCCATTTAGTAGCGGTTTATGGACTTGTCCTTTAGGAAACTGTCCAACCCCTTTTTAAACTCTGCTAAGCTAACCGCCTTCACCACTTTCTCTGGCAACGAATTCCAGAGTTTAATTATACGTTGGGTGAAGAAAACTTTTCTCCGATTTGTTTTAAATTTACTACACTGTAGTTTCTTTGCATGCCCCCTAGTCCTAGTATTTTTGCAAAGCGTGAACAGACGCTTCACATCCACCTGTTCCACTCATGACCACTTAGCTGGCTTACACATCACCTCCCATATTCAGGTTTATATTCCAAGGAGCTTTATGCCAATATCATTTATGTTCCAACAGCAAGGATTTTACAGCAATTAATGCCCAGAGCGGCTTCTGCAGTATATACTCCCGTGACCTCATTATCATAGTCCAGTTCAGTGCCTTCATCCAATCTGTCCGTCAGCAATGGAACACGTTTCAGGTCTCTACCTCCGTTGTCACTGATGCCTCTGGTAACGCACTGAGGAAATCTTGTGCAGCAGTTATGGTATCGAAAAACATATTTTTATTGTTATAGCTTAGTTTAAGCCGCGCAGGATATTGCAGTGTAAAACGGATCTTCCGTCCTACCAATTGATTACATATGGGGGCAAAACTTCGCCTTTGCGCCACTACCTTGGCAAAGTAGTCTTGGAAACACAATATTTTGCAGTTATTGTATAATAAAGACTTACCCCCTCGTAGCAGTTGCATTATTAAAGTTTTATGGGTGTAGTTGAGAATGCGACAGATAACCACTCTAGGCCGAGAAGATTCTGTTGGACGCTGGCCCAATCTGTGTGCCCTTTCAATGCGCAGTGGTCCATACTGCTTTGGTAATTCTAGGCCACCAAATAGCTTAGTCTCCAGAAACTCAACTCCCTGTCTGCTACAGATTCTGGGATACCAATTAGTCGAAGATTCTTCCTTCTGGACCTGTTTTCCAAGTTCTCCGTTTTGTCCTCACAACTCAAGACCTTTTGTTGCAGCTTGGCACAAGCGTCCTCCAGGGTATTCACTTGGTCCTCCAGGTTGCTCGTGCACTGCTGTTGACAATTCAAATCTCAGCAAATTTAGCCGTTCCAGCTTAGTATTGATCGGCTGTAGTCATCTGTCCAAGTCGGGCTCCATAGCTGCCGTCACCTCTGCCACCACGTCCATGACCCAGGCCGAGCTAAGTCTCACAATGGCAGGGCTTGCCGGAACCGCCATTTTGTCCTCTCCTCCTCTGGGCCGATCAGCACCTTTGCGCAGCGATTTCGACGCCATCTCCAATTAGTTCAAAAATATTACGCTCTGGGTAAGTGTGCCTTCCGATTACCAAAACGTAATTTCAAAAAAAGCAAAGAAATAAATTAAAATACTGTGTCAGAGCAGGAAGACCGGGAGAGCTCAGCCCCTGCATCCTCTCACGGTCATAGCACCACGTGACCTATAGCCATCCTTATATACTGTTTGTGTTTAAAATACTCTTATATTTCTAGTATGCTGTTTATAATTACTTAGTATCTGTAATACTTGTAATATTGGAGCATTACTTTTATTATTATATTTTGTTAAGAATTATGCATCTTATTACTAACTGACGGGAGCGCCATAGCATGCACACTTTCTCCCCATGAGCTTTCCATCCCGCTTGTTTACCATTGTACATAGTTATTTTCACCGCACAATGTTGGTTGCTGCACATGTCTGGGCTATGTTAAACTATCGCATTTATTATGCTAGCTATTTTCAAAACACAGTGTGTCTTTCATGCTATGATATTACCAGAATCTTACTTAACTTTCATCATGGTTATCTCCTTTGTATCTTTTAATGTGAAGGGCCTTAATAACCCAATCAAAAGAGAGAAAATTTTCTTTCTAAACTCATACCAGACATTATTATGCTGCAAGAAACTCATTTATCTATATCTGAATCTAGTAAAGTATCTCTTAAAATTTTTTTACCACCGATATCTTCTCCAGCAATTGGTAAAAAGAACAGACATTACTATTTCACAAAAATCTGACAGTGTGGGCAGATGGATTAAACTCACTGTAACCATCAACAATAAAACTATCTCCATATTTAACATATATGCACCGATTATAGATTCACTAGAATTTTTCCTTTCTCTAGCTGACATGATTGCGGCAGAAGGTCATATTCTTTGCATCATAGGTGGCGATTTTAATCTTACACTCAATCCAACAGTGGATAGAGAATCTAACTACCCATTTAAAGTGATGAAAGCATGGAAAACGTTACAAGATATTATATCACAACTAAATCTGTGATGTTTGGAGATTGTCACATATGAATGAATATGACTATACTTTATCTTCTTCATTCCACATAATTCATATTCAAAAATTGATTACTTTTTAGTATCTGCTTCAATATTATCAAATGTTTATTATACTAGTATTGAAAATATCTTATCTGATCATGCTTATGTTATTTTATAACTTCAAGATAGTTCTGTACCAAAACATAGTCCACAATGGAGATTTAACACCTCTTTATTAGCTCAAAATAACTTTATTGATAACATATCTAACGCGATACAAGAATACTGTTCTTTTAACACACCACAAAATACATCCTAGAATATATTTTGGGATGCAATAATCATCTTTGCTGCATCCAGAAATAAAGAATTAAACAAAACTTTTTTCACTAGAAAATCAGATTAATCAACTGGAAGCTGCTCATCAAAATGACACTGCCAACATTCAAATCTTGGAAAACTTAAAATAATCTAGATTTGAATATAACTGCATATTAGGTAAAAGAGGTAGTAAGGAATTTTTTTACAGAAGCTGCTCAATATTACTATGAAGGAAATAAAGCTGGCCATTTGTTAGCTAATTACTTAAAAGTGCACAAAGAAAAGAATATCATCTCGTTAATAAAAGATGTTAATAACATGCCCTTAACTGTTAAATCAGAAATAGTGAATAGATTTAAATCCTTCTATAAAAATTTATATTCTTCTGAAATAGCTGCTAACTTCGCGAGTTGTGACTTTTTTTTTAGATAATCTAGATCACCCTACACTCTCAACTAATGATAATCTATTTCTCTCTCAACCAGTCACCATAGAAGAAATGACTTCTGCAATTAAAGATATGGCAACCAAAAAGGCTCCTGGACCTGATGGCCTACCCATAGAATTTTATTCTGCCTTCCAGTTCTTAATAGCACCAGTTTTGTGTGCTTTTTACAATCATATTATAGAATCAGGTGACATTGGTGGTACTTTGACTGAAGCAACTATCATAGTGTTATTGAAACCAGATAAAGACCCCACTCTGGTGCAGAACTATTGTCCTCTCTCATTAACCAATTTAGATGCTAAGATTGTTGCAGAGAGATTACAAAACGTTTTGCATAAATTGATACATCCGGATCAATCTAGATTCATGCATGGTAAAATATCTTCTGATAATACAAGAATTTTCTCCAATATACTACATGGTCAAATGCATTCGGATCCTCTGGTTTCAATTGGACTGGATGCTGAGAAGGCATTCGACCGTGTGCATAGGTGGTCGGTGGCCCAACTGTTTGGGGAGGCTAAAGGGGGCGGGGCTAGGGGTGGGGCCAGGGGTGGAGCTTAAATCCATAATTGTCTGATAACACACAGAAAAATAATAAAAGTCACAATACCTTTTATTAAATTTAGATATTAAATATGTATCATATGTGAAAGAATAAAGTGGTTGCTCAAAGCATATACTAACCACAATCGCTCAACTGCAAAACGCTATGCACAACTTAGTGCAAAAACACATTCAGAACCTTACTGTACCATAAATATTACACTGGGCAGAACTTAATACACCAATATACCACCCATACGGAAAATGCAGACCATCAACAATATGAAACAAGGGATCATAATATCACAATTCTCATGTACAGCCACAAAACACCCTAATTCATATTTAATGTGGGATAAAATGCTATCTGTCCTCTTAACTCCATTTCCAGGGCTTCCTTTCCATTTATTTCTTTACTTTCCGCCTTTCTTCTTCATTTCTTGCTCTATATCCTAAGTAAAAGCTGGGTCCTCCGCAGACTTGACTGTCCAGTGGATCCAGCTTCTGCCTATTTTCTCCATCCATGTGCAGTTTTTCTTCTCTTTTCCTTTTCCCTCATCTCATCTCCATCATCTCTCTTCCCTCCCCTCTCCTCTATGTCCAGCAATTTCTCCTCTCTCCCAGTCCTCCCATCCATGTCCACCCATGCTCCTCTCTCCCCTGCTCCCCTCCATAAACCCATATTCAGCAATTCCCCTCTTTCCCTGAGCCCTGCCATCCCATCCATGCTCCTCACTCCCCTGCCCCCCTCCATTCACCCATATTCAGCAATTCCCCTCTTTCCATGAGCCCTGCCATCCCATTCATCTCACTGTCTCCCCTGCCCCAACTGCCCACCCTCTTCTCCCCCCAAGATCCCTCTACTTTTTTTTTTCTTTCAAATTTACCTCCAGTCCGGCAGCGCAGCGACAGACAGCTGTTTTGTATCATGTATCCAAGCTGTAACTAAGGTATTTTTGCTGTACCATCTGACCTTGCGGACAGATAACTATATCCTGTTCAAAAAGAAGACTTTTCCAACTTCTCCTTTTTCTACCAACAGATTTACTAACTTAAGATTTAAAAGTTACAAGAAAGATCATATAATTCCTACCTTCTACAAACAAATGTGTTCCCAATATCAAGACCCAAAATTATCCTATCATGCTAACCATTACAGCATTAAACCATAACTAGTCACATCAGCAAAACTTATCAATATGCAATCTCCTTTGCTCAGGCACATGTTTCTTTCTTCTCATTAAACTTAGGTGCCTTCCATCAGCACCCCTTGTGAAATTTTCACTTATAGTTGCCCAGCTTGACCACTTGTGTGAAAGCATGCCTGGTTTCCATTTCTGGTAAAGGGTGTGAGTGCATATTGCTGTCTTATGCAAATATTGCATTGCACCACTGTCCTGCAAAGTCCAGGCCAGGTTATAAGTTCAGTTAGGATGAACAGATCTTGCAGGCAGCCTTATATTTCATCCTGAGGAGTGCTCAGAATGTATACATGAGACCACTGAGCCCAAAGTGCATAAAAAAAGATTATCAGATAACAGTTACCGGACCAGTTGTTAGACCTACCATTAGATTCCCACAAACCTAAGGTTTGTTCACAGATGTGGTTCTTTTGGTACAAGTGGAGCTGTGATTGTGCCTGCTTAATGTCGTGTGGTGGCAGTTACTCTGCACAAACCTGGTCTGCAGTTCTGCATTTGCAGCTAATAATTTTGTAGGCAAGCAAAATGAATTAAAAAAACAAATTTCTGGAAGGTTTATATGTTTAGTTTTTGCTTTATTTTCTGTAATAAAATTAAACTACAAAAGAAGTTTACCAGCATTTATTTTGAAGACAGCAGATAAAAAGAATTTCATTTCTGACAATATGGTTGTTATTTTTTTTCTCAGCATGTCTGGAATGATTCTCAAAAAGTGATATTAGTAACAGACACTGTCATATGTCCTGATCTGTTTTCTCTGTTTTGCAGAGAATCGTGCTGACTTTTGGGACTCTGATGTGAAGTGGTTTTCATTACTGGAGAATTCCAACTGGCTGGAAATAATTAGGTTGGTTTGTAATATTCTTTCACTAAGATTGAATCCCAAATTATGATTTCATTATAAAGTTTGACACTTTTTACCCTTTAGGATCTTTCAACTGAGAAATCAGACATGTCTATTGGAATTCAACGAAATAAAAAAGTGAGGTGAACTCAAGGAGGATATCAAAATGTAAACGTCTTTTATTCTAAAAGGCATAAAACCAATCCGACACGGCCATATTTTGGCACAAAGGCCTGCCTCAAGGCTCAAATGGATCTAAAATATAAAAATGATAGACATAATTACAACATGCAATAAAGAAAACATTCAATAAAAAGTCAATAACAACTGGATAAAAATGAGTGACACTTGAATGAAACAGTGATTAAATGACAATCCATAGATAAACATAATAAAGTCTATATATATACAGTGCAATCCGCTTAAGTGCAAGGGTCTGGGACCAAAGAAATACATGCAGTTAACCGGAGCGTGCACTTAACCATTGTGACCCAAAGAAGTGTGACATCTGGTAAACGTATGTACAGTATTGTTTATTATACATACAGTATACAGTCTCCGTTAACTGACGTTAGGATTACTTGACGTAATCAGTCATAGTCCTCTGTACACTATTGGGTCTGTGAGTTTCATAGACTACGTCTGCCAGATGGTAAAAACTGTCATAGCACTGACATACAGTGGCCTCCAGATAGGCTGCACGGTGTTGAGACTCTCCAGCACTCTTGCAAAAGTGACAGGAGGTTGTTGAATTTCGTCAGCATGTGCCTCGCTGCTCATTTCATCATCTGTTTCATCATCAGCCATTGCCTGCGTGTAGGCGCATATCTCGACATCAGTGCTGTCGTCAGCTGTTTGTAGATCGTAATCAACAGCTACGTAGTGATGAAACTCCTCTTCAGTAACACAGGCTGGGATGTCAATAGCCTGTTCATCTGACGCGTTTGAAACAGCTGCATCTGTTTCATCCCTCTCCACATCCTTAACAAAGCTTGCCCGCTTGTATAGCAGTTCACAATGGTTGCCTGTGTAACATGATTCCAGGTTTCTTTATGCATATGTAGGGAATCCAGCAGTGATAGATTACGAGCCAGTTCAACAGCACGTTTATCCTTGCCAGTCTGGTCATCTATAACGCTCATCAGACGACATAGCACAAGAGCCCAATAATGTTTTTTGAAATTGGCTATTATGCCCTGATCCATATGTTACATAAGTACATAAGTAGTGCCATACTGGGAAAGACCAAAGGTCCATCTAGCCCAGCATCCTGTCACCGACAGTGGCCAATCCAGGTCAAGGGCACCTGGCACGCTCCCCAAACGTAAAAACATTCCAGACAAGTTATACCTAAAAATGCGGAATTTTTCCAAGTCCATTTAATAGCGGTGGATCAGAGAGGTAGTGTTTGGTGGCAGGAAGACCACCTTGACGTTAGACAGCCTGACATCATCACTGTGTGCAGCACAATTATCACAAAGCAACAAAATCTGACGCCTTTGTGCCCGCATTCTAGTGTCTAACTTCTTTAGCCACTGCTTCCAAATTTCCCCAGTCATTCATGAATTTGTGTTAGCCTCGTATGACACAGGAAGTCGCTTAACATTCTTGAAGCAACGGGGCTGTTTGCTCTTTCCAATGACGAGTGGTTCCAACTTCTCACTCCCATCCATATTGCAGCAAAGGAGGATCGTCAGTCGGTCCTTCGACATTTTACTTCCTGTAGTTTTGGCTTGTTTGAATGCAAGTGTTCCATCAGGAATCACTCACCAGTAGAGACCGTTTTTGTCAGCATTGAAAATGTCATGAGGTCATCAGTGTCTTGTCATCAGTGTCTTGTTTTTCACCATGCTGTTTCTTGAATTTTATGTTTTTCCTCTCATTCTATCTTTCCAACCATCCAACAGTGGCTTTGAATTCAGTTAGTTCAAGACTTTCAGCTAGCTGATTAGCTTTCTCCATAAGCAGTGGACCACTGACCAGAAACTGCTCCTGACTTGAGAAAACCACCGAAGAAGAGCATCTTCTACATCCTCAGCTTTTCCCGCCCGTTTTCGTTTCCGTTGTGGATTTCTATTGTTTTGCCAGTCTTCCAGAAGCTGATCTTTCTGCTTCAAGATACATGAAATTTGACTGAGATTGACACCATATTCTTTAGCAATAGATGCTTGACTTTGTTTTCTAATTTTTTAAGAACTTCTATTCATTCAGCCAGTGTTAAAGTCTTACAGTTGCACGATGATGACAACGACTCCAGTGTACACTAACAACTTTCTTGCGCTTATTCTGCCTGTGGCAGTTAACCAATGAGATTTCAAATTTATCGCCCCATTTGTCACGTGCCAATCAGCTTCCATATTCCATTCGTGCGATAATGCTGAGTCTTTCCTGCAGAGGAGCGGTCTTAAACCATGCATATAAGCGAATCTTGCACTTATCAGTGGTGCGCTACACCGAAGTTTGGCCCCGTAGAAGTTGATGGCGCCAAAAACGGGACCAAAGTACGGCATGCAGTTAAACAGAGCATGCGATTATCTGATGTGCACTTAAATGGAGTGCACTGTGTGTGTATATATATATTTTTTTTTCAGGGGTAATAAGTCAGTTTATTTGTTTTTTGTTTTATCTTTAACACTTTTATTGAGGAAATAACGAAATACAACATCTCCAAACGCCAAAAGTAACACAAGCAGAAGTCAATTTCCAGATGCTACCAAGACAATCCTTCCCTCAGCATTTTAACCTTCCTCCCTACCAGACTCCCTCCCAACCCTCCTTATCCTCCCTCCCCATCCGAACAACCGATTCACCCTATCCCCCCATCCCCCTCCCCCCCTTCTAAGGACCCTAACCCTCCCCCCACCCATCCAAAAACCTGAAGGAATACTCTTAACCACCTACAAATTTCACCCAGCATTAAGAAGTAAGCTCCGACCTCTAGGGCTTAGGATACGTAAGTAGGGACCCCAGATGGCTAGAAATGTAACTCTCTTTCTCTTCGAGAACCTAATCTCTTCAGCCTCCCAGGAGACCATCTGATGCAACTGGTTCCTCCAATGCCAGAATGCTGGAGGGTCTTTAGCCGTCCAATATTGTGAAATACACTTCCTAGCCAGTAAGCACATCTTGCGAAGCATTAGCACTTCAAAACGATTCTGGCCTCTAAATGACCCCGCGAGATCTAAAATTGTTCAACTGTCCCCAGAATTCGTATTCCCAATCGTTCTTCCCAGAAGTCTCGAATCTTAGTCCAACATCTTTTCAGAATGGGGCAGCTCCAGAACATATGCAACAATGTACCTGGACTCTTTCCACACTTAAGGCAATCTGGGCTGCGATTCCCTCCCATGTGTGCTAATTGAGTCGCAGCCATATACCCCCTATGGATACACCGATATGCACATTCTCTCAAACGAGCATCAGATACCAACAGGGGTATATGGGCCACTGACTTGGATATATCCCAAGACATTACTTCCAGGCCCATAATCCCTAGGGGGTTGCCATCTGATTAATGCCTTACAGAGCCAGGAGACGGTAACTTCCCCCTCGTCCCCAAAATTGAAAAACTCTTGCAGTTTTCCCCCTAGTTGAATGCTCAGGGGTGCTCCCGGCAAAGAGGCCACATAGTGTCGTATTTGTCGTATGGCGAATCTATTACCCCAGGAATCACCCACCCTGTTTAGTAAATCCTCATCAGAAAGGGGTCGCCCATCTCTGTCCATCAGATACGCCAGACACCTAATTCCCTGCCTTGCCTAATCAGCAAAGTGCCGGCTCGACATCCCGGGTAGAAACTCGCAATTTCCACATATGGTGAGCTGATCTGTCACTGTCGGGTCTCCCCCAAGCCAGCGCACAAGCATTTTTCACGCCTCCCGGAGCGGTCGTAACAGCACGCTTTTACGCAATCTCTCTGGCACCTATTTTATGATGCAAAAGCAAAAAAAGGCAATAAGGCTCCAAATACACCCTCTCTAACTCTATCGGGGTGTATCTCTGTGTACCCAAAAAACAATCTCCCAAATGACGCAACTGGCATGCCTGATTATATAGCGCTAGATCGGGCATTCCCACCCCCCTTGGCCCCACCCACCTATCAGGCAAGAGAACCGAATCCAAGGTTTCCTGTCCCTCCAACAGAACCTTGATGCTAATTTATAAAATTTCTGCAGATCTTTCCGGCCGAGCCAAATTGGTATTGTCTGCAAGACATAAAGCCACTTGGGAAACAGAACCATCTTTATCAGATTCACTCTACCCAACAATGAGAGTGGCAAATCCAACCAGCTTTGCAGTACACTCCGGGTCTCCTCTAGCAACCAAGCAAGGTTTAGATCATGTAAGTGTACCGTGTTCATAGGCAGTAAGATTCCCAAATACTTGAAAGAGGTTTGCGCCTTTCGCAGAGGGAATTCACCTCGCCAACATCTCCAAACCTCCTCTGACGAAGCCAAGGCCTCTGACTTCTCAAGGTTCAAACGAAACCCCGCATATTCTCCATAGTCGGAGAAGATCTCCAGTAATGCACTTAATGATTCTTGCGGATTCGTCAAGTGAACCAAAATATCATCGGCAAACGCCGCTACGTTAAAGACCTCTTTCCCTATCTGTATTCCTGTAACCCCCTGTTGTTCCACAAGGTCTCTCAGCAAGGGATCCAGCGTTAGCACAAACAATAGAGGTGAGAGAGGGCATCCCCGCCGCGTGCCCCTGCCTATGTCAAAGTCTGTTGATAAAAGTCCATTGACCAAAATGCGGGCTTTCGGTTCCGAATATAATGCTTTTATCCCTGACAAAAACCTACCTGAAAACCCATATCTCTGCAGGACTGCGTATAAAAATTCCCAATTGACCCGGTCAAAAGCTTTTTCCGCGTCAAAGCTTATTAATAAAGAATTTATATTCCCTCTACTTCTAGCTTCTAAGGAGGCCAAGACCTTGCGGACATTTTTAACGATCGTCCGTCCCTTGACAAACCCAACTTGAGATTCATGTATTAATTTCGGCCAAATTTTCGCTAATCTATTCGCCATGATTAGTGGCGTAGCCAGACCTAACATTTTGGGTGGGCCCAGAGCTAATATGGGTGGGCACTATGTATATGGGTGTGAGTAGTGTTTCTTGGGACATTCCTAAATAATGCCTTAGATTGCACTTGATTACAGATTTTTAATAAACAGTCTGCCCAACAGTTGTGCTGCATCAACATAAACCACATCCATACTTGGAACCTATGTTGCAAACCTTAACACCACCAGTTCTGAACACACAAATGCCAACAACAACACCTTTAAAAAGGCAGCAGTGAACATACACAACAGCAATATGTGTTCCATTGGAAAAAAACAGACAAGTCAGACTGATACAGATCCCATACAAACCATATGCCAGCAGAATCTCTCACCTGGGTCACATACAGAACACAGATTAACCCTCATCAATTGAGACTAGAGGACCAAAAATTTGAAATTGGCCTGTAGCTCAGCATCAGCCCTACCTTCCCCCCCCCCCCAATCATCCCTGTAGCCATCTCCCCTACCCTTCCCAATCTCTCCACCCCCCCCCCCCCCCCCCCCATCCTGATGCACACCAGCATTAAATATAAAACCCACCAACATTTATATTTAATGTTGATGGGTTTCTCGGTAGGGGGTGGTCTCTGCAGTGCCCAAGTTTTAAAAAAAAGTTTTATAGATGGCACTACAGAGCCCACCCCCACCCAGAACCCCACCAACATTAAATACACAACATTTTGTTTAAACCTGGTATTACACAAATTAAAATATTTTTGTTACCTGGTCTTAAGCTTCCTATAGAGATCTATTGCCCCCAATGAGGTCCTAATGAATGTGCACATGGGATTACGGGTTCTAGGAGTTTACTGCTCACACTTTGTCTGCCTGGTACAGGGGAAACCCGAGCCCTGGAAGATCGGTGTGCATGGGCAGGCTGTGTGTGCACAGGCTGTGGAGGAGGGGCAGGCTCTGTGTGACTGAGCTGCAGGGAGCAGACTTTATGTGAGAGTGGGGAAGGCTAGAGCTATCAGCCTGCAGGAGCAGCCTTGATGACAGTAGATTACAGCTGCATACCAGAACAGGCCGCCCGGCCCGCCAGGGCCCATATGAGACCTATACAGCTCTCTCTGCTGCAGCGATGGACTCCAGCTTCGGAGGATTACGCTGTGCGCCTTCCCTTGGATCCGGCGGTGCGCAAGGCGCTGAGCTGGTGGCTGAGGCCAGACAAGCTGTCCACAGGAATGCCTCTTATGACCCCGGAGTGGGTTGTCGTCACGGCGGACGCCTCTTTGACGGGCTGGGGAGCCCACTACTTGGGAAGGACAGCGCAGGGGCTCTGGTCCCCTGCAGAGGCAAAGTGGTCTATCAACCTCCTGGAACTCAGAGCCATTCGGTTGGCGCCTTTGGAGTTTCTCCCGGTCCTGGCGCTGAAGCCAGTATGGGTCCGGTCGGACGATGCCATGGCTGTGGCCTATGTCAATCGCCAGGGAGGTACCATGAGCGCCCCTCTAGCCAAGGAGGCCATGAAGCTATGCCTGTGGGCGGAAGCAACCTGGAACAGCTGTCGGCGGCCCACATTGCGGGAGTCATGAATACTGCTCAGGCCTTCTTGGACATCACGAAGCGCTGGGGCCAGCCGAGCCTAGATCTGATGGCCTCATCAGCCAATTGCCAAGTGCCACGCTTTTTCAGCAAAGGACGGGACCCTCGATCTCTGGGAGTAGATGCTCTTCTCCAACAGTGGCCGACACAGGAGCTTCTGTGTGTGTTCCCGCCTTGGCCCATGTTGGGCAGGGTGCTAGGCCGGGTGGCAACGCATCCGGGCCAGATAATCCTGGTGAGTCCGGATTGGCCCAGGCGTCCCTGGTATGTGGACTTGATCTGTCTCTTAGTGGACGGCCCTCTGCAGCTGCCAGCGGAGCGGGGCCTGTTGCATCAGGGTCCCGTGGTAATGGAGGATCCCTCCCCCTTTGGTCTTTCAGCCTGGCTATTGAGCGGCAGGGTCTGAGGAAGAAGGGCTTCTCAGACAAGGTCATCGCCACTATGCTGAGAGCGAGGAAGCGCTCTACTTCTACTGCTTACGCCAGGGTTTGGCGTACCTTTGCATCGTGGTGTGAGGCAGGCTCACTTTCTCCCTTCACTGCTCCAATTTCTTCAGTATTGGCGTTCCTGCAAGAAGGTCTGGAAAAAGGCCTGTCGCTCAGTTCCCTTAAGGTCCAGGTAGCGGCTCTTGCTTGCTTCAGGGGTCACCTAAAGGGTGCTTCCCTGGCCTCGCAGCCAGATGTGGTACGCTTTCTCAAGGGAGTTAATCACCTGCGCCCTCCTCTGCACTCAGAGATACCTGCGTGGAATCTCAATCTGGTGCTAAGAGCCTTGCAGAAGCCGCCTTGTGAACCCTTGTCGAGGGCATCTCTGAAAGACCTGACGTTGAAAGCAGTCTTTTTGGTGGCTATCACTTCAGCCAGACGAGTTTTCGAGCTCCAGGCGCTATCATGTCGGGAGCCCTTTCTGCAGTTCACTGAGGCAGGAGTGTCTATTCGCACAGTGCCTTTCTTCCTGCCCAAGATTGTTTCTCGCTTCCATGTGAATCAGCAGCTCTGTCTACCCTCCTTTCGTAGGGAGGACTACCCAGAGGAGTACTCTGCTCTCAAATAGCTGGATGTGAGACGAGTCATCATCAGATACTTGGAAGTGACCAATGATTTCGGAATTCGGATCATCTGTTTGTGCTGTTCGCAGGTCCTCGTAAGGGTCTGCAGGCTGCCAAGCCTACAGTGGCACGATGGGTCAAGGAAACCATTGCAGCGGCTTATGTGGCCGCGGGGAAGGTGCCGCCTATCCAGCTGAAGGCTCACTCCACTAGAGCACAGGCGGCCTCGATGGCAGAGGCCGGGTCCGTCTCCTTGGAAGAGATTTGTAGGGTGGCAACTTGGGCATCGGCTCATACCTTCTCCAGACATTACCACTTGATTGTGGCTGCTCGGGCGCAGGCCCGGTTTGGAACTTCAGTGTTGCGGTCAGGGATTTCAATGTCCCGCCCTGGGTGAGTACTGCTTCGGTACAACCCACCAGTCTATGGATTGATCGGCATGATGATATGGAAGGTAAAATTATGTATCATACCTGATAATTTTCTTTCCATTAATCATAGCCGATCAATCCATAGCCCCTCCCAGATATCTGTACTGTTTATAGTCTGGTTGCATTTCAGGTTCAAGTTTAGTCTTCAGTTCCTGTTCAGGAGGACTTCGTGTTCAAGTTTTTTCAATTGGATTCTTCAGGAGTTGCGACGATTTTGTGTTACAGTGAGCTGCTGCATTCCTCACCTCTCCGTTTTACGGGGCTGGATTGAGACCTAAATTCTGCTGGTGCTCTCTCCCGCTTCGTGCGGCTGTAGGGCAGCTTTGTACCCCTCCCGCTTCAGCGGTGTTAGGGTCAGTCAGCTCCTCCTGCGGTTGCGGTTGCAGGATAAGCCAGATCACCCCGCATTGGCGGATGTGTTGTCCCTCCCCCGCTCCGCGGGGATGAGCTGGACGGATTCCCCTCCCCCATTTGTGTGGGGATGAGCTGGGTAGATTCCCCTCCCCCATTTCGGTGGTGGTGAGCTGGGCAGAGTGTCCCTTTGTGGGTGTAATTCTCTAAGTGCTGAGTCCTGTGGATGGAGCTTTGATATCGACATACTGAGGAGTTTCCAGCAGCACATGACCACATATAGGGAGGCAAAAGGATTGCTCTCTATCTCCACCTGCTGGTAGATGGACACAACCCACCAGTCTATGGATTGATCGGCTATGATTAATGGAAAGAAAATTATCAGGTATGATACATAATTTTACCTTATCCCACCTCTTAGCAGGCTCAATGTGGCTTACAATTCTTCAAGGGTGATGGAGGTAGAAGAGAACATTCAATTGGTTTAACAGAGGGTTTTAGGTTACATGGTGGTGAAATACATGATGATTTTAGAGCAAAAGACATTAAAGAGCATTCCTGGATATATTAGAGATACGTGAAATACCTAATAGTTTTATATTCCCTCTACCTCTAGCTTCTAAGGAGGCCAAGACCTTAGCAAACATATGAAGCTGTGACTGCAAGAGAAGAACAACTGTTGGGGTCGGACAAAAGGAGAAGGAAAAAAAAAGCAGAGCCAAATACTGCACGGGAAGAAGCGCCCTTGGCTTTACCTGAATATTAAAGGAGAGAAAAGCTCTGGAGGAGACGTGCAAGGAGCTCAGCAGGATTTAGAGAGAAAAAAACACCCTGAGAGAAAGCAAATAATGAACCAAAGAGCCAGACGAGGAAGCTGAAAGTGAGCTGCTGACTCGTAAAAAGACAGGCACCGATTGGCCAGTCAGAGAGACTGGGTGGGCCTGTGCTGAGATTGGGTGGGCCTGGGCCCGCCCAGGCCCACCCGTAGCTACGCCCCTGGCCATGATTTTAGCCATCAGTTTAACCTCAAAATTTAAAAGTGAAATAGGTCTATACGATTCGGCCAGTTCTGGATCCCTTCCTTTCTTGGGGATTACTATAATGCAAGCGGTGTTTAGGTCAGGCGGCACACGCTCTTGATCTATTAGGGTATTAAACATTTCTGTTAAGGGTTCTATGATCTGTTCCCCCATAATTTTGTAAAATTCCGCCCTGTAACCATCTACCCCCGGCGTTTTCAGCAGCTGGCTTTGATTAATGGCCAGCATCACCTCCGCAGATGTAATAGGATTATTGAGCTTCCGCTCTTCTTGAGGGGAAAGCCGTGGCAACTGTAATTGCTCTAAATACAAATCCCCCGACAGACCTTCATCTGGTGGGGTCTCATATAATCTTTTATAGTAATCATAAAAGACCTCACCAATTTCTTGATCCGTGGAGACTCGTGCACCCTGTCTGTGTTTCATGGTCAAAATTCTAGCTTTCCCTTGTTTAGCCGCAATCAGTCTCGCCATTAAGCACCCCCCTTTGTTGCCATATTTATATAGCTGATACTTAAAATAGTTCTGCGACTTCACAGCCTTTTGATGAAGGATTTCATTTAATGTCGTCTGCAGGAACAATAAATGCTGTTTGTTTTTCTGAGAAGGTAATCGGCCATAACACCTCCGAGCCTTACACACTAATTGACTCAACCGCAATATTTCTCTAATTTGGGCTTTCCGTTTATGGGCCATATAACTGATAATTTCACCACTGAACACCGCCTTGGCCGCCTCCCAATAAAGGACTGGGTCTCCAGCATGCATTCCATTATGTAGCTTGTAATCCTGCCAGCTTTGATGTATAGAGGTCCTAAAAGCTTGATCTCGATAAAGCTCCACAGGAAATGCCCATCTACTATATCCCCTCTGTTCCCCTTTGGGTAACCAGCACATCTCCACCCAGGCGTGATCTGAAATTCCATTGGCACCAATAACCGACCTCGTCACTGAGCCAAAAAGCTGCTCCGACATCAGCAGATAGTCAATTCGTGCTTGCGTACCATGCGCTCAGGAAAGGTGTGTATAATCCCTCCCCTGTGGATCAAGGATCCTCCATACGTCACCAGCCCCAACTGACGACAGAGATTAGTGACTTGAGGAGTGGGCTAGTGTGGGTATAACGATTCTGGCGGAAAATAAGTCATGCCGCAGAATTTTGGACAGATTGGAGAGGAGAGAGATGGCTAAGTGGAAGACCAGTGAGAAGTAAATTGCAATAGTCCAAGCAAGAGGTGACAAGGGTGTGGATAAGGGTTCTGGCAGCGTATTCAGAAAGGAAGGGGCGAATTTTGCTAATATTGTAGATAAAGAATTGACAGGTTTTGGCGATCTGTTGAATATGTGCAGAGAAGGAGAGAGAGGAATCAAAGATGACTCCCAGGTTAGGAGCCGAGGAGACCGGGAGGATGTGAGAGCCATTAACAGAGATAGAGAAAGGGGGAAGAGAGGAGGTGGGTTTAGGGGGAAAACGAGAAGTTCAGTTTTGGACATGTTGAGCTTTCGATGGCGTTGAGACATCCAAGCAGCAATGTCGGACAAGCAGGCTGAGATTTTGTCCTGGATCGAGGTTGAGATTTCAGGGGTGGAGATATAGATCTGAGAGTCATCAGCGTAAAGATGGTATTGAAAGCCATGGGATGAAATCAGGGTACCAACGGAAGAGGTATAGATGGAGAAAAGGAGGGGGTCCAAGGACAGAACCCTGAGGCACACCAACAGAAAGTGGGATGGAAGTTGAAGAGGATCCACTAGAGTGAACACTGAAAGAACGAAGTGAGAGGTAAGAGGAGAACCAGGAAAGAACAGGGCCCTGGAATCCAAGCAAGGACAGCTTATCCAGAAGTATAGTGTGGTCAACATTGTCGAAAGCAGCAGATAGGTCAAGAAGGATAAGGATAGAATAGAGACCTCTGGATTTAGCCAGCAGCAGGTCATTAGAGACTTTGGTAAGTGCAGTTTCAGTAGAGTGAAGAGGGTGAAAACCAGATTGGAGTGGGTCAAGAATAGGTTGTGTAGAAAGAAACTCAAGACAACGGCGGTGAACGACACGTTCAAGTAATTTGGAGAGGAAAGGGAGATGGGGCGATAGTTGGAGGGACAGGTAGGGTCAAGTGAGGGTTTTTTAAGGAGTGGAATGACATTTCACTGGTCAGTTTGTTTTCCCACTTCCCTTGGGCCTATTTTCTTTGTTTTCTGGGCCTACTGAATCAAGTATTACAATAAATCAACAAGAATATTTTTCATCTGTGGTGGGAATTTTGGGAATTTTATAGATTCCAAATTATCCTTGGAATCTCAAGTGAATAGATGGTCCAAAGGTCTTTTTTCCTATGCACAAGTATTTTGAGGAGGACCAGTTTTGGTTGCTTGTATAAGCTCTGCTACTAAGAGGGGCATAAACAAAAAGGACGCCCAAGTTTTGCTGAGGATGTCCTCACAAAGCATCCCGGTGGAGGGGCGGGGGAAACCCGTATTGTCGAAGCAAGATGGATGTCCATCTTTCGTTTCGATAATACGGTCAGGGATGCCCAAATCTTGAAATTTAGGTCGTCATTAGAGATGGTCGTCCCTTGACTTGGTCGTTTCTGATTTTTGACAATAATGGAAACCAAGGACGCCCATCTCAGAAACGACCAAATGCAAGCCCTTTGGTCTTGGGAGGAGCCATCATTCGTAGTGCACTGGTCCCCCTGACATGCCAGGACACCAACCGGGCACCCTAGGGGGCACTGCAGTGGACTTCATAAATTGCTGCCAGGTACATAGCACCCTTACATTGTGTGCTGAGCCCCCAACCCCACCCCCTCAAAACCCACTACCCACAACTGTACACCACTACCAAAGCCCTAAGGGGTGAAGGGGGGCACCTAGATGTGGGTACAGTGGGTTTGTGGTGGATTTTGCAGGGCTCACATTTACCACCACAGGTGTAACAGGTGGGGATGGGCCTGGGTCCGTCTGCCTGAAGTGAACTGCACTCACTAAAACTGCTCCAGGGACCTGTATACTGCTGTGATGGACCTGAGTATGACATTTGAGGCTGGCATAGAGGCTGGCACAAAATATTTTTAAAGATGTTTTTTGAGGTTGGGAGGGGATTAGTGACCACTGGGGCAGTAAGGGGAGGTGATCCCCGATTCTCTCTGGTAGTCATCTGGTCAGTTCGGCCACCTTTTTGTGGCTTGGTCGTAAGAAAAACAGGACCAGGTAAAGTCGTCCAAGTGTTTGTCAGGAGCACCCTTTTTTTTCCATTATGGGTCGAGGACACCTATGTGTTAGGTAAGCCCAAGTCTCGCCTTTGCTATGCCTCCGACACGCCCCCATGAACTTTGGTCATCCCCGTGACGGAAAGCAGTTGGGGACGCCCAAAATCGGCTTTCGATTATGCCGATTCTTCTAGATTACTGTAATATCTATCTGAATTGCCTGCAATCTTTGATGAAAAAAACTTCAGACTACTCAGAACACTGCTTTGCATCTAATTTACTCTTTGAGAAGTTCAGAGGGACTTTCCTTAAATTATGCCAAGGTCCATTGGTTACCAATATCAGCAAGAATTTTATTTAAATTTTTGTTTGTTGGCAGTCTCCATGTTTTATGGAAAGAGCTTCCTCAGGATTTAAGGGGGAAGTATCTTTTAAGCTTTTTAAGCAAAAATTGAAATCATATTTTTTTCCAGAAAGCATTTGGGATAGGTGGCTGATCTGGGCACATATGATCTCAGATCTGCAGGAATGTAATGTGTTTGAGGGATTGTTCTTGGAAGAATGTTTAGATCTTTCCTGTTCTTTTTGTTGGCATTCCTCTCTGATTTTATGGATATTTTATTGTGAACCACTCTAATTATTTTTGAAGGGTGATATATCAAATTTGTTAAATTATTAACTATTAAATCATTGTATAGGTTAGCTCCACTCTATTTGGTTAATTGCCTGATGTTAACAACTTTAGGCCCTCAAAAAAATGTCAGTTTGCTTGCCTTGCCTTCTGCAAGGGGTAAGAGGAGGTTGAGGTATTTGGAGAGTTTGTCATTCCAGGGGGCAAGGCTAGTTAAGGATATTTCTCCCATGTTATTGAATGCTAGTGAATACTTAGGTTTTAGGCACCGGATTAGGACATCCTTATTTTAAAAAATTTGTCTGTAATGGATTGTAATATTGACTTTTTAAATTGTAATTCCTGACTTAGACAGTTTTTCATACTTGTGATCCACATTGAACTGCATGGTTTTGTGGAATATAAAAATAAATTATTTCCAGTTGTCTTCATAAAAAAGCTATGAAACTAAAAAGGCTCATTGTTGCCAAAAACAGCACTTCTGTTTTCTTCTGTCTTTCTCGAAGGCAACCTGTAACTAGGGATTCTCATTTGTGAGAACTTCTAAGCCCTGCTTTTGTCGTTGGAGATCATGTTATTCACCTATAGCAGGTCTTCATGGACAGCAGAATTCACATGCTCACGTTCCTCCCCCCACCTCCCAGAGGAGTTGTTCTCTAATAGGTTATATAGCAACTGAGGAGGTCCTATATGATGATACAGTTCAAGCAGTATGGTACCTGTGCAGTGCTCTAAAAGCATCTAGAAATTTGCTGAAGCTGTATAAGTGTTTTTCTCACGCCAGGCTCTATTAGATGACATAAATCATTTATGAGGATTTGAATCCTGCTGTTCATTGGGAACACCTGCTACAGGTAAAGTCACTTGGTTTTATTGAATCCTCCAGCATTTCTAAACTACAGGTAATTGTTTTCCCTTTTTTGTTTAATTAGACAATGCTTGACGAAAGCAATTGAAGTGGCTGAATACCTAGAGACAGAGAGCACCAATGTTATCCTTAAAGGTGAGACACTTTCCTGAGTATTATGCAGACTAATAATTACAAAATAACTTTTTTTTACACAATGTTGAAGCAGATGAGAGCCCCCTAATAAGTTGTGAAAGAAAATTACTGTAAAAAGGGGAAAAAATGCCCCATTGTGGAGAAGTAATGAACTATGGGTCAGGACAACAGGATTGAAATTCTCTTCCTCCTGCTGAAACAATTTGACCTTGAGTAAGTTACCATACTACTTAGATTTTGAACTCTGTGGCAAATACTCATTGTTTTTGAACTCCGTGGCAAATACTCATTGTTATCTGTATTGTAACTAGCATGGCACGCAGGTTAGCATAGTAACTCTTGAAACACAAATGTAATATTTTGCATATTTGTTTTAAGAAATATTTGAATCCTGTGGTAAGACCATGACATCTGTGCTTCTCCCACAACTGTTTCCTGTGATCTTGGGCTATTCTCTTCATCCTCTGTTGCCTCGGGTACAGCTTTAATTGTAAGCACACCTTAGGCAAGGAAATAGTATGGTACATGGATTTGAAAAAGGCTAGTGTTTTTTTTTGTTTTTTTTTCATTTTAGAAATGAATGCAGTAAAATTTAGGGCTTCTGTGACACTTAAAAAAAAAAAAAAAAAAACCTGTTAAACTTGTCCTCTCATCCTTCATTTTATAAAAATGAGGTTTCTCTTGAAAGTAAGGCAACTTGTGTATTTTTTTTTCTTCTGGAGTTTTATCACTCCTCCAGCACATAGATGCAGCTTGAAATAAGTATAAAGAAGCACTGGTAAGGAACAAGAGCAAGTTTGGATTTAGTTGACCTTTCATCCAGAAAGAGCTCGATTTTGCTTTCAGCCCCATGTCTTAGAAACCTTGTTCAGCTACCTCTAGGGCAGATGGTTTGGCAACATGTTTCTGGTAGGCTTACAACCACTGAGAGATGAGAGTGGGTAAGAGGAGGAGCTGCAATACAGATGGATGCATAGGGAGATGAAGTGGCTTGATCAACGCCACAAGAAGGGTACTTCTATAACAGGATGCCAAACCTGCAAAGGCAAATGCACCTTTTGTACTGGAAAATAAGTATTAGAACAGATATTTATACCTGCTCTGTGAGAGGCACAGGGAATCCACCTAAGTTTCTGTGGATATGCATGTATTTTTATAGTACATGAACATATCTTGCAACTCTGTCCAGCCTGTGCCCATGAGAACACCTACATATACACAACATAAAAATATGTACTTCGTGTTGATCTGTGTATTTTTATGTGATGTGAATAGGACATTTTATTAGTAGCTATTTTTGTGTTTTAGGTACAAAAAAAAGTTAATGAAATTATGCCATAGTGTGCTAATCATAAAGGGCATTTTAGTGCATGGCACAGGCAAACTTATTTGTATATCTGTTCTGCGTTCTGATCCACAGTCCTCTTGTCTATTCTGATTTCTGCTCCTCTGTCTTTTCCCTGAACTGCTAGACATGAACAATAACAGGGAAGTGGAATTTTATTTTCTTCATTTTCATCTGCTTTTTTCTTTTTTTTTTTTCCACTGGGTGACTGCCCCTCTGGCCAACCTCTGAACAATAAATTTTGTATCAAAAGAAGTTAAAATAATCACAAGCCAATCTAACATGTACTGGGCAGGGGTTTGAATAGGAGGCTGGGGGTGGGAGAACACAGAGGGAATTTTCCATATAGTATGACTAATGTTCTGTAAAGTCTATCATAGTGACAACAAAATATTCCTTATTCTTTGGTCTGGCAATTGCCCTGTTGCTCCTTTTGAGCTTCCAAAGTAGAATTAGGGCTGGAGTCAGATACTGCAAGCTTTTGTTCACAACTACCTGGAGATTTTTTCCCTGTATTATATACCTCTTGCAATTCACCTACATGTACCAGAAATCTTTACAGTATTCAGTAGTTGTGGCCTGTACAACCAACCACTAGGTGTTTTGGTGTATCAGTTAAACCACTGCTGCGTCCCTCTTAACCCTAATGGCATATGATTGCTGCCTCCGTATCATTCCTGCATGCCTGGCATAGAAAGCTAGGAATCAAACAGCAGGTCCTGCGCATGTCAACACACAGCACAACCAATGAGCTTCCAGACTGGACCTAAAGTGCTGTTTTTTTTTTATAGTGCAATATGGTGGAACAGCAAATTTTAATACAACTAAATGTTTGGGCTTGTTCATTTCTACTTAAAAGTATTATAATTAGAGCATCTGTGGAAAAAAATCAGAACTTGTTAAAACATCGCAGATAAATGACCAGAAATGTTACCATTCCCAAAATGCCCTGACAGTTCTGTGGCAATGCTATGTCTTGCCTTGCAGGAGCTTTGGATCAGATTTCAGTTGTAAGAGTTAGGAAATAGTTTGGTAGATTATCTTACCAGTAACATTCAGTGTACATGTGGACTAGGTTATGTGACTGTGATTTGCTGCTGTGGAGCGCTCTCTCATATAAGCAGCAGTGAACAGAATTGTATCAGATTTCCATTTGGATGGAAACTGAGGTGTAGAGGAAATAAGACAGGCCAATTAAAACCCCCCCACATGCGAGATGGTCACTTGACGCTATTAGCTGATGCTTCCGGGTCCAACTGCTCTAGTTCCCCTCCAGCAGCATTGTTCTAACCTGCTTCAGTGCCTGCTGATAGCACAGAGCCTTCGGTGCTCTGCTTGAAGGGTTGGCTGGCTTAATCAATTTTATTGTGTCAAAGGGGCTTTGGAAAGGGAGTGAATGATCTCGACCTCTGGACTCCACCTAGTCCGATGGAGCCATCACTCAGCTCAACTTGAACTGCGGAGATTGTAGCGGAAGTTAAAGCTGTGATGTAGCTCACGATCAGCCATCAGCTCAAACATGTTGTGGATAAAATTGATTCTGTCTCAGAGTGCATGGGGAAATTACGCTGCCAGTTTGGAGCACGTGTTGGAATTTGCCTCACAGTGCATGTCTAATCAACTTACCCAACTGGAAAGTAAGTTGGATGATCTTCAGAACCGACTCTGCCGCAATAACCTGCAGTTCGTTGGCTTGCCAGAGACCATACAGGAGGGGGACTTGCGAGGCTTTTTGGAGGCACGGCTGGGTTCCTCACTGTAGTTAGAGCAATGCAGACCCCCTTCGTATTGAGTGTGCCCATCACTTGGGCCCTGCAGGGAGGCAGGCTCCAGACCCAGAGCTGTGACGATCCGTTTGCTGAACTTTTCTCACAAATGGGAAATTTTACAAGTGCTGAGATTGGGCAAAACACTCTCATATGGGGCCACTGAATCCTTTGCTTTCAAGACTATTCTGCCCAGGTGTCCTCTAAGAGACAGGAATTCAGCCCTATTTTCAAGACTTTATTTGAAAAAAGGATCTGGTTTGTGTTGCTTTATCCAGCACGGTTGTTCATTGATTATGGCGGTAAGCAACACTTTTTGGATTCTGTGAAAGCAGCAAAGGATGTTATGACTCGGCTGGTAGTTGGATAGGACAATCCCTGAGGAGACCTTTTCTGTATTTCTTTTTGTGAGTTCATCTGAATGATTGCAGGCCTTTCTCTTTTTGGGCACCAGCTGTTTGTAGTTTTCTGAGGTCACTGACTTTTGTGAGCTGTGATTGCCTTTTGGACTGAGACTCGTCATTATTGAGATGGTTGACCCTTATTTTTAGTGCTGACCTTTCTTTGCAGGGTCTGTGGCTCTATTTCTGTTTTCTGCTTTTGGGTCTTGTTGAGCACGACTCCTTGATGTGCTTTCCTCCAGATTGGGTTTCTTTTATTTAGTGTGCAGCTACATATGTTCTAGAGGGGGAAATAGCCTGCATATTAACAGCCTGGAGGTTTAGATGTTGGTATTATCAAATGTGGGGGTGAAGTAGTTTGGGGAGCATTCTTTGGTAACCGGCTTCCTTTAAGGGGAGTGTTTGGGGTAATTGATGGACATGGGGGTTTTCCATTGATTGAGTTTTTTTTGGGGGGGGGGCGGGGGGGGTTAGGGTCCTTTTTTGCTTTTGGTTCTGGGCAGTTGAGGGAGGGATTGGGAGGATGGGAAGGAGAGGGGTTGGGATGGATGGCTGGAAAGCTAAAGAAGGGGAAGTTTTGCTGTTTGCTGAGGTGTGGCTGAGATGGTTATGAGTTTGGGGGGAGGGATGGCGTGCTGAGACAGTTCCCCCCATCTAGTGTGTTTTGCCAATATGAATGGCTTTGTCAATGTCCTTGGATTATACGATGCTGAATATTTTTTCTTGGAATGTGGGAGCTATTTCTTCTCCCATAAAAAGATCCAAAATGTTACAAGCATGGCAACGAAAGAGGGCGGATGTGGTGTTCTTTCAGGAGACCCATTTGTCTGCCTTCGAACATGCCAAACTGCAGCACTGGTGGGTGAGGAGTACCTATGGGGCTCTGGCAGTAGGCAAGAAAAGCGTTGGTGATAATTTTAATTTGCAAAGGCTTTTCTTTGTTCCATAAGTTACTGATGAATGAGACAGGTAGTTTTGTAATAGCCCATGTCACTTTGGACACCCAGCAATTTTTTTTTTTTGGGGGGGGGGGGGGGTTGTAATGTTTACAGCCTATCACTTGGTCAAAGGTTTCTTTGTACCTTAATTTAAGCGTATTACTTCCTTTGCAAGAATTCCCATCATTTTAGGGGGAGACTTGAATATGATGGTGTACCCTGCACTGGACTGTTCCCGGGGGGGGGGGGGGGGGGGGGGAGGGGGGGGTTCTGGAGCTCCTTCCGTGGGGGATCCCTTTGCTGTGCAATTTGTTAGACTTGCTGAATGTGTGGAGAACCTTTCATCCCGGGATAAGGATTATACTCATCTTTCTAGGGCCCATTCTTCTCAATCACGTATTGATTACCTGTTGATGTCTAGGGAGTTGTTTTGGAAAGAGGCAACAATAGGACCCTATGAGATATCAGATCATGCCATGATTTCAGTGAAGTTGTTCCCCAAGTATCAGCTGCCCATGGGATACCGTGGAGATTCCCTTTGGACTTATCAGGATGCTTCCTTTCAGGAGTTTTTGTTGGTTAAATGGACGAACTATCAGGCTTGTAATCGGATACATGAACAGGATCCAGTCCTCTACTGGGAAACTGCTACGGCAGTTCTCAGGGGGGGAAATTATCAGTTGTTATAGTCACAAACGTAAGGCTAGAGACAGGGAAATCTTGTGATTGGAGGCTCAAGTGTACTTTGGTAGGAGGGTTTTTGGCTCTCACCCTACTCATTAAAATAAGCTTCAGTTGCTTAGCACTCAAGCATCGACGGATGAAAACTTTGGCGCACTATTTTAAATTTCTGATGACTAATAGTCCACTCAAGCCTAGGTGATAAATGAAAATCTAAACACAGCCTCACACTAGCTATATATATATATAAGATATTTGACACTCGCACTATTATCACCCCGTCACGCATCCAACATACAATTGTGGAGAAAAAAGCCTCAGTAACGCCACCCAGCTAGCCCGACACTGCGGACTATAAGGCATGGGCCCAGCGCACCATCATCTTGCTTGAAAAAGACTCCATACCTCTTGCTACCACTAAGGTTGTAATCCTTCTAAGTGTGGGTAGATGCGAAGTATCTAACTCCCCTCAACTCCTTGGGTAACAGTCGTGTGCATATATCTAAACAACACAGACTTTCTTTAGATCAATTATTTGCAGTCACTATCATATATATAATCAGTCTTCTCAGCCCCGGTGTTCCTGCCAGAAACCACTTAGTCCAGTCGCTATAATGTTCTGTTCTCATCAGTGCCACCAGCTGATCAACCCAACTATACAAATTTGGGAATAAAACCGGGGCATTGCTGGCTCGCCTGACTAAATCGTGAGACAGGTCGCAGAAGATTTTACAGATGCAAGGACAGGATGGGAGGTGGCTTCAGTTTGAGGGGGAGATTTGCCACCTTTTTAGGTCTTCTTATGAACAACTGTACTCTTGCCTTCCGGACCTGGGGCTAGCTGCAGATAATTATTTGAGCAACCTCAGTATACCTCAGATTTCGGCAGTGGATCGAACTCTTTTGGATGCTACCATTGATTCTGAGGAGGTTGAGAGAGTGATTCGGCATAGTGCTCTTGGTAGGGCTCCAGGGTGAATTTTATAAGCTCTTACAGGAGGGGGGGATTTTCCCCACTCTTGCGAGGGTCTTCAATAGCATTATTGCCCATAAGTCAATCGCAGCTAGTCTTTCAGTTGCCCAGATTATAGTTCTTTCAAAACCAGGGAGAGATGTGGCACTGCCTGAATATTATTGCCCCATTTCTGTGCTTTGCATAGAAGTCAAGCTGTTTGCCAAAGTTTTGGTTAACTGATTAGCAAGGGTTCTCCCCTGGCCAAATGTTTGGTTAACTGATTAGCAAGGGTGCCCCCCTCTGTCTTGTTGGACTCCCAGGATGGGGTTTGTTAAGGAGCAGCATGAGGTCAAGAATCTCAGGAAAATCTTAGCTTCTTTGGGACAGATACATCGGGGCAAGGAGTTTTCATTGTTAATCAGCTTTAATGCTGAAAAAGCCTTTGACTACATGAGATGAGATTTTATGTTTCGACTGTTACACCACTGTGGCATAGATGACACCTTTGAGATGGCTGTCATGCCCTGTACTTTGGGCTGAAAGCCAGGATTCTGGTTAATGGCGGGATGTCAGAAGATTTTGATATCCATTGGGGTACAAGGCAGGGTTGTCCTTTGTCCCTTTTCTTGTCTGTGCTAACTTTAGACCTGCTTTTAAGGGACATGCAGGAGCATCTGAAGGTTCAGGGAGTCAGGATGGTTCTCAAGTTTTCAAAATCGTGGCATTTGCTGATGACCTCCTGGTCCACCTAGCAGATGCTTGGTCTTCCTTGAGGGCCCTTTTGGAGACTTTTGCTGAATATGGGGACCTTTCAGGCTTTACATTGAATTATCAGAAATCTGAAGCATTGGTTATTGGAGGGGGTCTGGAGTGAGATTTGGGGGAGGACATTCCATTACGATGAGCGCAAGGCAGCATTCACTACTTGGGTATTTTTTTTCCCTCTGATCCCCACCAACTACGCACAGTCAATATCCCCCACTTATTGCATGAGACCAAGAAGCATTTAGCTATATGGACACATCTGCTCCTCTCTGTGAGTGGACATTTTAGTCTTTTTTGGATGACTATTTTTCCAAAATAGTTATATGTTTTAGCAGCTTCTCCCCATTAAGTTGACCTAGAAGGAATTGTGCCTGTTGAATGGCATGATGGGGGGGCCCTTTTGTTGGAGGGGCAGGGGAGGAAGCTCTGTATAGCAACTGGACGATGGGGGAGGGTTGGGCTTACCTGAGTTGCAGAGATACAGTCAGGCTTGTTTAGTGAGACACTTGAAGGATTGGTTACAGAAGACATTGGATTACACTTTGCTGACTCTGCAGAGAGACCATTTTGCACCTTGGCACTTACTTTCTTGCTCTGTGCCCCCTCTTCTTTAGTAGCTGGAGACGTGCAGCTTAATTGGCTTCTGAAACCCTTCAGGGAGCTTTGGATTGACCTGGTAAGGTTCTGGGGAGGGAATCCTAATTGTACTATGCTATTATCTCTTCGGGGCAATGTTGAATCCTAATTGTGCTGTGCTATTGCCTCTTCGGGGCAATAGTGCGTTTACTCCTGGTTTGGAGAATGGGGTGTTTGTACGCTGGGACATAATGGGGTTTTTGCTTCTGGAACATTTTTGACACCAGTGGGGTCTTTACACCAATTTAGGGCATTACCAGCTGGGGTCCAGTACTGTAGGGGGGTATCCTTTGCATACTGCCAACTGTACTGCCACATAGCTTGCTGTGTGGGAACTTTGGGCCTGCAGGATTTGCAATTCCCTCTCTTCATTCATTTGCTCTCTCTCGTTCAGGGGGATAAAATTAGTATATCCGCCTTGCATAGATCGCTTCAAACTTTGGGTCCTGTGAGAGATTATGGGCTTTTACAACAGGCCTTGTCTGGAGAGTTGAGCCACTCCCTTGGGTTTACTTGATTTCCCTCGTGTGGTGAGGGGGGTTCCCCAGCTTGCTCAAGGGGCTGACTTTTGTGTCAATTTCAGATTCTTCACAGATCCTATTTCTTCCCTGTCCATGCATTTAAGGTCCATGTATTACAGTCACCTATTTGTGCAAAGTGTGGCACGGCTGAGGGAATCTTGTTCCATGTCTTTTGGAATTGTCCCACCATATATGTCTTTTGGGATGAGATACTTAATTATTTAAGTCAATTGCTTGGTACTCTGATTAAACTTTCATTTGAGGTTTGAGTTTTGAACAATTTGAGGGGGTGGGGATTAAGGGTGTAGTCCCATTTGTTTGTAAGGCTGCATTGGTGGGGAAAAATGTATTCTCAAGCAATGGCTGGTATCAGAGGGACCCACTCACTGGCAATGGAGGAACACACTTATGATGTGGGAGGCACAGGAGGCCCATCTAACTGTTAAGCATTCCAAACATTTTCTGGAGATTTGGGGGTTCTTTGTTCAGTCTCACCCACCGCACACTAGAAGTACTATTGTCAAAAAGTTGCAATGCTGATGTATACTGGTTTTTGCTTATTTTCTTTTTTGTTCCCTTGTCCACACTGATACTGTATTTATTTACTGAGGGAAAGAGAGCTTGAGGAACAGCTTGAGATGGGGTGGGAAAGGAATGGGATTGTGGTTTGGTTAGGCCTTAATTTGTTGGCTGGTGGAGGCTATAAGAGTCCAAGCCTCTTCCAGTTGGATATGGTAATGGGAAGTCGGTGGCCATTCTCCTATTGATCTTCTTTTAGGAAGGTGCTCTCTCACATAACGTGTTTTTTGAGGCTTCTTTGTTAGTTTGACATTATGGTGTTTTATTTTCTCTCTCTGGTTGGTTCTGTCTGTAGTCATGACATGTTTCTTAAGCTGGCTACTTGGACGGGGGTAGGGGTAGGTTGGGGAGGCTTCACTATGAGGGGAGAGACTTTTTGTTTCTGGAGTGGAGTTAGGGGAGGGGGGTTTGTTCTACTTTTGAAATGCTGGAACTGCTGTAGTATATTATTTGTATTATTCTGCATGTTTTGTTCAATAAATATTTTTAACCTAAAATCCCCCCACATGTAGCTCTTGAAAGCCATGTAAGCTCTAAACTAATGCATTTTATAGAATGATGGGTGATACCTGCTTTTTAATCACTGTTGAAGGGCTATACATTGAACTTGCCCATCTGGTCTCTCTCTGCCCTACTTTTTCCCATCCTTTTTCTCTGTGATCTTGCCCCCTAGTATGCACAAACCTGCAGCAATGGTTTAAAAGGTATATTTTGCTATGCCAGCAGGCAAGTATTCAACCATACTAGCTGCTCAATATGACAAATGAGTCACAAGCTCTAACAGTTGAGATTCTTCTTACAAGATTATAGATAGGTTTAAAGGATTTTTTAAATAAACTGATCACAAGAAGCAAAGTGATGGGATCCTAAATGAGCAGAAATATTCTGTGCCAGAGAGTGAAAATATAGAGCTTAAGAAGTATGATTGTTGAATGCCTTATGTTTTCACCACTTAAATACTTCTCTCCCTGTCCCTTCAGAAGAGAGCGCCTCCGATCTTTGTTGTGTGATTGCGGGTCTAGTACAGATGATGATGGATCCATACTACAGAACAAAGCTTGGTTTTCAGAGCCTGGTCCAGAAGGAGTGGGTTATGGGAGGGCATGCTTTCTTAGATCGCTGCAACCATCTACGTCAAACAGATAAAGAGGAGGTGAGTTGCTTGCAATATTTTTACATGGGCTGTAATCTTAAATCAGGATATGCAGAAATTTTCAACCACATGCTATGATGCATTTGAGGCACAAAAGGCGCAAAGGTCTGTAACACCAAAAAAAACATTGGGATCATGGCCCTGACAGAATTGTGGAGAATGAAGATGTGATCACTTAGGCCTCCTCGAAATGCACCACCTGTTCCTCTGATCCCATCCCCACTAACTTACTAAACACCATCTCTCCTACTGTCACCCCCCCCCCCCCCCCCCCCATCTGTCATATCCTCAACCTCTCTCTCTCCACTGCAACTGTCCCTGACTCCTTCAAACATGCTGTAGTCACACCACTCCTCAAAAAACCATCACTAGACCCTGCCTGCCCTTCCATCTACCGCCCCATCTCCCTCCTACCCTTCCTTTCCAAGATACTTGAACGTGCCGTTCACAGCCGCTGCCTTGATTTTCTCTCCTCTCATGCCATCCTCGATCCGCTTCAATCCGGTTTTTGCCCTCTACACTCGACAGAAACGGCACTCACTATAGTCTGTAATGACCTGTTCCTTGCCAAATCCAAAGGTCACTACTCCATCCTCATCCTCCTCGACCTCTCCGCCGCTTTTGACACTGTCAATCATAATTTACTTCTTGCTACACTATCCTCATTTGGGTTCCAGGGCTCTGTCCTCTCCTGGTTCTCCTCTTATCTCTCCCACCGTACCTTCAGAGTACATTCTCATGGATCTTCCTCCACCCCCATCCCGCTCTCTGTTGGAGTTCCTCAGGGATCTGTCCTTGGACCCCTACTTTTTTCAATCTGCACCTCTTCCCTGGGCTCGCTGATCTCATCTCATGGTTTCCAATATCATCTTTATGATTACGACACCCAGCTTTATCTCTCCACACCAGACATCACTGCGGAAACTTTTTGAAGTGTTGGTACCAAATGATTAATATGGAGACGATCCTCAAATGCCAACAATTGCAATCGGAGACCAAGAAAATGTGGCAAAAAAAAAAAAAAGATTGTGTGCTAGTAGCTCGATTAAAAAGATTTTCCATGCACACTGTACACATTACGTCCTATAAACTCAAGATGGAGGCTCTCTTTGGCAAGTGCTGAGATGAGCATTAGTAGTAAGTTTGAGAGACTAAGATCATTAACAAACTCTAGCATAGAAGTGAAGTTCATTCCTGACATGGCAACATTACCCTGTGTAGGAAATGACTACAGTGTTCCGTGCATTTTAAAATGGGACTGCTCAGCTTTTCAGGATGTTTACCAACTGTGCCTGAAGTAAATCCATATATGCAAATATATATATATATATCATGTATGTATGCACCTGAACGCAATACCATTTGTAATTCTGTTAACCGGAAATGGCAACCGCCATTACGTCAAATGTAAGCCACATTGAGCCTGCAAATTGGTGGGAAAATGTGGGATACAAATTCTACAAATAAATAAATAAACTTCTTATTGTGAATGTCCTAAAAACGCAGGCTGTACGATCACCAAGAAAATTTTGGGAAGCCCTTATCTAAGAAAGGTAGAACTTACGAGGACAGTTTTCAAAGATAAGTAATCAAGTGGAGTGGAGGAGTAACCTAGTGGTTAGCATACCAGTCTTGATATCAAGAGGTGGCCAGTTCAAATCCCACTGCTGCTCCTTGTGATCTTGGGCAAGTCACTTAACCCTCCATTGCCTCAGGTACAAAATTAGATCGTGAGCCCTCCAGGAACAGAAATACCCAGTGTACCTGAATGTAACTCACCTTGAGCCACACCTGAAAAATGTGTGAGCAAAATCCAAATAAATAATAAGCTCTCTCACTTTGGCTAAAAGCACGTGTGGGGTTCCTCATAGCACATGTACTTGAGCCACATTTAGGAGAGGCTTCCTGGGGCTATGTTTTGAGCAGGATCAGAAAGTCAAACATAGATTGTGAATGTGTGTAGCACTTTAAATTCCTTATAAGATTTACCTGCACATAGAGCAGTGTATTCTCCACATTTATTGTGTACCTGTGGCAATTTTCAAAGGGGTGGTACACCTACACTCCTTATGAAAACTAGCTGTTATGTTTGTGTATATAAAATATCCATGCGTTTTTTAAAAAAACTGTTCCAAAGTTCTGTGAGAACACTGGGGTAAGCAGGTAGCTGAACAGAGAGCTTGAAGATCATTGTAACTGGATAGTGATGATTCTCCAAGGACAAGCCGGCTGCTTGTTCTCATTGATGGGTCGGCGTCCACGGCAGCCCAGGAACGGAGATTTTTTCCAGCAAAAATCAACAAACTTTGTGACAGCTTCCGGAGCGCAGGGCAGATGCACTGCGCATCTGCGGCCATCTTCCTGCCCATGTGCGTCCGTTCCCACCTCAGTTTTTCTTTTTCTGCGGAGGAGAGTGGCTGCGTGTCGGTCTCCCTCAGGCCCAGAGAAAGACTTTGGCCCTTTAGCGCTGTTAATTCGCGCTTTCTTTTTGTTTCTCGTTGCCTTGTCTTTTTCTTTTTCCAGTTAAAAAAAAAAAAAAAAAGAAATCCTTATTTTCTTATTTTTCCCCCATTTTTAAGTTTCCTTTCGCTTTCAAGGCGGCCTTCATTTTTGTGCCCCTCTGTTGGCACAATCGAGCCTTTTGATTTCGCCACCATGATTTTTCTGCTCATGTCATTGAAGCCTCCCAGCGGCTTCAAAAAGTGTGCTCGGTGCCAGCAGTTGATCTCGGGCACTGACCCGCACGCGTGGTGCATCCAGTGCCTTGGGCCCGACCATCGCCCAGACGCCTGTAAGTTGCGTCTGAGCTTGAAAAGCGGACACAGGTGTCAAGACGAGCTCTTCAGGACCGTCTTTTCAGAGCTCCGAATGATTCCTCGACGTCAACATCGGCACCGGGGATGGCATCGACATTGGGAGAGAAGGTAATGGCTGTCCAGACTTCACCACTAGCTGAGAGTAGTGAACCGTCGAGCGGGTCTCCACCTGTCTTGAGGGCTCCTGCTGTGACCCCGAGGAGGCGTGTGGATTCCACGTCCTCCTTGTCGGTACCAAGGAGTGCTGGTGACGTGCTTTGAGCGAAGGCAAAGAAGCATCGTCATGGGGGGTCACGTGATGGTACAAGCCTGAGCGGACGCCTGTTGGCTCGGCTCCTCTCCCCTTTTCCAAACAGCACATTTTTTCTGACATTTCTCCGCGTGGAAAAGAGACTAAGTTGTGGACGAGGAGTGTGGCAAGGCTGGGACTAAAAGATTGAGACTGAGGAGGTGAGGGGATGCCGGTGAAATCATTGCAGCAGGGACGAGACAAGTCGAACACGGCTGTAAAGAAAATAGTGTCGCCGGCTTCTTCCTCCGCCTCCCCCTCCACTCTGGCTCCCTCGCCGAGGATCCCGGTAACAGCGACGGGATTGCAGGAGGATACAGTGCAGGTCTCAATGAGACATTTGTCCCAACTTTTAGAAGACAAACTGGCTAAACTCCACAAGGGAGTGAAGGAAATCAAAGACAGCGTTGCAGGGCACGCGGTGCGGATCCAACACGCGGAGGAGCGCATCTCAGCGCAGGAAAACCTACTATCAGCTGCCGAAACCCGGATAGGAACGCTGGAGGCACAGGTCCAAAATCTACTTGAACGGGTAGAAGATCAAGACAACAGGGGCTGTAGAAATAACCTGCACATCATAGGAGTCCCTGAGAATGTGCCTGAGAGTGAGCTACGCGAGATGACCGAGAGCTGGCTACCGAAGGCCTTGGGGCTACCCTTGGAGGCAGGTTGTGTTCAAGTAGAACGAGTGCATAGAATTGGAGTTCGCAGAGAAGAATCTGGAAGGGCGAGACCTGTTATCGTCAGGTACTTAATCTGTGCGATAAAGGCCAAGATTTTGGAACTATTCAAAAAGCAGAGAGAATTGCGATGTGACCCAGCGCGCAGAGTTTTTTCAGGGTCTTCACCTCCCGTTCTTGGCCCCAGATCACGTAGATGCTCTGAATGCGCCCATTCAGGGAGAGGAAATCCAAGCCGCCCTCAAAAGATTTAAATTAGCGAAGGCCCCCGGGCCAGATGGGCTGGGGCCCGAGTTCGGTAAGATCTTGGGGGAACACATAATGGGTCCTTTCAGAGAGTTGGGGCAGGCTCTGATGTCACCGGGGCAAGCAGTGGGCGAATTGACCCATGCCACCATAGTAGTGTTGCCCAAGCCAGGAAGGGACAAAGAGCAGTTGGGTTCGTACAGGCCAATTTTTTTATTAAACCAAGACATTAAGATGTTTGCTAGCATTCTGGCTACTAGGCTGGGGCGAGTTCTTCCCTCATTGATTCATAGTGATCAGACTGGTTTCGTTCCAGGCAGATATGCCTCCACGAACATTCTGAGGGCACTGAGTGCAATGAAGAACGGGGGGGAAACCTGGAGATACCATCATTGCCAGTTTAGATGCGGAAAAAGCATTTGATAAGATACTGTGGGATCATTTGTTTTGGATCTTACCGCATTTTGGCATATTTGGGGAATTTTTGTCTGGGGTGCATGCCCTAAACAGCAGACCCACAGCCCAGATTTTGATAAATGGCATTTTGTCTAAAACATTCGCTCTGGCAAGGGGGACTAGACAGGGCTGTCCTCTGTCACCCATGCTCTTTGTTCTAGCTATCGAACCACTTGCCTGCAAAATCCGACAGCTGTTAGAACTACAGGGGATCCAAGTAGGAAAGCAAGAATACAAGGTCAATCTCTTTGCAGATGACATGCTAATTTTTCTGGAATGTGCGTCCAGGGGCATCCCCCTACTTATTGCTTTGATAAAGCAATTTGGGTCTTTTTCAGGACTTCAGATTAATTTTGAGAAATCAGAGGTGATGGCGCTATCTTCTGATTGTGCCTGCAGGCAGCTTCCAAACTTTCCCCTGGCGTGGTCGACAGGAACTCTGAAGTACTTGGGGAGTACACTTAAATCTGGATTTCAACCAAATGTAAAGGAGGAATGTCAGCAATAAGCTGGAGGCCATCCGAAAGCTGTGTGGCAGATGGAAGGAGTATCCCATATCTTTCCTAGGTAGAGTGGCATTGGTGAAAATGGTGCTATTCCCCAACTTCTTATACCCACTTCAGATGATGCCCTTATGGAAAAAGAGCAGGGATGAGAGTGCATTTCGGGGAGTAATCTCCTCCTTCATCTGGGGCCACCGGAAGGCGCGTATTGGTTATCATAAGCTGACAAGGGATAGGAAGGAGGGAGGGGTCAAGTTACCGGACCTTAGGCTATACAATGTTGCATCATTACTAAGATGGATCCATGAAATGCACACGGGGGTAAGGGTGTTCGCCTCTGCAGAAGTGTGGGAGAATGAGGCCGAGCCATTTTCGCTTTTTTCAGTTATTCATAACATAGGAGCGTCTGTTACGGTATCTCCACTTTTGTGGAGGGGGAGGGTAGGAGGGGCGGGAGGAGCCTCCCCATTCCTAGAAGTGCGGAATAATCCTAGGTTTCCTGCGGGGCAGGGGAAATCGCGCATGCAAAAATGGGTCCAAATGGGGTGTCAGTAATCTCTATGTGCCAATCTGAGTGGGGGCTGCCACAGCAGCTAGCTTTCTCTCACCTACAACTTGTGCATTACATGCAATCCTTGAAAAGCCCAGGTAACGAGTACCCGACTTTTACCAAACTAGACAAGGAATTCATGCAGCTATCACCAGAAAATAATAGGTTGTCATACTGGTATAGATTGGGACTGGCTTGGCGCTCAGCGCCTTTTTATGCCCAGTTGGCACAACAATGGAGCTCGCTTATAGGGAAGGAGATCTCAGAGCAGGAATTATTTAGATGTTTCTTTTTGTCTTTCAAAATCACGCCTAATGTGGGGCTTCATGAAATACAATTCAAAATACTTCATATTGCCTATGTCACCAGATGTAAGGGCAAGAGGTTGGGTCTCTGGGATTCGGACGGATGTGAAAAATGCCAAAGGGGCAAAGGCACAATAATACACCACTTTTTAGAATGTTGGATGCTGCAAGATTTTTGGAAGGGCGTTTTAGTGCGGCTGGAGGGAGCTCTCCAAGCTCAGATATTTCCGATCTGACGAAGAAGGGCAACCTTCGAAAGCTAATCAAGAAATGTATTAAGTTATGTCCAATAAAAAAGGTATCATCTTATTTTCTTTTCCATGCTTTATTTTGTTTGATTTCTATTGATAACAAGCTCAGATAGAATGGTCTTATGACATATTAATACTAGGTTCTGATGCTGACCTTGTAGAACAGGGGCTATCAGCACATCAATGTAAGTTTGTCCTCCTGGCTTTAGTGCTAGCAAAAAGAGTCATGTTACAGCACTGGATTGACACAACACCGCCCCCCCCTAGTCAAATGGCAGGCTAGTATGACACAGATGGCGGATTGGGAACAAGGGGAAATGGACACGGATATACATTGTAAAAGGGATGCCATCTACACCGGGTTATGGAGGAAATAGAGGGTACTGACATCATAGGAGGTCATTCTGTCATGCTCTCACATTAGATGGAGGAGTCCTACTATAATAACACAATCCAAGCAGACCCAGTACCAGTTCTGAGGGGAGGAGATGGGTAGGGGGAGGGGCGGGCACCTAGGAGGGGGTGGGATAAAACAAAAAGAAAGAGGAGAAGCAGCCTGTTTAAGTCTTATGATGATTACCTGGCTCATGACTAGGGTGCAGTGGATACGAGTAGTTCGTTCAAGTTATGTTGGCTATCGGCCAGAGATGCCCACCACTGCGTGACATATATCAGTATTTGGAATATGGAATTTAAATTTGCTGTTTGTACTTTTGGCACTTTCTGAATTACATATCTGTATGGTCTGTTTCTCTACTTAATAAAAAACATTAAAAAAAAAAAAAAAAAAGAAGCATCGTCATCGGTCTCCTTCAAGACACGGTACCGGGAGCTCCGGGTTGTCGAAGGATTTGGCACCCGAGAAGAATCGACGCCGGGAGGAGCACTCACATTCCATACAAGAGGTGTCGGTGCGTAGATCTTCGGACAGCCCGGTACCGCCTCCCAGGCCTCCACAGGTTCTGATGCTGACTTCTGCACCGGCCCCACAGCCTTCCTCGACAGCGGCTCTAGACAAGCGCATCCGAGCCATTCTTCCAGGTCTCCTGGAAGGGCTGCTGCATCAGTCTGTTTCGGTACCGGGGGGTGCTTGCGCCCTCGGTACCGTCGATGGAAGCAGCAGCTGGCTCTGTGCCTGTGGTGCGGTCCCCAACGCCGGTACCGCTTGCAGCATCGGCCTTGGCTGCCACCCAGGTCGACTCCCTGTCGACGTCGATGGAGGGAGCTTCATCGCCGCCGGCATGGGTGTCGACTTCTCGGCACCGCCATAGAGGACGGGGTTCCTCGGTGTCGAGATGGGCCCTGTTTCAAACTGCAGTTAGAGAACTCTTGTCAGATACCAAAGAGGATGCCTCGTGGGATGAAGGGGAAGACCCCAGGTATTTGTCTTCTGAGGAGTCTTGTGGTCTTCCTTCTGATCCAACTCCTTCACCTGAGAGGAAGCTTTCTCCACCACAGAATCTCTCCTTCTCGTCATTTGTCTGGGAAATGTCTGTGGGCATTCCCTTCCCGGTGGTAACTGAGGATGAGCCCAGGACTGAGATGCTCGAGGTCCTTGACTATCGTTCACCACCTAAGGAGTCGTCCACTGCCCCTTTGCATAATGTCCTTAAGGAGACATTGCTTAAGAACTGGATGAAACCGCTCAGTAATCCCACCATTCCCAAAAAAGCTGAGTCCCAATATCGGATTCACGGAGAACCTGAGTTGATGAGGTCGCAGTTACCTCACGACTCTATGGTTGTGGACTCCGCTCTCAAGAGAGCCAGGAGTACTAGGGATTTAGCCTCGGCGCCCCCGGGGCGAGAGTCTAGGACTCTGTACTCTTTTGGGAGGAAGGCCTATCAGTCCTCTATGCTCGTGTCCAAGATCCAATCATACCAGCTCTACACGAGCATCCATATGGGGAACAATGTTAAGCAACTGGCGGACTTGGTGGACAAGCTCCCTCCGGGGCACGCCAGGCCTTTTCAGGAGGTGGTCAGGCAGCTGAAGGCGTGTCGTAAATTCCTGTCCAGGGGTGCTTACGACTCTTTTGATGTTGTGTCCAGAGAAGCTGCTCAAGGTATAGTGATGCGCAGACTCTCATGGCTGCATGCCTCTGACCTGGACAATCGAACCCAGCAGTGGCTTGCGGATGTTCCTTGCCGGGGGAATAATATTTTTGGCAAGAAAGTCAAGCAAGTGGTAGAGCAGCTCCACCAGCAGGAAACCGCCCTCGACAAGCTCTCCCACCGGGCGCCTTCAGCATCTACCAGACGGTTTTTCCGGGGAAGGAGGCCTGCTCCCTATGCTTACAATAAGCGTAGGTACAAGCCACCTTCCCGACAGCCACCTTGCCCACTGGGAGCCCAGTCCTTCAGCTTCCAGCACAGGCAGGTACTTGCAAAGGAACTCTCCGCCCTTCTCAGCGCCAATGCGGTCGAGCCCGTTCTACCCAGGCACGAAGGGCTGGGATTCTATTCCAGGTACTTTCTTGTGCAAAAGAAAACCGGGGGGATGTGTCCCATCCTAGACCTAAGGGCCCTGAACAAATTCCTGGGCCGAGAAAAGTTCAGGATGCTTTCCCTGGGCACCCTTCTTCCCATGATTCAGGAAAAATGATTGGCTATGCTCTCTGGACTTGTAGGATGCTTATACACACATCCCGATACTTTCCACTCACAGGAAGTATCTTCGATTCTGTCTGGGAACACAGCATTTTCAGTATTGTGTGCTGCCCTTTGGTCTCGCACCTGCGCCCAGGGTGTTTACAAAATGCCTAGCGGTGGTTGCAGCGTCGCTACGCAGACTGGGAGTGCATGTGTTCCCTTATCTCGACGATTGGCTGGTGAAGAACGCCTCGGAGGCAGGAGCTCTACAGTCCATGTAGATGACTATTCAACTGCTGGAGCTACTCGGGTTTGTGATAAATTACCCAAAGTCCCACATTCTTCCAGTTCAAAAACTAGAATTTATAGGAGCTCTGCTGGACTCCCAGGCGGCTCATGCCTATCTCCCCGAGGCGAGGGCAGACAACCTTCTGTCTTTTGTTTCCATGGCCAGAGCGTCTCGGCAGATCACAGCTCGGCAGATGTTGAGACTTCTAGGCCATATGGCCTCCACAGTTCATGTGACTCCCATGACGCGTCTTCATATGAGATCGGCTCAATGGACCCTAGCTTCCCAGTGATATCAAGCTGCAGGGAATCCAGAGGATGTGATCCAGCTGTCCACTGATTTTCACAGTTTCCTTCAGTGGTGGACAATTCGATCCAATTTGACCTTGGGACATCCCTTCCAAATTCCTTAGCCTCTAAAAGTGCTGACCACGGATGCATCTCTCCAGGGGTGGGGAGCGCATGTAGATGGGCTCCACACTCAAGGAGCTTGGTCCCTCCAGGAATCAGGTCTTCAGATCAATCTCCTGGAGTTGCAAACGGTCTGGATTGCTCTAAAGGCTTTCAGAGATCGTCTGTCCAATCAAATTATTCAAATTCAGACAGACAATCAGGTTGCCATGTACTACATCAACAAGCAGGGGGGCACCGGATCTCGCCCCCTGTGTCGAGAAGCCGTTCAAATGTGGCTTTGGGCTCACCAGCACGGCATGTTTCTCAAAGCCACGTATCTGGCAGGCGTAAACAATAGTCTGGCCGACAGGTTGAGCAGGATTATGCAGCCTCACGAGTGGTTGCTCAACTCTGGCGTGGTAAGCAAGATCTTCCGAGAGTGGGGCACCCCCTCGGTGGATCTTTTTGCCACTCAGATCAATCACAAGGTTCCTCAGTTCTGTTCCAGACTTCAGGCCCACGACAGACTAGCGTCGGATGCTTTTCTCCTACATTGGGGGAAGGGCCTTCTGTATGCATATCCGCCCATACCTCTGGTGGGGAAGACTCTGCTGAAACTCAAGCAAGACCACGGTACCATGATTCTTATTGCGCCCTTTTGGCCGTGTCAGGTTTGGTTCCCTCTTCTTCTGGAGTTGTCCTCTGAAGAACCATGGAAATTGGAGTGTTTTCCAACCCTCAGAACGAGGGGTCGCTTCTACACCCCAACCTCCAGTCTCTGGCTCTCACGGCCTGGATGTTGAGAGCTTAGAATTTGCCTCCGTGGGTCTTTCTGAGGATGTCTCCCGAGTCTTGCTTGCTTCCAGGAAAGATTCCACGAAGATGTGTTACTCTTTTAAATGGAGAAGGTTTGCCATCTGGTGTGACAGCAAGGTCCTAGATCCTCGCTCTTGTCCTACACAGACCCTGCTTGAATACCTTCTACACTTGTCAGAATCTGGTCTCAAGACCAGCTCCGTAAGAGTTCATCTTAGTGCGATTAGTGCTTTCCATTACCGTGTGGAGGGTAAGCCTATCTCTGGACAGCCTTTAGTTGTTCGTTTCATGAGAGGTTTGCTTTTGTCGAAGCCCCCTGTCAGACCTCCTCCGGTGTCATGGGATCTCAACGTCATCCTCACCCAGCTGATGAAGCCTCCTTTTGAGCCACTGGATTCCTGCCATCTGAAGTATTTGACCTGGAAGGTCATTTTCTTGGTGGCTGTTACTTCAGCTCGTAGGGTCAGTGAGCTTCAAGCCTTGGTAGCCCATGCTCCCTATACTAAATTTCATCATAACAGAGTAGTCCTCCTTGCGCACCCTAAGTTCCTGCCGAAGGTGATGTCGGAGTTCCATCTGAACCAGTCAATTGTCTTGACAAAATTCTCCCCCCGTCCTCATACCCGCCCTGCTGAACGTCATTTGCATACATTGGACTGCAAGAGAGCATTGGCCTTCTATGTGGAGCGGACAAACCCCTTCAGACAGTCCGCCCAAATGGTTGTTTCTTTTGATCCCAACAGAAGGGGAGTCGCTCTTGGGAAACGCACCATTTCCAATTGGCTAGCAGATTGCATTTCTTTCACTTATGCCCAAGCTGGGCTGACTCTTGAGGGTCACATCACGGCTCATAGTGTTAGAGCCATGGCTGCGACGTGGTCATCAGTCCACACATTCACATCTCATTACTGCCTTCAGCAGGATTCCTGACGCAACAGTCGGTTTGGGCAGTCGGTGCTGCAGAATCTGTTCGGGGTTTAGAATCCAACTCCACCCCCCTAGGCCCATTTTTATTCTGTTCCAGGCTGCACTCTCAGCTGTTTCTTCGTAGGTCAATCTTTGTTATGTCCTCGCTGTTGCAAGGCCCAATTGACCAGCCTGCTTGTCCTTGGAGAAAGCGAAGATACTTGCCTGTAGCAGGTATTCTCCGAGGACAGCAGGCTGATAGTTCTCACCAACCCGCTCACCTCCCCTTTGGAGTTGTTGTCCTTGTTGTTTCTTATTTGCTGTTTGATATAACTGAGGCGGGAACGGAAGCGTGCAGACGGGAAGATGGCTGTGCAGTGCGTCTGTCCCGCGCTCTGGAATCTGTCACAAAGTTTGTTGATTTTTGCTGGAAAAAATCTCCATTCCTGGGCCACCGTGGACCAGGGGCGTATCTGAACTGCGGCGGTAGGGGGGCCAGGGCCAGAGTGAGGGGGCACATTATAGCCCCCCCCGCCGCCGCCGCCATTGCCGATCCCCCTCCCCCCAGCCGCTGCCATTGCCAACCCTCCCCCTCCGTTGCTCGCCTACCTTCGCTGGCGGGGGACCCCAACCCCCGCCAGCCGAGGTCCGCGTCCTCCTGCCCCTGCCGGCTGCCTTTAAAGAATTCCGTCAGCTGGCGGGGGACCCCCAACCCCCGCCAGCCAAGCCGAGGTCCTTTCATTTTTCCACTGAAGCTGGCGCCGACGAAAGTTTCTTTTGAGTCTGACGTCGCTGCACGTTGTACGTGCAGGACGTCAGACTCAGAAACAGCTTCATTCTGTTTCTGAGTCTGACGTCCTGCACGTACAACGTGCAGCGACGTCAGACTCAAAAGAAACTTTCGTCGGCGCCAGCTTCAGTGGAAAAATGAAAGGACCTCGGCTTGGCTGGCGGGGGTTGGGGGTCCCCCGCCAGCTGACGGAATTCTTTAAAGGCAGCCGGCAGGGGCAGGAGGACGCGGACCTCGGCTGGCGGGGGTTGGGGTCCCCCGCCAGTGAAGGTAGGCGAGCAACGGAGGGAGAGGGTTGGCAGCGGTAGGGGGGTCCAGGGCGAAATCTGCGGGGGCCCAGGCCCCTGAGGCCCCACGCAGATACGCCCCTGCCGTGGACGCCGACCCATCAGTGAGAACAATCAGCCTGCAGTCCTCGGAGAATACCTGCTACAGGTAAGTATCTTTGCTTTATAATTGTCTGCAGTTCAGTTTAGTTCCAAGTTGGTTACTGGAAACGGCCACAAAACAATTAGCATATTTTTTAGAGCTGTCAAAAATAACAATGAAAGGTCCAAAAAACTTTACTGCCCCTTAGGGTTTCAGTATCTTCAAATCGGAAAACTGCAGCACTTTCTGAGTGTGACTGTGGTGTGCTTTGACCTTTATAGGATCTCTGAAAAATGCAAAATCTAGTACTCAGCCAAAACTAAGAAATAACCTTGCAATTGGACCAATAGGATGAGAACCAAGGAAACCTGGCCTCAAATCCCACTTCACCCTCAAACACTGCTTCTGACATTCAGCAACTCATTTTATTATCCATTGCCTCAGGTGCCCATTTAGATAGTAAGTTCTTTGGAGATGCTGAGTACTAATAATGCTGTATGTTGCCTTGAGTATTATTTAGAAAAGTACAAGGTTTAGCTTTCTAGTTGGAGTAGGGCAAAACTGGTAGTGTAGTAAACTTTGGAACATACAGTAAGCCTTCGCCCCATCTCTAAATGGCTCAGGAGTATTCTCCAGACCAGGTTTTCTCAACCTAGTCCTTGGGACACACCCAGTCAGTCAGGTTTTTAAGATATCCACAGTGAGTATGCGTGAGATAAATTTGCATGCACTACCTCCATTGTATGCAAATCAATATCTGCATAATCACTGTGGCTATCTTAAAAACCTGACTGACTAGGTGTGACCCGAGTACTGGTTGGAGAACCCCTGTTTGGAGTGAGATTGCCTTAGCTATTGGAAGCAGTAGGTTGCATTCACAAGACCTGTAAACACCAGTGCTTTCTGTCAAATATATGTACAGCGATTGTATAATCACAGTAAAAGGGAAAAGGAAAGGAGGGGTAAAAATAAAAGAAAATAAATATTATGGTGAATGAAAAACTACTCATTTCTTTTTTATTCAAAATTTTCTCACGCATTTTGTATTATGTCATTCTTTCCTCCTGGAGGAACTGTTCTACCAAATATCATAGAGGTGTGCTCTGTACCTTGCTATCAGATAAGAATGAGAATGTGCTGCAGCTAGGTTTCATGGAAATTTAATGGCGCTCTTATTTCTCTCCCCTCTGTTTAAGGCACCAGTTTTCCTGCTGTTCCTGGATTGTGTTTGGCAGTTGGTCCAGCAATATCCTGTGGCTTTTCAATTCACAGAAACATACTTGACGGTTTTGTCAGACAGCCTCTACCTACCCATTTTCAGCACCTTCTTCTTTAATTCGCCTTGTCATAAGGATATTCAGTACATGGTAAGAGTGTGTTGTTCCTCCAGAGAATTGCATTTACAGAATCAATTTAAACAGTTAAGGACTGATGATGTGAAGCGCGGGGTACAAATGTAACAAAAAAAAAAAAAAAGCTGGGAAAATGAAAAACTGACAAAATGGTTACATCCCAGGCCCAGAAAATCCTGGTACCAGGTTGCCATGACCCCTAGAAATTTCTCCACAGCACCTAGCATTTTCATGTCCTCAGTGTTTTACCTCCTGTAGTTGCAGCTGCCCCTGAAATAGGTACTCTATTCCAGCTGGCACCATGCTGTTCTCGGGGAGTTTGACTTGCATGATGCCTGAACTTCTGTACATTACATTTCAAATTGCATTTATAACCCGTCATTACCAAACTGCTGGTAGGCGGTTCACAAAAGAATAAACTGAGCAATTCTCGGGGTAATCAGCAAAAACAAGTAACATTAAATTAACAGACCTATACTGAATCTACTCAGAAAATACATTCTGAAGTAGAAAAATTTTCAGAGATTTTTGAAATTGGTTATAATTGGACATACATTTCAAGTAACATGGTAGTAGATTCCAGTTTTTTTTGTAGCTTCAAAAGTGAAAGTACTAGAAAATCTTATGTCTAACATTTGATGCACCTGGATAATGAAGGGTTGAAAAATGTTTGGAGGAGCATTTACAATTGTTTTGCTGGACTCTTTACCAGCAACATATAAGCCAGGGCCTGACCTTGTAATATCAAAAATACTATACACAAGTTTTAAATACCAGGCTAGCCTCTATATGGAGCCAATGTAGTTTTACTAATAAGGGTACATAAGTATTGCCATACTGGGACAGACCAAAGGTCCATCAAGCCCAGCATCCTGTTTCCAACAGTGGACAATCCAGGTCACAAATACCTGGCAAAATCTCCAAAAAGTACAAAACAGTTTATGCTACTTATCCCAGAAATAAGCAGTGGATTTTCCCCAAATCCATTTTAATAATGGTCTATGGACTTTTCCTTTATGAAGCCGTCCAAACCTTTTTTTTAAAACCCTGCTAAGCTAACCGCCTTTACCACATTCTCTGGCAACGAATTCCAGAGTTTAATTACACGTTGAGTGAAGAAACGTTTTCTTTAATTCGTTTAAAATTTATTATTTTGTAGCTTCATTGCATGCCCCCTAGTCCTAATATTTTTGGAAAGAGTAAACAAATGATTCACATCTACCTGATCCATTCCACTCATTATTTTATAGACCTCTATCATATCTCCCCTCAGCCGTCTTTTCTCCAAGCTACATAAGTACATAAGTATTGCCATACTGGGAAAGACCAAAGGTCCATCAAGCCCAGCATCCTGTTTCCAACAGTGGCCAATCCAGGTCACAGATACCTGGCAAGATCCCAAAAAGGTACAAAACATTCTATACTGCTTATCCCAGAAATAGTGGATTTTCCCCAAGTCCATTTAATAATGGTCTATGGACTTTTCCTTTAGGAAGCCGTCCAAACCTTTTTAAAACTCCGCTAAGCTATCCGCCTTTACCACATTCTCCGGCAACGAATTCCAGAGTTTAATTCAACGTTGAGTGAAAAACATTTTTTCCAATTCATTTTAAATTTCCATATCATCATGCTGATCAATCCATAGACTGGTGGGTTGTGTCCATCTACCAGCAGGTGGAGATAGAGAGCCTCCCTATATGTGGTCATGTGCTGCCGGAAACTCCTCAGTATGTTCTCTATCTCAGCAGGTGGTGGTCACACACAGCAGCAGCTCTGGCTAGGTCTCCAAGCCTAATTTTTAGGTTTTCTTGAGTACCTGGGGTTGAGGGTTCTTCTTGAGCAAGTGCAAACCTGGTGGTGCCAGGTCCCTCCTTTTCTCCCCCCTCCCTCTGGCTCCATTAAAAAAAAAAAAAAAAAAATTTTGGACGTCCTTAAGGGCGTTTATTTCAACGTTTATTTAAACGTTTATTGCAGCTACTCACAGGGACACCAGTTCGTTACAGCTCGGAGCGAGAAGCAGGTAATTTTTATAGCGGGCAGGGGGTTCCCCGATCGATCTCCACGTGGCCTATGTTAGTGCAGGCCATGAGCATTTTGAAGATTTCTTCTCCGGAGGACGTCTCTCCCTCAGCCCCTGTTGGCTCCGCCATTATGCTGGGGACGAAGCGCCCGCCTAGAACCTTCCACGTGCATGATGCCATGCACACCTTGATTTCGGCTCAATGGGATGTCCCGGAAGCGAGCCTCAAAGTGGCTAGGGCTATGTCCCGCCTCTATCCTTTGCCTGAAAGTGAACGGGAGGCCTTTTTTTGGCCTACCGTGGATTCTTTAATCACTGCGGTGACTAAGAAAACGGCGTTGCCAGTGGAAGGTGGCACAGCCCTAAAGGACGCCCAAGACAGAAGATTGCAGGCGGCCTTAAGGTCGTCCTTCGAGGCGGCTGCCTTAAGTTTGCAGGCCTCAGTTTGCGGCTCCTATGTGGCCAGGGCGTGCCTGACGATTGTGCAGCGGGCTTCCCCCTCGGATCCTTCCTTGAGGGCTGATTGGCCGGCCCTGGAATCGAGCTTGGCTTATTTGGCAGACTTACTGTATGATGTCTTGAGAGCCTCGGCTAAAGGTATGGCTCAGACAGTCTCTGCGCGGCGGTGGCTTTGGCTGAAGCATTGGTCTGCTGACCACGCCTCTAAGTCCCGCCTGGCTAAGTTGCCTTTTAAAGGCAAGCTGCTCTTTGGGGTCGAGCTGGACAAAATTGTGACAGATCTCGGCACGTCTAAGGGCAAGAGGTTACCAGAGGTCAGGGCTCGGGCCAGTGCTCGCCCCGGTATCTCCAGAGGACGGTTTCAGGAAGCCCGTCGGTACCGCCCGGGCAAGTCGGGCTCCTCTGCCCCCTCTTCCTTCAAGGGGAACTTCTCCCCCAAGCAGCATTCCTTTCGCAGAGACCACCGTCCCGGAGGTGCGCCCTCCGGTCCTCCCCCAGGGTCTCGTACCCAATGACGGGGTCCTGGTCCATGGCCCAGTGCAGATTGGAGGACGCCTGTCCTCGTTTCTGGGCGAGTGGACCAGGGTAACTTCAGACGCTTGGGTGCTGGAAGTCATCAGAGACGGCTACAAGCTAGAGTTCTGCCGACCCTTAAGAGACGGGTTTGTACTCTCTCCCTGCAAGTCTCCGGTCAAAGCTGTGGCAGTGCAGCAGACTTTGGACAATCTGATCCGCCTGGGTGCGGTCGTTCCGGTGCCAGAAAATCAGCTTGGCAAGGGACGTTACTCCATTTACTTTGTGGTACCAAAGAAAGGAGGTTCTGTCCGGCCTATCCTCGACCTCAAAGGGGTCAATCGGGCCTTGAAAGTTCGGCACTTTCGCATGGAGACTCTCCGCTCTGTTATAGCGGCAGTGAAGGCAGGGGAGTTCCTGGCATCCTTGGACATCAAGGAAGCGTACTTGCATATTCCCATCTGGCCTCCTCATCAACGCTTTCTGCGTTTTGCAGTCCTGGGCCGACACTTCCAGTTCAGAGCCCTCCCGTTCGGGTTGGCTACTGCTCCGCGGACCTTCTCCAAAGTAATGGTGGTCATCGCGGCCTTCCTGCAAAAGGAAGGAGTTCAAGTCCATCCTTATCTGGACGACTGGTTGATCCGAGCCCCCTCTTATGCAGAGTGCGGCAAAGCTGTGGACCGGGTGATTGCTCTTTTGAGCTCCCTGGGGTGGATCATCAACTGGGAGAAAAGCCAGCTGCGCCCGACTCAGTCCCTGGAGTATCTGGGAGTTCGATTCGACACCCAAGTGGGCAGAGTGTTCCTGCCGGACAATCGGATTGTCAAACTTCAGGCTCAGGTGGACCAGTTCCTAGTAGCCTCTCTGCTTCGGGCTTGGGACTATGTGCAGCTGTTGGGCTCTATGACGGCCACGATGGAAGTAGTGCCCTGGGCCAGGGCTCATATGAGACCACTACAACACTCTCTGCTGCAGCGCTGGACTCCGGTGTCGGAAGATTATGCTGTGCGCCTTCCCTTGGACCCAGCAGTGCGCAAGGCGCTGAGCTGGTGGCTGAAGACAGACAAGTTGTCTGCAGGGATGCCTCTTGTGACCCCGGAGTGGATTGTCGTCACGACGGACGCCTCTTTGACGGGCTGGGGAGCCCACTGTTTGGGAAGGACAGCGCATGGGCTTTGGGCTCCTGCAGAGGCAAAGTGGTCTATCAACCTCCTGGAACTCAGAGCCATTCGGTTGGCGCTATTGCAGTTCCTCCCGATACTGGCGTTGAAGCCAGTACGGGTCCTGTCGGACAATGCCACGGCTGTGGCCTATGTCAACCGCCAGGGAGGTACCAAGAGCGACCCTCTAGCCAAGGAGGCCATGGATCTATGCCAGTGGGCGGAAGCGAGCCTGGAGCAGCTGTCAGCGGCCCACATTGCCGGAGTCATGAATGTCAAGGCGGACTTTCTCAGTCGCCATACCTTGCATCCCGGAGAGTGGCAGTTATCGGCTCAGGCGTTCTTGGACATCACGAAGCGCTGGGGCCAGCCGAGCCTAGATCTGATGGCGTCATCGGCCAATTGCCAAGTGCCGCGCTTTTTCAGCGGAGGACGGGACCCTCGATCCCTGGGAGTAGATGCTCTTCTCCAACAGTGGCCAACACAGGAGCTTCTCTATGTGTTCCCGCCCTGGCCCATGTTGGGCAGGGTGCTAGACCGGGTGGCAAAGCATCCGGGCCGGATAATCCTGGTGGGTCCGGATTGGCCCAGACGTCCCTGGTATGCGGACTTGATCAGGCTCTCAGTGGACGACCCTCTGCGACTGCCAGTGGAGCAGGGCCTGTTGCATCAGGGTCCCGTGGTGATGGAGGATCCCTCCCCCTTTGGTCTTACGGCCTGGCTATTGAGCGGCAGCATCTGAGGAAGAAGGGCTTCTCAGACAAGGTCATCGCCACTATGCTGAGAGCGAGGAAGCGCTCTACTTCTACTGCTTACGCCAGGGTTTGGCGTACCTTTGCAGCATGGTGTGAAGCAGGCTCACTTTCTCCCTTCACTGCTCCAATTTCTTCAGTGTTGGCGTTCCTGCAAGAAGGTCTGGAGAAAGGCCTGTCGCTCAGTTCCCTTAAAGTCCAGGTAGCGGCTCTGGCTAGCTTCAGGGGCCGCCTGAAGGGTGCTTCCCTGGCTTCGCAGCCAGATGTGGTGCGTTTTCTCAAGGGAGTTAATCACCTGCGCCCTCCTCTGCACTCAGTGGTGCCTGCGTGGAATCTCAACCTGGTGCTAAGAGCCTTGCAGAAGCCGCCTTTTGAACCCTTGTCGAGGGCATCTCTGAAAGACCTGACGTTGAAAGCAGTCTTTTTGGTGGCTATCACTTCAGCCAGAAGAGTTTCCGAGCTCCAGGCACTCTCATGTCGAGAGCCTTTTCTGCAGTTCACTGAGGCAGGAGTGACTATTCGCACAGTGCCTTCCTTCCTGCCCAAGATTGTTTCTCGCTTCCATGTGAATCAGCAGCTCTGTCTCCCTTCCTTTCGTAAGGAGGACTACCCAGAGGAATACTCTGCTCTCAAATATCTGGATGTGAGACGAGTCATCATCAGATACTTGGAAGTGACCAATGATTTCCGGAAGTCGGATCATCTGTTTGTCCTGTTTGCAGGTCCTCGTAAGGGTCTGCAGGCTGCTAAGCCTACAGTGGCAAGATGGGTCAAGGAAGCCATTGCAGCGGCTTATGTGGCCGCGGGGAAGGTGCCGCCTATCCAGCTGAAGGCTCACTCCACTAGAGCTCAGGCGGCCTCGATGGCAGAGGCCGGGTCCGTCTCCTTGGAAGAGATATGCAAGGCGGCAACTTGGGCATCGGCCCATACCTTCTCCAGGCATTACCGCTTGACTGTGGCTGCTCGGGCGGAGGCCCGGTTTGGAGCTTCAGTGTTGCGGTCAGGGATTTCAATGTCCCGCCCTGGGTGAGTACTGCTTCGGTACATCCCACCAGTCTATGGATTGATCAGCATGATGATATGGAAGGTAAAATTATGTATCATACCTGATAATTTTCTTTCCATTAATCATAGCTGATCAATCCATAGCCCCTCCCAGATATCTGTACTGTTTATATTCTGGTTGCATTTCAGGTTCAAGTTTAGTCTTCAGTTCCTGTTCAGGAGGACTTCGTGTTCAAGTTTTTTCAATTGGATTCTTCAAGAGTTGAGACGAGTTTGTGTTACAGTGAGCTGCTGCATTCCTCTCCCCTCCGTTTTACGGGGCTGGATTGAGACCTAAATTCTGCCGGCGCTCCCTCCCGCTTCGTGCGGCTGTAGGGCAGCTTTGTACCCCTCCCGCTTCGGCGGTGTTAGGGTCAGTCAGCTCCTCCCGCGGTTGCGGTTGCAGGATAAGCCAGATCCCCCCGCATCGGCGGGGTGGTGTCCCTCCCCCGCTCCGCGGGGATGAGCTGGACAGATTCCCCTCCCCCACTTGTGTGGGGATGAGCTGGGTTAATTCCCCTCCCCCGTTTCGGTGGTGGTGAGCTGGGCAGAGTGTCCCTTTGTGGGTGTAATTCTCTAAGTGCTGAGTCCTGCGGATGGAGCTTGGATATCGACATACTGAGGAGTTTCCGGCAGCACATGACCACATATAGGGAGGCAAAAGGATTGCTCTCTATCTCCACCTGCTGGTAGATGGACACAACCCACCAGTCTATGGATTGATCAGCTATGATTAATGGAAAGAAAATTATCAGGTATGATACATAATTTTACCTTACTACATTGTAGCTTCATCACATGCCCCCTAGTCCTAGAGCGTAAACAGATTCTTCACATCTACCCATTCAACTCCACTCATTATTTTATAGACCTCTTTCATATCTCAGCTGCCTTTTCTCCAAGCTGAAGAGCCCTAGCCGCTTTAGCGTTTCCTCATAGGGAAGTCGTCCCATCCCCTTTATCATTTTCGTCGCCCTTCTCTGTACCTTTTCTAATTCCACTATATCTTTTTTGAGATGCGGCGACCAGAATTGAACACTATATTCGAGGTGCAGTCGCACCATGGAGCGATACAAAGGCATTATAACATCCTCAATTTTGTTTTCCATTCCTTTCTTAATAATACCTAACATTCTATTTGCTTTCTTAGCCGCAGCAGCACACTGAGCAGAAGGTTTCAACATATCAACGACGACACCTAGATCCCTTTCTTGGTCTGTGACACCTAATGTGGAACCTTGCATGACGTAGCTATAATTCGGGTTCCACTTTCCCAAATGCATCACTTTGCACTTGCTCACATTAAACATTATCTGCCATTTAGATGCCCAGTCTCCCAGTTTCGTAAGGTCCTCTTGTAATTTTCACAATTCTCTTGCGATTTAACAACTTTGAATAACTTTGTGTAGTCATCAAATTTATGTTTAAATCTTTTTTATTGAGAACAACAACAGTTGTACATGTTATACAATGAAAGGTATCCAATCAAAGATCAATGTATTACTTCAAATCAGCTTGTTAACATTTTACTTTTTGTTCCCCCCCTCCCCCCTCCTCTTCCCATCCCTCTCCCCCCCCTTCCTCCCCTCAAGCTATGAACAAAACCAACTTCAATCAGTGCTACCCTCCGTAGGATATATCGCTCAAGGTATTGAGATTAAGAAAAACTCTTCCTCATGAGGCAGTAGATTAAAAGCACAACCGGCTGCCTAGGGCCTTGTTTCTTATAGCCCTACGTCTAGCATCTCCACCTTTTACATGAGTCATACAGCTTTATTGTTCACATCAACACCCTTAAAGGCTAAACCAGTCCCCATATGAACAGTTGTCGACAATGTATGTCTCAGCATCGTCCCCCCTCCTCTTCCTTCCCTCCCCTTCCTCTCCCTCCCCCCAGTACTTCTCCCTACTTCACCATTCGCTCTTATCTCCACAGTCATACCCATTCACTCCAACTCATTCAATACCTGACTTCTAACTCTGGGCGCCACTACGTTCAGATATGCTGTCCAAATTTTTATGAAATGTTTCCTTCTTTTGGGAGTAAATCGCGCACCTCTGGCCTCCCACATCATAAGCGCATGCAGTTTATTCCTCCAATACCAGTAGGAGGGCGGTATGTCCATTAACCAATGATTCAGTATGCATTTCTTCCCCAAAATGCAAGACTTACTCAGAAATAGCTTCTCCTCTTTTGTTCCCCGTGCCCACACTCTTGGTGAGCTAAACATGATTCGTTCAAAAGTGAACTGTATTCTACACCCCATAATCCTTGATACAAACCGGGCAAGAGCTGTCCAGAAACCCCGAATTCGCTGACACTGCCACAATCCATGTGCCAAAGAAGGCATGGCCCCTCCACACTTCCTGCATCTATCGGCCTCCACTATCCCTGCATGCCATGCTTGCTTACCCGAGAAGTATGCTCTATGTATTGTTCTAAAATGACATTCTTGTAGTTCTGCACTATGCACTATTCCTGTCGTCCCTTTTAGTGCTGTTATCACCTTCTCCATAGCAAGTGAACTTCCCAGCTCTTGCTCCCATCTCCCCACTACCTCCTTGACATCTTTGAGGGGTTTTAATTCCCTCAGCGCCTTGTGGAACCAGGAGATTGATGTTTGCCCTATTGCATCCCCTTTCAGGAAATCCCTAACCTTCTTCCCAAAATCCAATGTGAGTGCAGATCTGGGCAAGCTTCTGAAATAATGTTCCAGTTGTAAATAGGCCAATCTCGCCAATGAGCCTCCTGCGCACCTCCTTTCAAACTCCCCATAGGGCAGCAGCGACCCATCCACCTGAAGAAAACTCTCCAGTAATGTCACTCCCTCTCGCTCCATGTCTTTAAAGACTCGGCTTTCCCTGCCCGCCGGGAAATCTACATTCCCCACTATCGTTAACAGCACACTGGCCTCTGGGTCTTGCCCCCAGAGACCCAACAGCATCCTCCAGGCGTATCGCAGAGGTTGTAGAAGCACACTATCCTGGAAAGGAATTGGTATCTTCACTTTCCTGGTGTGTAATAAGCAATTTAAAGACCATGGTCGAAACAAAGCTTGTTCCCAACCTATGTCAGTATATGTTGTCGAGTGCAAGACCCAATCTCGCAAGTGTCTAGCCATGCAAGCCCAGTTATAATCTTTTAAATCAGGCATTCCTAATCCACCTTCTCGTTGAGGCCCATATACATACTTCCACTTCATTTTCGATTTTTTTCCCTGCTCAGCAAAACCATGCTATGTGCCTCTGCAGAATTTTCAGATCCCTGACCAGCAGCTTGATAGGCAAGATCTGCAACATGTACAGCCATTTCGGGAATATGACCATGCGATATAAATGTATTCTCCCTAGAAAAGACAGCGGCAAGGAGACCCAAGCTGCTAATTGTGCTTTAGTTTCCCCAATTAATCGTGGGACATTGATTTTATATAAATGTGCCTGGTCCATCGACAGTTGCACTCCCAAATACTTAAATTCCATGTGCGCCTGGCGAATCTTTGCCTACTCCAAATCTCTGGATCTACCCCCGCACTGACTAGGGCTTCTGATTTCTCTAGATTCAGTTTGAAGCCCGCAAAATCCCCGTATTCCCCTATACTTTCCAACAACCGGGTCAATGATGTCTTCGGCTCCGTTATCAACGCCAGTAAATCATCTGCAAATGCTGCGGTTTTAAATTCCTGATCCAGGATCCGAACACCTTTAATTTCTACATTGCTGTTAATTTCCCGCAATAGCGGGTCCAGGGTCAATACAAACAGCAGCGGCGAAAGCGGGCATCCCTGCCTGGTGCCCCGCCTTATATCAAACCAGTCTGAGAATAAGCCATTAACACTAACTCGCGCCTTAGGATCCGTATATAACGTCTTTACAGCTTTTTCGAAAAAACCTTTTATGCCATAGGCCGTTAAGATCTCAAACAGAAAGCCCCAGTCCACTCTGTCAAAGGCCTTTTCGGCATCAAAGCTTATTAACATGGCTTGCAAACCTTCATCCCTCGATCTCTCCAGTGCCCCAAGTATTCGTCTCAGATTCCTAACCACTTTTCGGTCTTTCACGAAACCCACCTGTGATTCTTCCAGCAATGTCGGCAAAAACCGGGCTAGTCTATTCGCCAGAATCTTAGCTAAAAATTTCGTCTCCGAGTTCAGCAAAGAAATAGGTCGGTACGATTCCGGTAAGTGTGCCTGCTTATGTGGCTTCAGTATTACCGTAATATTAGCCTTATTCATATGTTCAGGCATCTGCCCCCTTCTAACCACTTCATTGAATACTTCTGCCAGACTTCGTCCAATTCCTGGTCTAAGTAATTTATAAAATTCATTACTAAGGCCATCCGGCCCAGGTGTCTTCCCCAGGGAGCTCTGCTGCACTACCCAATCTACTTCATCTTCTGATATTTCTGCATTTAAAATCTTTAGGTCTGCAGTTTCCAATTTTGGTATCTCCACACTGCCCAGATATGTTGCACTCGGGGTCACCACTTCTGCTTGCCGTTTATACAACTGCTCGTAAAAGTGCCTAAAGATCTCCGCTATCGCACTATCCGTGTGTTTCAACTCTTTTTGGCCATTAACTAGTGATAGCACTTTTCTGGACCCAACCTGTCTTTTCAATAGTCTAGCCAGAAAACTCCCCCCTTTGTTAGCAAATTTATATAATTGATATTTGTAGTACATTGCAGACTTTTGCGCTGTCTGCTGCAGCAGTTCATTTAAGGTTTGCTGCGCCTCTAATAACCGGGCTCTCGCTTCTGGTGTCTGAGTGTGGCCATATTCTCTCCTTAAGGTTGTTACCCTCTTCTCCCATCTCAATACTTCTCGCTTTCGTACCTTCTTTTGGAAACTATTATAGGCTATTGTCTCCCCTCTGAGAACCGCCTTTGCAGCTTCCCAAAAAAGCACCGGATCATTCCTATGGGCCTCATTTTCCCCTTGATACTGTTCCCATCTAGCCTTTAATTGTAACTGAAACTGCCTATCTCGATAGAGGTATGTCGGGAAACGCCAAGAGAAATTTCTCTGCGCGCTGTTATCCAGTCGCATCTCCATCAGTACCCAGGCATGGTCAGAAACAACTATTGGTCCTATCTCAGCCCTATGCACTTGTGTTAACAGTTCCCTTGCAATCAATATATAATCAATACGGGACAGTGTGGAGTGGGCTCTGGACAGGTGCGTGTAATCTTTTTCCAAAGGGTGCAAGGTTCTCCAGACATCTATCACATCCAGCGCCTCCTCTAGCAACCCCAACCCCCTCTGGCCCCTGGACAGCTCCCTCCCCGTCGGCCTCGATCTGTCCAGTAGCGGGTCTCTGACCTCATTGAAATCACCACCCACCACTACACGGCTTTCTCCCATGTCCTGCATTCTGCGCAAGAGCGTCTTATAAAACACCTTCTCAAAAGTATTGGGTGCATATATATTGCATATCAACATTGGTTGCCTCTCTATCTCCAGAGCCACCAGAACATACCGCCCTCTAGTGTCTTTTACAGTTTTCCGTATTTTCACATGCAGCCCCTTACGAATCAAAATTATCACTCCTCCTTTCCCTCCTACTGCCGGGGAATCTATGACCTCACCCACCCACCATCTCTTTAGCTTCTCATGCTCTATGTGTGTCAAGTGAGTTTCTTGTAGGAGGGCTATTGTCGTTTTCTGGTCATTAAGGACCTTCAAGATTTTTTGTCTCTTTATTGGTGAGTGAATGCCCCCCACATTCCAAGTCACAATCTTTACACATGTCATCCCTGTATATTAATGTGTGACTCCAATTCTGCTTTCCACTTTTTATACACCCCGGAGGTGTCCCAGCCTCCACCTCCCGGGTTCAATTCTTTGTCTACATTTCGCCCACCATTATTCGCAATCAGCCATATCTTTCTTACATACATCTCATTCACCCACATTCGCCCATTCTTTTTCCCTCCCTTCTTCCCCTTGAACCCTTCGCCCCCCTCTCCCCCCCCAGTATACTTTACCCCCAACATGCCCAAGGGCAAGTGAGCTTCCGTGTCCCCAGGATTAGGACACTCTCTTATTGTTCTGAGGGCTACAACCCTCTGATGTCCTTGACCAGTGAACAGTCTGCGCACAACTGCAACCAGAAATCCTTTTGGCTCGCAACGGCGAGTCACCATCAACGTGTGTGTTAATCAACGCAAAGTCTCCTCCATGTTTCTGCTGTCTTTAACCCCCATCTCTCTGTCGGCCTTTCATCGTGACCTGCTATTCGGTGTTCACTTCAGCCCATGTTTTCTCCAGGTGCTCCTCCTTCTGCTCCTTTCAGTTTGTTCACAAAATCTTTAGCCTCCCTCACTGATTCAAAGAAGACTGCTTGGCCATTATGAATCACCTTCAATCTTGCTGGGTATAGGAGGCTAAACTTATACTTAAGATCAAACAAAGCTGAGCAAATGGGGGCAAAGTCCCTTCTGGCTGTAGATACTTTTTGCGAGTAATCTTGGAAACATAAAATTTTTTTTCCCTGGTATTCCAATTTCTGCCCTGCTCTCAGGCTCTGCAGAATCCCCATCTTGTGAGCATAGTTCAGGATCTTTAAGATGGTCACCCGTGGTCTCTCTGCATTGTCCCGTCTGGGTCCCAGCCGGTGTGCCCGCTCTATTCTCAGCTTGCCTTCCAGATCTGGCTGTTCCAACGCTCCCGGCAGCCATTTTTCCAGAAAAGCACTCAGATTTTTTTCCCCCAAACTCTCTGGGAGTCCCACTAGTCTCAAATTGTTCCTCCTAGAGCGGTTCTCAAGATCTTCCAGCTTCGCTTCTAGCTCTCCCAACCTACGGGTCATTTTCGGGTGCTCCTCTGCTACTTTCCGGATCTCCTCCTCCGCCTGCCCCACTCGCTGTTGTACCTCATGCAACTCAGTCATCAGCGTAGTTTGCCTCTCTTCCATGCCGTCCAGCTTATCTATAATCAGTTGCATTTTATGATCGATCGTCTGCTCCACTGCCGCCTTCACTTCCTCAGTGATCTCCGCGGCCCAAAGCGAACTAGGCGAGGGCGAGTCAGGCGCTCCTCTATCCGCCATTTTGTTTTCTCCGGGGCGTGCTCGATCTTTGGGCTCTTTCCGCCCTATTTTCGCCGCCATGGCTCGCGGCTTTCAACTGTTTGGTTCTCGCCTGTGCAGGGCACCTTCCCGCTTTCAGATAAGCGTTTTATTTTCGTTTAGGACGCTGTTTACGAGTGCGGATCACTTCGTGTCCCGGAGTAGCTTCACCTTCCGCCTCTCTACTCCATTCCCCAACCGGAAGTCCGTGTAGTCATCAAATTTAATTACCTCACTAGTTGCTCCCTTCTCTAGGTCATCTAACTATATAAATGACAAGTGACCGACTCACCTGCAAATGCGCAGTAGAGCTCGAACATTGAGAGAGGAAAAGTCCAAGCCCTGCCTCCACCAGCTCCAGAACCAGAAAGGAGGAGGAGTCAGAGGAGGGGCGTAGAGTACAGAACAGGCCGAATGTAATGGAGGTCGCCGAGATCAAGAGGCGGGTTGAGGGGCGGAGAGTACAGAACAGGCCGAATGTAATGGAGATCGCCAAAGCACCAACCTCCACCCCCCTCCCCGACGTTGCCATCGCCGCTCCCACCCCCCTCCGTGCCGGGCCCACTGCACTGACATGACAGTGCCTCTCACCTCCGTGTGAAAGCGCTGCAGACAACAGAAGATCGATCTTCTGTCTGCAGCGCTTTCACATGGTGATGAGAGGTGCTGTCATGTCAATGCAGGGGGGAGAGAGCTGCGGCGAGGAGGGTAGCTGGACATGGGGGGAGAGCAGGGTTGGTGGATGGGGGGAGGCCAAGGGAAAGAGGAGGGTTGCTGGACATGGAGGGAGGGCAGGGGAGAGAGGAGGGTTGCTGGACATGGGGGGAGGGCAGGGGAGAGGAGGTTTTCTGGATATGGGGGGAGGGCAGGGGAGAGAGGAGAGCTGCTGGACATGGATCGATGGAGGGGAGGGCAGGGGACAGAGGAGGGTTGCTGGACATGGATGGATGGAGGTGAGAATTATTAAATTTAGAACAACAAAAAACTCGCCCGTTTTAACGGGCTTAATGGCTAGTTTATAAATATGTTAAAAAGCAGCTGTCCCAGCACAGTCCCCTGGGGAAACACACTAACTACCCTTCTCCGTTGAGAATACTGACCATTTAACCCTACTCTCTGTTTTCTATCCTTTAACCAGTTTTTAATCCACAAAAGGACACTACCTCCTATCCCATGACTCTAATTTCCTCTGGAGTCTTTCATGAGGTACTTTGTCAAATTCCTTTTGAAAATCCAGATACACAATATCAACCGGCTAACCTTTATCCACATGTTTGTTCACCCCTTCAAATAAATGTAATAGATTGATTAGGCAAGATTTCCCTTCACTAAATCTATGTTGGCTTTGTCTCATTAATCCATGCTTTTGAATATGCTCTGTAATTTTCTTCTTAATAATAGTCTCTACCATTTTGCCCGTCACCGACATCAGGCTCACCAGTCTATAATTTCCCGGATCTCCTCTGGAACCTTTTTATGTTTAAATCTTCTTTATTAGAGAAACCATTGAAAGTAACCTGTTACAAACATTAAGAAACTGTTTACATTAATTCCATCGTACATACAGTGGTGGAAATAAGTATTTGATCCCTTGCTGATTTTGTAAGTTTGCCCACTGACAAAGACATGAGCAGCCCATAATTGAAGGGTAGGTTGTTGGTAACAGTGAGAGATAGCACATCACAAATTAAATCCGGAAAATCACATTGTGGAAAGTATATGAATTTATTTGCATTCTGCAGAGGGAAATAAGTATTTGATCCCCCACCAACCAGTAAGAGATCTGGCCCCTACAGACCAGGTAGATGCTCCAAATCAACTCGTTACCTGCATGACAGACAGCTGTCGGCAATGGTCACCTGTATGAAAGACACCTGTCCACAGACTCAGTTGAATCAGTCAGACTCTAGCCTCTACAAAATGGCCAAGAGCAAGGAGCTGTCTAAGGATGTCAGGGACAAGATCATACACCTGCACAAGGCTGGAATGGGCTACAAAACCATCAGTAAGACGCTGGGCGAGAAGGAGACAACTGTTGGTGCCATAGTAAGAAAATGGAAGAAGTACAAAATGACTGTCAATCGACAAAGATCTGGGGCTCCACGCAAAATCTCACCTCGTGGGGTATCCTTGATCATGAGGAAGGTTAGAAATCAGCCTACAACTACAAGGGGGGAACTTGTCAATGATCTCAAGGCAGCTGGGACCACTGTCACCACGAAAACCATTGGTAACACATTACGACATAACGGATTGCAATCCTGCAGTGCCCGCAAGGTCCCCCTGCTCCGGAAGGCACATGTGACGGCCCGTCTGAAGTTTGCCAGTGAACACCTGGATGATGCCGAGAGTGATTGGGAGAAGGTGCTGTGGTCAGATGAGACAAAAATTGAGCTCTTTGGCATGAACTCAACTCGCCGTGTTTGGAGGAAGAGAAATGCTGCCTATGACCCAAAGAACACCGTCCCCACTGTCAAGCATGGAGGTGGAAATGTTATGTTTTGGGGGTGTTTCTCTGCTAAGGGCACAGGACTACTTCACCGCATCAATGGGAGAATGGATGGGGCCATGTACCGTACAATTCTGAGTGACAACCTCCTTCCCTCCGCCAGGGCCTTAAAAATGGGTCGTGGCTGGGTCTTCCAGCACGACAATGACCCAAAACATACAGCCAAGGCAACAAAGGAGTGGCTCAGGAAGAAGCACATTAGGGTCATGGAGTGGCCTAGCCAGTCACCAGACCTTAATCCCATTGAAAACTTATGGAGGGAGCTGAAGCTGCGAGTTGCCAAGCGACAGCCCAGAACTCTTAATGATTTAGAGATGATCTGCAAAGAGGAGTGGACCAAAATTCCTCCTGACATGTGTGCAAACCTCATCATCAACTACAGAAGACGTCTGACCGCTGTGCTTGCCAACAAGGGTTTTGCCACCAAGTATTAGGTCTTGTTTGCCAGAGGGATTAAATACTTATTTCCCTCTGCAGAATGCAAATAAATTCATATACTTTCCACAATGTGATTTTCCGGATTTAATTTGTGATGTGCTATCTCTCACTGTTACCAATAACCTACCCTTCAATTATGGGCTGCTCATGTCTTTGTCAGTGGGCAAACTTACAAAATCAGCAAGGGATCAAATACTTATTTCCACCACTGTATCTCTTATTGTCAGCATTTTAATTTTCACCCCATCACCCTTCTCCTCCATTCCCTACCCACCCTTACCCGAACTTCTCTTGCACTACCTTTATACCATACGATCTTATAACAAATGCTCTATCCCTCCCCTCTGTCCCCTTCCCTTTTTTCTTACTCCCCCTCCCCCTTTTATTTACCGTAAACTGTTATACATTCAGTAGATAACTTCTGGCTGCGGAGGTAAGTGTGTTCCAGAAGGGTGCCCATATCGTCTGTAGTTCCTCTCCTTCATTAGAGTTCATATCTACCACACCCATTTGTTCTATACGCAACATGTAAATCATCTGTGCTCTCCATTTAGAAATGGTGGGGTCACTATATGACAACCAGTCTTGTAATATAACATGTCTAGCCACTATAATAGCTTTATTGGCAAATGCCTTATAACCCTTTTGGACAGGATGTCCTAACTTTAATTTTCCAAACAGCATTGTAGGTGCACATGTCCATGTGCTATTCCACAGCCGTGAAATATACTTCACTAATTGTTTCCAAAATCCCAGAATCACGGGACATGACCAAAACATGTGTCCCAGTGTCGCTCCACTGTATCCACATTTCAAGCAGGATCCCCATGGTGACGTGCCCATGTGAAAAGCCCGTCTTGGTGATATATACAACCTAAATACAAATTTATATTGCTGTTCCCAGTATGTGGCCCAGCGTGATCTTTTCCGAATTGTTAACACATACAACTTAAGAAGTTCAATTGATACTGCTTTGCTGAGATCCTGTTGCTACTGGTGTTCCAATTTCACGTAATCCGGCTCAGGTATTGTGTCTCTAATGTGTCTATGGTAAAAGGTCAGTGGGACTTTGTCCTGAGCTTCCAAGGAAAAGGCCAAGGAAAGTTCCTCTTGCACATCCTCTGTTAGAGTCTCCCAGGGTAGAGAAGCTATATAATGTTTTAGCTGTGCATAATGAAACACCTTTGTTTCTGACAGGGCAAATTTTTCTTTCACGTCCATAAAGCTTCTCATCTGCCCTTTTTCATCGACTGCGTGTAGGAGATACTCCAATCCCTTTTCCTTCCATTTATGAAATACTGGATATAAGTTACCCAGTGTAAAAGTTACATTGCCACATATCGAGAGAAATGGCGTGGTTCTTGAGGAAAACTTGTGTAAGCATCATATCCACCTCCATGTTGCCCTAGCTGGTTGCATTATACATTTCAAAACATAAGGTATACGGGCTCCTGTTACATGTAAGTAATTACTAAAGTGCACCCCTGGGGATAATTGCAATTCTAATTCTGTGTTTGAATATTCTTGTGTTAGGCAAAGCCAATCATTAATGTGCCGCATACTGCTGGCCACATTCAAGAATCTTATGCTAAGGATCCCCAACCCCCCATGTTCAACAGGTATCTGTAATGCTTCTATGGACAACCTAGCCTTCTTGCCCCCCCCCCCCCCCCAATAAATAACGTTGGATCATTGCATTCAAACGCCTTTCATCTACCCGTTTAAGATATATTGGTATAGTTTGAAAAACATACAGCCATTGGGGGACAAGCATCATATTGTATAAAGCTATTTGGCCCCCCCAATGACAGCGGCAGTGAGGCCCAGGCTTTTAATCTCACTTCAGTTTCTTGAAGCAGCCTCCGAATATTTTGTTCATATAATTTCGTAAGATTTGATGTGATGTATATCCCCAAGTACTTAATTTTCCCCTTTGCTCTCTGTATAGGTATTATCCTCGACTGCCCATGTTGTCTTTTTGGGTCTATATCCAATACATATGTCTTTGCCAAGTTTAATTTAAACCCAGAATAAGTGCCAAACTGCGTAATCTCATCCAAGAGTGTGGGCAAGGAATTGTCTGGGTCAGTTACGACCAACAACAAATCATCTGCATATGCCAGGACTTCTATTTCTTGATCTATCAACCTCACCCTCGCTATCTCCTCCTCCTGGAACCTTTTAAAAAAATCGGCGTTACATTGGCCACCCTCCAATATTCCGCTACCACACTCGATTTTAAAGATAAACTTCATATTACTAACAATAGTTCCGCAAGTTCATTTTTCAGTTCTGTCAGTACTCTGGGATGAATACCCATCCGGTCCAGGGTGATATCCTATCAAATTTTGTCACCCAACATAACAGTCTGATTGCAATATTTACAGTCCCCTCAATAAACATTCATTATACCCTGCATAAATGATATTCTCACTTGTGGGTGATGTCATCCACAGAGCCCGATGTGGACTTCCATAGTGCACTGTCACTTTAAATCTTTGAGGTAATGCCCCCACCGCGTGTGTGCACATGCTTTCCCGCCTGACACTCAAACGTGGAACCAGCAGTCGTTTTCCGCAGAGCAGAGAGGTTTGGTTTCTAATCTCTCAGAGTGTCAAACTTTTCCATTTTGGTGCCTTTCCTTTTTCTGGACATTTGCGTCATATTTTTTTTTTTTTTTTTTTTTTTTTTTTTTTTTTTACTTTTAATCAGTTTATTAATTTTCTTTTTTTTTTTTTTTCTGGCCTCTGAACATTTCTTTTGGCCAGGAAGCATCCATCATTTCTGGGTACGGAACTACTCAACTCCCTGGGCCATTGAGCTTTTTGACCTTGTGTTGGCCGTTGTTCCCTCCATGTCGGTGAGGGTGCCATGTGGCTTTAAGAAGTATACTCTGTGCAAAAGGATCATTTCAGGCATAGATACCCATAACTTGTGTGTTCAGAGAAACACACCTTGTGATGACTTACTGAATTAACAAAGGTGAAACAATTTCTTATTCAAATATCTTATCTTAAAATACTGTTCTTTCTTAAGTATACAGTCAAATGCACTTAAGGTTTCATTTTATCAAGAGCTTACCGCACCTAAGGGAACAAGTCAAGAAACCCTGCACGTTCCAGAAAGAACTCCTATCCTCGTGCTCTGCTAAGAAAGGTTTTGGCCATTGCAGACTGGCTTACTCTGAACATCTTCAGGCCATGCTCACAGGTAGAGGTGTTGAAGTCTGGGTGATCATTCTAGAATCTCTTATGCGCTTGCATTCAGCGTTCTACTCGATCTAGAAACCTCCGCCTCTGGGTGAGGAAAGTGGTCTGGGTACGTCTGTTGTTTCAACCATGGCCCCATCTCTTATCATTTTCTTCTCTTCACTCGTGCCAGATCTCACTTCAGTTAAGCAGCAAGGAGAAGAGAGTCTTCTGAAGTGAGTAAAAAGTAAGAAAGGGTCATAAGATTCAAGACAGGATGAATATATACATTTCTCTAAAATCACATCCATTAAAACACCTATTTCTTTCAGGTGTCATATCACTAACTTAGTAGTAATTTTTTTAGCAATACAGGAAGACAATACTTAAGTGCTGAAAAAGGCCATAAATTCCTCATGGAATAATACTAGGAAAGATCCTTAGTTTTAAGAAAAATTACAACTATAAAGCTTCATTTTTCAGTCTCTAAAATTTTTTATGGCAATTGTAGGCCAAGGATCCTGATGGCAGATGAGTTGACAATGATTATTTAGTTCCCTCTTGTAGCTGATGAGGAGAAAATCCTGATGCTGTAAATTATGTGGATCCAAGTTGGGCCGCCTTTGCAAGGTTCAGTGTAGACTTTCATGTAGTCAGACCTTCTATATATGGAAGGTTATCTGTTCTCTGGAAAGACTGTGAATGGAAGGCTTCAACAAATATTAAATGAAGGGTCTGCAAAAATGCAGCAATAGTTCAAACTAAATGGTTCAGTACAGTCAAAACACATCAGCTAACCTCATCAATGTGTGCAGTGTGGGCCTTATACTTATTTAGGCCAACAATCACCATGAGTACTGCATTCAGTTCTGGTTGCCATATCTCAAAAAAAGATATAGCAGAATTAGAAAAGGTTCAAAGAAGAGCAACCAAAATGATAAAGGGGATGGAATTCCTCTCATATGAGGAAAGGCTAAAGAGGTTAGGGCTCTTCATCTTGGAAAAAAAGACGGCTGAGGGAAGATATGATTGAAATCTATAAAATCCTGAATGGTGTAGAACAAGTAGAAGTAATCGATTTTTTTACCCTTTCAAAAAGTACAAACACTAGGGACACTCAATGAAGTTATGTGGAAATACCTAAATACAAATAGGAGGAACGTTTTTCACTCAGAAGATTCATTACTGGAGGATGTGGTAACAGCAGTTAGCATATCTGGGTTTGAACAAGTCCTTGGTGGAAGAGTCCATAGTCTGCTGTTGAGACAAACATGGGAAAGCTACTGCTTGCCCTGGGATTGTTAGCATGGAATGATGCTACTATTAGTGTTTCTGCCAGGTACTTGTGACCGGGATTGGCCACTGTTGGAAGCAGGATACTGGGCTAGATGCGCCATTGGTCTGACCCAGTATGGCTATTATGTTTTTAAGGTCTGTAACAAGTACAGCACAACAAGAAGTTCTAAAAATAACTGAAACACTCCCCACCTGATGTAATAAATTATGTTAATGCCAAAGTGAAAGTTATATTTAAATAGATGATGTTATTAGTACTATAGTTGTATTAATTATTAATGACTGGATGTTGTGTTGGAACAGTTGTGGTTTTGACCTCTGAAACCAAGGGTTGAACTGCTTGCCATATATGGAGGAACAGTGCAAGTGTTTTGTGTATTTTTGTACCTTGTAATGCTGACTACGTGTCCATGAATTTTGGAACTGTTCCCCATTTTAGTATATATAAAGAAGCTCTCAGCCCTTGTTCGGTGCTGGCAAGCAGTTCAACCCTTGGTTTTGGAGGAGGAGTTCCATTCCCTATATCATTTGGTCGCTCTTCTTTGAACCTTTTCTAATTCCGCTATATCTTATTTGAAATGCAGTACTTAAGGTGAGGTCGCACCATGGAGCAATACAAAGGCATTATAATATTCTTGGTCTTATTTACCGTCCCTTTCCTAATAATTCCTAGCATTCTGTTTGCTTTTTTGGCTGCCGCTGCACATTAGGCAGAAGATTTCAGCGTATTGTCTACAGCAACACCTAGATCTTTTTCTTGGGTGTTGACCCTCAAGGTGAACCCTAGCATCAGGTAACTTTGTCGGATTATTCTTTCCAGTGTGCATCACTTTGCATTTGTTTGCATTAAATTTCATCTGCCATTTGGAGGCCCAGTCTTCCAAGTTCCTAAGTTCTTCCTGCAGTTTTTCACAGTCCGCATATGTTTTAACCTTGAATAGTTTTGTCATCTGCAAATTTAATCACCTCACTTGTTTTTCCGCTTTCCAGATCATTTATAAATATGTTAACAACTTTCCTAGTACAGATTCCTATGGCAATCCACTCTTCACTGCCCCCTCCATTGAGAGAAATAGCCATTTAATCCTACCCTCTGTTTTTTGTCCAATAACCAATTCCTAATCCACAACAAAACATTGCCTCCTATCCCATGACTCTAATTTTCTCAGAAGTCTGTCATGAGGAACTTCTGAAAATCTAGATACACTATATCAACCAACTCACCTTTCTCCACACCTTCAAAGAAATGAAGCGGATTGGTGAGTCAAGAATTCCCTTGGCTGAATCCATGTTGATTCTGTCTCATTAAACCATGTTTATCTGTTTATTCCATAATGTTATTCTTTATAATAGTTTCCACTATTTCACCCAGCACTGATGTCGGGCATACCAGTCTGTAAATTCCCAGATCACCCCTGGAATCCTTTTTAAAAATCTGTATTAAATTGGCCACCCTCCAATTTTATGTAACCTCTCCTTAAAATCATCTGTACTACCTCATTACTTAACAGCGGATCCGCAATTTCATGTTTGAGTTTTTTCAGTCCCCTGGATGCATGCCCTGTGGTCCAGGTGTTTTACTACTCTTTTTGTCGATTTGGCTCAGTGCATCTTCAGGGTTCACCGAGATTTCTTTCAGTTCCTCCACATCACCTTTGAAAACCATTTCTGGTACAGGTAGATCTACTACTACTACTACTATAAATCATTTCTATAGCGCTACCAATCGTACGCAGCGCTTCACAATTACATCTCTCCACTATGATCTTGTCCTCCCTAAGTGTCCCTTTTTGCTACTTTATTATCTAATAGTCCCATAGATTCTCTCGCAGGCTTTCTGCTTCTGATGTACCTGAAAAAGTTGTTAACTGTGTGTTTTTGCCTCTGCAGTAAGTTTCTCTTCATATTCTCTTTCAGCCTTCTTTATCAGTGCTTTACATCTAACTCGCCAGTGCTTATGTTGCTTCCTATTGTCTTCATTTTTCCTTTCTTTAAAGGACGTTCTTTTGGCTCTGATAGCTTCTTTCACTACACCTTTTAACCATGCTAGCTGTCATGTTCTTTCCACCTTTGTAAATGCATGGAATGTGTCTGGTCTAGGCTTCCAAGTTGGTATTTTTAAACAGCATCCATGTCTGATTTAAAGTCCTAACCTTTGCAGCCAATCCTTTTAGCTTCTTTTTAACTATTTTCCGTGTTTTATCAGATTGCCCTTTCGAAGATTAAATGCTGCTACAGTAGATTCCCATTGTGGCTTTACTCCAGATATTAACTCAAACTTGGTCTTGTTATGACCATTGTTTCCCAGTGGATCAAACACGTTACCTCTCGTACTATGCCCTGCATTCCACTAAGGACTAGATATAAAACAGCTACCTCTCTTGTGGCTTCTAGACCAGTTGCTCCAAGAAGCAGTCATTTATTACATCTAGGAATTTTTCCTCCTTAGCACAGAGATGGAAATTTATCCAGCCAATATTGGGGTAATTGAAATCAAATTAATATATGAGAAAATAGTTTACCCACTGATAAATAATAACTAGAAAACTAAAGTTGAACAAGATATGAATAGACTCTCATATGTAACAATCATTAAATATCAAATGGAAGAAAAAGACCTCAAAAACCAGTTGGCAGAATTTGTCTCTGCTCAAATCAGTGTTTATCATGTTCATCATTGGTCATAAAAAACCTCCATTTGAAAATTATACTTTTCAGAAAATCTTTATGAATATTTTTTGTTCATTTTCTTAATTTAAAATGTTTATAATGTCATGGTGACTTGTGCAAAAGGACTAGTTTAAGTATCTAAACCATCCTGACAGGACCCGTTCCACCCACAACATGGGCTAAATCAGGGGTTACCGTATCATGTGTATAAAGTGGTCCTTTAGCAAGATGGATATTATAAATGCCAGTTGTCACTTCACATCTGCAGTGGATGTAAATTTAACTTGCCCCACTGTATCACGACTCATTCGGTGTGAAGAAACAGTGTGTTTTAAGCCTGTAGAATGTATTAGATATTTTCCTGTTTTAATTATATCCTGAAGTGTATTTCTCCTATTTGGCCAGTAGGTGGTGTTTCTTTGCTATAAAGCTGTTACAGGGAACTGAATGTTCTTTTTCTTTAACACAATCAAACTCTGATTGGCCTAAAGTTTGAAATTACACAGCAGTTGTTGCTGGCTGTTGCTTCAGTCTTAGCCTGGGGGAAAAAAAAAAGAGATCTCTTTGCTGAGGCTTGGTGAATTATATGTCCTTACCTTTCCAGATACTGTTTAGACAGTATACATATGTTTAGTTAGTGTTATAATGGATCCATATTTCAGTTATGTGTTATTGTTTGCTATTTGCACTATTTTGTTCCACTGTTTGATTTTTAAAAGATAATAAACAATGTTTAGTGTATTGCCTGTCTGTCTAGACTGATAAAGAATCCTGGTGGTTTGTGTGTTGGGTCTGCGGGTACTTTCTGGGAACTGGGGGACCACTGGGAGTGTGGTTCCAGTAGCCTAGAAATCACTGGGGATAATTTGAGAGCAGGAGACTCACCCAGAGGCAGTTGTGACCCAGTCGGTGGGAGGAGGGTGCTAGTGTAGAGCACGAGCGGCAGGTGGACCAGAGCTGTGCTGGGGATAGACCCTCTAAGTGGCCGCGGAGTAACCCCAGGTGGGTGACTATGCATTTCGTGACAGTCTGCAATTTTTGTAGTAATTGAAATCACCCCTTATTATACTGTTGCCCAATTTGCCAGCTTTCCTAATTTCTGTAAACATTTCTTCATCTGTCCATTCTCTCCTGGTGAATAGTAGTATAGACCTTCAAGAATACGCCTTCCCTTCATTCATGGAATTTCTATCGATAATGATTCCATGCTGCTGTTTCATGTTTTTTGTTTGACTCAATTCCCTCTTTAACATGTAGTGCAACCCCCCCCCCCCTCCAATTCGATCCACTCTTATCCTATATAATAATTTGCACCTCCAACGTTCCATCGCTGTCTGGCTGCCTGGGTTCATAACATCTGATGACGTCAGCCAGCCTCCAGAGTTCCATTCCCCTTCATTGGCTTGCCCTCGCATCAAAACGTAATGATGTCAGAGGGCGGAACAGTGAGAGGGAAGGGAACGCTGGCGGCGAGCTGACGTCAGGATGTTACCAATGGAAGGGAAGCCAGCCAGAAAATGATGATGTACAAAGGAAGAGAGAATCGCGGCACATCAAGGGGAGGGCAGAGCAGAATCGATGGACATGGATAGGATGGGAGGAGAGGACAGGAGAGAAGAGAATCGCGGGACATGGATGGGAGGGCAGGGAAGAGGAGAATCGCTGGACATGGAGGGAAGGGAAGAATCGCTGGACAGGGAGGGGAGGGCAGGGGAGAGACAAAAAATTGCTTACAAGAGAGCCTTTCTAGGGCCCATTTCATTGTTGAGGAAACGGGCTGGGTTCCACTAGTTGTAATATAATTTGTACCCTGTTAATACAGTTTCCAATTGATGTCCTCCTCCTACCAGGTCTCTGAGATACCTATTATATCTTCCTCATCATTTAGTGCTATATACTCACTCTCTTTTTTAGGCTTCTAGCATTTGTATACAGATACTTCAAATTGTGTTTTTTCCTTGCATCTACAAGCTGCTTAGAAGTTGACAGGGATAATGTGCATTCTTTACCCTGTTCTCACTTTAAACAGTCATAGCTTTCTTTCACCATTGTTGAAACCTCTCTGTTGGGATTCCCTAAATGTCCTGTTTCAATAGTATCCTTCATGGGTACACCACACTTAACCATACCATAGGCCCTTGGGTGAATGTTGGCTCCCCTCCCCCAAATTGTAGTTTAAAAGCTGCTCCATCTTTTTAAAAGTTAGCGCCAACAGGCTGTTTCAATCCCGGTTACGGTGGAGTCTGTGCTTTCGGAATAGCCTCCCCTTTTTCCAGAATGTTACCCAGTTTCTTGCAAATTGAAGTCCCAAATCCCTGTACCATCGTCTCAACCACACATTGAGACTTCAGACTCTGCCTGCCTCTTGAGTCCGGCGCATGGAACGGGGAGCAATTCTGAAAATGCTATCCTGGAGGATCTAGACTTCAGCTTTCTACCTAAGAACATAAATTTGGCTTCCATAACCTTCATCTCGTATTTCTATGTCATTGGTACCCACATGTACTAAGACACCCAGCTCTCCCCCCACCCAGCACTATCTAAAATCCTATCTAGGTGATGCGTGAGGCCCACCACCTTCGCAGTAGGCAGGTAAGTGACCAGGTGATCCTCACATCCACTAGCCACCTAGCTATCTACGTGCCTAATGATCAAATCACCAACTAAAACAGCTGTCCTAACCCTTCTCGCTTGGGCAGAAGTTCCTGGAGACACATCCTGTGTACGAGGATATTGCATCCCCTGGCAGGCAGGTCCTGCTACAGGTTTACTTCCTACTTCACCAGAGTGATGCTCTCCTTTTAGGAGACCTCCCTCCTCCAAGGCAGCACAGGGGCTGCCAGACTAGAGGTGGGACTTCTCTACAACCTCTGTGTAGGTCTCCTCTATGTACCTCTGTCTCTTGGATTAGCTGAGGGGACTGGCAAGCTTGCTATTGTAGCCTTAAGAGAACAGACTCGTTCTCTGAGAGCTAGGAGTTGTTTGTATTGGGCACACACAGACAACCTCTCGCCAACTGGAAGATAATCATATACATATGACACTCAATGGAAAAGACTGGATAGTACCCCTTTTGCTGTTGGACTGCTGTCTGCATCTTAGTAGTAGTGAGTTATTTGATAATTTAAAACTTGTTAAGGTACTAGGGATATTAGACAAATATAAAAGAGCCCTTAGATTATATGGTATATTGTGTGCTTTATTTATTTATTTATTTGGATTTTGCTCACACCTTTTTCAGTAGTAGCTTAAGGTGAGTTACATTCAGGTACACTGGATATTTCTGTGTCCCAGAAGGGCTCACAATCTAAGTTTACACCTGAGGCAATGGAGGGTTAAGTGACTTGCCCAAGATCACAAGGAGCAGCAGTGGGTTTTGAACCGGCCACCTCTGGAATTCAAGACTTGTGCTCTAATCACTAGGCCACTCCTCCACTCCATTTTATTTAGTGTTTGCTTCTCAAAATAAGGAAATGTATTTAAAACTCTGTAATGAAGACTCCCCTCTTGTTATCCTAATTAGAATAACTGATTATAAATTAAGACTATAAATGAAGAGATGTGCTAGGGGTGGGCAGGTGTTGGGGAGAGTGGGTGGGAAAGACTCAACTAGGCCCTGCTGTGCCTTCTAGAAGCTGTTAATGCTGTAGGCTTTGGCAGAAAGCCCAAGTTTAAAACTATAGGCAAAAGAGTTTTACACTAAGTTGTGCTGCAAACTAAAGTTTAAACTCTATACTGGAGTCTATCAGCTCTGCTCTATACTGATACTGTGTTAAACTTTAGAATAGTAACTTAACTGCTAGCCTAAGGAACTGTAATAACTAACTACTAATCATTTCTATAATGATACTAGATGTACGTAACACTTTACACATTATATGCAGGTATTTTCTCTGTTCCTAGAGGGACAACAATCAGTTTTTGTACCTGGGGCGATAGAGGGTTCAGTGACTTTTCCAAGGTCACAAGGAGCTGAAGTGGGAATTGAACCCAGGTCACCAGGATCAAGGTCTGCTGCACTAAACATTAAGCCACTCCTCCACCAGACTGTAAATGCTAAACAAACAAAACCCTTTTCCTTAAACTGCCTTTTCTAAATAAGTAGAGTAATTTAAAAATACAGACTCTATGATTACCTATTTACCTCTAAGTCTACCTTTCCCCAAATTTAAAAGCAATTTCCCTGCAAATAACTTACCAATGAAGTTCTGTCCTGCTCTGGAAGTCATCACATCACCTTTTCTGGACCTTTCTTATCTACAATTAACTTGGCTTCTACAGTTTGTCTTGAGGCTCCTTTCACAAACATAATTTTTCTTTCTTAAAGTATACAATTTTAACTCTTATCACTTCCACAAATCACTCTGTATCTGTTCATCTAAATCAGGACTCCTTTCATACATTATATTGGTGGAGGAGTGGCCTAGTGGTTAGGGTGGTGGACTTTGGTCCTGAGGAACTGAGTTCAATTCCCACTTCAGGCACAGGCAGCTCTTTGTGACTCTGGGCAAGTCACTTAACCCTCCATTGCCCCATGTAAGCCGCATTGAGCCTGCCATGAGTGGGAAAGCGCGGGGTACAAATGAAAATAAAATAAATAAATACATCAGGCAATTTTACAGCAGTTATTTATTTGACCCAGCTTTGGCTTTATCCCTTACATCATGGTAATCCTACACAGATAATACTGCAAGAAGTATAAATTCAGCACCTCATACTTTCTCACAGATGTTTAGTTACTTTGATTTCCTGTTTAACATATTTTATTTGTGCAAGGTAATGCAGCATTCCGTTTAAATTTTACTTTTTTTGTAACATGTCAGACCACGTAATTATAAAATAATTTTTCACCTTCTGCAATTAAAATATCAAATTTTCTGTAATAAAAAAATTACAGTAGCTGAATTGTTCAAGGCAGACCTGTGACTTAATCACTGTTAAAATTTTCTCAAGAACAGTTCTGCTCTGTCTTCATCCCACCCAAGCCAATCAGAAATATGTTTATTTTGGCAGTGTGGAGACAACACAGACAAACAAAGCCCACCTTTGAGTTTTCATTCTGTTTGGGATTGGTCAGTGCAATTTGATGCCAAAGTCCAGGCTTTACTCAAGAATCCCCTTTATGTGGAAAAGTCAAAGCAAGACAAAACTATACGGAGAACCATGCGGTCCAAAGTAAGAAGTCAAACCATATCTTTAATTTGCTTGTTTTTTTTTGTTTTGGTTTTTTTAATGATAAATTGTTTCTAGTTTTCTTATCACTTGAAAGTGTGAAAATAGCTCTGTAGGTTTGTGGAACAGCTGCTAAAAATATGTTGTTTTTTTGTTGTTGTTGTGAAACTTGGGCAATACATGCATATGAGTTTGAATGAAAGAATAAAATTATGTAACTGTATGGTTTATTTTTCTACTGGGAGTGTGTTTTGTTTATTATTACTGCTACTACTACTTAACATTTCTAAAGCACTACTAGGGTTACGCAGCGCTGTACAGTTTAACAGAGAAGGACAGTCCCTGCTCAAGGAGCTTACAATCTAAAGGACAAGTGTACAGTCAGTCAAATTGGGGCAGTCTAGATTTCCTGAATAGAGGCATAAGGGTTAGGTGCTGAAGGCGACATTGAAGAGGTGGGCTTTGAGCAAAGATTTGAAGATGGGCAGGGAGGGGGCTTGGCGAATGGGCTTAGGAAGTTTATTCCAAGCGTAGGGTGAGGCGAGGCAGAAAGGGCAGAGCCTGGAGTTGGCGGTGGTGGAGAAGGGTACTGAGAGGAGGGATTTGTCCTGTAAGCGGAGGTTTCAGGTGGGAACGTAAGAGGAGATGAGGGTAGAGAGGTAATGAGGGGCTGTGGACTGAGTGCATTTGTAGGTTAGAAGGAGAAGCTTGAACTGTATGCGGTACCTATTAATAATTAAACATCATATGGGCTGATGGTATTACTAGTGCAATGAGATATTACAGGCTGCTATAGTCTCTGTTACAAATGCTAAAATTGCATTGTACTAGTTCCTTTACAAAAAAAAACATGGTCAAACAGTTTAGATAAGAATAAAAACAGAAAAGAAATACAAATATTGATAGGAAAAAAGACAGGCATACGTGTAACTACTAACTGCAGGCAAGGAGAGCATGCATACTTAAAGGGGAAAGGAAATGGGACTTGATATACCGCCTTTCTGTAGTTTTTGCAACTGCATTCAAAGCAATTTTTGTAGTATATATAGGTACTTATTTGTACCTGGGGCAATGGAGGGTTAAGTGACTTGCCCAGAGTCACAAGGAGCTATAGTAGGAATTGAACCCAGTTCCCCAGGATCAAAGTCCACTGTAGTAACTACTAAGCTACTTCTCCACTCATACAGAAACTATTAACTGCAGACAGGGACAAGGCTAACATTCGTAGGAGCAAACACACAGAACTAACTAAATCTACACATTATGCTTGATTAGAACTGCAAGATTAGTGGGAAAGGGAATCAGTAATGAGATTAAAAGCAGAAGCAAAAAAGTGGCACTTGAGATGGGCTTTAAACCTGGGCAAAGAAAGTTCAGATCTGAGAGAGGGGAGTAGGTCATTCCAGAGTCTGGTGGCCAAGAAGTAAAACGCAGATCACATGGTTTCGTAGTGAGCAAGTCACGGAAACAGAAGAACTAGGCAGTTGGCATCGAGGGAATGGAGGGCGCGTGGGTAAGGGTATAAGGAATCACAACAGCTGAAAGGTAGGAAGGGGAACCGGAATGGAGTATTTTATAAGTGGGCACCAGGATCAGAAAGGGAAGGATAGCCAATGGAGCTGAAGTTATAAAGGAGCAACATAGTCAAATTTCTTAGCATTGAGCAATAGATGCGCTGCAGGGTTCTGTAATATTTGAAGACAGTGAAGTTGAGTGTTAGAGATTCTGACGTAAACTGAATTACAATAATCCAGATGTGAGATGATAAAAACATGGATGAGGGTATGCATAGCAGGGAAATCAAGGTATTTCTTAATGGACTGGCATCATTGGAGCCAGTAAAAACCAATCTTTGACTACTTCAAAGATCTGGTATTCAAATGACAGGCAGGAGTCAATAATGACCCCAAGGTAATGGAATGAAGAAACTGGGATTAATGGTATATTAAACAGTGTAAGTGGATGTAATGGAGCAAAGTGAAATCCAGTAATACAACAGACAACTGTCTTAGATGGATTTAGGATGAGCCTGTGGGCAGAAAGCCAGTTGGACATGGCCAGGGTAGCAGGGTATAAGGTGTTAAGGTTAGAAGAGAAAGGGGAGATTGGAAAGATGAGGAGGATGTCATCAGCATAAAAGAAGATCCGGATGTTGAAATCTTGTAGGAGAGTCGCTATAGGACTAAGGAAGAATATTGAACAAAGGTGAAAGGGCAGAACCCTGGGGGGACCCCTCAATAAAGAGAAAAGCTATCAGAGTGAGAGGAAGAAGTGATAACAGAAAAGGAGCTACCAGAGAGATAGGAAGAAAACCAGACCAAGACTGAGCCATTGATACCAATAGCTTGGAGGCGAGACAATAGAAGTGTGTGATCAATGAGGTCAAAAGTGGAGGAGAGGTTAGTGAACACCAGGAGTGCAGCGTGGCCTTTGTCAAGAGTAGAGTGAAGTTCACTGAGGAGACAGGTAATGGTGGTATCAGTACTGTGGTTTGTTCGAAAGCCCGATTGTCTAGGGTGTAATGTAGAATTACTGTCAACAAAGAATGCCAGTTGGTCAAAAACAAGTTTTTCTGTAACCTTGGAAAGATTGAAGGGCTGGAAGTCTCTCCAGAGGAAATATTTAGGACAGGGGCAATGACAGCCTTTTTCCAAGCTTATGGGGAGAGTCCAGAACAAATGGTAAGATGCATTTTATTAAGTAGAATATCAAATGCAGTAAGTAAAAGGCACAGTGAAAGAGTTCCACATAGTGAGAGCTAAGGTCATTCCAGGTGGTTCTAGAGAAACAGAGGGCACTGAAGAAGCAGGGAGTGGAAGAGAAGCAAGTAATTGAGCAACCTTGTCAACGAAAAGTTGCAGCTGATGGAAATTGTGATTGTGGAGAGCAAGGAATTAAGGGCTTATTTGTTAGGTGACAAGCTTGAACAGGTCCCTAACAGGACAGTTGGAGTCATGAGGAGACATAAGAAAGTAGCTACAATTGGCTAGTTGAATCTCTTTTTTTTTTTTTTTTTGTAATGTGCTGCAGAGACTTTAAAGGTATGCAGGGAATTGGAACAACGATGTTGTCAGGTGTGCTCGGCTTTGCGGAGTTGTAGTTTAAGGAGTAAGAATCCTTCATGAAACTAGGGCTCCTTAGGCAAATCTCTGGAGGTGGGAAGTGTGGGGACTGCTGGAAGGGAAGGATCACCTGGTAAAGTCCAGGAGAATTGCCTATTCAGTGCAGAATCCCAACAATCCACGGCCTCTAATGGAAGCTCAGGAAAGAAAGAATGGAAAAAAGTGAAAAGAGGCTGGAAAGAATCAGGGTCATGACTGAGGCTCTTAGAGGACACAGGAGGAGAAAGAACCGGCCCGGCCAGGCGATGAGTGAAATACTTGAAAGGAAATGAGGAAGTGGTCAGATCAGGGAATGCGAAGGGAGGAGAGATTGGAAAAAGAAAGTTGAGAGGACGATGTAAACAGACAGAACCAAGTCAAGTGTGTGGCCAGCAGTGTGGGTTGGGAAGTTAACAATCTGGGTTAGGTCTATCAGAAAGAAATGTCAAATGAAGAAACCTTAGAGGCAAGAGAGGGTCGTCCACACGAAGGTTGAAGTCATCAACAATGATTAAGTTGTAGAATTTGGTGGTTGCATCAGCGAGGGATTGGAGCAAGGAGTCCTAGGAAGATTTGGTCAGAGGAGGTAGGGAATAGTAAATGAGGAATGTGAATTCAAATGGAACTGTAAATCTGACTGCCAGGAATTCAGAGTAAGAATGGCTGTGTTCAGGAATCTGGGAAAGACAGAAGGAAGGGTAGCGGAGTGTCGTGCCCCCTCCTTTTTTTGTCAACCAAGTGATATGTAGTGCGGTAAACTCGGGGGGGGGGGAGACGTTAGTAGAGGTAAGCCTCCTCACCGTCACGGAGCCATGACTCCGCAGATTAGGTCAAGGCATGAGCTGGAATGGAGGGAACAACAATTTAAAAGGCCTAGGGATAACCTGGGAACATCGACATGGTCATTGAGAAAGGTAGCTGGTGTCAAGACAACTTACCAAGGAACAGTGGGGTGGCTGCAACGGAATTGGCAGGTGAGGTGCCTCCCAAAGAAAACAGGTATAGTGGTGGAGGGAGAGTCCAATGGATGGCAAACTAGAGGTGGCATTGTGACGGTAAAAGCAATAACGGAGAGGAATAAAAGCTGCATCATGAACCTCCGGGGTCTGCCCCCAAAGTTTGCCCCAAGGAGCGCGACCTGCTCTTTGTTAAATAGTTATAGAGCCATCTTTCCTAATTAATTGCCTAGGACAAGAATCTTCACACTTCAGTGTGAGAAGCAAGGACATAGAGTACAGTTTGCTAAGTGTTTAGTAAATGTTATGCAAATTAATGATTTGCCAAGATGGGCCACTGTCTGAGGATGGTGAACTTGAGGGACTGTGGGTCTGACTGACTCAGCCTTGCACTTAAGTGTAAAAGAGCAAAATAAAATATGTGATATAGATAACATAGCCTGTGATAGAAGCAGCCACATGTAATCGAGAGAAGTTTGTAAGAAAAGGTTGTCTTCTATTTGTATTTATTTTATATTGTATATTCCAGCAGTTTATGTTCATTTGGGTGCTTGAACAGATATATTAGCTTACATTTGTACTTTAATTAATTCTATATAATGTATTACGGCTTTTTTTTTTAAGATTGTTAGGGGATAAGCGGGTTAAAAGTGTCCGGTTAGATTAGATTTGTGCTTCTTTTTGGTTTCCAGTTTGATCAATCTGGCCTGTACTGAGCATGTACTGGAGGAGTTTCCTTTTTCGTTTCGTTTCTTTTTTTTTTTTTTTTTAACTCCTACCCATCTCATCTGTCAGTTACACTTTTTGTCAGTGGGTGGTCTGCCATCCAACCTATTCCAGGGGCTATGAACATTGTTTGTGCAGCATCCGGATACCTGTGTGGATCTCCTTTATAGTAATTCTCATTGAGCTTTCAGGCTGACTTAGTTCGTATTTTATACAGCTAATAACTTCTTCATGAAACTGATAACTTCTGGGTATTATGATATTTTTCCTTTTCATCTTTCTAGACTAGTCCAGTTGTGGAGTAAGTTTATGCCACCCTACCAGCAGATGGAGACAGAGAACACACTTCTTTCCAGTGATATCATCACTAGTATAAGGTGTGGTGCAGCCTAGGTGCATTCCAATATTCTGTGTCTTCAGAAGATGATAAACATGTTGGATTTGTGCAACAGGAGTCTGGACTAGATCCTGTCACCTTCTCCTTGTTGAGCAGGACCCCCTTTCAGTCTTACAGATCTATACTTGCAACTGTGTTTTGGTGGAGCAGGATGGACAGAATTTTTTGGTCCCAGGGATGCTGTTCTGCCTGATAACTGATTTAAGCAGAAGAATTTTTCAGATTCTCTGATTGAGAGAAGCAGCTTGGGTTCTCTGAGGACAAGCAGGACAGTAAAATTCCTCACCCATGGGCAGGGGCATATCTGAGGTTCGGTGGTAGGGGGGGCAGGGGCTAGAGTGAGGGGGCACATTATAACCCCCCCCCCTACAGCCGCCCCCCACCGCCGTCGTCGTCAACCCCCCCCCTACCGCCATTAACCCTCGCCCACCTACCGTCAACCCTTTCCCCACCTACTGCCGTCACCTACTCCCGAGGTCCGCTCCTGCCGGTTTTTTAAACTATTACTTCAGCTGGTGGGGGACCCCAACCCCCGCCAGCCCAGCCGAGGACTTCTTTAACTTCTTCATCCTCGTGCTGTTAAAGCTGCATGATGCATCCTTCCAGTTGGACGGAGTTTGACGTCGCAGCACGTTGACGTCCGTACAACGTGCTGCGACGTCTAACTCCGTCCAACTGGAAGGATGCATCATGCAGCTTTAACAGCACGAGGATGAAGAAGTTAAAGAAGACCTCAGCTGGGCTGGCGGGGGTTGGGGTCCCCCGCCAGCTGAAGTAATAGTTTAAAAAGCCGGCAGGAGCGTACCTCGGGGTAGATGACGGCGGTAGGCGGGGAAAGGGTTGGCGGTAGGCGGGGGAGAGTTAACGGCGGTAGGGGGGTCCAGGGCGAAATCTACGAGGGCCCAGGCCCCTGTGGCCCCACGCAGATACGCCCCTGCCCATGGGTGATATCTGATGGAATCTTGTACAGAAACTTTCTCCACCACTGGATGCAAAACTTTTAGAAAGTTAAACCGATCGTGTCTGCCTGTCCCTACCTGCTGCTATCGAGTGGTACCACATCCGTTCTTAATTAGTAGTACAAACACTTGTTTTAAGTCAGCTTTACTATTGTAATCTGTTGTATGTTAGTTGTTCAAGGTTAGTGGCTTGTTGATTAGATACTCCAAAAAATGGCATTGCTATTGATGTCGGGCTTCAAAATGGGATAGCGTAACCCCCTTGTTAAGGAAATTACATTGGCTTCTTATGGAGGCAAGATCATTGTTTAAACTGTGTGTGTGTGGGTTTATAATATGCTATATGTCTTTAGTATCATTCTCTACGCTGAGAAAGGGCCTTCAAATGGAGAGTCAGTTAAAACTTAACTTTCCCTCAACCTTAAGGGTGAAATATAAGCAATCACATACTATGTCTATTGCTTATCGAGCATCTAGTATCTGTAACTCCTTACCAAATGGAGTTCACTAAGGTTTAGGAAGAAACTGAAAGCTTGTTTATTCATTCGGTTTTGGGGAAACTGAATTTTGAATTTTTTGTATTTTATAATAATGTAATGTGCTGGCTTTTCTTTCTTGTAATCTCCCAGTCTGAGTGACTGGTTTGTTTTTTTACTGTAATCCGCATTGAGCTATTAGGTAGTTGCGGAATATAAATGTAATGTAATACCCTGAGTGAAGGCATACATGAGACCCTTATCAGCTTTCTTGATGTTTTGCTGGACTCTAATCGTAGGATTTTAAGGTTTGTCGCCTTGTTCTGTGTTTAGCCTAGGACAGCTTAACTTAGTGGAACATTGGTATCTTCTCCAGAAATGGATAAACTTGGAGCCTCCCAATCTCTCTATATAAAAGGCAACCCCAACGTTCTGAAGCCTCCACGGAAGTTGAGGCGCCCGAGATATCCGGTGTGCCCTGGAGTGTCTGCACCGCCCTCGCGTCAAAACATCATGACATCGAGGGCGGAGCTATAACACTCGAGGGCCGAAACGCGAGGCGAACGCAAACCTCAAACAAGTAACGCAAGTAGCTCCGAGGGACGGAGGGAGGGGGCCCCTTGCTAGCGCCCGTTTCATTGCACTCAGAAACGGGCATTTTTTCCTAGTTTTATTATAATTTGGATATGAGCTTGGTGGACTGGGCTCACACTCTGGGGTAAGTGGTAGGTGGTCCAGTCAGCAAGCAGTGTGGCCCATAAACAGACTGGATATCAAAGCTAGCAGTCCTGTATTTCATGCCACTAGTGATAGGAGTAGTGGTTTAGATTCTCTTGGACAATACACCTGCAGTAGCATAGGTCAGCAAATCAGGGGGAACCAGGAGTTTCACTGGTGGCAGAGGAAGCAAGACTCTTGTTCTGTTGGGCAGAGCAGAATTTGAGGGATAGAGATGTGTTGAAAATGTCTAGGATGATTTTCTCAGCAGAAACACCTTGGATCCTGGAAAGTAGATAGAAACATGACGGCAGATTAGGGCCAAGTGGCCCGTTCAGTCTGCCCATCCTCAGTAACTCCTAACACCTCCTCTTCCTAAGAGATCCCATGTGCCTGTCCCACACTTTCTTAAATTCTGACACAGCAGATAATTTATTTTATTTTTCTTACATTTGTACCCCGCGCTTTCCCACTCATAGCAGGTTCAATGCGACTTACATATTATATACAGGTACTTATGTGTACCTGGGGCAATGGAGGGTTAAGTGACTTGCCCAGAGTCACAAGGAGCTGCCTGTGCCTGCTGTGGGAATTGAACCCAGTTCCCCAGGACCAAAGTCCACCACTCTAACCACTAGGCCACTCCTTCACTCAGTCACATGGGGTTATTCCACATGGACCTAATTCCTACCCAGCACAATTCCAGGGGGCTTTTTTTTGTTTGTGTTTTTTTTAGACTGGGGCTCCAGGATGATGCATTCCCTGATTCAGCTGTGGTGTTCTCCTGTAGCTACTTATAGGCCAAGTCATAAGGAGAATAGAAGATCATCCTTCGCTGATTATCCTGGTTGCTCCAGATTGGTCCAGTGGATCTGATTTATTTGAAAGTAGGAGAACCTCTGCCTGTTCCTCAAGGTTATGGTTTTTTACAGCCCTTGAGAGGGTTAGGTTACTACTACTACTATTAATCACTTCTGTAGCGCCACTACATATATGCAGCACTGTACACATTATATGCAGGTACTTTCTCTGTCCCTAAAGAGCTCACAATCTAATTTTTGTAACAAACAATTGGGGGGGGGGGGGGGGTTAAGTGACTTGGCCAAGGTCACAAGGAGCTAGCTGCAGTAGGAATTGTACCCAGGTCACCAGGATCAAAGCCCACTGCACTAACCATTAGGCTACTCCTCAAAAAGGGATATTCCATATCATCAAGCTGATCAATCCATAGACTGGTGGGTTGTGTCCATCTACCAGCAGGTGGAGATAGAGAGCAAACTTTTGCCTCCCTATATGTGGTCATGTGCTGCCGGAAACTCCTCAGTATGTTCTCTATCTCAGCAGGTGGTGGTCACACACAGCAGCAGCAGCTCTGGCTAGGCCTCCAAGCCTAATTTTTAGGTTTTGTTGAGTGCCTGGGGTTGAGGGCTCTCTTGAGCAAGTGCAAACCTGGTGGTGCCAGGTCCCTCCTTTTCTCCCCCCTCCCGCTGGCTCCGTTGAAAAAAAAAAAAAAAAAAATTTTAAACGTCTTTAAAGGCGTTTATTTCGACGTTTATTTAAGCGTCTATTGCAGCTACTCACTGGGACACCAGGTCGTTACAACTCGGAGCGGTCAGCAGGTAATTTTACCTTTTTATAGCGGGCGGGGGTTCCCCGATTCTTCTCCTCGTGGCACATGGCGTCGGAGGGCGAGGGCGCAAAGGGTCGCTCCCCGGGTCGCTTGAGCGCTTCTAGAGGGGATGCGGGGGTCTTAAAGCCTGATTCACCCTTGTTGGGTGGCAGTTTCGTGACCGATGAATGTCCCGGTCCTTCCTCCGGCGTGGCGGTTTTTCCCGCCATAAACGCCCATCCCCCGCTCCTCGCCTCCGCCATTTTGGCCGGCCACGCGGCTCGGACGGCTTCTTCTTGGGCCGCCCTTGAGGTTGGAGACATTAATGCCATGAACGCCCTTAATTTGGGCGATGGCACAGAAGCGGCTAAAGTTAAGAGCCGTTCTTCCCGCGCGGCTCCTTCGCGGAGTTTCGCGCCGGACGCCATTTTGGATGCGCAGCAGGCCTCTCCCCCGCTGTTGCGAGCGCCGGTTGAGAGTGCGCCTAGGGCTGTTGCCCAGGCTGCGGAAGTGCACAGTCTGGGGGGTTTCTCCCCCGAGTTTGTTTTGCTGCTGCATCAGGCCTTCCTCATGCACAACGCTGCCCCCGCTCCCTCGTCTGGTAAAGAGGTTGAGGTTCCCAGAGGTAAACGCCCTCGGGTTGATTCCCAGGCCTTGGAGGAATTTGTCTCCTCCGATGTAGATGAGGGCAGCGTGTCTGAGGTCTCCCAACGGTCCTTTGCGGATTCCTTGGAGGAGACGGATCCCCGCTCGGATGGAGCGGATGACCCCTCTGCAGCGCGGCTTTTTCGCCCAGAGGATTTGCCCAACCTGTTGTTACAGGCCATGGACACTTTGAAGATTTCCTCTCCGGAGGACGTCTCTCCCTCAGCCCCTGTTGGCTCTGCCATTATGCTGGGGACGAAGCGCCCGCCTAGAACCTTCCACGTGCATGATGCCATGCACACCTTAATTTCGGCTCAATGGGATGTCCCAGAAGCGAGCCTTAAAGTGGCTAGGGCTATGTCCCGCCTCTATCCTTTGGCTGTGAGTGAACGTGAGGCCTATCTGTGGCCTACCGTGGATTCTTTAATCACTGCGGTGACTAAGAAAACGGCATTGCCGGTGGAAGGTGGCATGGCCCTAAAGGACGCCCAAGACAGGAGATTGGAGGCGGCCTTAAGGTCGTCCTTTGAGGCGGCTGCTTTAAGTTTGCAGGCCTCAGTTTGTGGCTCCTATGTGGCCAGGGCGTGCCTGACTATGGTGCAGCGGGCTTCCCCCTCGGATCATTCCTTGAGGGATGATTGGCCAGCCCTGGAATCGGGCTTAGCCTATTTGGCAGACTTGCTGTATGATGTCTTGAGAGCCTCAGCTAAAGGCATGGCTCAGACAGTCTCTGCGCGGCGGTGGCTTTGGCTGAAACATTGGTCTGCTGACCACGCCTCTAAATCCCGCCTGGCTAGATTGCCTTTTAAAGGCAAGCTGCTCTTTGGGGTCGAGCTGGACAAAATCGTGACCGATCTCGGCACGTCTAAGGGCAAGAAGTTACCAGAGGTCAGGGCTCGGGCTAGTGCTCGTCCCGGTACCTCCAGAGGACGCTTTCAGGAAGCCCGTCGGTACCGCCCGGGCAGGTCGGGTTCTTCTGCCCCCTCTTCCTTTAAGAGGCATTTCTCCCCCAAGCAGCGTTCCTTTCGCAGAGACCGCCGTCCCGGAGGTGCTCCCTCCGGTCCTCCCCCAGGGTCTCGTACCCAATGACGGGGTCTTGGTCCACGCCCCAGTGCAGATTGGAGGACGGCTGTCCTCGTTTCTGGGCGAGTGGACCACAATAACTTCAGACGCTTGGGTGCTGGAAGTCATCAGAGACGGCGACAAGCTAGAGTTCTGCCGACCCTTAAGAGACGGGTTTGTACTCTCTCCCTGCAAGTCTCCGGTCAAAGCTGTGGCAGTGCAGCAGACTTTGGACAATCTGATCCGCCTGGGTGCGGTCGTTCCGGTGCCAGAAAGTCAGCTTGGCAAGGGGCGTTACTCCATTTACTTTGTGGTACCAAAGAAAGGAGGTTCTGTCCGGCCTATCCTCGACCTCAAAGGGGTCAATCGGGCCTTGAAAGTGCGGCACTTTCGCATGGAGACTCTCCGCTCTGTTATAGCGGCAGTGAAGGCAGGGGAGTACCTGGCATCCTTGGACATCAAGGAAGCGTACCTGCATATTCCCATCTGGCCTCCTCATCAGCGCTTTCTGCGTTTTGCAGTCCTGGGCCGACACTTCCAGTTCAGAGCCCTCCCGTTCGGGTTGGCTACTGCTCCGCGGACCTTTTCCAAAGTAATGGTGGTCATAGCGGCCTTCCTGCGAAAGGAAGGAGTACAAGTCCATCCTTATCTGGACGACTGGTTGATCCGAGCCCCCTCTTATGCAGAGTGCGGCATAGCTGTGGACCGGGTAGTTGCTCTTTTGAGCTCCCTGGGATGGATCATCAACTGGGAGAAGAGCCAGCTGCGCCCGACTCAGTCCCTGGAGTACCTGGGAGTTCGATTCGACACCCAAGTGGGCAGAGTGTTCCTGCCGGACAATCGGATTGTCAAACTTCAGGCTCAGGTGGACCAGTTCCTAGTAGCCTCTCCCCTTCGGGCTTGGGACTATGTGCAGCTGTTGGGCTCTATGACGGCCACGATGGAAGTTGTGCCCTGGGCCAGGGCTCATATGAGACCACTTCAACACTCTTTGCTACAGCGCTGGACTCCGATGTCGGAGGATTATGCTGTGCGCCTTCCCTTGGACCCAGCAGGGCGCAATGCGCTGAGCTGGTGGATGCAGACAGTCAAGTTGTCTGCGGGAATGCCTCTGGTGACCCCAGAGTGGATTGTCGTCACGACGGACGCCTCGTTGTCGGGCTGGGGAGCCCACTGCTTGGGAAGGACAGCGCAGGGGCTCTGGTCTCCTGCAGAAGCAAAGTGGTCTATCAACCTCCTGGAACTCAGAGCCATTCGGTTGGCGCTTTTGGAGTTCATCCCGTTACTGGTGTTGAAGCCTGTACGGGTTCTGTCGGACAATGCCACGGCTGTGGCCTATGTCAACCACCAGGGAGGTACCAAGAGCGCCCCTCTAGCCAAGGAGGCTATGAGTCTATGCCAGTGGGCGGAAGCGAACCTGGAGCAGCTGTCAGCGGCCCACATTGCCGGAGTCATGAATGTCAAGGCGGACTTTCTCAGTCGCCATACCTTGGAGCCCGGAGAGTGGCAGCTATCTGCTCAGGTGTTCTTGGACATCACGAAGCGCTGGGGCCAGCCGAGCCTAGAGCTGATGGCGTCATCGGCCAATTGCCAAGTGCCGCGCTTCTTCAGCAGAGGACGGGACCCTCGATCCCTGGGAGTAGATGCTCTTCTCCAACAATGGCCGACGCAAGAGCTTCTCTATGTGTTCCCGCCCTGGCCCATGTTGGGCAGGGTGCTAGACCGGGTGGCAAAGCATCCCGGCAGGATAATCCTGGTGGGTCCGGATTGGCCCAGACGTCCCTGGTATGCGGACTTGATCAGGCTCTCAGTCGACGATCCTCTGCGGCTGCCAGTGGAGCAGGGCCTGTTACATCAGGGTCCCGTGGTGATGGAGGATCCCTCCCCCTTTGGTCTTACGGCCTGGCTATTGAGCGGCAACGTCTGAGGAAGAAGGGCTTCGCAGACAAGGTCATAGCCACTATGTTGAGAGCGAGGAAGCGCTCTACTTCTACTGCTTACGCCAGGGTTTGGCGTATCTTTGCAGCGTGGTGTGAAGCAGGCTCTCTTTCTCCTTTCACTGCTCCAATTTCTTCAGTGTTGGCGTTCCTGCAAGAAGGTCTGGACAAAGGCCTGTCGCTCAGTTCCCTTAAAGTCCAGGTAGCGGCTCTGGCTTGCTTCAGGGGCCGCCTGAAGGGTGCTTCCCTGGCTTCGCAGCCAGATGTGGTGCGCTTTCTCAAGGGAGTTAATCACCTGCGCCCTCCTCTGCACTCAGTGGTGCCTGCGTGGAATCTCAACCTGGTGCTAAGAGCATTGCAGAAGCCGCCGTTTGAACCCTTGTCAAGGGCATCTCTGAAAGACCTGACGTTGAAAGCAGTCTTTTTGGTGGCTATCACTTCAGCCAGAAGAGTTTCCGAGCTCCAGGCGCTCTCATGTCGAGAGCCTTTTCTGCAGTTCACTGAGGCAGGAGTGACTATTCGCACAGTGCCTTCCTTTCTGCCCAAGATTGTTTCTCGCTTCCATGTGAATCAGCAGCTCTGTCTCCCTTCCTTTCGTAGGGAGGACTACCCAGAGGAGTTCTCTGCTCTTAAATATCTGGATGTGAGACGGGTCATCATCAGATACTTGGAAGTGACCAATGATTTCCGGAAATCGGATCATCTGTTTGTCCTGTATGCAGGTCCTCGTAGGGGTCTGCAGGCTGCTAAGCCTACAGTGGCAAGATGGGTCAAGGAAGCCATTGCAGCGGCTTATGTGGCCGCGGGGAAGGTGCCGCCTATCCAGCTGAAGGCTCACTCCACAAGAGCTCAAGCGGCCTCGATGGCAGAGGCCGGTTCCGTATCCTTGGAAGAGATATGCAAGGCGGCAACTTGGGCTTCGGCCCATACATTCTCCAAGCATTACCGCTTGACTGTGGCTGCTCGGGCGGAGGCCCGGTTTGGAGCTTCAGTGTTGCGGTCAGGGATTTCTATGTCCCGCCCTGGGTGAGTACTGCTTCGGTACATCCCACCAGTCTATGGATTGATCAGCTTGATGATATGGAAGGTAAAATTATGTATAATCATACCTGATAATTTTCTTTCCATTAATCATAGCTGATCAATCCATAGCCCCTCCCAGATATCTGTACTGTTTTTATTCTGGTTGCATTTCAGGTTCAAGTTCAGTCTTCAGTTCCTTCAGAAAGACTTCGTGTTCAAGTTTTTTCACTTGGATTCTTCAAGAGTTAAGACGAGTTTGTGTTACAGTGAGCTGCTGCATTCCTCTCCCCTCCGTTTTACGGGGCTGGATTGAGACTTAAAATTCTGCCGGCACTCCCTCCCGCTTCGTGCGGCTGTAGGGCAGTTTTGTACCCCTCCCGCTTCGGCGGTGTTCGGGTCAGTCAGCTCCTCCCGCGGTTGCGGTTGCAGGATAAGCCAGATCCCCCCGCATCGGCGGGTGTGGTGTCCCTCCCCCGCTCCGAGGGGATGAGCTGGACGGATTCCCCTCCCCCACTTGTGTGGGGATGAGCTGGGTTATTTCCCCTCCCCCGTTTCGGCGGTGGTGAGCTGGGCAGAGTGTCCCTTCGTGGGTGTAATTCTCTAAGTGCTGAGTCCTGCGGATGGAGCTTTGATATCGACATACTGAGGAGTTTCCGGCAGCACATGACCACATATAGGGAGGCAAAAGTTTGCTCTCTATCTCCACCTGCTGGTAGATGGACACAACCCACCAGTCTATGGATTGATCAGCTATGATTAATGGAAAGAAAATTATCAGGTATGATTATACATAATTTTACCTTCTGTGCTATTTTGTCTGTTTGAACTAGTAAGAACTTTATGTAGCTATTTGAGGACTGATATTAGGGCCTGACATGTGATCTTGGAAGACCTACATAGCAACTACTCTGGCCTTCCTTCAGAAAGGTCTGGACAAAGGATTAGTGCTGAATTTGTGGAAGGTTCATGTTGTGGCTCTCTTGTATTATGGAGGGCTGATAGAGAGGCGTCCTTGACAATGTGTGGTTTCCTGTGAGGGCTCGATTTCCACTTCTGGAGTTGGTCCCACATTGGGAACTTTATGCCTTAATGGTGCCTCTCTTTCAACCCTTGACACATGTTAACCATAAAAAGATCTTTCCCTAGAGACTATTTTTTTAATGGCTCTATTTCCAAGTTTCAGGCCCTGTCTTCTTGGGATCCATATCTGATTTTTCCCCCCCCACCTTTTATCCAGTCTTCTCCTCCTTACCTAAGGTGGTTTCACCTTTTTCACCCAATCCAAACTCTTTCTTTCCCAGTGTTCTCTAAGATTGATTATCATGGGGAGACAAGGAACTTAATTTATTGGATGTTTGAGTTATCAGAAACTTGTAGATGACTAATTTTTTCTGCGAGGAAGACAATTTGTTTTGTTTAGTGTACTTTGGAATCACAGGCAGCAGGGAAATCATAACGTTTTGTATGCATCCTGAAGGGTCATCAGCTGGCAGGGTGGCATAAACCTACATATCGATACTAGTCTAGCAGTATTCATGGAAAGGAAATTAGTAGTTAAGAACATCATAGACCAACCCTTTTTATGCTGAAATTAATTAGTTCATCCAGAAAGTAAGTAATCCAATTTTTCATAGGCACCTCCAATCCACTAATGAACATGTAAACTCACTGCAGCTTGTGTTGACACTAGGAGATCAGGATTAATATGGAACCTACTGCCTGAAGTAACTAATCCCACTCCTAGTGGTCACTTCACTGCTTAATTGGTTATTCCAGGAGTAATTATTGATAGTTGAATGCATGTATAAGGAGTTTTGGAGCCTAAAAAGTTCCATATTGTGAGTAAAATAGGGAACTAAAATTAACCCAGAATGGAATATTGGAATAACTAATTTATAGAAAACAGAAGATGTTGACATGAGGAGAGAATTTTCAAAATAGCTATTTAAATTAGTAAAATTTGAAAATTGCTGTGCACTGTATACTTGCACACAGCAGAGGCATTCCTGAGTGCAAGGATTGCTACAGCATGTGTAGTATTATCCCCCCACCCCCAGTACTCCATCTGTTTGAATGTGAAGTAGGCCCAAATACCCACTTTTCCTCAGGCAATTTTTTCAAACACCTTACAGCCCCTGTCCATATGTCCTTTGACTTTGAAAATTGTACAAAGACTGCAGATATAAAGTATCTCTGGACTGTGCACAGCATGGATAGTCAGACAGTTGCCCTCATAAGAACTACTGCTTTGTCAATTACTCTTCCCGTTGTCCCAGATTAGAAGGATTTGTAGATCATCACTCCCTGAATTAAATGAGTTAGATCGCATTTATGTTACACTTTATGAAGAAATTAATTTTAAAGCTCTGTTCATGTGGCATCATCTAGATCCAGGGTTATCAATCCCTGGCACAGGTGCTACTTGCTTTCTGAATTTATTAAAGCTGGCTTTATGGTGCCTAGCAGGTCATGCCAGCTTCAAACATTTATTTATTTGTTTGTTTGTTTGTTTTATATCTTTGGGCTGACTATGTTGATTTAAGTTTAGAAAATGTTCACAGTACTGCCATCAATACTAGTTGAGGACCAACATGCTGGGCAGAGGCCAGAATCCCCTAGCAACAGTTGTTATTTGTGATGGCTTTTTTTCCCCATTTGCTTTAATAGAATGGGAGTAACTCCCTACAGCGCTCAGCCCTTGCCCATCTCAACCTGCTGCAGCATTCCAGTATCTCTTATAAATTTGTTGCTGGATATATGTACTCTGTCAAAACTTGGCCGACCTCGAGGAGGAAGTGACGTCACCCACGAAGATGGCGGCTTAGCGATCTGGCTCCCACTCACCGCAACATAAAAAGCACGAGGTCTCCCGATAGCGATATCGCTGCTGCCGGTTTTCGGGCCCCAAAGACAGCGGAAGTGCGGGTGATCCGGGCGACGACGAGCACACAAGCTGAATTAAGCCAATTCGGCTTTAAAGGAGGGATACCGGTGAACCGAGAGGCGGGAGCAGGAGATCCTCCCCCACGCGCCAGAAGGCCAACGGATGAGGCGTCCCAGAACAGCCCATGTCTTTTTGGAGAGAATGTGGAGCAAATGGCGGCGGATCCCTTAGCTGAATTAAAAGAATGGCTACAAGAAATTCGAGCGGATGTGAAAGTGGTCCGGGCGGAGCTGGAGACGCTGGGCTCTGACCTCCGCGGCAAAATCAGAGAATTAGGAGGCCAAATTGAGGAGGTAGAAACCCGGGTAGAAGAGCATTCGGAGGAGCTCGGGTCCCTGGATCCGGGCGGTTGCAGATGTCCGATTGGGCCAACAACAACTGGCAGAGAAGCTGGAGGACCTAGAGAATAGAAGCTGCCGCCACAATCTACGCTTCAGGGGCATCCCCGAAACCCCGGAATATACTGACTGTGAAGCGGTGGTCCAGAAAGTGGTGAGCGCCCTGTTGGGAGAAGCAGGTACCCCATTGGAGGCGGACACAGTCGGCTTGGAGCGCTCCCATAGGTCTCTGGGCCCAGCTAGAAACAACTTGCCTAGGGACATCGTAGCATGCTTTCAAGATTACAAGCTAAAAGAGCGGGTGTTCCAGGCTGCAAGACGCCTCCAAAGCTTCAAGTGGGACACATATCCAATAGAGATCTACCAGGACCTGGCAACCGCCACCTTGAAACGCTGAGCGGAGTTGTGGCCGGTCACGAGGCGCCTGCAGGAGCTTGGCATTTGCTACTGCTGGAAACATCCTTTTGCCTTAGTATTTTATAAGGAAGGCCGGATGCACCAGGTGAAAACACTTGCTGAAGCCCGAGTAATGCTACCGGAGGCACAGCAGGAGGCACCCCAGGAGAACATCGGGAGAGCCAACAAGAGCAAGAGCCAGACGCCCCACTCAAAGTGGCAGCGCGTGGGCAAAGGACATAAGCGATTGCAACGCCAGCAATCTGCTGGCCAACGCACATGACTGTGGGTAAGGGGGACTAATGACATGCTGAGGCGAGCCAGGGGGTGGCCTGACATATGTTCAAAGGAACTAGCTGCATAGACCTCTTAAGTTAAGTTTACATTGGCTTGGATAGTTGTTGTCGGGAGACCTGTTATGTTATGAAGTTGTAAAGGTATAATGATAAGGTGAGTGGAGAGATGAGTTGCTTCCTCCACTAGATACTTCTTCTTAAATGAGGGAGGATCAAGGTGAACTTGAGAGGAGGGGGGTGGGTGGGAGGGCGGGATTACGAGGAGGGGGAATAAAGGGTGGGGGAATGAACAACAACAGGGAGTGTACGGTTGATGAGGGTTGTAAGCATGCAGGAGTAGGCTCCGGGGGCCCACAGAAGATGTAGTGATTCAGGATGTAACATTGGCGCTTCTGAATGTCAGGGGCCTCAATGTGTCTATGAAGCGGCAGCTTCTGTTTAGGGAGCTAACCCGTTTAAAAATAGACATAGCCCTGATTCAGGAGACTCATTTAAAAAAGCAACATGAGGGGTTGTGCAGGCATCGTCACTATCCGCACATTTTTTATGCATCCAATACCCTAGGCTCCAAAAGCAAAGGTGTCATGGTGGCATTCAATGACTCCTGCCCGTGGCAGATCCAAAAGGTTATCAGGGATAAGGGTGGTCATTTTCTTTTGATGATCGTGCAACTGGGGACACAAAAGTACACTATAGTTATTGTATATGGGCCAAATGAAGATCACGGGGGGTTTTTCCACCAGCTGGACCAGATACTCCTGACACATGGGGAGGGACATGTGTTAGTGGGGGGTGATTTTAATATTATCCCTAATCCACAGTTAGATAACTCCTCCCCAACAGTAAAATATGTCCGTCGGGGGCGGGAGTCTCTCCATGCCTTTATGGCCAAGTGGCACCTGAGTGATATTTGGAGGCAGGCCCACCCCACCCAGCGGGACTATACCTATTTCTCTTCGGTCCATAACTCTAGCTCACGTATTGATTTTTGGTTGGGGGACCCTACTGTCATAGGAAAGGTAAGGGACCAGTGCATCGAGCCACATACGTGGTCAGATCACAATCCGGTCATCCTAGTGCTGAAGATCCCGAAGGGGCGACAGACTGCTCCACAGTGGAGATTGGATGATGCGTTGCTGGCTGAAATGACCCATGTGCTCCAATTTGAAAGGCTTATTAAAGAATATATCCAACTTAACGATAATGGTTTCCCCAGGGATGCTTTGGGAGGGGTTTAAGGCGGTCATAAGGGGCCACTTTATTGCTTTAAAAGCTCATATCCAGAGGGAAAGAACTCAAGCAGAGGAATCCGCCCGCAAACAACTAGCCCAAGTGGAGGGACTAATTCGCAGACGAGACCCTGGAGGCCCATCACAAAAGTTATTAGACCAAGCTCATAACCTTAGGCAAGAGATTCGAGAACTCCAATTAGCTGACATCTCAGAGCAGTTGCAAAGGGTGCGCCAAGCGCATTTTGAGTCTGGCAACAAAGCTAGTAGGCTGTTAGCGCATAAATTAAAACAACAGGCAAATAGAACGCATATAACACGCCTAAAAGATGAAAATGGGGATGGCACGACAGACCCGGAGGCCATACAAGCAATCTTTAAGCAATACTATGAGAAACTGTATACTCCTGACATTAACCCGGAGGAGTGGAGATTAATGCTTTCTTAGATAGGGTTCATTTGCCAACTCTTACAAAAGGGGCACAGGACCGGCTATCTAGGCCAATCGAGCTGGAAGAGGTTGAACGCGCTATTAAGGAGCTGGCACCTAGTAAGGCCCCAGGGCCAGACGGGTTTACGAATAAGTTTTACAAAACCTTTGTAACTCTCGTGGCCCCTATGTTGCGGAGGGTGTTTAATGACCTAGGCGAGAGGGGGGTCTCTGCCGGAGACTTGGCACTTAGCAAATATTGTAGTTCTGCACAAGCCGGGCAGGGACCCCCAATTGAGCAGCTCATATAGGCCTATCTCCTTATTGGGGGTAGACTATAAAATCTTTACCTCCATATTGGCGGCCCGCTTGCAGCAATACCTCCCGCAACTAATCCACGAAGATCAAGCAGGGTTTATACGTGAGCGCCAGACGTTCGATAACATTCGCAGGACGCTCCACCTTATTCAGTATGCTAACATCAAAAAAACTCCCACTGTGTATAATCTCATTGGACGCGGAAAAGGCGTTCGACCGGATACACTGGCCATTCCTATTTGCCACACTGAAGAGGGTGGGCATCTCCGGGGATTATTTACATTGGCTCTCCCTGTTGTATAGGGCGCCTACAGCTTCGGTAAGAGTTAACGGGAGTCAGTCGCCTCCATTTCTATTGAGGCGGGGAACGCAACAGGGCTGTGCCCTGTCACCCCTCCTTTTCACCCTGGTGGTGGAACCATTGGCAGCTTACATTAGATCTCACCCGAGTATCAGGGGAATGAGGTTGGGACAAATAGAGACCCGGATTTTATTGTTTGTGGATGATATCCTCCTCACATTGACAAACCCCATCAGGTCACTTCCAATCATAGGGGCGGCCCTGTGGGACTATGGCTGGGTGGCTGGATTCAAAGTTAATATGGACAAATCAGAAGCACTAAATATCACTATACCAGCAGATCAAGTAGAGGAGTTGAGGGTTACTTTTCCCTATCGCTGGGCACCCAAATATATCAAATATCTAGGGGTAAACATAACACAAAGGTGGGAGGGCCTATATGAGGCTAACTTCCCAGCAAAACTACGGGAGCTTCTACTAGAGTTGGATAAGTGGGAGGGCCTAACAATTTCCTGGATGGGCCGGATCAAAGCGGTTAAAATGATTTTATTGCCCAAAATGCTATATCTATTTATGGCGCTCCCAATCTCGCTACCCAATAAATTTTTCAGAGGCCTGCAACGGCGGGTATTTTCCTTCATTTGGAAGCGAAAGTCACCACGGGTGCAGAGGTCAGTAATGCATCAGCCAAGAGCACATGGGGGGATGGGAGTGCCTTCGTTCTTGCTTTATTACAGGGCGGCCCATCTTCGAATATTAGCTGAGTGGCACCAGGGGAGGGTGAGGACATGGAAAGATATGGAGCAGTCTTGGTGTAAGTCCCACCCGCTCAAAGCAATACCTTGGCTACTTGATAGAGTGTTAAAAGGGATAATAAAAGTGGTCCCCCCCAATTGTGGGTTGGCCACTTATTATATGGAGTAAAATCCGTACCAACTTTCTCCGAGGGCGCAATTTCTTCTTACACATGGCGATTCGGTATGCGCCAGGTTTTGGCCCGGGATCTGCAGATCAATGCTTTAAGAATTGGGAACAAAGGGGTCTATGGGAATTGGGCCAGGTATGGGAGGATGGGGAGCTTCTCACATTTGAGGAAGTGCAGGAGGAATATGGGATTCCTGCCTCCAATGCTTTCCAATTCCGTCAATTGAGGGATTTTATTCTGAGACGCACAAAGGACGAGCTGAGTCTAGAGGAAACACAGCTAGAGCGGGCAATGGTTGGAGGAGGTGGAAGAGGGGGGATATCTCGGCTTTACAAAGCACTTCTCCTACAATCACGCCCCATTCTGTACTATACTCAGAAGTGGGAAGAAATATTAGGGGCTCCATACGAATACCATATATGGGAAAGGGTGTTCATGTCCTTACTTAAAGTGTCAGTCTCTAATACGTTGGTAGAAAATGGCTACAAAATATTATATTGCTGGTACTATACACCACAGAGACTAGCCAAGATGTTTAAGGGAGGGTCTGCTCTCTGCTGGCGCCAGTGTGGTATGGTGCGGGATGTGGTCCATGTTTGGTGGGCTTGCCTGCAGGCTCAACAATATTGGATGAGAGTGTTGAAATTGATCGCTAGCATAACAAAAATTGTTTTTCCCATGAAAATAGACCACTGCTTACTACATATAAGACTGCAAGGCAGCAAAAAGTACGCGCACCAATTGGCCACCCAGATACTGGTGGCCAGCAAACTAGTGCTGGCGGCGGCATGGAAGCAACAGACTTTACCGGGCCTAAAGGCGATCCTGCGGAAATTGGACTGTATTCAGTTGATGTCTAAGCTGACTGCTATGCGATTGGGTCGACTCATACCCTATCATCGAGTTTGGGACCCATACACGGAGTGGTTGGCACAACCGGACCCTAACTTGTCAATCAACTAGGAGGGAGGGAGGGAAGGAGGGGGAGGCGGGTAGGGGAAGTATAAACAGTTGGGCAAAGTTAATCTAAAAGTGTTAAAAGTATAAGTTGGAAATTATCCGGCTGAATATTTGCAATTATATTTGTATGTTTGATTTTCATTTAATAAAATAAAAAAATAAAAAAAACTTGGCCGACCTCCTAGTCTAGATCATGTCACACTAAAATAGACAGCCACAGATTTCTTTGCACTGCAAACATTCATGTCACAGCCTTGCTGTTATATATTTCTACTGCTACAGATGTCATAAATTGTGCTCAGTATCTGTAATAAAGCATGTTTTACATTTTACAGCAAAACTTCAACTGACACATTTAAGGTGTGACTTTTAATTTCTTTTTCTTTTTTTTTTCTTAAGCATCAGCGACAGCTTTCTCTGCCACTTACCCAAGCTAAAGCTTCTCCTAAAAAAGGATTTTTCAGGGATGAACCTGGTCCTTTTATTAAGAATTTCCTAAGCAAAAGAATCAGCAAGTTGATGAGCTCCTCTGATGAGGTACCCAACAGTTGCCGAGAGTTCTATGACAGCTGGCATTGCAAACCTGTTGACTTCCATGGACTACTGCTCCCTCACGTTGAAGGGCCACTGATACAAATCTGGGCACAGCGGTGCTTACGGTGGATTCCAGATGCTCAGATCCTAGGTGGGGGCTTAGTTGCCATGGTATCTAGAGTTATGGAAACCATAGAGGAAGTAGAGAGCCTACGGAGAAAGCTAGAAGAGAAGCAGGCCACTAGTAGCTCTATCACCAAGGAAACAGAGGTTATGGCCATGCTGAGGAAGTCTGCCCGCTTTTCTTCTTTGTACCCCTTTGCTTTACTCAGCAGAATTTCTGTCAAGCCAGTTATACCAACCAGCACTTGGAGGGGACTCGAAGAGGAGGATGATTTGGTGAAGAGGGACGATGAGTTTATTGACTTGGGCAACATTTAAGGTTTTACTGTAACAAATTTAGGTTTGATTTCACAGGACATGGAAATGCACAAGGGGAACAAGTTCTACAATGTATTTGTTTACACACAGGTTTAAATGTATAAAGTTTTCCACCTTATCTAGGACTTTCTCTTTCTCAGGAGTATCTGTATCCAGTGCTGGTCAGTGGTGTTTCTTTAAAATTAAAAAAAAAAAAAAGTAAATCAGAAGATAACTTCAAATGTTTTGCAGTAAATAATTACACAAATGCTGCTAAAACTTGCTAGGGAAGAGGCATGAAAAACATAAGCAAAACTGACATGCTTTTAGAAAATAGATGAGGGAATTTATGTGGTCCTTTTGGCTGATGGATATAAATGTAAGGACATTTGCTAATTACCTGAACATTTGTCTGTTTACCCACAGTCTTTCTCTGTTCAAAGTACAAGTGCTTTTTCTGTTCAAAGTATAAGCTTTGTCCATTGCATGCACTTGATTGTAGAAGTAGAAATTGGCCTACATGGGTACTGCCCTCAGGTATTTGAGCTCTCAGATATTCTCTGTATGTATGACTTATTTTCTTTGTTTGCAGAGAGAGCTATTAAACATATCTATATATTTTTGAGTGCCATTGTTAGAGGGAAGGATCTATTGCATTTACAGGAGAGGTGTTAATTCCAGATAGGTCACCCTAGGGAAAGTGACTTATTAATTCAGACATTCCATTAGAACATAAGTATTGCCATACTGGGATAGACTTGAAGGTCCATCAAGTCCAGCATCCTGTTTCCAACAGTGGCCAAGCCAGGTTACAAGTACCAGGCAAGATCCCAAAATAGTACAATACATTTTATACTGCTTATCCTAGAAATGCCCAGATCCTAAAAAGCATTGAATTTTCCCCAAGTCCATTTTAATAATTGCTTATTGTCCTGCTGTTTAATAATGGTTTATTATCCAACTGTTTCAGCAAATCCACAGTAAATTATATTCCCAAGGCTATCTTAAATCAGAATATAAACATTTAGACCATATGTATTGTGTTCATTTAGAAGCAATCACATTGGCCAAAGCTTTTTGTTGAGATGGCTTGCAGAAGGTAACTGAGTACAGGGAGGGACATATGAGATGTGTAAGATCAAATGTTATCTAGGTTATTTTTTGGCATACAGTATTACAGTATAGAATTATAAACTTTATAGATCTGTTCTATGCAGTATCTTAAATCTTTATGGATGTTCCTGCTTTTTCTATTTAAGAAATGTTGAATCAAAAAACTATTTGGGTAGCTTCTGCATAACATAGAAACTCGGGGAATGACTTTTTCAGATCTTGAGAGCTTGATGTTTGTTCCATGGACACCTTGCAAAGCTTTGGCATGAAGAGGTATATTTGGATTTGATATTTTAAGTCTGCATGACCAGATATCAAATGTATCTGGTTATGAAGATACCTACAGAACTCTACTGATTTGATTGGTATTTTTGTGCACCTGCTAAAAGATCTCATGTTGTATGTTTTTTTTTACTACCCTATTGCTGGTTACATCTAAGGAAAGTGCAATTATAAAATGTTTCCTCTAATAGGAAGATTAAATTATGATGTGAATACGGAATTGAAAATTATGGTATCTTCAAATGGCAAAGCAGTGCCAGTATTTTGGGTAAGCCATCTGAGTTCCTTTCCTTTTCTTTATGGTAGCATGAACTTGGTTAAATATGTATATTAGCACAGCACCAGGACAACTTTGTCCATGCTGTCCATTTATTTCTAGCAATTACCATCCACTGCACTTACCAACTTAGGGTCTGATTTGAGAAGTCCAGAAAGGTGCCTGTTTTATAAGGGCAACATAAGCAGCATCTGTGTAATTTATAAAAACACACAAAAGGCAATGCACAAATTCATACCTGCTCTTTAAAAAGTATAAATGTGTGTTTTTACACTTGTACGTGCATATTATATATAAAGAGTATATATGTGTATATCAGAATGCTTCCTTTGCTTCACCCAAACTATGCTCCCTGGGGAGTGCCTAAGCACAGGTCGCATAAAAGTAGGTGTACACTTTCCATGCAGATATTTTACATGTGTAAACGGTTGTACAATTTTATAAAAGCTCTCTTCTGTGTAGAAAACAAGCTTTATTCATGAAAAATGCTATATAAAATGATCCCATTAATGATACAAAGTATCAAATGCAAAAATCTTGTTTGCTCTTGGATGCGAGCATTAAACAAGTGTTAGTACATAATTACCTTTCCCCTTGTAAATAATTACTAATAAACATTTGATAGCCATATATCACAGTTTACTTCCTTTTGGAACTAATTGATGTCTTAAATTGACTAGCTATGAGACAGGCCATTTAGATCAAGATTCAGAGGAACCTAACTTCATGTCAACTTGTGCATATACAGTAGTATTTTATGCATTGTATTACATCATTTTGCTATAGGATTTTGAATCATATAAAGTGTTACTGTGGCAATAATCTTCAGTATGTAAGGAAACGCTTTATACATGAAACTAGACTACTTTGAAAATGCTGACGTTTTTCCAATTTTCAGCATCATGTTGGATCTAAAATTGAAGTTCTGGATCATGATTTTTTTTTACCTGTTTGTTTACCTGATACATCATTTCTTTGTGTATATTGCAGTTCATGGTTCAACACCACTTGGAACATTTATCATTTTCATATTCCATTCCATTTTTCCCACCTTTCGTTTTATTCCATGTTGTTTTGACTGTCTTCTTCAACGATGTATGCCTGTTTCCATATCTCAACCAGTTTAGTCTCATGACTAGAGTAGGATTACTTTGCTTCCTATTAGGACAGCTCCTGAAAATGTTTTCTGGCTTATGGCGTGATTGCATTTCATTTCTGAAGTCTGCATTTGGTGAGAGAGATTTGGGTCTAGTGGAAATATCCAAATCTGGCACTAAGCCATACAGGATAAAAAAAATCCGGGAGCTAAACTGATTTTTCATTTTATGTGAAGTATATTATTTGTGAACGATTTCTATATAAAATAGAATCATATGATAAATGTGTACAATTGTGGTGATATTCTTGCATACCAGAAAATTAGTGAATTCTGTGTAGTTTTATTTTATGATATATTTTTCTGACCAGTTCAGAGGTATGTGACTCAGGTGATCATTTTCAAAGTACGTAGACTTACGAAGTTACATAGTAATCCTCCTCCACATATCCCAGACACAAAATCAGTTTTTTTAGGATTTCCTGAGGGTTACTGCTTTAAAATCGATTAGACATTTTTCTGTCTCTCTTCCCTACCAAATGGCCTCTTTCTGGAACTCACTACCTCAAGTTCTACAATGATCACAATATACTATATTTATAAAGAAACTGGAAACCTTTCTGTTCCCGTGAATTATCTTAATTGTTGTACTTTTTCTTGTTTTTCACTTGTTTGAATTTGTAATTCCCATAAATTGCATGGGAATACATTTAAAACAAATAGGAGGAAATATTTTTTCACTCAAAGAATAGTTGAGCTCTGGAACTCATTGCGGAGGATGTGGTAACGATGTTTAGCGTATCTGGGTTTAAAAAAGGTTTGGACAAGTTCCTGGAGGAAAAATCCATAGTCTGTTATTGAGATAGACATGGGGAAGCCAGTGCTTGACCTGGGATTGGTAGGATGGAATGTTGCTACTAATTGGTTTCTGCCAGGTACTTGTGACCTGGATTGGCCACTGCTTGAAGCAAAATGTTGGGCTAGGTAGACCATTGGTCTGACTCAGTATGGCTATTCTTATGTTCTTATTGTATCTTTTCTCTTTGATTTTGTAATCTGCAGTGAACTGATAACGCATATGGTGGGCTATAAAACATGTTATAATATAATATAACTTTGTAAGTCTCTGTGCTTTTGAAAAAGAGCCTCCACATGTTAGATATTTGTGTGCCTCTATATTTTCATACTTCAGTTTTGTAGACTAGAAGTCATAATGCTTTGCTAACTTAAGGCCTTCTTTTATCAAGCCATGCTAGCAGTTCCTGCACGGCAATACCGATGAAGCCCATTCAAAGTGAATGAACTTTGTCGGCTTTACTGCACTGGGGACCATTAGCGTGGTTAAGAGGCCCTAAATGGTATTGAAATCAAGTTGATCTTCTTTCTGTGCATTCACATTAATGGAAAAGACAAATTCAGTTTCAAAGTGTGTAATATTTGGTAAAAAGCAGTGTGTTTAAGATAATTGCTAGAGCAGACATTCATCATGTTTTGATTCCAGGAAACATGTGGTGCTCCAGCAGTTTTTTATTAAAGTGATGATTTTTTCTACTAATTCAATCATAGGTTTTGGTTTTATTTTTTTTTTTTAATGGTTCACTTCTTGAAACTAATATCTTCTTGTTTACGGTTTGGTAAGATTTGAAATCAAGAATTTTAAGAGGTTAATCTAAACTAAGCTTAGTAATTTTGACAGAAAAGGATAAAATATCAAGTTTCATCAGAGCTGTATAGTGGTGTTCAAAAGTCTGGGATAGGTTATTTGCAATGTGGACATTTAGTATCAGTAGCATTCATTTCACTTATTTTCCAAATTTGTGTTTAATATTCTTTGTGGCTTCTTCACACAATGATTCTGTAATGCAGTTTGTCATACATGCATGTTAAATATGTGAAACAGCATAGAACATATTACAATTTGTGCGGTTCAGCCACTATTGAGTGCTCTGTGCATGACACTATACAATTAAAATAAAGGTATTTATTTTTTATTATTTTAAATGTGGCAAGAAAATGGCCACTTGGGTATGTGTTAGGGTTCGTATTTGGTAGGTAAGCCTTTAGTCTTGCAGATGGCCTTGCATTGTCCTGACATTGAATGGACCAACTTTAGAAGATGGCGACTGGTGAACACTTGATTCCAGGCTGCAATGAGTCTCCTGTCAGTTCTCTTTGATGCAGGATGCTGCTTGGATATTTCCAGTGCTATTTCATGTCTCAAGTTCTCGATTGGATTCAAGTCTGATGATTGGATTAGCCAATCAAGGGTAGAAATCTTCTTAGATTTCTTCTAGTCAACAACTGCTTTTGTTCAATGGAATGGGGCATTGTCATCCTGGAGTATGTAGTCACCTAGAAAAACTTTCTCTGTTGATGGGGAAATCTACATAGATTCTGTAGAATCTAGAAGCATTGGATTTAGATTAGTGGTAGGGAAGAGGCGCATGATTACTGAGTAAATTGACTTCTGTTTGTATGTATGTTTGGCAGAGACATTCAAACATTCTTGCTTGCATTCTTCACATAGAAATTACCTTAAATATGTGTGAGATTGGTCTTCAGAGGCAGAAAGTGTTCGTCACTGTAAAGTACCTTTTCTACATCCGTTCATCCATTTTGAGAGGAACTTCCTTGCTCACTTGACACTGTGCTTCTATCAACAGCAGCTTCTTCTTGCTTTACATCCCCTCAATCCACATTCCAGGCATCTTCTACCCATTGTAGAAGAAACTCACTCCACAATTGTCAAACCACTTCCTGATTAGCTGAGGTGAGCTTGGTGTCAGAATTAATAAACTGTAATTGGCTGAAGCTGGATCCACTTTTGCTACAGGATCTATTTCTGCTTAACTTTACTATTTGCTAAGCAGCGGACAGTATGAATGCTTATCCAATGTACAAAATTAGTTGCATTTGAAAGAGGAGTGAACACAAACACATAATATATGATGTTCCACCATAACATCTATGGTTATATGAAAACTTGCATACTGAAGCTTCAAAAGAGCATTGAGAGCTGCGTATTCCAGATTTTTACACACCACTGTAAAATAAATACAAGTTGTTTAGCTGCATTAGGTGCAGGAGCCAAAAATTGGGAAGGGGGTTGGATAACATTAATATTGTCAAATACAGCTATTATAGGCAATTAGTGTTATAAACTTAGGAGCTCTTTTAACTAAAGTGCACTAAGCAGTTAATGCGTAAATTAGAATGTGCTAACTCCATATTATGTTAGGGGGCGGCAACTAGGTGGGTCCTAGGCAAAGAATAGGCATGGACTGCAAACTACAATTAGCATACTGTACTTACCATTTTAGCAGTTATCACAGTTTCACTTAGCACCTCCTCACTAATTGTAACCAGATTTATGCATGCTAATGGAGTTTTCAGTGCAGTAATTGCAAGAGGACATGCTAGGCATGCATACAATAATTCCCACTCAGCCTTTGAACTTGGCATGTTTTAATTTTTGCTGTTAAGATGCATTAAGTGCAAAAACATAGCACTTTAAAAGACCTCCTTAGTCTCATCTAGGGTTGAGAACCTCTGGTAAGAGAGAGCCATTGCTTAAAAAGCTCAAGTCTTACTTCCTAAAAAACATGTTTATAAAAGTGCCAGAGCTAGTTACTAATGCCTTCCCTTTCATCAGTCATTAAAGACCTCCTCGTTCTTATAAAGCTGCTGTTTAATTAGTTTGGGAGAAGCCTTGTTTTAGCTCCCTGCTCTGGCAGGCTAGGGCATGCCCAGGTCAGAGCCAGTAATTGAGCAGGATGAAAATTCCTGTTGGCCAGCAACATATTTGCTATGTGATTGTATTATTTAAATGAAGAGTTTATGTTTCAGCCATGACAACACATGCTCCCCCAACCCCTCCCCCCTTGTACCTGGAAGCAGGAGGAGGGAGTAAGCACTCCCATCTCCTGCAAGTGCCGCCTCAAAACGGCGGCACCCTGTCTGATGCATCCCAGGTGCTTGCAGGCGTCATTTTGAGGCAGCGCTTGCAGGAGGAGGGAGTGCTAACAAAAGAGTTAGCCTATCTTTCATAGGCTTATGTCCTGGCAGTGCCTTTTCCTTCTGTGTAATGAACGTCCTCTTTGGCATTTTCTTCCAAAAGAGGCCAGTTTCATCAAGTTGAAGACTTGTTGGGGGATGAATCCTTCAGCCTCTACGTAATCTTTGAATTCAGACACAAATTTTTCGGCCCCAGACTTGTCCAAACTTGCACCTTCACCGTGCCTAGTAACACTGTGTATTAGCACTCGCGCCGGATGATGCTCACACAACGAGAAACAACGCCACACTGAGCAGGAGAACGCGTGGGTCGCCCTTTGTTTTCACAAAATTAGCAGTGAGGTCATGTAGGCACACCGATGAAATCCGAGACAAATTTTTCACAGAAAAAATCGACGATAACCGAAGTCAACGAAAACCGAGGTATTACTGTACTTCCTGATTTCTTTCTTGGGTGATTCATGCTATAGTAGTATTTTGTGTTGGTGTAATGGCTTCGTGGGGTTCTGAGAGATTTTCACACTAGTAGTCCCATTCATGATAAAAGCATGGTGGGTGCAGTTAAGTTAATGGCTTACAAAGTACTTGAATTACTGCACAAGCCGGAACCTACCATTCTAGATGCAATTGGACAAGGAGCTAAGATAAGTCCCTTTAATTTCATCTATTTGACACGTGAGGACGTCGATATATTAGGACGTTTGATTAAGAAGTTCCTCCTTTGTTCTTGCTGAAAAAAAACTTCAACTCAATTACAAAAAAAAAAGAAAGAAAGGGGTTTTTTGTCGATTACTTTTTCACACTGTGTGCGGTTGACAAATGTGTTCATGCTGCAGTTTGATGAGACTTTTCCCCCTTAATTCATAGAGACACCCTTTCACTGCAAGTGAGTGGTTTGAGATCTATATACATGACATTCTTTCTCTTGGCAATAAATGCAGTCTTAAAGGTGTAGGATGTTTAAAATGCAGAATTTGTGTATATGAAGGTGCATGGCTGGAAATCGTTATAAAAATATGAAGACTTTTTAATTAGAATGTTTAAGGGTATTTTGTTTAAGAAAGGATCTTGTGATGTTTGATACTGATCACAGAGAAAATGCTGTCATTTAATAAAAAATATTTGTAGTTTTTATCTTTGGCAGATGCAGAAGAATATGCTTGGAAAACTGATTTATATAGATGTTTTTGTAAATATTGAGAAACTTTATATATGGAGATAGCTTTACAGGAAGGGTATGCATTTATAGATCTGTTCGGAATTGTATTACTTACTTATATGTTTTGTTTAGAGGAGCACAACTGTTCATGGATTTTGAACTTTGTGTTGATACTTCTTTAAAACACTTTAAACATTTTATAGTGGCTACTCATATTTTAATTAACAATTACATTTCTTAGATTTAGGAGAAAAACGTTTGTAAGAAAAGCATGGCACACTCTTGTAGGCTTGCCACACAATCATCCTGCCAAACATATTGCAAAAGGCTAAGTCTGATATGCTGTCTTTTTTTTGTTTGGGTTTTGTTTTATTTTTGTAGTTGTTGTTTAAGTTTAACAAAAATACTTGGATTCAAAATTTCACGTTCATGCTTGGGAGTTCTAGATTTCTGTTATACCTTCAAATTTAAAAACTGAAGATATAAATATAGAACATCACTCTGCTTTCCGCAGGTTTTTAAGGGATCAAATAAACTGAAAAGTAGAATTGTTTTTGACAGTGAGTTTAAATATTCACTGTTTTATTTCTTAGCTAAAATATCCAATGTAAAGCACCATGATGCTTTCCTCTTTGAAACACTGGTAAAATATATTTGAAGGGTGGTTCAGCTTTTGAGTTAATTTTGGTTTGTTTTTTGTCAGCAGTTCAAAAAATGAGATTGCTGTTTTCGTTGTGAGTTGGTATTTTTTAATTATTATTATCAGACTAATGTAATTAATAGATGTTTGTGTATTCTATGTGGTCTTAGACGCTTTATTTTCACCCAAAGAAAGGGTTCTGTATGATCTATTAACAGCATTTGTACTACAAGTTATTTGGATTATTCTTACGCTGACGTAATAAAAGATTAAAACATTCCTGGGCCAGCCTGGTAGCTCAAATGGTAAGTGTTGGACACCACTGTAGGGAAGATCCTTAGTTCAGTTTCTAGGTCAGGACACCTGCTCCCTAGCTTGGTGGGGCAGACTATAAAGGCAGCATTCATTGTCCTGGGAAAGGAGGAGGGATTGTGGTCATTGTTGTAAAGCTTCAAAGAGTCATCTCAGCTCAAGATGGTCTCTTCATGTACCCAGCTGAGTATGTTCAGTGAAGGGAAATATAAATAGGGGCACATTCCCTAGGTAATGCAAATGAATGCGCTTAGTATGAGATCCCAACTTGGTTCCAAATTCAAAAGGAGAGAAAAACTGAGCAGAAGAAAACTGATGAGTAAGTAAGAAAAATGACTTATAAAGATGACTAGGAGTGGCCTAGTGGTTAGGGTGGTGGACTTTGGTCCTGAGGAACTGAGTTCGATTCCCAGCACAGGCAAGTCACTTAACCCTCCATTGCCCCATGTAAGCCGCATTGAGCCTGCCATGAGTGGGAAAGCGTGGGGTACAAATGTAACAAAAAATAAAAAAAATATAAAAATAAGCAGAATAGACCAAAACACTCCCACAAAAAAAAAATAAATTGGGCAACACCAAAACCAGTGGAAATGACCACAGAAATGGACCAGGATGGCAGCAAACAGGTTTTTTTTTTTTTTTTAATTGAATTCTGGTGTATAACAGAAGTCAGAACTTGTCAGACTTTGGACCCAGCACGGGCCGTATTTCGGCTGTAAAGCTTTCCTCAGCAGTCCTATTTTCTGACAACAAAGGTTTGTATATACAAATATTGCCGAGATGAATAACAAAGGGGAGAGGGAGAACCCAGAAGTGGGAAGGCTAAGGGATTTGCAGTCTGTTAATATGGATCATGCTGGACATGAACCATAGAAGGGGTTGAAATGTAGCCTGTATAGTTGTGTTAGGCCTCAATAAAAGTCAAAAGTGCAGTCACTGAGATGGCAGTTAACAAGTGTGACAAAAGTTCTCCTAAGTGCTTGCAAAACAAATAGACAGAGGAACTACATTAAAGCTGCTCAGAAATGTGATTTATAGCTTTTGCTGTTGTAAGGGGAATTTTTGGTAACTAAACAGGTGGTAAAAGAAAAACTATGTTTACTGGAAAAATTATGTTGCAAGTGAGAATGACCTTTGTGGTAATTATATGAGGCAAAATTACTGTAAATGTAAAATTAAGTTTCAGTAAAAGAGTGCTGATAACATGGAAAATCACTAATTGAAAAAGCATGTGATCAGAAAGGTATAAAAGTAACAGTTGTAATCTTTAATAGAGAAGTAATGACTGTGGAAACGCTCTTTGCGGCCCGGTTACCCTGTCCTATTAGAATTACTTATGAATCTTGTTGATTTGACTTTTACTATCAAGAAATAATTGTATGCTATTGAACCTTCATTTGGTAAGTTTAATAAATGCTTATTCTCATATTACAATAGCCTTCTGTGTCTGTCTCTCATTCTTTGGTAATTTATAAGTCATTCTATTAGCTGTAGTGGTGGACACTTCAGGTCTGACTAGAACTGGGTTTAGATTACCAGAAGGAGGGCAGCATAAAGACAATTCAAATCCCAACTAAAGTATGCAAAATGCTCAGAAACACAATGTTCATGCTGTTGTGAGCATTGTTTTTCTGAGCATTTTGCATATTTTAGTTGGGATTGTGAATCCTTTAGACTTCCCACTTCTGCGTTCTACTGTTTGTTGTTCATCTGCAATATTTGTATATTTAAGCCTTTATTGTCAGAAAATAGGACTCCTGAGGAAAGCTTTACAGCCAAAATACAGCCTGTGTTGGGTCCAAAGTCTGACAAGATCTGACTTCTGTTCCATACCAGAATTCAATAAAGAACCTGTTTTCTGCTATCCTGGTTCATTAATGTGGCCATTCCTACTGGTATTGGATTTGCCATTTTTTCTTAAACCGTGCTGGTTCTGTATCACTTTCCATTGTTGTAATTGCTCTTAATGCGCTTTGAGAAAAAAGTGTGGGTGTTTTTGTACTGGGCAATGCTGCTTTAAATAATATTATTATTACCTTATTTTTTTATTAGTCGCAAGCGTTCCCATACTGAGTTCAGCACAACTTATATCAAGAGATCTATTGCATAATTCGTACAATTAATTGTATTAAACAAATGAGCTGGGCAGCAGTCCAGTGAACATTCAGATTTCTTGATTGTTTATTGGTGGTCTGTTGTTCCAGAAGGACCCTGCAGCCAGGACTGAAAAATTGGAAGGCAAATTATCTTTTCATTTGAAGTGTGTTACACAATTTCATAATACCCTCAAATACATTTCGCAAGCAGTACCTTTTTATATGTATGCTAATAAATATGGCACTGAAAATTGTGTATTCTTTTATTTATTTCTGAAATATCTGAATTGATTTTTGGAATATTTTAGATTGTTTTAGCTACCTGGTATGTTAAAGTTTTTCTATAAATGTGGATAAAAATGTTAGCTGATTAAATTGAGAAGTGTGTGTCTGCATTTTTATTTCAGTGACTTTTAATCTAGGACTTACCAAGAATGCATGTTAAAAATGTTATATTGAGGTTCATCATGGCTATTGCTGTAACTTCATAATAGGTGCTAGTAAAAACAGTCACCATTCACAACTGAAGCCTATATTTACTAGTGCGCTTTCTGCCAGCTTTTATGAACTGAATTTCGGAAAATGTAATTGCTCACTTTTCCAAGCGCATCCTCAAATGAAATTTACAATTCAGGTACAGTAGGTTCCATTCCCTACAGAGCTTATAATCTACTAGTAAGCTTATTTATGAGCAACTTCTGTTGGTGGATTACATCCATTATAACATTAAATACATTTAAAACAAAAATTTAAGCTATAAAAACAAAACACACAAGTCGCACAAAAACAATAATATATGAATACACAATAACATTTGGTACTTGAGGCAGTGGATTATGAAGTGACCTGTCCTAGATCAGAGAGGGGCCTTTTACTAAGCTCTGTGGTAAGTACTAGTGCATGCTTACTGTAGTAAAAAGAAAAAAAAAAAAAAAAAGAAAGTGCTCACTACAGGGTCCACTTAGGGGCCCTGTGATAGTTTTGCACTCTGCACGTGCTTCCCATATGCTAAGAAAAATAACTTTGGGCCCTGTTTACTTAGCAGCATTATAGGTACTGGTACTACTACTACTACTACTACTTAACATTTCTAGAGCGCTACTAGGGTTACGCAGCGCTGTACAATTTAACAAAGAGAGACAGTCCCTGCTCAAAGAGCTTACAATCTAATAGACAAGTGAACGGTCGGTCCGATCGGGGCAGTCAAATTGGGGCAGTCTGGATTCACTGAACGGTAAGGGTTAGGTGCCGAACGCAGCATTGAAGAGGTGGGCTTTAAGCAAAGACTTGAAGATGGGCAGGGAGGGGGCTTGGCGTAAGGGTTCAGGAAGGTTGTTCCAAGCATAGGGTGAGGCGAGGCAGAATGAGCGGAGCCTGGAGTTGGCGGTGGTGGAGAAGGGTACTGAGAGGAGGGATTTATCCTGTGAACGGAGGTTACGGGCGGGAACGTAAGGGGAGATGAGGGTAGAGAGGTAGTGAGGGGCAGCAGACTGAGTGCATTTGTAGGTAAGAAGGAGAAGCTTGAATTGAATGCGGTATCTGATCGGAAGCCAGTGAAGTGACCTGAGGAGAGGGGTGATATGAGTATATCGGTTCTGGCGGAATATGAGACGTGCAGCAGAGTTCTGAACAGACTGAAGGGGGGATAGATGGCTAAGTGGGAGGCCGGTGAGGAGTAAGTTGCAGTAGTCCAGGCGAGAGGTAATGAGAGCGTGGACGAGAGTTCGGGTGGTGTGTTCAGAGAGGAAAGGGCGAATTTTGCTGATGTTAAAGAGGAAGAAGCGACAGGTCTTGGCTATCTGCTGGATATGCGCAGAGAAGGAAAGAGAGGAGTCAAAGATGACTCCGAGGTTGCGGGCAGATGAGACGGGGAGGATGAGGGTGTTATCAACTGAGATAGAAAGTGGAGGAAGAGGAGAAGTGGGTTTTGGTGGAAAGACGATAAGCTCGGTCTTGGACATGTTCAGTTTCAGGTGGCGGTTGGACATCCAGGCAGCAATGTCGGATAAGCAGGCCGATACCTTTGCCTGGGTCTCCGCGGTGATGTCTGGTGTGGAGAGATACAGTTGGGTGTCATCAGCTGGTAGGGACTCGTACACTAATGGGAAAAGTAGCATGTGGCCATTAATACAGAAAATAGGATTTTCAGTCATTTTACTGCTGGGGAAAAGTAGCATGTGGCCATTAATACAGAAAATAGGATTTTCAGTCATTTTACTGCTGTGGTAAAAATGGCCTCAGTCTGTGGGAAAGACCTGCATAAGGGCAGGCTGAGGCCACCTTTTACCACAGTTTGATAAAGGGGCCCCAAATCGTTGGTGGGATTTGAACCCTGGCATTCTCTAGGTCTCAGCTCTCTGCTTTGGTCATGCCGCTGGCACCCATCTCCAAAGCAACTATTTGACTTATATAAGACTCAGCGCCCGGGGCCTCCGGGATATAAAGCCTTTTTACAGAGAGCGACTTTGATGGCAAAGAGAACAATCCTGCAGCTGGGGTTGTCTGCAGAAAGTCCGACTGTGGCACACTGGAGATCTGTGATGATCCACTGTTGTTCTTTGGGAAAAAAAGGGATCGTGGACCTGGCCTCCAAGAAGGGAGACAAGTTTTATAAAACATGGTCCCAATTCTGGGATTCCAATTCTGGGATTCCCTTACTCCAGTCGCAAGAAGTAGGATTTTGAACTGTTAATAGTTATGAAGACTTAAGATATTATACAGTTGGGGATGGGGGAGGGGGCAGTAGGGAATTGTGGGTGGGTTAGTGGGGTGAAGTTGGGTGGGGAAAATGTAAAAAAAAAAAAAGGAAAACTTCCAGATTCGACTGTTTACTGCGTCTTTGTGTTTGTAATTGTCTGTTGGAAACATGGTTCTGGAAGAAATAAACATGATATTAAAAAAAAAAACATGAATTTGGAAAAGGCAAGTACGTCTGAAAGCCAAAACATCTAACAAGGGGCTCTTTTACTAAAGAATAATTAATACATGCTATTTGCCATAGGATCCATTTTATTCCTATGGGCCCTGCTCTAGATAACATATGCTAATCTTTAGTAACAGACCCTGATTACCCCATGGATCCTTTTTTTCATCAATGTTAATGTATATTTTCAACCATTGTCAAATGTTATTTAGGTGTTTGAGGATTTTTTCCTGTTTTTTTTATGCTGTCAACATTCAGTTTTTCATATTTCAGGTTTCTTTGGTGGCTGATTTGAACAGTGCAGTGCAGGAGTGTTTGGCAGTGGTGAATACCTGGTTGGTGTGGAATTACCTTCATATGAATGTGCAGTGGGTGGGTAAAATGACCCCCCCCCCCCCAAACAAAAAAAATATGATCTTTCCCCGATTACTTGTGTCTGTCAGAAGCTTTAGGTGCTCCCAGAAATTACGATGTTATGGTACTGTTCACCTCTTCCTGTACTTTGGCCTCTCATGTTGACCAGGTGCAGTGGGAGGCTTGAAGTTAAAAATGGTTTGTCAGGGGTCACGTGATGCAGTGAGCGGCAGAGGACGTGTCTCACTCTAGCTGCTCAAAGCCTCGCTCGAAATTCAAGCTTTTCGGCTGTCTCCACTCTCGGGAGTAGCTCCTACTGCACATTAACACCTTCCTTAGCGCATGGACAAATATGTTACGAGATATTCGATGGCTCAAGCGGCGAAAAGTGGGGAAAAAAAAGGAGGACAAAACAAAGGTCGGCGAGGCCAATATGGCAGCGGTTTCGCCAGCACCTTCTCCCCCCCCCCCCCGCCCGAGCACGGAGGCACTCATCCCGGAGCTCACGGAAGCAGTTGTGCGGGCCTTAGCTCCTCAATTTGACCAGTTATCAGCGCAAATAGCGGGCATAACAGCAGTGACTTCAGAACTTTCACGCCGCACGGGTGAGTTGGAAGCTCGAGTGGCTGATGTGGAGGAGGGGCATCAAGAACACACGGGCGAGCTAAAGAGATTGTCCTGCCTGGTACATGACTACTCAGAAAGAATGGAAGACTTGGAGAACCGCTCCAGGCGGGACAACCTTCGTTTTGTGGGCTTTGCTGAATGTCAGACGCCAATTTAAAATCCACATTGGAAACCTGGCTACAGGCGACCTTTCCTGGAGAGGGGAGGCCGATCCGACTCGAGCAAGTCCACCGAGTGGGCCCTAGGCCAGTGAGGGAGATGCGCCCTAGAGTGGTCATTGCAAAATTTCATGACTACTCGCAAAAGGCAGCCATCTTAAGAACCTACAAAGGTTGCAGAGACACCATTAAATATGATGGCTCCCTCATTCATATTTTCCAAGATTATTCAGCAGCCCTAGCGGCACAGCGATGGACGTTCTCAACAGTCTGTACCCGCCTGGTGGACAAGAAGTGCAGATTTATGCTACAATATCCAGCTACTCTAAAAATCATGGAGAATGGTGTCTGGAAAGCTTTCACCAAACCAGAGGTAGCCTTAGAGTGGCTGAACAGACAAGCTACGGGACCAGCGGATTAACTAGTGCACTTAACCTGTGGTTTCGTGATGACATGTTGATGACTGCACAAACGCTGTTAGATTCTACCTGTTGAGAATTACAAGTTACTGTTTGAACTTTACCTGGCAGTTGGAGCACTGGTCTAAACACTCGGGCTTTCCCTGGAGAATTGGCACAATATCTGAGACTGGATATACCCAGGTGGTGGTGAGACAATGCCAAGACTAGAACACTAACAGGTGTATGTCAGAGACATTTGATCCTCTCGGGCTCACTGTGTGCCCACCGGGTTAAACCGGAGGCATGGGGGCCCGGGGGGAGGGGTCTGTTGCCCAGATTGCGGGGTGATTGGAGAGAGTGGAGGAAGGTTCGAATACTGTTTCATGGTAACCATGTTTAACTGAGAGCGAGGCTTTACTAGCACCCATAGACCCCACACCAGACGCAACTTGTACTAGGTGGCGACTGGTGGGGTAGACCTAGGTTTGGTCGTACAGGGAATAGTGTAGGGATGAGGGTTGGGCAAGGTATAGGGGGGGGAGGAGAAGTGGGAGGGGATGGGGGGAAGGGCCTGTAGTGCGGGGGGGGGGGGAGGGGGAAGGATACGAAATTGGACATCACCTAGCTTGGACTGTGGAGGTCAGCCGGAAGGAGCTTGTACCACCTACACTGCGAGGGTCATGGAGAGTGCATATCCTAGGTGAGCTCTGCTGCCGTACCGGGCTAAACAAGAATGTGTGTTTACTGAGATATGTTCATATGCCACTTCCGTTACAAATACAAGGCTGCTGGGTGAAGGCTGGGCACCCGGAAGCCTTAGGAGTACAAAAATTATCTATTTTGTGTAAATGGGTTAGCTGGGATTATGGCTAAACTACCGTCCCCCCGGTTGCTGTCATGGAACGTATCTGGCATTTCCTCTCCAATAAAATGTACAAAAATCTTGACAGTGTTGCAGCGCCACCACGCTGGGATAGCATGCCTTCAAGAAACCAAATTAACGGATGCAGAGCATCAAAAGCTTAAACAGCGTTGGGTGGGTGAATGCCATTTTGCTTCCTCGGGAAGTAAAAGAGGAGTCGCCGCAATTTTAATACACAAAAACCTGCAATGCACCTCAAAGTTAATTTGTAAAGATAGAGACGGCAGATACATACTCCTACACCTAAACATACTGGGACAGGAAGTTTTTCTTCTCAATGTCTATGGCCCTAATGTATACGATCATTCTTTTTTTCAACATTTAGTTCGGTTAGGAATTCAATATGGGCACACCCCATGGATAGTGGCAGGAGACTTTAATCAAGTCATGGACGGGTTACAAGATCGCTCGGGCCCGACAGCAGGCTCAGCATTTGGGAAAGGTAAAGGATTGGGATATTTGAGTACTGCCCTAGACCTCATAGACCCCTAGCGGTTAACACACCCTATGTCCAAAGATTACACACACTTGTTGAGAGCACATGGTTCATGGTCGAGAATAGATTACATATTGATATCCTCAGCTTTGTTCTCCCAAGTGCCACGTGCAGAAATTGGAGTGATGGAGGTCTCAGATCATGCGATGATTTGGATCGAACTGGAGTTGGGGGCAACTAAGTTGCGTCATCATGTCTGGAGGTACCCCAGATACCTGACAGATGACACGGCCTTTCAGGATTACCTGAAACAAAGATGGTCTTACTTCCTAGACACAAATGGTGACCATGTACAAGAGGCTAGGTGGTTCTGGGAGACTTCCAAAGTGGTGATTCGTGGGGATATCATTGCCTATTTGTGTGCCCGTTCGAAGCGATTGGCAAGAGGAGTGAAGCACTTAGAAAGCACATATCGAGTTGTGAAGTGGGCACACATAGCTCACCCCTCGGAAGAGACCAATGAGGTTATGCTGGCCTCTTTGGCAGCCCTCAACACGATGATTCATGAGAAAACAAAGAAACAATTCTTTCATAGATCTTACTCCTTTCACAAACACGGTAATAAATCCGGAAAACTGTTAGCTCGCCTTAACAAAACCTGGGGAGGAAATAGGTTTATCCCAACACTACGGGACACAGAGGGCAAACAAACGAATAATTCAGAGGAGGTAGTTCGATTGTTGGAACAATATTATGCAAACCTGTATGCTGCCCCAGAACAACATTCAGGCCCTTCCATTGAAGATTACTTGGCAGACTCTGGAATGCCGCGCTTGAACCCTGAGGTACTAGACCAACTAAATATGCCAATAAGAGCCAAGGAATTACAAAAAGTAGTGAAATCACTTAAACGAGGGTCTGCCCCGGGCCCGGATGGGTTTGGGGCTGAATACTATCAGTTGTTATTTCCACAGGTGAGCGGCCCCCTCCTGGACTTCTTCAACGAATCCATTAGGTGTGGAGGATTTAGGCGAGAGTCTAATGAAGCCTTGATTACCCTAATCCCAAAAGAAGGCAGACCTCCAGAAAACCCGGGATCTTACAGACCTATATCAGTAATAAATGTGGATTTGAAGATTTTAGCAAAGGTTCTCTCTGAGCGTCTGGCCCCTTTAATACCAGGTTTGGTGGGAGAGGGCCAGGTAGGGTTTGTGCAAGGTAGACACCCATGCCATAATGTTAGGAAAGCATGTTTAGCTATTGCGCAGAGCCTTACCATGAACGAGCCGTTGTTGCTGGTCAGCCTAGACGCGGAAAAGGCTTTTGATAAGGTGCGCTGGGATTACCTCTTTACCGTTCTCCAACACATTGGTCTACGCAGGTGGGTACTTAATGCTATAGCAACGTTATACGCTAATCCAAGAGCCTCCTTGTTGGTTAATGGTATTCGATCTGACTCCTTTCCCATATCATGTGGCACCAGGCAGGGTTGCCCGCTTTCTCCAATCTTATTTTTGTTATACCTCGAACCCCTGTTGCGCACCATTCAAAGAGATCCAGATATTACAGGGATCAATTTACATACACAGGAACTCAAAACATTAGCCTTTGCAGATGATATACTGGTAACATTGAAAGGCCCCAATCCTCCCTACCCCACTTGTTTGGTGCTCTTGAAGAGTTTGGCTGCTACTTGGGTCTGTCTTTGAATAGGGGCAAATCTGTGGCATTACCAGTTCAGACCCGGATCCGTAGGGCCTGGGAGGGCACCTTTCCGCTGTCCTGGGCAGAGGGCAAATTGAAGTATCTTGGAATATGGCTAACTGCCGACTTGAAATCTTTATATGACCTAAACATAGAACCTCTTAAACTGAAAACTAGACAGACACTGCAGACATGGACATCCCTGCCCCTCTCCCTGTGGGGGCGGATAGCCCTTTATAACATGATTCTAATCCCAAAATGGGTTTATGTGCTGCAGGTGTTGCCCCTGTTCCTTAAGCATAAAGACCACTTGATGTTGACAAGGGTGGTTACGAAATATCTTTGGAACGGGAAAAAACCAAGATTGCCAGTATCTAAATTATACCTCCCCAGAGTTAAAGGGGGGTTGGGACTTCTAAATCTCAAATTCCTGTCTGTGGCCAGTAATATGCGACACCTCTCAGATTGGTTCCGTAACACGAGTTATTTCTCATGCACGACAATGGAAACCAAAGTGTTTTCCCCCCGTCATTTCAGTTCATGGCTGCATGCTAAGCCAGGGGCAGTAAACACGCCTCAGTACTTCTCATCAGTGGTGTCCCCTTTAAGACAGACTTGGCGTTGGCTAGGCCGTAAATACGGCTACCCTACGACTTCTACTCTGTTGCTGCCCATACGAGGCAATGACCACTTTTCCCCGGGGAACACAGCCCGTCTCTTTTCAGATTGGGAAACACATGGAATAAGATACATTCACCAGTTATACTCAGAAGAGGGCACTTTAAAAACTATGGAGGATCTGGATAGAGAATTTGGTACAATTAGAAGAGATTTCTTTGCCTCCTTTCAATTACGACATTATTTGCGATCCCTTCCACCCGAACACCTAAGTTCACAGATATGGGATAGACTGCTGTCTCTTTTAGCTTTGGATGCTCAGGGGGCCGTCCCCTTAAAATACTATCATTCAGAAATCCGGGAACAACTGGGTGAGAATGATTATGAGCATTTGGCTTTACAATGGAATAAAGACCTACCAGTGAATATTCAGTCTGAGTACTTGAAGGCATGCTTTCTGGACATTCCCAGAATCTCGGAGAGTGTGGCGCTGCAAGAAATGGCGTATAAATTCCTGGCTAGAATGTTTTTTTCCCCAAATAGAGCATGGAGAGCTCATATGGGACAGGAAGACAGATGTCTGAAGTGTGGTCGGTCTCCAGCAGGCCTTGGTCACATGTTTTGGACCTGCCCCAGAATAACCCGTTTTTGGGCACAGGTGTGTAATCATGTGTCAGAGTTGTGGAAGCTCAATTGGTGACAGAAACCACACCTATTATTCCATAAATTTCACTTGACCCAAAAACCGCCTAAAGGGCTGCGTCCGTTTCTTAAAAGAACGGTACAATTGGGTAAGAAGGTCATCTTAAATTTATGGATCTCACCAGACTCTCCAACTTTGTCCCACTGGCGAGCGAGAATGATCTTTCTATGTTCTTTGGAACGTAGAGCAGTGGGTGACCTGGCCTCACCCAGAGGGGAGCTATATTGCCTGACATGGGCCCCTTTTTGGGACTCATTAACGGAGGTGGCTAGAAGTAGAATTTTGAATTCTTAAGGTTTGGGCCGACGAGTTTGCCCCGGTGCGGTGGCAGGGAAGGGGAGGTGACATGGTGTTGTGATAAGATGGAGGAGATAACGTATAAGAAAGTGATGGCGATTACCTTTGCCTCTTCAGGACCTTCGTAACTACGAGTTACACTCCGGGGTACCACCCTGGATGAACAGTTACATCAGCTGGATCTAAAGCACATTCATACTTTGTAACTTAGATATGACCTTAGTGTTGTGTAACCCCTTGAGGGACTGATCGGTAACTAACTGACTCCATATCCACAAGTGAACTTTGGGGATGGGGAGGGGGGGATTATAGGGGGGGAAGGGGGGGAAAAAATAAGAAAAACTGTCTAGACTACTAGAGGCTACCGGTTGTCTGTTACATGGTCATTGTTATTATGTTGTATTTTCTGGTATAGCACGGTATATTGTATTATTATTTCTTTAATAAACAGATTTAAACATAAAAATTGTTTGTCAATTGTGGCTTTACCTGTGCCCATACAATTTCCATACAGTCATGCAAACAACAGTATTAACATGATTAGAGTATTGCAGTGCTATTGATGTGGATATGCTAGTCCATTCCAAATGGAAGGCCAAGGCGCGCTCACATGAAGTTTAGGAAAATGTTGGAAGGGCAATTGCTTGGTTTAAGAGAGAATGCCAATAGAATGAACTTCAAATGGGGGTGCAGAACCACTCTATTTTAAATACTTAAGGGCTCTTTTACTAGAGCTTATCGTGTGCTAATGGTAAGAAGCCTATTTTATACATGTGGATTTCTTAGCATTTACCACGTGCGAACCTTGGTAAAATGGCCCCTTAGTTTTAAGATGGATCAGCTATTAGAGCCTGGAGCTCACTAACTGTGCACTGAAGTGTGAAAAATAAAACCTAGGTCAAGTACTTCAAGTGGCAGGTATCTAGTGGCTAAGGAACTTCCATCAGCTGTGTAAGAACACCCAAACCACTAGGAGTGGCCTAGTGGTTAGGGTGGTGGATTTTGGTCCTGAGGAACTGAGTTCAATTCCAACTTCAGGCACAGGCAGCTCCTTGTGACTCTGGGCAAGTCACTTAACCCTCCATTGCCCCATGTAAGCCGCATTGAGCCTGCCATGAGTGGGAAAGCGCGGGGTACAAATGTAACAACAAAAAAATTCAGATCCCATAACATTTCAAAAAGCTTAATGGAGGTTTCATGAGCATCAAGCCCTGCCTAAAGCAAACTAAAGGCTGTTCAGAGATGGTTTTTTATCTTCCACCCAATGATAAGCTCTAATTGCATTAAAGTTCCCCCCCCCCCCCCCCCCCCCCCCCCCCCCACCACCAGAGTTAGTCGAAACCTGCCTCTGATAGATGTAAAAGGTATTCAAGTAGTTTTTGTGTAGGGAAGGAAAAGATATCTGTGACTTTTCTTTCACCCCAGATGGAAAACCTCTTCTATTTAAAACCATGTGCTTCTTGTTGGAATCTTCTGGCATCTAGCAAGACCTGTCAGACACTTTTGGGTAATTCAGGAAAAACAATGTAAACCCTCAACATCCAACTTGTAAGGGTTAGGGCCTCTATGCTGGGATGTAACTGTGTGATCTGCTCTGTATGTGCGTACACTATCAGGTGATCACTCAGATAGTAATTACACTGGACTTGTATAGCAAAAGGTACGACTGCACCTAAATTGGCCCTTACAGTCCTAGCTATGCTGTGCCCAATGAAGGAATAATACCAGTGTGGAAATACATTATATATATAATATGTGTGTGTAAGCAAATATGGCAAGGAAGATACAAAAAAATATACTGAGCACAAAATAGTAAGGATTACACAAAATAAATATCTGGAAATGTATATATGATTCTCCGAGGACAAGCAGGCTGCTTGTTCTCACGACTGGGTTGACGTCCGCGGCAGCCCCCACCAACCGGAAGAAGCTTCGCGGGACGGTCGGCACGCAGGCCACGCCCACCGCGCATGCGCGGCCGCCTTCCCGCCCGTGCGCGACCGCTCCCGCCAGTTCCTTTTTTTCCGCGCCTGGAGAGAGTCGTGCTTTGCCGCTCTCTCTACTTCAGCCGCCGGATTCTTGCGATCGCGTATACGCGGATCGCGCTTCGTTAATTTAATTTAATTTCCTTTTATTATTGTTTCTTTTACAAAAAAAAAGACTGCGCGTGTGGAGCACGCGCTCCCCTTTTCCCTCGCTTCCAGCGGGGACGCCTCGTTGCGGCCTAGTGGCCGCTCGGTCGGCTAGTTTTTTCGTGGTGTGATTTTAGCCACCATTGCCGACTTTGACTTCGCCGACGCGATTTTTCCGTCGATGTCCTCGAAGGTCCCGAGTGGATTTAAAAAGTGTGGTCGCTGCGGCCGGCCGATCTCGCAGACCGACACCCACGCTTGGTGCCTCCAGTGCCTCGGGCCGGAGCACAATCTCAAGTCGTGCGCGCTGTGTCTCGGTCTCCGGAAACGGACTCAGGTTGCGAGGCAAGTTCTGCGGGACCGTCTTTTTGGAACTTGCGCCGGCCCCTCGACGTCGACCTCGACGGCATCGGTATCGAAGGCCGGATCTTCGGTACCGGTATCGATGCCCGAGACATCGGCACCGATGGCAGCGACCCCAGGAGAACAGGTCCCGTCGGCCCGCCGGTCCGCCGGTGAGAGTGGGGTTGAGAGGCCGCGTGGGCTGTCGGCCCCGGTCACTCCCTCAGCTCGTGAGCCACGGGACCGAACCCTGTCGGACCCGGTACCTCGAGACCGAGGGGGATCGACCTCCTCCTCCTCCATGCCCTCCGGCGCCGGTGACGTGCACCGGAAAAAAGACAAGAAGCGCCGTCACCGGGAGCCCTCGGTGCACCCTGAAGGGGAGTCGACGCCGAAGCGTCATCGCAGAGAGGAGAGATCTCCGTCGGTGGTGGAGGTACCGACGCGTCGGGGTTCCGGCACCTCGGTGCCGTCTCCTGGCCCCCAGCAGCTTCTGGCACCGACACCCTTACCGGCCCCACCGCCTTTCCCGGCAGCGGGCCTGGACGAGTGCCTCAGAGCCATCCTTCCGGGGATCCTGGAAGGGCTGATGCGCCAGGCTGTGCCGGCGTCGGGGGTGCTTGCGCCCCCGGCGCCGATGACTGTGGCGCCGGCGAGCTCTAGCCCGGCGCCGGGGCTGTCGACACCGCCGCCGCTTGCGGTGCCGGTCTCGACCGCCACGCAGGTGGAGTCCCCGTCGACGTCGATGAAGGGAGCTCCGTCCCCGCCGGCGCGGGAGTCCACCGCTCGACGACACCGAGGCCTCGGTGCCTCGACGTCGAGCCGGGCCCGGTACCGGACTCAGCTACATGAGCTAATGTCCGATACCGAGGATGAGGACTCGTGGGGGGAAGAGGAAGACCCGAGATATTTCTCCTCAGAGGAGTCTACGGGCCTTCCCTCGGACCCCACGCCGTCACCGGAGAGGAAGCTCTCACCTCCTGAGAGTCTCTCCTTTGCCTCCTTTGTGCGGGATATGTCTATAAGCATTCCCTTTCCCGTGGTCTCTGTGGAAGAGCCGAGGGCCGAGATGCTCGAGGTCCTCGACTATCCATCACCACCTAGAGAGTCCTCCACGGTACCGCTGCACAATGTCCTGAAGGAGACGCTGCTTCGGAACTGGGTGCGACCACTAACTAACCCCACCATTCCCAAGAAAGCAGAGTCCCAGTACAGGATCCACTCTGACCCAGAGCTCATGCGGCCCCAGTTGCCCCATGACTCAGCGGTCGTGGATTCTGCTCTCAAGAGGGCACGGAGTTCGAGGGATACCGCCTCGGCGCCCCCGGGGCGGGAGTCTCGCACTCTGGACTCATTTGGGAGGAAGGCCTACCAATCCTCCATGCTCGTGACCCGCATCCAATCTTACCTGCTCTATATGAGCATCCACATGCGGACCAATGTGCAACAGCTGGCGGACCTGGTCGATAAGCTCCCGCCGGAGCAGTCCAGGCCATATCAGGAGGTGGTCAGGCAGCTGAAGGCGTGCAGAAAGTTCCTGTCCAGGGGGATTTTTGACACCTGTGACGTGGCATCTCGTGCTGCGGCCCAAGGTATAGTGATGCGCAGGCTCTCATGGCTGCGTGCCTCTGACCTGGACAACCGCACCCAGCAGAGACTGGCTGACGTCCCTTGCCGGGGGGATAATATTTTTGGCGAGAAGGTCGAGCAGATGGTTGACCAACTGCATCAGCGGGAAACCGCTCTCGACAAGCTCTCCCACCGGGCGCCTTCAGCACCCGCCCCCGCGGGCGGGGCGTTTTTTCCCGGGCTCGGCAGGCTGCACCCTATTCTTTTGCGAAGCGTAGGTACAACCAGCCGGCCCGAAGGCCTCGTCAGGCACAGGGACAGCCCCAGCGCGCTCGTTCCCGTCAACAGCGTGCGCCTAAGCAGCCCCCTGCGCCTCCACAGCAAAAGCCGGGGACGGGCTTTTGACTGGATCCACGGGAACATAGCCGCCCTACAAGTGTCCGTACCGGACGACCTGCCGGTCGGAGGGAGGTTAAAATTCTTTCACCAAAGGTGGCCTCTCATAACCTCCGACCAGTGGGTTCTCCAAATAGTGCGGTGCGGATACGCCCTGAATTTGACCTCCCTGCCTCCAAATTGTCCTCCGGGAGCTCAGTCTTTCAGCCCCCATCACAAGCAGGTACTTGCAGAGGAACTCTCCGCCCTTCTCAGCGCCAATGCGGTCGAGCCCGTACCACCCGGGCAGGAAGGGCAGGGATTCTATTCCAGGTACTTCCTTGTGGAAAAGAAAACAGGGGGGATGCGTCCCATCCTAGACCTGAGAGGCCTGAACAAATTCCTGGTCAAAGAAAAGTTCAGGATGCTTTCCTTGGGCACCCTTCTGCCAATGATTCAGAAAAACGATTGGCTATGTTCCCTGGATTTAAAGGACGCATACACTCACATCCCGATACTGCCAGCTCACAGACAGTATCTCAGATTCCGCCTGGGCGCACGGCACTTTCAGTATTGTGTGCTGCCCTTTGGGCTCGCCTCTGCCCCACGAGTGTTTACAAAGTGCCTCGTGGTGGTAGCGGCCTACCTACGCAAGCTGGGAGTGCACGTGTTCCCATATCTCGACGATTGGCTGGTCAAGAACACCTCGGAGGCAGGAGCCCTCCGGTCCATGCAGTGCACTATTCAACTTCTGGAGCTGCTGGGGTTTGTGATAAATTACCCAAAGTCCCATCTCCAGCCAACTCAGTCTCTGGAATTCATAGGAGCGCTGCTGAATTCCCAGATGGCTCAGGCCTACCTTCCCGAAGCGAGGGCCACCAATCTCTTGGCCCTGGCTTCGCAGACCAGAGCGTCTCAGCAGATCACAGCTCGGCAGATGTTGAGACTTCTGGGTCATATGGCCTCCACAGTTCATGTGACTCCCATGGCTCGTCTTCATATGAGATCTGCTCAATGGACCCTAGCTTCCCAGTGGTTCCAAGCCACCGGGAATCTAGAGGATGTCATCCGCCTCTCCACCAGTTGCCGCACTTCACTGCTCTGGTGGACCATACGGACCAATTTGACCCTGGGACGTCCATTCCAAATTCCTCCGCCCACGAAAGTGCTGACGACGGATGCATCTCGCCTGGGGTGGGGAGCCCATGTCGATGGGCTTCACACCCAGGGTCTGTGGTCCCTCCAGGAAAAGGATCTGCAGATCAACCTCCTGGAGCTCCGAGCAATCTGGAACGCACTGAAGGCTTTCAGAGATCGGCTGTCCTGCCAAATTATCCAAATTCGGACAGACAATCAGGTTGCAATGTATTACGTCAACAAGCAGGGGGGCACCGGATCTCGCCCCCTGTGTCAGGAAGCCGTCGGTATGTGGCGTTGGGCGTGTCGGTTCGGCATGCTTCTCCAAGCCACGTACCTGGCAGGCGTAAACAACAGTCTGGCCGACAGACTGAGCAGAGTCATGCAACCGCACGAGTGGTCGCTCCATTCCAGAGTGGTACGCAAGATCTTCCGAGAGTGGGGCACCCCCTCGGTGGATCTTTTCGCCTCTCAGACCAACCACAAGCTGCCTCTGTTCTGTTCCAGACTTCAGACACACGGCAGGCTAGCGTCAGATGCCTTTCTCCTTCATTGGGGGACCGGCCTCCTGTATGCTTATCCTCCCATACCTTTGGTGGGGAAGACCTTACTGAAGCTCAAGCAAGACCGCGGCACCATGATTCTGATAGCGCCCTTTTGGCCCCGTCAGATCTGGTTCCCTCTTCTTCTGGAGTTGTCCTCCGAAGAACCGTGGAGATTGGAGTGTTTTCCGACTCTCATTTCGCAGAACGACGGAGCGTTGCTGCACCCCAACCTTCAATCCCTGGCTCTCACGGCCTGGATGTTGAGGGCGTAGACTTCGCTGCGTTGGGTCTGTCTGAGGGTGTCTCCCGGGTCTTGCTTGCCTCTAGGAAGGATTCCACTAAAAAGAGTTACTTTTTCAAGTGGAGGAGGTTTGTCGTTTGGTGTGAGAGCAAGGCCCTAGAACCTCGTTCTTGCCCTGCACAGAACCTGCTTGAATACCTTCTGCACTTATCAGAGTCTGGCCTCAAGACCAACTCAGTAAGGAATCACCTTAGTGCGATTAGTGCTTACCATTATCGTGTGGAAGGTAAAGCCATCTCTGGAGAGCCTTTAGTCGTTCGATTCATGAGAGGCTTGCTTTTGTCAAAGCCCCCTATCAAGCCTCCTATTGTGTCATGGGATCTCAACGTCGTCCTCACCCAGCTGATGAAACCTCCTTTTGAGCCACTGAATACCTGCCATCTGAAGTACTTGACCTGGAAGGTCATTTTCTTGGTGGCAGTTACTTCAGCTCGTAGGGTCAGTGAGCTTCAAGCCCTAGTAGCTCATGCTCCATATACTAAATTTCATCACAACAGAGTAGTGCTCCTCACTCACCCAAAGTTCCTGCCGAAGGTGGTGTCGGAGTTCCATCTTAACCTGTCATTTGTCTTGCCAACATTCTTCCCCAGGCCGCATACCCGCCCTGCTGAACGTCAGTTGCACACATTGGACTGCAAGAGAGCATTGGCCTTCTACTTGGAGCGGACACAGCCCAACAGACAGTCCGCCCAATTGTTTATTTCTTTCGACCCTAACAGGCTAGGGGTCGCTGTCGGGAAACGCACCATCTCCAATTGGCTAGCAGATTGCATTTCCTTCACTTACGCCCAGGCTGGGCTGACTCTTGAGGGTCATGTCACGGCTCATAGTGTCAGAGCCATGGCAGCGTCGGTGGCCCACTTGAAGTCAGCCACTATTGAAGAGATCTGCAAGGCTGCGACGGTGTCATCTGTCCACACATTCACATCTCATTACTGCCTCCAGCAGGATACCCGACGCGACAGTCGGTTCGGGCAGTTGGTGTTGCAGAATCTGTTTGGGGTGTAAATCCAACTCCACCCTCCAGGACCCGAATTTATTCTGGTCAGGCTGCACTCTCAGTTAGTTGTTCTTCGTAGGTCAATTTCTGTTGTACCCTCGCCGTTGCGAGGTTCAATTGACCTGGGTTATTGTTTTGAGTGAGCCTGAGAGCTAGGGATACCCCAGTCGTGAGAACAAGCAGCCTGCTTGTCCTCGGAGAAAGGGTATGATACATACCTGTAGCAGTTGTTCTCCGAGGACAGCAGGCTGATTGTTCTCACCTACCCTCCCTCCTCCCCTTTGGAGTTGTGTGTTTCATATTTTATTGCTTGTCATTCAACTGGCGGGAGCGGTCGCGCACGGGCGGGAAGGCGGCCGCGCATGCGCGGTGGGCGTGGCCTGCGTGCCGACCGTCCCGCGAAGCTTCTTCCGGTTGGTGGGGGCTGCCGCGGACGTCAACCCAGTCGTGAGAACAATCAGCCTGCTGTCCTCGGAGAACAACTGCTACAGGTATGTATCATACCCTTTACACTACTATCCTGATAAATTACCAACTCAACAGCTATATTGGGCTAATCATCTGAGTAATAAACCATCCTTAACCAGCAAAACACAGGTCACTAACTAGTGCCCCTGAACTGTAGAAGAAGGAAAAAATTAGTTAATTACCTGATAGTTTTGTTCCTTTAGTCCCAAAGGGAACAGTCCAGATAAAATTGGTTGTGATCATCCACTAGCAGGAGGAGATAAAGAACTTTTGAGTTGTGCCTTATAAGCTCCTGCACTTAGCAACAATGCCAGTATTCGATAACAAAGCAGTGAAAGAGTGACTTCCAGAGAAAAAACTCCAGCCTCTGGATAGAAAAAGAACTATGAAATAAATGGCAAGACTAGTGCCTTAGAAATAATGGAATAATACAAACACCTGAAATTATATAGAACCCGTAAAAAAACAAAATATCACAGAAGGACAGGCTCTGGACTGATCCTTTGGGAGTAAAGGAAATAAAATTATCAGGTAATTAACTAATTTTTCCTTCCATTATGTCCCAAGGATCAGTCCAGACAACTGCGATGTACAAAAGCAATCCTTAAGAGGGAAGGGACTGTGATATACCTGCAGCGAGAATCATGGCCCCGAAAGAAACATCTGCTTGAGCAGACACATCCAAACGGTAATGCTTATCAAAGGAATGAGAAGAAGACCATATCGCTGACTGGCGGATCTCTCCCAATGAAATTGCCCTAGACTCTGCCAAAGACCTGGTAGAATGAGCCTTGACGTAAGCTGAAGAAATAGCCTCCATAAGCCATCGAGCCACTATCGCTTTGGAGGCCGACAAAGCCTTCCAGGGTCCTGCAAAGAGGACAAAAGTGATCAGCCTGCCTGAAATCATTGGTAATGTTAAAATAGCATATGAGGATGCACTTCACATCCAACAGTCACAGGGAAGTGTACTGTTCAGAATAGACCTCCCTAGAAAAAAAAGAAGAAGCACGGTCTAATTAACATGAAAAGGAGAGAGTGATGGGGTCACGTGACACTATGGTGGAGAGAGGTCGCGGGTGAACTTCTCTCTGAAGCCTGCCTGTTAATCCCCATATCTGCAAGAGAATTGAACCCCCAAATTCGCACTAATCGCCAGAGCAGGACCTAGTGCAGACATCTGGTAATCCAGAATGGGCGAAAAATCAGCCATGGTGACAAAATCAGCTCAAAAGGAAAGGCAGAGGGGAAAGATGGCCGAAGACAAGATGGCGGCGACTTTCCCCAAAACAAGTCCATCAGTATCGTCCACATGGGTGGCTGAGATCACCTCCGAATTAACGCTGGTGATGGAAGATCTACTAGACCGTCGGCTGGCCCCACTTGACCAAAAGCTGGATACCAAATTAGAGAAGCTGAACACGAAAATAGAAGATTTGACTAAGGAATGCGTAGCGTTCCAAACTAAAGTCAGCAAAGTGGAAAACAGAATGACGGGAGTGGAAGACTCTCAAAAAAAACTTTGCAGAGAAAAATATCGGACCTGGAACTTAAAATCAAAGACCTGGAGAATCGCTCCAGGCGGAATAACATTCGCCTGGTGGGTCTGCCCGAAGCGCTCGGTGGAAGACAATTGAAGAGAGTCCTAGAACAATGGCTGACCAAAAGTATTGATTTTCCAGCGGAGCTTGGACCCTTAAGAATTGAATGCGCGCACCGGGTGGGAGTTCACCAGATGAACAATGTTAAGCCACGAGTGATTATCTGCAGAGTGCTCAATTTTATGCACAAGCAGTACATACTACAGGCAGCAAGATTGAATAAATCTGTGGCTTATGAAAATACAAAAATACTCTGCTTCCAAGATTACTCGGCAGGAATCGCAGCCAAGAGAAAGGCATTCTCACCAGTATGCTCAAAACTATTTGATTTGATGATCCGTTTTAGCCTACAATATCCTGCTACTTTGGAAATAACACATAAGGGCAAATTGCGCTCTTTTACATCGGAAAGGGAGGCGAAAGACTTTGTAGCACAGCTGGAACACCCTGAAAATGCTGTTTCTGAGGACACAGAGCCCGCGTGAGCCAAAAAAGAAGTTGCAGCCACGAGGCTTAAACTCAGCTCTGGATGAGATTTCCTACATCAACACACATGAAGCAAGGGAAATCTTAAGGGGAAGAAAGGAGAGAGACTTTGAAAATGAAGGTGGCAGAACTGTTATCCGTTTTTGATGGTATTTAATTTTATATGTTAATACTGTTATGATTATTATGTTCAAGAAGGGGATTATAAAGTGAACTTTAAATTTTGGGAAATGCTAAAATGTAAAAATTGAAACGATAAGAAGATTATAGAGGAATTGGGAACCCAAAAGTATAAGAATAAGGGGAGGGGTGGGTTAGTGTTATAAAGTGACGGCTTCATATAAGGAAGCATATGGTAGAGGGGGACGAGGAAGGAGGGGGGGGGGGTAAGTTGGGGAGGAGCCGACAGCGGAAAGGGGTAACACAGAGGTTTAAACATGTGAATGGAGTTGACGGGCAGGCAAGGTGTACCACAAAATATAGTGGAATTAGGTATGTAAAACAGCTAATGTATAAAAAGAAGGGGAGCCATAGGCTGGGATGGTTTCTCTCATACACAAAAACAAGTTTTTCAATTAAAGACATTGTGAGCATATACTATGCAAGATGATTAAAATAATTACTTGGAATATAGGAGGCATACATTCCACTATCAAAAGATCCAAAATCTTGCAGCATTTACAAAGACTAAGAGCAGACATAGCACTACTGCAAGAAACCCATCTATCAGATGAGGAACATGCTAAGTTGGTTAAATGGTGAGTAGGAGACTGCATAGCTTCCCCAGTGGTGGGCAACAAGGGAGGGGTGGCCATTCTTATCAGAAAAGGGGTGGTAACCCACATTCATAATCAGCATAAAGACACAGAAGGCCGCTTTGTTTTTTGTACGGCTACTATTGACAGAAAGCAAATAATATTAGGTAGTGTGTACGCCCCAAACACATTGGACCTCAAATTTTACAAAAAAGTAACTGCAATCATCGCCAAAATGGAGGCACTCCCGGTGATGATAGGCGGGGACTTCAACATGCCTTGGAACCCACAAATTGATAAATCCCACCCACCATTGATGCGAGGGGATGTGAACACTAGAGGGCTACCAGACATGTGCAACACATTAGAACTAATAGATGTTTGGCGCACATTACACCCAACAGAAAGGGAATACACTCACCAATCTAGGGCCCATCAAACCCACTCCAGAATTGATTATCTGTTAATCTCACGCAAGATTTTTACATATATAAATGAGGCGGAGATAGGTCCCTGCATGATTTCAGATCACGCCACAGTTTGGATGACCTGGCAAGCGGGGGAAAACAATCCCCAAGGGGGGGGGAGGATGGTCATTTCCTAGTTACCTTTATAAGAACAGGAAATTTAGGGAATATCTAATAGCTAAATGGGAAGAGTATAGACATTTTAACGAAGGATCAGTACTGGAGGCACTGACATATTGGGAGGCAGCAAAGGCAGTTATCCAAGGGGAGGTTATCAGCTATGTTAGTAATTACAAAAAACAACGCGATAGAGAATTATTGAGACTGGAAAAACAACTTTCGCACTTGAAAAATCAATATGGGCATAACCCGACCCCAAGGGTACATAGAGAACTAATTTCAGTCCAGACGGAGGTAAATTCAATGCTGCATGAGAGGGCAGTAAAGTCTCAAACCTATTACTGATTCCAACTTTATAAGCATGGTAATAAGAGTGGCAAATTCCTGGCTAAATTGATAGCGCCACAATCTAACTCAAGATATATAGCTGCTGTTAAAGGCAAGGAGGAAAAGTTATTAAATAAGGATAAAGATATAAACAATACTTTTCAGGAATATTACCAACAGCTATATAGTGCTGGGGAAAGCCAGGGCTTACAGAATGATCTCTATTTGCAAAATATCGAAGTCCCATTGTTGAGACAGACAGAGTTGTAACATTTGAACGAACCCATAAGTTGTGATGAAGTCACTTGGGCAATTGCCCAAAGTAAATTGGGGAAGGCACCAGGGCCTGATGGACTAAAATCTGAATTTTACAAACTGATGGGGGACCACTTAGTTCCCATATTAACTGAGGTATTTAATGAATGGGTGGCGAAGGGGAAACTACCGGAAAATCTTAATTTGGCCCAGGTAATAGTGCTGCCAAAGCCGAAACGTGATGAGCAGCGAGTATCCTCCTACAGACCCATTTCTCTATTAAATTACGAGGTCAAAATGTTTGCTAAAATATTAGCTAAGAGACTAGGGACGGTACTACCACGCCTGATACATGACGCACAGGTGGGGTTTGTGCAAGGACGCTCTGTAACTAAGAATTTGCGAAGTATACTGTTGTCTTTAGAACACCTCAAGAGGACTTCAGAACACGCGTTATTGGTCAGTTTTGATGCCAAAAAGGCATTTGACCGTCTGGAATAGCCTTTTTTATTTTCAGTTTTAGATAAATATGGATTCTCTGGTTGGTTTGTACAAGCCATTAAAGCATTATATACCATGCCTAGAGCAAGGGTCATGGTAAATGGAATGTTGTCGGCGAACTTTGAGATCACTAGGGGGACCCGTCAGGGTTGTCCACTCTCCCCATTACTTTTTGCATTATATCTAGATCCGTTGATTCGAGACATAATCTCAGCTAGAACCATCAGGGGAGTAGAGGTTGGAGCGATGAAATTTAAAATTGCAGCATTTGCCGACGACTTGCTATTGACTCTTACAAATCCAAGGATGTCACTTGCAGACCTTATAGAAGTAATCAAGGAATTCGGAGATTACTCAGGATTCAAATTAAACTTAGATAAGTCAGAGGCCCTGGCGATCCCATTAAGTACCAGATCCCTTTGGAGAGGCGATTTCCCTCTGAGATGGACAGAGGGTTCTTTTAAATATCTAGGAATTCTGCTTGCATCTCAGACGGAAGACATATATAGACTAAATGTCAATAGACTGTTAAGTCAAACAGAACAATTGGCAACGTGGAGGATGCTACCAGTGCCACTGATCGGTCGAGTTTGTCTTATACGAATGGTAATCTTGCCCAGATGGCTATACGTGTTACAAGTTCTGCCACTGAGATTACTACAGAAAGACATCAAGCGTTTTTATCAATTGGTGGGACAGTTCTGCTGGGCAAAGAAAAAAGCTAAGCTGAAGTTACAGTTGCTGCTGGGGGCCTGGCAGCAGGGTGGATTGGGTTTGCCTATTTTACAATACTACAGCTAGTCTACTGCGGTTGGTGAGAGACTGGATTTTTTCCACGAGCACACACTCCCCACTAGAGTTAGAAAAAACATACTTTAGTCCCTATAACTTAGTCACTTTGTTGCATCTCAATAATACTTCGGTGCCAAAGGAATTTAGGCGCAGTATTCTACCGATCCCTTTACAAGAGGCATGAAAAACCTTGGGGACAAAATTGGGGGGTAAACCGAGCGTGTCAGAATTGTTGACCATAAGAGGAAATCCGATGTTCATACCAGGATTGGAAAACCAGGTTTTTCAGCAGTGGACAAGGAAGGGCCTCACATGTCTGAAAACATTATTAGACTCGGAAAGGAAAATTAAACCTTTAAGACAACTTATACCTGTTGATGACGAGGATTGGGGGGATATTTTTGGATATGGCCAGATAAAACACTTTGTTCAAACACTCGACGAGGAAGGGCTTAAGTTTCAATTGGGGGAAAAAGTTAAGCAATTTTACGATTAAATATCAGAGGAAGCTCCCACAATTTCACAGCTCCAAAAAAAAACTGTGGACTTTGGTGTCGGGCAGGGACTGGTCTCCACTTCACCACAGATGGGAGGCAGATACAGGAGCAGACCTAACTAATTGGGACATAGCAGCCTACATTTGGAACATCCCTAAACTGATCAGTGGTGCAAATTATAGAGAATGTGCATTTAGGGTGGCACACAGAGCATACTTTACACAGCGCCAGCTCTTTAGAATGGGTGGGATTGATACATCAATCTGTTTGAAATGCACGCTGGAAGAAAACTCGTTCTATCATGCATTTTGGAAATGTACAAAGGTACAGTCTTTTTGGAGAAAGATAGTGGCCTTTATGAACTCAATCACATCACATAACATAGTGGGCACCTTATTACAATTGCTATTGGATTGCTCAGGGGCATTCTGAGGCCTTACGGCAGATGAGACATTGCTATGTCGCAAGTTATGCTTAGTGGCAAAAAAATGCATTTTGCAATACTGGACGTCGGATAAATCCCCTGAATATTGGCATTGGAGAAACCAAGTGCATCTTTTAATGACATGGGAAGCAAGAGACGCAAAAGGATTTTGCCGTCGGAAAAAATGTTTTCTTAAAATCTGGGGGCCTATGTTAGATATATTATCTTAGAGAGGCCGGAGCCTAATACTCAACACGCTCTTATAAGATCATAGAATACTGGTACACACACATGAAACAACAAGTACAAATATGCCTTTAGTGAAATATCAGGGAGGGTGGGGGGAGGTATTGAAGGGGGGAAAGGAGGGTAAAGATGCATAAGTTGAATTTAAAACCTCACTGATGTTTATTTAACAATAAGAACCGTAAATATTTGGATCATAATGAGAACGTTTGGAGGGGAAGGAAGGGTGGGGGGGAAATAATAAAAACATTGATGATAGAAGTTATTGATGTAGGTATACAAGTACGATGTATTATTTATAATGTCAAATGTTAGAATTAATGGCTATGTTTAAAATGTTGAATCATCAATAAAAACGGTTGAAACATAACATGAAAAGGAGATAAAATCTTTGGCAAAAAGGAGAAAACTGTCCATATGGATACGTCCGAGTCAGAAAAGCAGAAAAAGGGATCCCTGCAAAAGAGAGCTTGAAGTTGTGAAACTCCGTGCTGACGAAATGGCAACTAGAAATCTACCTTTAATGTTAGATCTTTGATAGTTGCCCAATGAAGGGGCTCAAAGGGGGCCAACTGGAGAGCCTTAAAAACCACCTGAAGACGCCACTGAGGACAAATGTTGTGGAGAGGGGAACATAGATGAGTGACTCCCTTGAGCAATTGCACTATATAAGGGTGAGCAGCCAATGAGGTATTCTGTATCTTGCCTCTATGACATACCAGCACACCAATGCTGCCACCTGAACCTTGAGCAAATTGAGATCCAAGCCCTCCTGAAGAAAGGATAAAATTTGAGACAAGAACACACAAAATGGAGAAACACCATTCTATGCAGACCAGCTCTCAAATGTTCTCCATACTCTAGCATAAGAAGTGGACCGCTTTTGGGATTGAAGCAAGATAGTAATAACATCATCTGTGTAACCCTTCTTCCTCAATCGCACCCTCTCAGGAGCCAAGACATAAGACCAAAGTTGGAGGGATCCTCTATAGGTACTTGGTGCAATACGCTCATCTGTGGAGGAAGAGCCAACCAAGGAGCGATTTGAAGACAAACGAGGTTCGCATACCAAAGGTGCCTGGACCAATCTGGAGCTACAAGAATTACCTTCCTGGGATGACGCACAATCCTGTGCAAAGTCCTTCCCACGAGAGGCCACGGAGAAAACTTGTAAAGGAGGCTGTCCAACAGCCAAGGATGTACCAGTGTATCTATTCCTTGAGAGTCTTTCTCACTGAAGCGACTATAGAATCTGTGTACATGCGCATTGGGTCTGGATGCCGTGAGGTCCAGAACCGGAAGGGCCCCCACTGTGTACCAATGCATCCATTCCTAGGGAGTCTTTTCTCCCTGAAGCAACTATAGAATCTGTGTACTTGCGCATTGAGTCTGGATGCCATGAGGTCCAGAACCGGAAGGGCCCCCACTGTGTGGAAATGAGGTGAAATGTAGTCTTTGACAATTTCCATTCCCCTGGGTCCAGAGACACACTGCTGAGGAAATCCACTTGCGAGTTCAGTGAAGCCAGTATGTGTGATGCTGAAATCATCGGAATGTTCAATTCCACACACTGAAAAAGATGCATCTCCTGGGCTAGAGATGCACTCTTAGTTCCTCGTTGTCTGTTGATGTAAGACACGGCGGTGACATTGTCTGAGAGCACGCTCACAGACCTCTTGCAAAGAAGAGGCACAAAGACTAGTAGAGCTTTCCAGACTGCTCAAAATTCCAGTCTGTTGATGGACCAGGAAGCCTCCACTCTCAACTAGCAGCCCTGTGCAGTGGTAGAGATAATGGGCTGCCCAGCCAAAGAGGCAGGCATCGGAGTTGAGAACACACCAACTGGGAGTCTGTGGACAAATGCAAGGTGATGCACATTGGAAACAATAATCCGATCATAGTTACCTGATCCTAAGGTCCAACTTGGGGGCAGCATCCAAGGAAAAGATCTAAGTTTCATCGTAGATAATATGCTGAAATCATCTGATCAATGTGTGGTGACGGTGGCCAAGAAAGCAAACAGTACTCTAGAATTATTAGGAAAGGGAGCGGAATAAGACTGAAAATACTATAATGCTTCTGTATTGCTCCAAGGTGCAACCTTACCTGAGTATTGCATTCAGTTCTGGGCAGCGCATCTCAAAAAAGATATAGTGGAATTAGAAAAGGTTCAAAGAAGAGCGACCAGAATGATAAAGGGAATGGAACGCCTCTCAGATGAGGAAAGGTTAAAGAGGTTAGGGGCTCTTCAGCTTGAAAAAGAGATGGATGAGGGGAGATGTGATTGAAGTCTATCAATAATTGTAAAAATTAGGGAGGAAAAGACCTCATAAAGACCTGAAAAAGAATTGGGACATTATGCAAACTCGCTTATTATTTTCTACACAATCTCTACATATAGCTTATTTCAGAGACCCCAATTTAAATGAAATTTTAAGTCCGGCTAGTTTGCCAACCATTGCACCAACATATCAACAGACTCTACAGCCAGGACATAAGAAATGTTTGAGCTGCAGTTTTTGAGAGATGACTATAGCATGCACAGAATTCATACATTCCACAGATGGCAGAATGTATAAATTGCGCTGCGCCACTACATTCAGTACCAATTATGTCATCTATGCATTGAACTGTCCCTGCAACAAATTATATATCAGGGAAAATGTCTTGTTTCTCAGTCAGGTTAAGTGAGCACAAGTCCTGTATTACCAACGTGAGAATTGGAGCACCCCTAGTGGCTCATTGTAAGCAGTATAAACATCAGTTTGAATCTTTCAACTGCTGGGTTATTGCCCATGTTGACCAAAACATCCATCCCTAATTTTTACAATTCTTGATAGAATTCAATCATATCTCCCCTCATCCATCTCTTTTTCAAGCTGAAGAGCCCTAACCTCTTTAGCCTTTCCTCATCTGAGAGGAGTTCCATTCCCTTCATCATTCTGGTCGCTCTTCTTTGAACCTTTTCTAATTCCACTATATCTTTTTTGAGATGCGCTGACCAGAACTGAATGCAATACTCAGGTAAGGTCGCACCATGGAGCGATACAGAAGCATTATAGTATTTTTAGTCTTATTCCGCTCCCTTTCCTAATAATTCTAGCGTACTGTTTGCTTTCTTGGCCACCATCACCACACATTGAGCAGATGATTTCAGCATATTATCTACGATGACACTTAGACAAGTGGATGAGCTGGCTGGCTGGGTTCACATCAGGCTCTGCAACTTAGATTAAATAACTACATTTTCTGCTTATTTACAACCCAAACTTTTACTGACTTCTGCTCAGTCTGTGTTGAGGCACCAGTCCTCAATTTTACTCAGAACTTCTTCCATTTATTTTTGGCTGGAGAAATGACATTTTATCTCCCCTAAATAACTCTCCTTATGCACTAAGATTGGAGCTGGATCCTTATTTACATCTATCCTTCCTCTGGGACAATAGAGAAAAAGCCTACAGCAACCTGCATCAATTGGACCATCCAAGGATATCTGAACCAGAAACTCTAAAGTTCATACCTGCAATCCGTGAGTTAAAACATTTATTTTAACTACACAATCTACTTCTATAACTGAATCTTTTAGATTCCCTAAAACTAAAGGAAACCTATGCACTGTCTGCAAGAATTTCACATAGAAGTGCTAAGTGCAACCATTTGTTTTTCTATTTGATGGAAGACTTTGATCTCACGGGCCTGGTCTGAATTTACAACTTTAAAAGGTCTGTTCTTTCAGCTATTAAAGCCTTAACCCTGCATTGCCAACTAGCAAGACTGCTGATCTACAGGGTGTACTCCAAAGAGTGGATTGCAGTGCCACTCAGTGAAATTTTGCCTAACTAGCTTCTGACAAATTTGTGTCATGCAAGCATCCCAGTGCTGTGTGGGAGAGGAAACCATAACCCCCACAAACCAAATAGAAGGCAAAAGTGCAAGAGGTCAAACACCTACATAACAGTACTTAAAAGATCACCTCATTGTCACACCAAAGCTACCCACAGCACCCCCAGCCCACCCTTGGGAACTATAGGACTGGTGAATGCCAGATCAGCTGCAAATAAATCCTCGGTGATCCATGATGCCATAAATGAACAGCATCTTGACATCCTAGGAATAAGTGAAACCTGGCTAGATGAAAGTGGGGGGTTACCATTGGCTGAACTATGCCCAACAGGTTTCAACATCCAACATCAACCAAGACTAGGAAGACAGGGTGGAGGAGTAGCAATCTTGATTCGGGACACAATCAAACTGCGCAGAATATCCATCCCCCAGCTACATGGAGCAGAATCTCTTTTAATCCAACTTGAAGAGGAGAAGCCAATCCTGCTGCTCATGGTATACAGAGCACCTCGTAACAACACATTATCTGTGCAAGAACTCCTAGACCTGATTACTCAAGTGACCCTGAATTACCCTAGGCTGGTGATCATGGGAGACTTCAATCTACACATCAAAACCCCAGATACCACCACAGCTGCCTTTCTGGACACGATGACAGCACTAGGATTTACACAGGTGATCAATCCTCCAACCCACGAAAAGGGTCACATACTAGACCTGGTATGCTACAAAAGGGTGGATATCCCAGAATTCTGGGATAACAGTATTGAAATAACACCCCTGTCATGGTCAGACCATTTTCTAATTCTCCCTAAGTGACCACCTGAAACAAATGGCACCTCCCAGAGTTTGGAAGGAGATCAGAGACAAAAAAATAGCTGACTGCTGAAAATTTCCTAGAGGCCTTGGACTATCCACATGTAGATGAAAAGACAACAGTGTCAGAACAAGTTGACATCTGGAATACACACTTAGCCAAGACCTTAGAGAAAACAGCACCACTAAAAAAGGTCTTATGCCCCACTCACAAACGCTCACCTTGGTTTTCTCTAGAACTTTGGATCCTTAAACGCGAAGGACGAAAACGAAAAGGAGATGGCGCAAATTTCACCTGAATGAAGACAAGCTAAACTGCAGGACGCATATGGCAAAGTACTGCCAAGCCTTAACAGCAACCAAACAACACAGTATTTCTCTCAATGCATTGCGAAGGCTGCCAATTCAACCAAGCAGCTGTTCAGTATAGTAAACAGCCTACTGCAACCCCCACAACAAAACCAGCCTGCCCAGTCTAAACTGAACTGCAATGATTTTGCTGCATACTTTGCCAACAAAATTAAAAGTCTCCACCAGGATTTACAGGCAATCCCACACAGTGCCCAACCAGGGGTGCACAAACTCGCCCCCTCCTAACAGAGACAGATGGAACACTTTTAACCTAATGACAGAGGAGAGCCTTGACAAAATCCTAAGAGACCTTCCACCAACTACCTGCTTCCTCAATCCCTGCCCATCAAAGATAGTGCAGCAGGCAAGCAGTGGCGTACCTAGGGTAGTTGACACCCGGGGCCAGTCAGTTTTTAACACCCCCCCCCCCCCCCCCCCAAATCCAGTACTAGGCAGACCGAGAATACAAAACACTCAGGACCTATAGAGCAATTCTACCATACCATAAGCAGTAATTTCTACGAGTCACACAAGGAAAAGGAAAGCATCTTAAACACTACAGTGAGCACTAGAACATCAATTCACCTATTGTAAAATGAAAACAGACAGATTAGTACAGATCGTCAATCCTGCACAGTCAATGCCAACCGAAAGCCATGTCTTTTTCACAAACACAGATACACCCTAATCCACTATAGAATAAGTAATCATAAACTTTCTATTTAGACAAAAATTAAACTGAACCCCCAATGCCAGACTCTGCATAAAATGCAACACCACAGAAACAGAAAATGTCCTCTAGTACTGTGCAAAATATAAAGACAGCAGATGTAAATTTGAAAAAACTAACAAATACCAATCACCACTTTACAAATTAACAAATAGAAATAAAACAAATACAGAAAATAAAATAATACCATTTTACTGGACTAATACATTTAGCTTCCAGAGGCCAAAATCTCCTTCCTCAGGTCAGTACAGTATAGTGCTGTTACAGTATCTTATCGTGACCTGAGGAAGGGGGTTTTGTTCTCTGAAAGTCAAAATGTATTAAAATTAGTCCAATAAAAAGATTACCTTCTTTACATGTTCTATTTATAAACAACACAGCTACAATACTATATCCTAAAGCAAAATAATAAAAATATATATTTACAGTTTGTTGTCTCTGCTTTCTGCTTTTCTCATCTTCTTTTCACTGTCTTCCTTCCATCCAGGATCTGTCTTTGCTCTCTCTCTGCCATCCAGTGTCTGCCCTCTCTAATGTCCCTTCCATCCACTGTCTGCCCTCTCTCTCTCTCTCTGCCCCTTCCATCCACCATTTGCCCCAGTCTGCCCTCTTTCTCTCTCCCCCTTCCACCCACCATCCGCCCTTTCTCTCTGCCCCTTCAATCCGTCTGCCCTCCCTCTCCCATCCATCCAGGGTCTGCCCTCCCTCATGCTTCCCACTTCCATCCAGGGTCTGTTGTCCCCTCTCTCTGCCCCCCCCTTTTCAGCCCCCAGTTCCAACTGCCCCTAGTTCCAGCCCCAGCCCACATCTCCCACCTGCCCCCCTTTTCAGCCCCACTATCCCACCATTCCCCAGCCCTTTTCTCCCATCAGTCCTGAGCTTCAGACCCCAGCCACTTCTCCCTGTCCCCTTTTCAGCCCCTAGTTTCAACCCCAGCCCTTTTCTCTCACCAGTCCTGAGCTTCAGCCCCAGCCAGTTCTCCCTGTCCCCTTTAAAGCCCCCAGTTTAAGCCCCTGCCCCGTTTCAGCCCACAGTTCCAGCACTAGCCCCCTTATCCCAAATACCCTCCTTTTCAGCCCCCAGTTCCAGCCCCCTTCATCCACCACATGCTTTGCATCCCCCCTTTTCAGCCCCAGACCCATTCTCCCACCTGCCCCAGGCATGGACCCATTCTCCCTCCTGCCCCCTTGTCAGACCCCAGTTCCAGCTTCAGACCCCTTCTCCCCTCTGAGCACCCCCACCCCTCCACAATCCCCTTCTCCCCTCTGAGCACCCCTCTCAGCTCCCCCACCCCTCCCCAGTTCCCTTCTCCCCTCTGAGAACCCCTCTCAGCTCCCCCACCCTTCCCCAGTTCCCTTCTCCCTTCTGAGAACCCCTCTGAGCTCCCTCTACCCCTCCTCAGTTCCCTTCTCCCCTCTGCGAACCCCTCTGAGCTCCCCCACCCCTCCCCAGTTCCCTTCCCCTCTGCGAACCCCTCTGAGCTCCCCCGCCCCTCCCCAAATTCTCTTCTCCCCTCTGCGAACCCCTCTCAGCTCCCCCTACCCCTCCCCAATTCCCTTCTCCCCTCTAAACTCCCCCACCTCCTTCTCCCATCTGAGCCCCCCCCCTTTGTGGCGAGTGACAGAGCCCTCTTCTCCTGCTACCACCTTGCGTTTTTTTTTAATCCATGCAGCGACGCAGGCAGCGCCTCGTGTCTGCCCTGCTGTGTGCTTTGAAAAAAGAAAATCGCTTCGCTGGCGTCGGGCTGGCCTTCTCTCGCTATGTCCCGCCCACTTTTGAGGTAACTTCCTATTTCCTCGAGGGCGGGACATAGCGAGAGAAGGCCGGCCCGACACCAGCGAAGCGATTTTCTTTTTTCAAAGCACACAGCAGGGCAGACACGAGGCGCTGCCTGCGTCCCTTGCTGAATGGATTTTTTTTTTAAAACGCAGGGTGGTGGCAGGAGACGGCGGAGCACCCCCCCACCCTCCGACACCCGGGGCGGACCGCCCCCCCTTTGTACGCCACTGCAGGCAAGTATGGGCCTTATAGAAGGCGCCACAAACATTGTGAACACCTCTCTTTCTAATGGGCAACTACCAACAGCATTAAAAAGGGCAGTGGTTCGCCCTCTGCTGAAGAAAAACAACCTTGACCTGGACAAACTTGAAAGTTACAGGCCAGTATCCAACATCCCATTTCTAGGGAAACTCATAGAACAAGCAGTCTGTGTTCAACTTAATGAATGGCTAGAAAGAGTAACTGGCTAGATCCATGTCAATCTGGATTCAGACCCAGTTATGGAACAGAAACAGTCCTTGTATCCCTGCTAGATGACCTTCACAGAAACCAAGACAAGGGGTTCGCCTCGATGTTAGTACTGCTAGATCTGTCAGTAGCTTTTGACACTGGATCATGATATCTTGCTAGCACGACTGACAGAAACAGGTATCAATGGTACAGAACTTGATGGGTTCAGATCCTATCAGACAGGCAACAATTCATAATGTTTGGCAGCAACTCGTCACCACCATGGACACTGACCTGTGGGGGTACCACAAGGATCGATACTGTCACCTATTCTGTTCAATATCTACCTCAAGCCACTAGCTGAGCTGATTCGGTCAGTGGACACTCAGTTCTTCATCTATGCGGATGATGTGCAGCTACTCATACCCATTGAACCTAACTGGGATGGGCGGGACAAATTGTTTGTTCTTTTGGCCACTGTCGGAGACAGGGTGCTAGGCTCGATGGACCCTTGGTCTGTCCCAGCATAGTGATGCTTATGTACTTATGAACCTGACTTACCTACAGCCTTGAATAAACCGATTACTTGTCTATCATCAATTCAAGAATGGGCTAAACACAACAAACTTTGCCTGAACCCAAGTAAAACCGAGCTTCTCTGGGTCCCTAACACAAATGGATATATACCTGACATCAAAATCCCTTTTGGGAAGTATGAACCTCAAATCACAAATCAGGAACCTTGGAATACAGTTAGATTCAACACTTACTCTGATTCCCCAAATCCAAGCAACCTTCGAGAGCTGCTTCTACTATTTGCGACAGCTACGCTGCCTCTCTCCTTACATTGAGAAGGTAAATGTAAATCCAGTTGTGCATACCATGGTAACATCAAGACTGGATTACTGCAATACACTATACAATGGTCTGACTACAAAGGGCCTGCACCAGCTCCAGTTGATTCAGAATGCAGCAGCAAGACTCATAGAAGGTTGCAAGCGACGTGACCACATCACACCATTTTTGCAAAAACTTAATTGGCTACCAGTACAATACAGGGCTAAATTTTAAACTGTATGTCTGATCCTCAAGGCCCTGAAAGGAAATGGCCCCGAGCATCTGAAGAATAGGATGATCCTCCACACACCACCAAGGACACTAAGGTCCTCCCAAGGACTTTCACTAACTACACTCTCTCCAAAAGACATTACACAATGTGATACCCGCAAGCGAGCCTTCTCCGGAGTTGCCCCCACAATCTGGAATGCATTGCCTAAAAGGCTCCGCTTAACACAAGACTACCTCTACTTCAGGAAGCAGGTGAAAGCTTGGCTCTTCAACCAAGCCTTTAATGGAAGAAGTAACTAACTTGTTAGTCTCACTCACACACACAAGGATTGACTCGGGCTGCACATACTGCAGCGGGACGTGTTTATCCATTCCTAGCCTAACTGAGATAATATTTAACCATCTCTCTGACCTCATTTGCAACTTTCTTCAAATCAGTCACCTTACTTTCAAATTCTTCCTACTTTCTTACTCATCTATATGTTACAACTTTGCCTTACCCTTCACTACCAATTATAATGGTCTATTACGTATTGTGTAGTCATTGCCAGTAGTATACCATGCCATATTTTGCATTATTACTTGAATATTTTTAGTGCTGTAATTGCCTATTGCTCATGTTTGATCTATTCTTACTGTACACCACCTTGAGTGAATTCCTTCAAAAAGGTGGTAAATAAATCCTAATAAATAATAAATAAAATGGAGGAGATAGAAATAGGTTATTACTCTAACATGAGCAGCATTGGATTTAACATTTAGGTTCTCTTGAACCTTATGGCTTAAATACTATTGTTCGATGGACAGCGTTCTTATAAAGTATTTTTCATTGGTTTTTTTTTTATCCCGCTGAATGATGCCATTCTTAGTTCTTATTTTTTATTGGTCCTTTGTGAAGGTATTGTATTTAAATAACAGGCGCCATTTTGTTTTTGTTTAGACACCATACACAATGACTGATTGATAATACTACCAGGTCATTCAAAAAATATATACCTTTATTTATTTATTTTTTGTTGCGTTTAAAGTCAGTTCTTAACACAGGTTTTGCCCAATAGGTGATATTTTGGCAAGGTCTCCAGAAGAAGCTACTTGTGGAACAGGTCCCCATCTGGACCTTAGCCAATTTGCTGAAGAGCATTCAGTATTCTACAATGAGAGTACATAACATTTAATCGTTTGAGGACTGAATGGTGTCATCTTTACTTACAGTGAATTCAGTGTCCAAAGCCAAGTGCTTTTTCAATATATTTATCCTGGTAGTTCTATAGATGTAAAATAAAATAAATTGTTTTTGTTGGAGCTATCAGATGATTAGGGGAGGTTTTTAGACCCATGATTACTTTTTGACCATCTTCATTGCCCAGTGGCCTCATTTATCTGGGAGCCTTAATATTGTTGGCAACAGTATTTATGAGGTCTTTTCCTCCCTCATTTTTACACTTATTGATAGCATTTTTATAGCATCTTGCATATTCTTGTATTTATTTGCGTTATTTAATATAAAAATAAGTACACATTGACCTCCAGAAAAAGGACAATGAAGAATCAGTGGAGCAAAGGATACTACGCACTCTTTTCATCTTCACTGTACAGTTTTGTCCTGACTGGAAGTGGGACTACGTTTACTGTGTTGAATATACAGAACACCTCTTATTACAATTATTTAAGAGTTCTGCAATTCCAGTGACTCCTGATGCAGGCGTGTTGGGTCTTCTCAATAAAGAACTCTTCATTGTCCTTTTTCTGGAGGTCAATGTGTGCTTCTTTTTATATTAAAAAAAACAAAGGTTTGGATAAGTTCCTGGAGAAAAAGTCCATAGTCTGCTATTGAGGCAGACATGGGGAAGCAACTGCTTGGCCTGGTCTTTATAGCATGGAATGTTGCCACAATTTAGGTTTCTGCCAGGTACTTGTGACCTGGCTTGGACACTATTGGAAACAGGATACCGGGCTAGAAGGACAATTGGTCTGACCCAGTATGGCTATTGTTATGTTCTTATGTAACAGCAAACCCAGCCTGCGTGTGCACAGGGAGAAGCCACCTAGTTAAACTGTCTGGCTTGAAGCATCCATGGCACCAGATTAGTCCCCAAGACTGGAGCCCACCGGCTCAACTGAGACAAATTTAGGGTCTGCATGTGGAACTTCGCCCAAGGCAAGACATCACCACAGAACCAAGATCCTGAGCATAATCCTATGCCCAGGGAAGAGAGAGAAGCTTGAGAATTTGCTGTCTGAGCTTCAGCTGACAATGCTGAGGCAGGAAAACCTTCCCTGCCTGGGTATTGATGCATAATCCCAGAAACTCCAGGATCTGGATGGGGGTGAGATGACTCTTGCTGTAGTTCACCACCCAACCCAGCGCAGAAAGAAGAGGCAGGACTGTCTGTGTACTGCGAAGACTCTCTTGATAAGAAGGCACCCAAATTAGCCAGTTGTGCACGTAAGGATGTACCTGGATCCCTTGCTAGCGGAGAAAAGCTGCCACCACCACAACTTTTAAACATGCGTGAGAGCAATGGTAAGGCCAAAAGGCATGGTGATCTCCCAGGATTGCAAACAAGAGACATTTCCTGTGAGGAGGCCAAATTGGGATATGAAAATGAGCCTCCTTGAGGTCCAATGAAGTGAGAAACTCACCTGGCTGGACCAAGGCTATGACATAATGAAGAGACTCCATGTGGAAGTGCAGTGCTCTGAGACACTTGTTCACCCCTCTGAGATCCAGAGCCGGGCTAAGAGAGTCTTCTTTCTATGGGACAACAGGGTATGTTCAATGATACCTGTTTATATGTGCCATGGCTGGTATAAGGTGTGTGGCTACTGTGTGTGTGGTTACCATAGGGGTAGAGCCATAGATGGTGACCCCCACCTATAATGAGTACCGGTACCTTTTTTCGTACAAAAAAAGCACTGCAAATAGGACAACCCTGCGTCTAAAGTAGGGAGAAAATCTCGAGGCGAGTACAACGTGGACAATTATAGAATCCACGATAAAGAAGCCCTGATCCAAAAAAAGAAATTGCTGCCTGAGACTTTAACACAGCTAGTTGAAAGGCAAGCTTCTCAGCAGCCTCAAGCTTGCGTTCACATATATCCTTTAATGCAGTGCCGCCTTCACCAGGCATAGTGGTATGTTAGTAAACACCGTAATAAGGGCATCCACCTTAGGCAGAGAAAAGCTTTCTGTTTCGCAGGATTTGGAGAATGTTCCTCCTTGGGACTCAGAGATTTTATCTGTGTATTCTGACTGTCCTAGTTCTGCTGATGGCCCTGACTTGGACATTTCAGAGGCAGACGGGAGTGATGATCCTGTATAGTTCTCTTAGTTCCTGGCATAATAGATGGAGTAGGACTTGAGGACTGAGAAGCAAGGGAAGAAATGTTTAAAGCCTCCATCGATTTTGTGAGGAACAGCAGCAACTCTCTCAAAAACAGGAGTGGAGGAGTAGCCTAGTAGTTAGTGCAGTGGAGTTTGATCCTGGGGAACTGAGTTCGATTCCCACTGCAGCTCCTTGTGACTCTGGGCAAGTCACTTAACCCTCCATTGCCCCTGGTACAAAATCAGTACCTGAATATATGTAAACCGCTTTGAATGTAGTTGCAAAAACCTCAGAAAGGTGGTATATCAAGTCCCATTTCCCTTTCCCTCTCTATACTACGTTCTCATTCCCTTGTACTGACCTGTGTTGCAAGGTGCTTGAATTCGTTGCTAGAGAATGTAGTAAAATCAGTTAGCTTAGTGGGGGTTTAAAAAAAGGTTTGGATAGCTTCCAAAAAGAAAAGTCTATAAGCCATTATTGAAATAGATTTGGGGAAAATCCACTGCTCAGGGCCGGTCTTAGCAAGCCTGTGCAAACCAACTTGATGGGGCCCCACCCCAGCTCCGCCCCCACCCTAGCTCCAGGGCTGGCCATTCCCTCCGAGCTCCAGGACCATCCCCCCTCCCTCTGAGCTCCAGGGCTCCTCAGTCCTTCCCAGCTCCAAGGCCTCCCTCCGACCCTCCCTCCCAGCTTCAAGGCCTGCCTCCCTCCCTCCCTCCCTGCCAGCTCCAAGGCCTGCCTGCCTCCCTCCCTCCCTCCCTCCCTGCCAGCTCCAAGGCCTGCCTGCCTACCTCCCTCCCTGCCAGCTCCAAGGCCTGCCTGCCTCCCTCCCTCCCTCCCTGCCAGCTCCAAGGCCTCCCTCCAACCCTCCCTCCCTGCCAGGTCCAAGGCCTCCCTCCGACCCTCCCTCCCTGCCAACTCCAAGGCTCCCCACCTTCCGAGGCCTCCCTCCCTCTGAATTTTAAAAGCTACCTCGTCAAGTTACAGGCAGCGGCAGGAGTAAAAAGCGTGCGAGCTGCTCGGCGCTTTAGGAGCCTTCCTTTCCCTCGCTCAGCTCTGGTCCTGCCTCGTGGAAACAGGAAATGAGGGCAGGACCAGAGCTGAGAGAGGGAAACAAACCATACTTTGGGAATGTGATCACATGATTTCCAACTCCAGGTGGGCAGGCTGGACCTGGAAAAAAAAGCAAGTGCCATCCTCCCCTTTGCATACCAAATTAGTTAGAGCTGTGTCTTGTCTTCTGCATTCCAACTTATTGTTGTATTTACAAGAAAAGTTATTTTCAGTCAAAGACAGAGTTGAAAAACAATCTTTAAAATTCACTTCCATTACAACACTGCATAGCTGAACTGGTAGGTTCTCTTCCTCATGCACTATCCACTACCCCACCCAATTCTGTTTGTACAACCAAGCATAAATTAAAACTCTGTGGAGGCAGGCCTCCCTTACGCCTGCTTGGTTGTTCAAAAACACAGCAATATGTGGGGGAGCAGATGGTGTGGCACAGGGGCAAGAGCACTTCTGCTGAAGGGGCTTAGGGACCACTGCCAGCCATGCACCTTAATGGGGGGAGGGGGGCTTTGCAAGAGTCCACACTCTACTGTAAAATTACTGTGGAATTTTGTAATCAATGAGCATGCAAATTACTGTGTTAAAATTGTGGCAGTAAGCTGCAGCTCATTGATAAATATCACCTTTCCTGTCAGTGCCTCAGCAGTGATAGGCTCAGGCACTGTCAGGAAAGGTGCCATAGGAGAAGAAAAAAAAAACCTGCTGGCACCCAACCCCTATGCCAGTCTAGTAGGCTCCATTCCTTTCCCTGACTCCTCCCCTTCACAACCATAAAATATAAAAATAACCTGGTGATCTGCCCCCCCCCCCCCCCCGACATCAACGGCCCTCGTGGCCCTCTTGCCTCCCCCTGACTAGACTCCCATCTCCAATTTTAAAAGAAAAAAATTCCTGATGTCTAGCAGCACCCTGCAACATTTCACCAGCCCCCACCCCCAGAGCTGCACCTCAAAAGAGGCACGATTGATGCTCACTTGCTCCTGCCTGCACTGCCATCTTCAACATGGCAGCACCCTGGCCCATGCAGTGTCAATTTGCCATATAAGGGAATTGAAAAGAGGAGTACCACAAGGGTCACTTCTCTTGCCTACTCTCTTTCATTTGTATTTGGTTCCCTTGGCAAATTTACTTCCATTTGTTTTGCTGATGATATTCAACTTGTGATTTTTATGAAATACAATCAGGAAGATGTTTCTGAACTCAATAACAAACATTCATTCATGACAAACTAGATGGGCGAATACAATTTGATCTTGAATGTTGACAAGTCAACTGCAATGTGGATTTCTCATAATCACAGCTCTTATGAACATGTCCTGAAATTTGTGCCAAACATCTGTTGTTGTTGTGTGAAATAAGTACTCTAGGTTTTCATTTAAATGATGCATTGAGGTTTTATCTACAGATTGGTAAAATTATAATTTGAATGATACATCAACTGCAACCAGTCTTGACTAAATGCAATTTGGTAGCTCTAGAGGCCTGCAGATTCTGCACCAAAACTGGCTTGAAATCTGCTGCATTTTCAACTGAAACTCTCTGCTTCCCACACCACCTAACTGACCACTTCCCACCCCTGCTGACCTGGCCCACATCAGTAGGCCCTCCCTGTGCTTACCTTAATAAGTCTTGGTGGTCTAGTGGCCTCTTTGGGGGCAGAAAAAAAACCCCACTCTTTCCCGTCCGGTGCTGATGCTGGTTTAAAATGGTTGGCAAGAATGCCCATGGCAGCCTTGCAAGACTGCTGTGGGAAGTCCCAGCAGCCAGTTTGAATTTGGCATTGGCATAAGCAAGAGCAATCTCAAACTGGCCGTCAGTAACTTCTGTGGCAGTCTCGGCAGCCATTTTAAACCTGCAGCGTCTCTGAACAGGGAAGAGTAGGGTTCTTTACTGACCTCAAAGAGGCCACTCAACCAGGCTGCCTTAACCCAGTCCTTGGGGCACATCAAGTCCCATCGGATCATTGTGTATATTCTGTCGTCCTCTAGAATAGTTCATGCATTCATTACTAGCAGACTGGATTACTGCAACTCTCTTTTTAATGGCTTGAGTAAGACCAGCCTTAGTCAGTTGCAGTTGGTTCAAAACACAGCAGCTAGGATGATAACTGGGAGCAAAAGGAGCGCTCCTATTAGGCCTGTTCTCTATCAATGACAGTGACTCCCAGTAGATGCCAGAATTACTTTTAAATCAGTCTGTTCAGTGTTTAAATACTTTCATTTTAATTTTCCTTTGTACCTTGTTAATAAATTGACAAAGTACATTATGAAAAGGACACTGCATTCAGCCCACAGACTCTCTTCAGTTACCTAGATTCAATAGATTAAAGTTTTCAACAAAGACAATGTTGTTCAACAACAACAATGTTGGCCCTTTGTTGTGGCACTCTTTGACAGAAGAATTGCATAATGCTGCTTCTTATTTCAGAAAGCTTTGCTGTTTCAGCAATATTTCAATTATTTATATATTTTTTTGCATGTAGGCTGTATTGTTATACTGCTTGTTATTAATGTCTTTGTTTGTAAACTACTTTAACACTCTGTACAAAGTGGTATTTAAAGTAATCAATCCAATCCCAAGTCCCAGTCCAAAGGGGGGCCACAACCTGCACTAGTTTGTTTTTGTTTTAATATACCAATATTGGGTGAAGAGGAAGCAGAAGGAAGCCTTGCAGAAAGTGGTCAGGGGCAAGATGGTCAGATTGGAGAGAGAGAGAGGAGAGAGAGTGCTGTTAGACATCCGCTCCCCCATCAACCAACCCTTCTATGCTGCCCCAGACCTGGTGAAAAGATTCACATAATAAATCTATGTGGAAAAACTCTTTCCCCCCATATGGTGGTAGAATTCTTATTGACTGCAGTGGCATGCATTCTAATATGGCCTGTACTAATGGTTTCTGTGTAAGATGATCCCCCAGTGATGCTAAGTCTCACTCATTAGGAGTGTGTCATAGCAATTTGAAAGCTCTTTCACTCTCACTCTCTCTCTTTTTGAGCCCTATTTGTCATCAGAGCTTCAGTACCAGTGCATTGATCTTGATCACTGTTTTCATGAGTGGGAAGTCATAGAGAAGTAAACCAAGTACTCCAACCGGTAGGAAGAAATCTGAGCACACCTTCCTGCCCCCTGCTTCCTTTTGCCCCCCCCCCCCCCCCCCCCACATGTGCTCTGAAATTGATGTACATGTTTATAACGGCTGGGTTTAAGACAATTTTCAGCTCAAAACATTTATCCAAATTGTGCCCCCACTTTTTGTTCTTTGAGAGGCTCATTTAATGCTGCCTTTTTTTCATAGCCAAAGCAACTCTATTCTTAAATCATTCTAGCTTTATACTCTGTATGTACTGCCCGAAAAATCTCACTCTTGGCAAGCTCAGTTTTGGTTATGTTTAGTTTCAGATGGCAGTGCCACATCCAGGCAGCAATGTCAGACAGGCAGACTGCTACTTGGGCCTGGATTCCTGCTGGATTTTTTTTTAATGTGGAGAGGTAGATCTGGGAATCATCATCATAAAGGTGATACTGAAAACCATGGGGTGAAATCAGAGCGCCAAGGGAAAAAGTATAGATGGAGAAACGAAGAGGTCCCAAGACAGAGCCCCAAGGTACACCAACCGCTAGCGGGATAGAAGTGGAGGGGGATCCACCAGACTATACACTAAAAATGTGATGGGAGGGATAAGAAGAAAACCAGGAAAGAACAGAGCCCTGAAATCCTCAGACCTGCCAAGTCTCCCGCATTCAGCGGGCCATCTCCCGCCAAAACGGGAAAGACTCCTGCTGAGATGTAATTGGTTTTTCTTACCGCCTGCCACTGCTTCTCCCAATGTAGCAGCAGCGGGGGGGAAGCAAATGTGGAGCCGCAGCACTGCCTTCAGGCATGTGCTGTCAGTTCTGCTAGTCTTCTGCCCCTGGAACTCAAGGTTGATGTCAGCAGAGGACCAGCAGAGGCGACAGCACATGCCTGAAGGCTGCTTCGGCCCCGCGTTTGCTTTTTTTTTTTTTTTTTGCAGTTGCTGCACAGAGCAGAGGCTGCATCGTGGAGGGAGACTGTCAGGATGAAAAGTTGAAGCTAATGGTTAGTCTCCGTTTCTCCTTCAACAAAGTAAGCAAACGGAAAACCTCTGAGCTGCTGCATCAGTGGCGTAGCCAGAAGTCAATTTTTGGGTGGGCCAACAGGTTGGATGGGTGGGCACTAGACAGTGGTGTGCTGGTAAATGTTTAACAACAGGCTCTCTCCCCAGTCCACCTCTACACCCCCCCCCCCCCCCCAGTCCACCTGTGCACCTCCCCTCAAAATTGCAGAGCTGGCTATAGCCGGGGAGAGAGCCTGGGGGGGGGGGCAATGCATTACTCTCTCCAGGAAAAAAAAATTAAATGATCCCAGGTTCCAATTTAATTCATGTTTAATGTGGGATAAAATGCCATAAATAAGTAAATAAATATAAACTTTTAATGTTGAGCACCTGATTCTCAAAGTGGACATATTCCAAACACTATAATGAAAATAAAATGATTTTTTTCTACCTTTGTTGTCTGGTGACTTTTTCTGATCATGCTGGCCCAGTATCCGATTCTGCTGCTATCTGTCCTCTTAACTCCGTTTCCAGGGCTTCCTTTCCATTTATTTCTTTACGTTCCTCCTTTCTTCTTCATTTCTTGCTCTATATCCATAAGTAAAAGCTGGGTCCTCCGCAGACTTGACTGTCCAGTGGATCCAGCTTCTGCCTATTTTCTTCATCCATGTGCAGTTTTTCTCCTTTCTTCCTTTTCCCTCATCTCATCTCCTTCCTCACTCTTCCATCCCCTCCATCCATATCCAGTATTTCTTCTCTCTCCCTTCCCTCTCTTCCATCCATATCCAGCAACCTTCCTATCTCCTCTTTCCTCTCCTCCATCCACGCATGTCCAGCAACTCTCCTCTCCCCTCCAGCCATCCATACCTAGCAATTCTTTTCTCTCCCCTGCCCCCTCTATCCATCCATACCCAGCAATTCTCTACTCTCTCCCCTTGTCCCCTCCATCCATCCATCCCCAGCAATTTCTCTTCCCTCCCCTGCCCCCCTCCATTCATCCATCCCCAGCAATTCTCCTCTCTGCCCTGCCCCTATCCAGCCATACCCAGCAATTCTGTTCTTGCCCCTGGCCCCCTCTATCCATCTATACCATACCCAGCAATTCTCTTTTCTCCCCTGGCCCCTCCCTCCAGCCATCAGCGATTCTCCTCTCGCCCCTCCCACTCCCATCCATGTCCTGCGATTCCACCTGCCCGCCCGGAGCCCTCTTCTCCCCCCCAAAAAAATTTACAGTGCAGGCTGAGCTCCATTCCCGCATCTGCCTCACTCTCACGGCAGCGCTTCCCAAACGCTGCCCACCGCCGCCACGATCGCAGGATTTACCTCCCTCCGTCTCAGCAGCAGCGGTAGCGAATCATACACGCTGCCTCCTTCTAACACGGAAGCGACGCTTCCGGGTTAGAAGGAGGCAGCATGTATGATTCGCTACCGCTGCTGCTGAGACGGAGGGAGGTAAATCCTGCGATCGTGGCGGCGGTGGGCAGCGTTTGGGAAGCGCTGCCGTGAGAGTGAGGGAGGCAGATGCGGGAACGGAGCTCAGCCTGCTCCATCCGCTCTGCTGCCTCCACTGCTGGGTGGGCCTGGGCCCACCCATGGCTACGCCCCTGTGCTGCATCCATGTTGTTGTTGTTATATTGTTGGTAGCATTTTTTTTTTGTTACTTATCTCACTTATATTTTCAAACATTGCTGGCTTGTGCAGTATACAGATGTACACAGAGGAAGTATAATAAGGGAATATCTTTACAGAGGTAGAGTACTAATTTGTTAGAAAGTGTAATCAGTGTATCATTTGGAGGGGCTGGTTATAGGGAGTGGAGGAGTGGCCTAGTGTTAGAGCACTGGTCTTGCAATCCGGAGGTGGCCAGTTCAAATCCCACTGCTGCTCCTTGTGTAACCGGACTAATCAGCAAGTAAATCAGGAGGCCGAGACGCTGACTTCCAAAGCAAGGCAACTTTTATTAGCTAGCTGTCACAGTACTAAGTTCAGACTCAGGATACTGCGCCCCGAACGTCACCTGACACTCGTTCTTATACAAATTAGTGGTCACGCGCATAAAACACACCATACATCACACATACACATGCGCAGTACATGCACATGCGCAATACATTAGTAGTTCTGTAGTTCTCACAGAGAAAAGATACGTCAGTTTCATAGCTTTCATAGAAATTGTTACTTTGCAAGAAATGTAACTTATTGCAGTGTTTCAGCACATTCACACAATACAGCCTCTGTACATGGATCACGAGACTGCACGGACAGAGCCAGCTGTCCCCCTTAGAAACCTAAATTGCTGACTACTACAACTTGTTATCTAGCTGCTGGTTAACAAATAGATGTTACTAGTAAAAATCCAAACTGCACAGTTTTAGGTTCTAGTTTAGGCTCATCATAGAAAAGCTGAGGTTTTGGTACAATGCAAAGGTGCAAGTGTGAATGCAAGGTCCAAATAGAAAATGCTGCTAGTGCAAAAGTCCACAAAAGTCCAAATAAAGGAAACTTACAAGTTTTGCCCCCTACAATTCCCCCTGTGATACTTTATCAATTGTCCAAGTGAAAAGTATCACAGCAACGGAGGTGGTGTACATGTAGAGAAGTTCAAGAAGTGATGGCCCTAAGATTCCTTTCGTGGCCGTTGAGTTCTTCACCGGGGTTGAGACGAAAGGTCCCTATTGGACACTCCCCCCTTTGTAGCCGGTCTTTACCAGGAAAGGTGTAGATGGCCCAGAGGGCAAGTCGCGCACAATATCTGGAAAAATACAAAAGAGGTTAGGTTAGTGTGGGAGGATAGAGGTGTGGTGGAATGTTGCTGAAGTTAGGGGTCATCATCAGAGGAATCAGGATCCTCCTCTACTGAAGGCAGGGAAGAATACATCTGGAGAGACATAATTTGCAGAGCTGCGCACTGATCAGCAATACGTTCCATGGCCCTGCGAGCAAAAGACAAAACACATGGAAGTAAACAGGGTAAGAACACAAGGCCCCCAAACAGGCAGACCCCGAAAAATATTAATTTCTTCCACCACATGCCCCCAAAGAGAGAATCCCACCAACTATCACCTAGCATAGATGTCCATTTCTGGACGGGAACATGTGCAAGCTTTCTAATGTCAGTAGCTATATTTAGTACCGCAGCTCCAGTATCATCAATTTTCAGGCAACAATTGGAAGTATTCCACTTCCCACAGACCCCGCCTTCTTCCGCAAGAAGGTAATCCAGTGCCAACCGATTCTGATAGATGGCAGTTTGCATTTGGGTTTGTTGCTTGGCTATTAGCTCTAAAGCTTCAGCCGTATGATTGGTAATGACTTCTACTACAGCTTGCAACCGGATAATACGATTTAACATATAAATAGGAGTGCGATACCCCCAAGACCCATCCTGGGCCCAGGTTGCGGGTCCATATGTCTCTATGATCCGCTCTGGAGGCCACTCATCCGATCCCCACCTCTGTTCCCCTCTGATGGGGAAGGACCTGCGGGAATGATGAGTTAAATCATCATACAATGGTGTGCCTAAATCTGCAGCCGCAGAGTGAGGCAGCAAGAAAAAACCAGGATAAATTAACCCAATAGTACAAGATCCTGACCAGGTACCCGGCAAGCAGGCATATGCAGTATATCCACAGATCCAGAATAACCCATCAGGTGCTTGCCAATGTGTCGAGCACCCCGAAGACCTGGGTTATTCCAGTGGCCTCTCAACTGAGAGACTCCCTGAAAGGGGTTAGATCCAGAGCAATTAAACAGTTGGATGGTATCAGTAAAATTATAAGGGAAATATAATTTGTTGGCAACAGAGCCGGGATACCATGTAACAGCGGCCGGCCAGTATTGCACCTGAGTGCCATTAACAGTAAGGATGGAAACACAGGGAGTGTCTCCTACAGGACTAGTGAAATTGCCATCAGGATACCGAGAAATACATTCATGGCCTATCACCAGTGAGCTAAGGGTCCATTGGCCAGCACGCTGTGTATAGGAGGGGCGCTTAGTCCAATTCCAGGCTGCTAGTTGTTCTGGGGTCATGGGGGAACCTCGCCAGGGCCAGGATTCTCCCATCAAGGCTCCCCCACAAATCCAACAATTGGTAACGTTAAGAGCCCATCCAATGCGGGAAGTCAGATCAATAAACAAATTCTTCCCCTGCTTAAAAACATCATCAAAATCAGAAGTAAGGTGTACAACAGAGTCATATAAAGCAGTGCTACGGTTAGCCCCTGTATTGAGGGGTGGGGGAGGAACAGTTCGGGTAAGTTGTGCGACAGCTTTCTGCATCAGTAATTCCTGTACCATATCCTGTTTCCCTCCCCCGTCAGACAGGCCCCACTGTCCAGCATAGGTGGCACAAGCTATCAGTCTGCCTTTAGGACAGGTATGACAGGCGCCTGAGCACACTGAGCCAAACCGGTATGCGTGGGGCTTGAGGTTACCTATCCAATATTTCTTGTTGTTCTCTATGCAGACAGTGGGTGGGGCCAACCAACAGTCTTTGTGAATAGAAGTATGGGCGATAAACATAAGACCCCCTTTACGGGGTCCACTCCGAACCGGGGCAGTACAATTCTGACATATCTTGGAGTGGACTACTGAAGGGTAGGGGCCGCTACAAAGGAATACCCCCCCCAGGTCAGATACCGGATAATTATCATTTGATGGCAAGGAATGGCCGCTGTGTGAACTTATGTGTGGGGGCACAGTTATTGACTCCTGGTGAGAGTCAACCGCAGAGGGTGATTCAGGTTCGGGCGGGCCGTCCACTTTCCCTGTGGTGGCGAAGCAGCAGCAGGTTTTACTCTGGTCCAATGTATCCAGACAGGAGTCCCTGCAATTTTAACAGCAGTGGGAGTGGTTAGAATGACAAGAGAAGGTCCCTGCCATTTAGGCTTTAAACAATCAGTATCATCCCATTCTTTTACCCAAACCTCATCTCCTACCTGAAACTGGTGTACTGGGGTGGTTAAAACTAATGGACTGGTGCTCTCAGTATATTGTTGAATGTCCTGCACTGCCTGTCTTAACCCTTTCAGCTGCTTGACAAGGGTACCTTCCCCTTGAATTTGCACCGTTGTGGGACAGGAGGGCAAAGGCGGTGGTCTAGCGTACATCTTCTCATAGGGAGTAAGAACGGTGGCCCTGGGCAGACACCTAAGATGTAGTAGGGCCAGGGGTAAAAGATCAGGCCACTTGGCTTTTGCCTCCTGGCAGAGCTTAGCTAACTGATTTTTCAGGGATCTATTGGCCCGCTCTACCGCCCCACTACTCTGCGGTCTCCCTGCGCAATTCAGTTTCCAATCGAGGCCAAGTCTTTTACTGAGCTGTTGGGTTACTTCACTGGTAAAAGCAGGACCGTTATCAGAGTTAATCTGCTTGGGGAGTCCATACCTTGGAAGGAGTTGATGGAGGAGGAAAGAGGTGACTTCTTTGGCCATCTCAGTTCATGTAGGTATAGCCTCAATCCACCCAGTATATGTACATACTGCTACAAGGATAGCTTTAAAGCCCTTGGCTGGAGGCATGTGTGTGAAATCAATCTGGCAGACTTGGAAAGGACTGGTACCTCGTAAGATGTTTCCGGGGGCTGGGCCTGGCCCCGTCCTTGGGTTATTCCGAGCACAAGTGAGGCATTGACGAGAAGCATGCTTAGTCCAATGGGACAGATTATTGATGTAGTAGGTTTTTCCAAGTAATCGACTCAGAGCGTCTCGGCCGAAGTGAGTTTGGTCATGGGCCCCCTTGACCACGGTCCAGGCCAACGTCTCAGGTATCCATATTCGATCATCCAGTAACACCCACCAGCCTTGACACAGTTCCAGTGCCTCTCGTCGAGCCCACTCGTCCTCTGAAGGAGCGTAAGTTGGGGTCTCTGTTGGCAAGGGAATTAGGAGTAACATTTCAGAATTGGAAAAATAAGGAAGTTGGCTCGCCTTCTTTGCTGCATCATCCGCTCGCTGATTGCCCCGGGCAATGGGGTCCATTCTACTGGTATGAGCCTTACAGTGCATCACCGCCACTTTCTTGGGTTTCCATACCGCATCAAGCAGTTGGCAGATTTCAGTGGCATGCACAAGTCCCTTTCCTTCTGCCGTTAGGAAGCCGCGTTCCTTATACAGTGCCCCATGTACCTGAAGGATTAAGAATGCATATTTGGAGTCAGTGTAAATATTGACCACCTTCCCTTCTGCCCACTGAAGGGCTCTGGTGAGGGCAATCAGTTCAGCCTTCTGAGCAGAGGTTCCGGGTGGTAAGGCCATTGCCTCTATTACGTGGTCTTCTGATACAACAGCATATCCTGCTCGACGAACCCCTGCTATTACCTGACTACTCCCGTCTGTAAATAATGTAACTCCCCCTTACCACGGCTGATCCTTAAGGTCAGGTCTGCTGGAGTGGACAGTACCCATTACTTCTTCGCAATCGTGCAGTCTAGGTTCGGGAGCTGGCAAGAGAGTGGCAGGGTTCAAGTTGGTGGTATCTTGAATCTGTACTTCTGGGTTTTCACACAGTAAGGCCTGATACTTGACTAACTGGGAGTTGGTCATCCAGCAAGGTCCATGGCTTTCTAATAGGCCCCGAATGGTATGTGGAGCAGTTACGAGTAATGTTTGGCCAAAGGTGAGCTTATGGGCTTCTTTGATCAGCAGGCAGGCAGCAGCTATGCTCCGTAGGCATCCTGGCCAACCTTTTGCTACATTGTCCATGCCTTTAGACAGGTATGCTACTGGTCGTTGCCAAGTACCAACTGTTTGCGTTAGTACTCCAAGTGCCTGGCCCTTCTTCTCATCTACAAACAGGTGGAAAGGCTTTGTTACGTCTGGGAGTCCAAGTGCTGGGGGGGATACAAGGGCTGTTTTCAAATCAGCTAGGGCCCTCAATTCGTGTTTTTCCCACTGGAAGGGTTGGGCCTCGGATTCAGGCCCTTTCAGTTTGGCATACAGGTCTTGGGTCAAAACAGCAAAATTGAGGATCCATATTCAGCAATAACCAGCTGCCCCCAACAATGCCCGCAGTTCCTTTTTGTTAGTTGGTGTGGGCTGGTCACAGATGGCTTGAGTACGGGGTGTACCGAGCCTCCGGGTACCTTCCCGGAGGCGAAATCCCAAGTACTCGACCTCGATCTCACATAGTTGCGCTTTTTTCCGACTGGCTCGGTATCCTTGCGCTTCCAGAGTTTTCAGAAGGTTAACAGTTGCCACTGCACAATCATTGTATGTTTCCCTGGCTACCAACAGATCATCCACATATTGGACAACGGGCCCATATTCAGTCTGATACGTTTTCAAATCATGGGCGAGTTGTTCCCCGAACAGAGTGGGTGAATTCTTGAATCCTTGCGGTAGCCGGGTCCAGGTAAATTGTTGTTTAGTTCCGGTCTGGAGGTCCTCAGCAAGTGGTATAGAGAAGAAAGCATCCTTTAAGTCTATTACACTGTACCACTTGGTTTGGGCTGGCACTTGGACTAAAATGGAGTAAGGATTAGGTACAAGAGCAACGATATCCACAACCTGATTATTGACTTTCCTCAAGTCCTGAACCGGTCGGTACTCGGGGGTTCCTGGCTTCTTGACTGGCAGTAATGGGGTATTCCAGGCTGATCTGGTAGATTTCAGGACTCCTTGTTGGAGGAGTTTCTGCAAATGCGTTTGCATACTCTGTCGAGCGGCACACGGTATGCTGTACTGGCCTTGGTTAACGATTTGAGCATTGGGTTTTAGCTCAACCCAGATAGGGGTGGCATTTACAGCCAACCCTCCAGGATTCAATTCTGCCCAAACTCCAGGGACACTCGCCATCAGAGTCCTTCTCTGCTGTGCAAATTGTGTTGTCGGTGTAGCGGCTGGCAGCGGCAGTAACAACCAGAGGAGCGCGTAATCGCCACTCCTCCTGGACAGGACAGATGAGGGATACTGGTTGTTCTTCAAAAGTGGCCTCAACTTCCCCTGTGGCTTTAAATTTCAAGGTGGCTTGCAACTTGCATAACAAGTCCCGTCCAATCAGAGGAACGGGACATCCAGGTATGTGTATGAACTGGTGAGAGACTGTTTTCCCTCCAATATGGACCTGTCATTCCTTCAACAGAGGTGCAGTAATGGATTTTCCCGAGGCCCCCACTATCGGTATAGTATCTTTGGTCTCGGGGGCTATTGCTGTAGTAATGACAGATCTTTGGGCCCCGGTATCTAACAGGGCTTTCATTCGCTGCGTCCCCACCTGAATTTCCACCAGAGGGTCAGTGGGGACTCTCCGCTCCCGGTGCCTTCATGCTGTGTGGGTCTGAACAGCATCCGCAGCCATCTGCCACTCCTGTTGCTCTGACCGTCCACGGCCTTTTCCTCTCTCTCTGCACTCCGCCTTCCAATGGCCTTCTTGCTTGCAGTATGCACACTGGTTCTTCCCTAAGGGAAACTTCCGACCTCTCCCCCTGTACTGTCCCCTGGGTTCATCTGGCGCAGCCACTCCTCTACTTTGCCCCCTGTGCTCTTCCAGAGCAGCAGCCAACAATGTGGCATTCTCACGCATCTGTCTGCTCGCTTCTCTCCGGGCCTCACTTTTCTCCTCCTGATCCCGATATCCAAAAACACGATCGGCCATCGCCTTCAATTGACTAATACTCATGCCTTCAAACCCCTCAGTCTTCTGCAGCTTCTTTCTACTGTCTGGTGCTGCTTGGGTAACAAAACTCATCACTACCATTGGACGGTTAGCCGGATCCTCGGGATCGATTGGACTATATTTGCAATAGGCATCCATAAGCCGTTCCAGAAAGTCTCCTGGACTTTCATGCTTCTTTTGTACTATGTCATGAATCTTTCCCATATTGGTGACCTTCCGCTTTCCCTTCTTCAGGGCTGCCAGATAGGCCTGTTGATATTGACGTAAGGACTCTCGGCCTGCTGGAGTTCGATGATTCCATTCGGGTTGGGTGGTGGGCACCAGGGCAGCAACGCGATTGGTTAAATCTGGTTCATTTGGATGCGCCTGCCGAACTGCCTCTTCCATGTTCTGTTGCAGCTGACGGCGTTCTTCAGTAGTTAATATATGGGAACTCAGTTGCCTCAAATCGGACCAGGTCGGATTGTGGCTAAATATTATTCCCTCCACTAATTCGATAAGCTGTTCCGGTTTCTGTTCATATGTGGGCCCATGATTCTTCCAATTCAGGAGATCTGAACTCGAGAAGGGGACATGTTTATAGACTACTGACTCAATTGGATGGTCTGGATTCTCAGGATTTAGTAATTGTACCATGGCTTCTCTAATGGGATACATATCAGCCGTAATTCGGCGGTCAGCAGGTGTTGTAACTGGACTTGTGGCCGGATAGCAAGTGGGTTCCTTGAGGACTCTCTGGCTTTTCCTAAAGGACTTCTGATCTACTAGGGGCTCTGCCTGATCAGGGGTAGGCTGACTACCTGAATTCTCTTCCTGGGGTCCAGGCCCGGCGTCCCCCCGTCTTAGTTCAGCAAGATCCGGATATATCGGGGTATAAGGAGGCGGGGCCGGGCTAGGCATGGGATCCTCCTCGGGTTTCTCTAGAACAGGGACTACTTTCTTTGAACGAATAGGCCTAACTTCACAGCGGCCCTCAGCCACCCCCTCAACTACCGCAGGCAAGGACTGGGATTTTGGTTTCAATTTAGGTCTCTGACTTTTTCTTTGGGCCACCACCATTAGGGCTGCCTTCTCTACCTTCCTTTGGGCCCATATCGGTGGGTTTCGCACCACATCTGCCCACCCCTCTATATACGGAATATCCTCAGGACAGCCAGGATTATTGTCTACTATTACAATATTCTGAACAGCGGCGATCTTCTCATATGCGAAAGTGCCCTCTGGTGGCCAATTAACAGATCGACCCAACCCAGGCCACATAAACTGACAGTGTTGTATCATCCCTGCCCTGGAACAGTGTTTCTGGTCGAACACTTCACTAAAGTGCTCAGTCATTAAATCCAAAGGTGTAGACCCACCCCCGCCCATCCCGTACGACAGTGCCAAAGGATAGTATACAGACAAGGAGGGAAAAGGATGGCAGAGGGGTAAGGGGTCCCGCTCTACCAGACACAGAAGGTTCAACACTCGCCCTGGCCAAGACGTGGTTGCCCGGCTTGAAACCGCAGGGCCAATCACTCAGCTTTCATACAGACAGGAAGCCCGTCCTCCCGTCTCTGCCCGGAGCCTAGTGGGTTTCAGGACCTAGTCCCTACTCGGCACTGGCGAAGGGGGTGATCAAGCCCCTCTTCGACCCTTACTGGGTCGGCTGCTGATTCCCAGAGAGTATAGTCGCCTGATTCAGGTGCAGGATTCAGAAGTCTCCGGAGACCCGAAAAGTTGTCTTGCCCAGGATCGCGCACCCTTTATGCAGGCCACCCAGCCCTGAGCAATTCTCTCACAGCAGCCAGACGCTGAACTCAGCGGTGCGCACTTTCCAGTCAGCTGGAGGGAATCGCCAGTCCCGGCCTAGCCGTGCCACTAACAGGGAGGGGAGTAAATTTCCTCTTCCTCGGCCCCACTTCCTGGCTGGCTCGCCAATGTAACCGGACTAATCAGCAAGTAAATCAGGAGGCCGAGACGCTGACTTCCAAAGCAAGGCAACTTTTATTAGCTAGCTGTCACAGTACTAAGTTCAGACTCAGGATACTGCACCCCGAGCGTCACCTGACACTCGTTCTTGTACAAATTAGTGGTCACGTGCATAAAACACACCATACATCACACATACACATGCGCAGTACATGCACATGCGCAATACATTAGTAGTTCTGTAGTTCTCACAGAGAAAAGATACGTCAGTTTCATAGCTTTCATAGAAATTGTTACTTTGCAAGAAATGTAACTTATTGCAGTGTTTCAGCACATTCACATAATACAGCCTCTGTACATGGATCACGAGACTGCACGGACAGAGCCAGCTGTCCCCCTTACAAACCTAAATTGCTGACTACTACAACTTGTTATCTAGCTGCTGGTTAACAAATAGATGTTACTAGTAAAAATCTAAACTGCACAGTTTTAGGTTCTAGTTTAGGCTCATCATAGAAAAGCTGAGGTTCTGGTACAATGCAAAGGTGCAAGTGTGAATGCAAGGTCCAAATAGAAAATGCTGCTAGTGCAAAAGTCCACAAAAGTCCAAATAAAGGAAACTTGCAAGTTTTGCCTCCTACACTTGTGATCTTGGGCAAGTCACCTAACCCTCATTTCCTCAGGTACAAACTTAGATTGTGAGCCCCCCTGGGACAGAAAAATATCTAGCGTACCTGAATGTAACTCACCTTGAGCCACTACTGAAAAAGGTGTGAGCAAAATCTAAATAAATATTAAACATGAATTGGATTGTAACCTGGGAGCATTTAAAATCTTTTTTGTTTGTTGTTGTTTCCTATGGCTACATCAAAAGAAATTCAAGATGACATAAGCCAGAGGGTGGAGCCAAGGCAGAGTAGCCATGGTTGGGGCATGTACTAAAATATCCCTCTCAAAAATCAGGACCCCTTGGCAGATCTGCAACCTATCACAGAGTAGGCAGTGATCAACAGTGTCAAAAGCAGCAGATCCAGAAAGATGAGGATAGAACAGAAATATGATCAAGTACACTCAAAGGGACTAAGAGTAGGGTTACCATACGTCCGGTTTTAACCAGACACGTCCTTTTGTTTTTTTTTTGAGGACACAGACGTGCATCTGGGTGGGTTTTGCCAGCCTGTTCATTTGTCTGTATTTGTGGATGGGCAGGTGGGCCTCAGGGTGTCCTCTTCTCCTCCTTTACCTTAGTGTGGTGCCCTGGCCGTCTAGTGACCTCTTCAGGGCTGCAGGCTCTTTCTCTTTCACTGATTCAAAATGGCTGCTGAGAGTTCAAGCGACAGGCCTGTGAGACTTCAGAAGTCTTGCAAGGTCACTGTTAACTCTCGGCAGTCATTTGGAATCGGCACCAGGAGAAAGACAGTCTGCAGAGTGCTCCTGCCCCAAAGAGGTCACTAGGTCACCACTGCACCACACTAAGGTAAAGGAGGGAGGAGTAGTGAATGGAGTCATGGGGTTAGAGGGAGGCTGGAAAATTGGGGAAGGGATATACATGGGAGGGGGGAGAGAGCTAGGGAATCTTGCTTTCTTTGGGGGGGGGGGGTCGGTGGGTGCGGTCTGCCCCAGGTGCACGCCGCTGGGGGGGTGCCGCGTGCCTGTCTACTCCGCTCGTTCCATGCTCCCTCTGCCCCGGAACAGGTTACTTCCTGTTCCGGGGCAGAGGGAGCATGGAACGAACGAAACCGACAGGTGCGTGGCACCCCCCCCCCCCCCCAGCAGGTAAAAATGCACCCGGGGGGGGGGGGGTGCATCGGCGATCCGCCCTGAGTGTCAGCCGCCCTAGGACAGGGGCGAAGCTACGGGTGGGCCTGGATGGGCCCAGGCCCACCCAATCACAGCTCAGGCCCACCCAATTTGTCCTGCTCCTCCAATCCGGTGCTGGTCTTCTAGGTGCCGGTTAGGCTGCAGTGAGAGTGCTGCACAGCCTGAGCCTTTCAGTTCTGCCCTGGCTCAGCTGCGCTTCTGGCCCTTTATTCGCCAATTTAAATGCAAACTCACATAACAAAAGTCACTAACAATTACACTCCTTAACGGCCCTCAACACCCCCCCCCCCCCCTTTGCCTTTGCCCCTTTAAAACTTTCCTGCTTCAGCTGCTCAGCAGGCTGGACCCGAGGAACAGCGAGGGAAAGTGATCGGGATGTGGCTCGTGAGCCGACTTTTGTTTCTTTTATTGCAAGTGAGCCTTTGCTGGGGGGGGGGGGGGGGGCTCCGAGCCCTACAGGAGGGAGGTGAGTGCAGGGCTATGGATCCAAGTAATCTTCTTCCTACCCACCTCAAAACTTGTAGAAAACTGTGGTCTCTTAGTACTGCTGCAGATCAGAAACTGAAAACCCTTCTCGTCCGACCCCCAACACCTTCAGCAAGGCAGAATTTAACATTAACATCCCCGCCCCCACACCACACACACACACATGTGGGGTAGAATCCCTAACCTCTTTCGGCCTTACAGTGAGAATCTTCTTCGGATCTCGTCCCACTGCCAGCTAAAGTGAAAGGGCTGAGGATTCCCATTCCACCAACCTGTACCTCCTCTGTAATACTCTAGCAGTAAAAGAGAGGGGCATTGCCATTTCTAAAGTAGCTAGAGGGGGGGCGTAGGGGGAGCGGTCGCTCCCCCAAATAGATTTGTTGAAAAAATGGCACCTATGCACATTCACCGCCACTTTAGTTCACACGGTGCCGCTGTCTTCCTGCTTGCACACGGTGCCACTTAAACCAGAGAGTGCGCTGTGGTGGCTGAGATGAGCTCTCTCGAAATTCTGCTCCTTGAAGGGAAAAGACGTTATTGGGCCCTTGCTGCCTGGGTCAGCCTTCAGTTGGGAGTGAGACCCCCAGAGTCAGCACTCACCCATGGCCCCAAACAGGAACAGGAGTCAGAATATGGAGCACAGTCTGCAAAGCTCTCGGAGTCTGCACCTGCCCCCACATGCATACAAATTTGGTTTGAAGCCCAGCTGCCCAGGTAAAATAAACACTTTTTAACATGTACACTGAGTGTTTGCTGGTGGTGGGCTTCTGGGTGAGGGTGGGCTCTTCACAGCCTAGGGGAAGAAAGGTATATTGAATCATTAAATATGCATTTTCCCCCTAGGCAGTGTAGAGCCCATCCCCACCCATAAACCCACCAACAATTAATTAATTTTCTGGGTGGGAGTGCACTCAATGCCCAGGTTAAAATAATAATAATAATAAAAAGTTGTATGTCTTTTTACGTTGGCGAGTTTTGCGGTGGGGAAGTTCTCTGCTGTGCCCAGCTTAAAATAAAAAAAAAAAAAGTTTTATATATTAATGTAGGTGGGTTTCTCCGAGGACAAGCAGGCTGCTTGTTCTCACTGATGGGTGACGTCCACGGCAGCCCCTCCAATCGGAAACTTCACTAGCAAAGTCCTTTGCTAGCCCTCGCGCGCCCGCGCGCACCGCGCATGCGCGGCCGTCTTCCCGCCCGAAACCGGCTCGAGCCGGCCAGTCTTCTTTTGTCCGCACTCGGTACGGTCGTGTTTTCGCCGTGTCGAGCCCCGGAAAGTCGACCTCGCGCGTCCAATTTGTTTGAACGTGTTTTTTTCCTTCGGGAAAGCTTTGTCCTAGTCGGGAAGTGCTCCGGAAACCCCCCGCCGGGTTTCGTGTAAATCCTCCCCGTACTTCCAGCTTTTTTGCCCCGGTAAGTTTTCTTTCGTCGTCGGGGTAGGCCTTTTTTCGGCCTCGGTCGAGATTTTTTCTCCCTCTAAATTTGGTGCTTCGAATTTCGCCATTTCGGCTTTTGATTTCGCCGGCGTGATTTTTCCGCCCATGACATCGAAGCCTTCCAGCGGCTTCAAGAAGTGCACCCAGTGCGCCCGGGTTATCTCGCTCACTGATCGACACTCGTCGTGTCTTCAGTGTCTGGGGGCCGAGCACCGCCCTCAGAACTGCAGTCTGTGTTCCCTGCTTCAAAGGCGGACTCAGGTAGCGAGACTAGCCCAGTGGAACGTGTTGTTCTCGGGCTCTTCGTCGGCATCGGCACCGGGATCTTCGAGTGCATCGACGTCGTCAGCGTCCAGACCATCTTCCTCGGCCGCCCCTGCATCGAGTGCATCGAGGCATCGGGCCTCTGCATCGGCGCCGAGACATCGGATAGCTGCATCGACGTCGGTGGTACCAGGACCTCGTCTGCTGATGTCGTCGGACGGTGGTGCATCGGGTGGAGTGCAGGTGAGGGCTGTCCATTCCCCTGCTGGTGGCGGTGAGCCCTCGGGTGGGTCTCCGCCTACCCTGAGGGCTCCTGCGGTACAGCCCCCCCGAGATCGACCTTCTTCAGTCTCGGCCCCGAGGAAGCGACGGGTGGATTCGACGTCCTCCTCGTCGGTGCCGGGGAGCTCCGGTGACATGCTTCGGAAGAAATCGAAGAAGCATCGACACCGGTCTCCTCCCCGTGTCGGCACCGAGAGCTCTGGGTCGCCGAGGGATTCGGCACCCAGCAGGCATCGGCACCGAGAGGACCGCTCACCCTCTGTTCAGGAGGTGTCGATGCGCTCCGCTCTGGACAGCCCGGAACAGCCTCCACGCCCGGAACAGGTACTGACGGCGACGCCTGCATCGACCTCTCAGCCTTTCTCTGCAGCCGCTCTAAACGAGAGCCTCCGGGCCGTTCTCCCAGAGATGCTGGGAGAGCTGTTGCGCCCTACCCCTCCGGTACCGGCGGTGCTTGCGCCACCGGTACCGTCGAGCGTGGCGCCGGCTGGCCCATCGCCAGGTTGAGGTCCCCGACGTCGGTACCGCGTGCGGTACCGACCGCGGCCACCTCCCAGGAAGGCTCCCCGACTACGTCGGCGGAGGGAGCTTCGCCGATGCGGGCGAGGGAGTCTACCTCTCGACGCCCCCATCGTGGACAGGGTTCCACGGAGTCGAGCAGGGCGAGGTTGCAGACACAGGTCCGTGAACTTGTGTCTGACACCGAGGGTGAGGCCTCGTGGGAGGAAGAGGAAGATCCCAGATATTTCTCTGACGAGGAGTCTGGGGGTCTTCCGTCTGATCCCACTCCCTCTCCTGAGAGACAGCTTTCTCCTCCCGAGAGTCTGTCTTTTGCCTCCTTTGTCCGGGAGATGTCTACGGCCATCCCCTTCCCGGTGGTTGTGGAGGACGAGCCCAGGGCTGAAATGTTTGAGCTCCTGGACTATCCTTCTCCACCTAAGGAAGCGTCCACTGTTCCCTTGCACCATGTCCTGAAGAAGACATTGCTTGCGAACTGGACCAAACCATTAACTAATCCCCACATTCCCAAGAAGATCGAGTCCCAGTACCGGATCCATGGGGACCCAGAGCTGATGCGCACTCAGTTGCCTCATGACTCTGGAGTTGTGGATTTGGCCCTAAAGAAGGCTAAGAGTTCTAGGGAACATGCTTCGGCGCCCCCGGGCAAGGACGCTAGAACCTTAGACTCCTTTGGGAGGAAGGCCTACCATTCCTCTATGCTCGTGTCCAAGATCCAGTCTTACCAGCTCTACACGAGCATACACATGCGGAATAATGTGCGGCAGTTGGCGGGCTTGGTTGATGCTCTTCCCCCTGAGCAAGCCAAGCCTTTTCAGGAGGTGGTCAGGCAGCTGAAGGCGTGCAGAAAATTCCTGGCCAGAGGAGTTTATGACACTTTTGATGTTGCGTCCAGGGCCGCTGCTCAAGGTGTGGTGATGCGCAGGCTCTCATGGCTGCGTGCCGCCGACCTGGAGAATAGAGTCCAGCAGCGGATTACGGACTTGCCTTGCCGTGCGGATAACATTTTTGGCGAAAAAGTCGAGCAGGTGGTAGAGTCTCTCCACCAGCGGGACACCGCATTCGACAAGTTCGCCCGCCGGCAGCCTTCAGCTTCTACCTCTACAGGTAGACGATTTTTCGGGGGAAGGAAGACTGTTCCCTATACTTCTGGCAAGCGTAGGTACAATCCTCCTTCCCGACAGCCTGCGGCCCAGGCTAAGCCCCAGCGCGCTCGCTCTCGTCAGCAGCGTGCGAATCAGCAAGGCCCCGCGGCTCCCCAGCAAAAGCAAGGGGCGAGCTTTTGACTGGCTCCAGCAGAGCATAGCCGACATCCAAGTGTCAGTGCCGGGCGACCTGCCTGTCGGAGGGAGGTTGAAAGCTTTTCACCAAAGGTGGCCTCTTATAACCTCCGATCAGTGGGTTCTCCAAATAGTCCGGCAAGGATACACCCTCAATTTGGCCTCTCAACCTCCAAATTGTCCACCGGGAGCTCAGTCCTACAGCTTCCAGCACAAGCAGGTACTTGCAGAGGAACTCTCCGCCCTTCTCAGCGCCAATGCGGTCGAGCCCGTGCCATCCGGGCAAGAAGGGCTGGGGTTCTATTCCAGGTACTTCCTTGTGGAAAAGAAAACAGGGGGGATGCGTCCCATCCTAGACCTAAGGGCCCTGAACAAATATCTCGTAAAAGAAAAGTTCAGGATGCTTTCCCTGGGCACCCTTCTCCCCATGATTCAGCAAAACGATTGGCTATGCTCTCTGGACTTGAAGGATGCCTACACACACATCCCGATACTGCCAGCTCACAGACAGTATCTGCGATTTCAGCTGGGCGCACGCCACTTCCAGTACTGTGTGCTACCCTTTGGGCTCGCCTCTGCGCCCAGGGTGTTCACAAAGTGCCTAGCTGTGGTAGCAGCGGCGCTTCGCAGGCTGGGGGTGCACGTGTTCCCATATCTCGACGATTGGCTGGTGAAGAACACATCCGAGGCAGGAGCCCTGCAGTCCATGCAGATGACTATTCGCCTCCTGGAGCTACTGGGGTTTGTGATAAATTACCCAAAGTCCCATCTTCTCCCAGTGCAGAAACTCGAATTCATCGGAGCCCTGCTGGATTCTCGGACGGCTCGCGCCTATCTCCCAGAGGCGAGGGCCAACAACTTGTTGTCCCTCGTCTCGCGGGTGCGAGCGTCCCAGCAGATCACAGCTCGGCAGATGTTGAGATTGCTGGGCCACATGGCCTCCACAGTTCATGTGACTCCCATGGCCCGCCTTCACATGAGATCTGCTCAATGGACCCTAGCCTCCCAGTGGTATCAGGCCGCCGGGGGTCTAGAGGACGTGATCCACCTGTCCACGAGTTTTCTCGAATCCCTGTATTGGTGGACGATTTGCTCCAATTTGACTCTGGGACGTCCCTTCCAAATTCCTCAGCCTCAAAAAGTGCTGACCACGGATGCGTCTCTCCTGGGATGGGGAGCTCATGTCGATGGGCTTCACACCCAAGGAAGGTGGTCCCTCCAAGAAAGCGATCTACAGATCAATCTTCTGGAGTTGCGAGCGATCTGGAACGCTCTGAAGGCTTTCAGAGATCGGCTGTCCCACCAAATTATCCAAATTCAGACAGACAATCAGGTTGCCATGTACTATGTCAACAAGCAGGGGGGCACCGGATCTCGCCCCCTGTGTCAGGAAGCCGTCAGCATGTGGCTCTGGGCTCGCCGTCAAGGCATGGTGCTCCAAGCCACATATCTGGCAGGCGTAAACAACAGTCTGGCCGACAGGTTGAGCAGGATTATGCAACCTCACGAGTGGTCGCTCAATTCCCGTGTGGTGCGACAGATCTTCCAGGCGTGGGGCACCCCCCTGGTGGATCTCTTCGCATCTCAAGTGAACCACAAGGTCCCTCAGTTCTGTTCCAGGCTTCAGGCCCACGGCAGACTGGCGTCGGATGCCTTCCTCCTGGATTGGGGGGAAGGTCTGCTGTATGCTTATCCTCCCATTCCTCTGGTGGGGAAGACTTTGTTGAAACTCAAGCAAGACCGAGGCACCATGATTCTGATTGCTCCCTTTTGGCCGCGTCAGATCTGGTTCCCTCTTCTTCTGGAGTTATCCTCCGAAGAACCGTGGAGATTGGAGTGTTTTCCGACCCTCATCACGCAGGACGAAGGGGCTCTGCTGCATCCCAACCTCCAGTCCCTGGCTCTCACGGCCTGGATGTTGAGGGCGTAGACTTTGCCTCTTTGGGTCTGCCAGAGGGTGTCTCCCGCATCTTGCTTGCTTCCAGGAAAGACTCCACTAAGAGAAGTTACTTCTTTCATTGGAGGAGGTTTGCCATCTGGTGTGACAGCAAGGCCCTAGATCCTCGCTCTTGTCCTACACAGACCCTGCTTGAATACCTTCTCCACTTGTCTGAGTCTGGTCTGAAGACCAACTCCGTAAGGGTTCACCTTAGTGCAATCAGTGCATACCATTACCAAGTGGAAGGTAAGCCGATCTCAGGACAGCCTTTAGTTGTTCGCTTCATGAGAGGTTTGCTTTTGTCAAAGCCCCCTGTCAAGCCTCCTACAGTGTCATGGGATCTCAATGTCGTTCTCACCCAGCTGATGAAACCTCCTTTCGAGCCACTGAATTCCTGCCATCCGAAGTACTTGACCTGGAAGGTCATTTTCTTGGTGGCAGTTACCTCGGCTCGTAGAGTCAGTGAGCTTCAGGCCCTGGTAGCCCAGGCCCCTTACACCAAATTTCATCACAACAGAGTAGTCCTCCGCACTCACCCTAAGTTTCTGCCAAAGGTTGTGTCGGAGTTCCATCTGAACCAGTCAATTGTCTTGCCAACATTCTTTCCCCGTCCTCATTCCTGCCCTGCTGAACGTCAGCTGCACACATTGGACTGCAAGAGAGCATTGGCCTTCTATCTGGAGCGGACACAGCCCCACAGACAGTCCGCCCAATTGTTTGTTTCTTTTGATCCCAATAGGAGGGGAGTGGCTGTAGGGAAACGCACCATATCCAATTGGCTAGCAGATTGCATTTCCTTCACTTACGCCCAGGCTGGGCTGGCTCTTGAGGGTCATGTCACGGCTCATAATGTTAGAGCCATGGCAGCGTCGGTAGCCCACTTGAAGTCAGCCACCATGGAGGAAATTTGCAAAGCTGCGACGTGGTCATCTGTCCACACATTCACATCTCATTACTGTCTGCAGCAGGATACCCGACGTGACAGTCGGTTCGGGCAGTCAGTTCTTCAGAACCTGTTTGGGCTTTAGGATCCAACTCCACCCCCCGAGGGCCCTGTTTGTTCTGTTCCAGGCTACACTCTCAGTTAGTTGGTAAATTTTTTAGGTCAATCTCAGTTATGTCCTCGCCGTTGCGAGGCCCAATTGACCAATGTTGTTGTTTTGAGTGAGCCTGGGGGCTAGGGATACCCCATCAGTGAGAACAAGCAGCCTGCTTGTCCTCGGAGAAAGCGAATGCTACATACCTGTAGAAGGTATTCTCCGAGGACAGCAGGCTGATTGTTCTCACAAACCCGCCCGCCTCCCCTTTGGAGTTGTGTCTTCCCTTGAAGTGTATTGTCTTGCTACATACTGGACTGGCCGGCTCGAGCCGGTTTCGGGCGGGAAGACGGCCGCGCATGCGCGGTGCGCGCGGGCGCGCGAGGGCTAGCAAAGGACTTTGCTAGTGAAGTTTCCGATTGGAGGGGCTGCCGTGGACGTCACCCATCAGTGAGAACAATCAGCCTGCTGTCCTCGGAGAATACCTTCTACAGGTATGTAGCATTCGCTTTCTGGGTGGGGGTGGGCTCTGCAGTGGTGTGCTTCAGACATGCCAGACTATGGTGGGATGAGTAGGGGCTAAGACAGGGCTGACACTAGGCTACAGGGAGGGGTGGGGGTAGGTTGGGGCTGATGCCTAGGTACGGGATGGATGTGGGGAAGGGGAGGGCTGATGCCAGGTTATAGGGATAGATGGGGGGGGGGGGGGTAGTGTAGAGAAAGGAAGGGCTGATGCCAGGCTACGGGGATGGATGGATGGGGGGTAGGAAAGGAAGGGTAGAACTAATGCCAGATTATAGGGATGGATGAGGTGAGTAGGGAAGGGAGGGGTAGGACTGATGTCGGGCTACAGGGAGGAATGGAGGGGTAGGGAAGGACAGAACTGATGCTGGGCAATTGATGAGGGTTGGTCTGTGTTCTGCATGTGACCAAAGTGATTCTTCTGGCATGTGGTTTGTATTGGGATCTATATCAGTCTGAGTAGTTTGACTTTTCCAGTGAGACACATATTGCTGTTGTGTATATTCACTGCTGCCTTTTTAAAGGTACTGTTATTAGTATTTGTGTGTTCAGAATTGGTGGTGTTAAAGTTTGCTACATAGGCTTTGAGTACATATGCGGTTTATATTGCTAGTGGACAGCTGTTGGGCAGAATGTTTATTAGAAATCCTTCATCAAGTGCACTTTAAGGCATTATTTAGGAGTATCTCAAGAAATGCTACTCTCACTTATATACATAGTGCCCACCCATATTAGCTCTGGGCCCACCCAAAATGGCAGGTCTGGCTACGCCACTGTGGGGGGGGGGGGGGGGGGGGGTGACTAGGGGGAAGGGCAAGTGTCCTCTCTTTCCTTAGGGCAAATATGGTAAACCTAAAGAAGAGGAACTTTATATAGGCAGTTTATCAGAGCTACCCGTCCACAAAGCAGAGTTTGCACCAAGGAGATTTGAAGTAGTCCCAGATTTCACTTAATTATGGGCTAAAAGCATCCCTTCTGCAGCTCTAGAAATGGTCCCTTGTAAGCTCGCCAGCTGTAACCCACCCAGGTTTTTTGTAAGACTGAACCGCGAAACCTGTCAGAGGTTGGCTAGGTTTACCTCCCTGCCTGCCCCCGCCAGACAAGTCCAGCCACTTTCATTCTCCTCCTCCTCCCCTGTCGCCGGCCCGACTGCCACATCCTCTGGTGACGTCAGTGGCCGACGCCATATTGGAGAATTCTCGGCCGTTCCGGAGGGCGACGGAGCCGCTGCGGTTGTTCGAAAAGCGCAGACCATACTCCGGACCGCCTGTGTTTCCTGAGGAGATTCAAGCCTCGGTGCGGCTCGTTCAGCTGGAACTAGGCTCGCCTGTAACGGTCTCACGTAACCTGTACGCCTTCTCCCCTACCACCCGCCGCTGCCGCCGTTTTCTTTGCCGGTTTCCCCCTTCCCCCTCCCCGCCGCGGAGCTCGGCAAGAGCGAGCGGAGCAGGGCGGCGGCGGCGGAAGGAGCAGGATGACGTCCCTGACCCAGCGGAATTCGGGCCTGGTGCAACGCCGCACTGAGGCTTCGCGTACCGCAGCAGCCGCCGACAAGGAGAAGGTGCCCGACGGCGACGATGAGGAGGGCCGCCGGGACGAGCAAGATGACGACGAGAAGGGAGACTCGAAGGAGACGCGGCTCACACTTATGGAGGAGGTGCTGCTACTCGGGCTCAAGGACAGAGAGGTGTGGACACGGCGGTGACTCTGCCTCATTATTTGCACCCCGGGGAACCGGGAGTAACCTATCCCTTGTGGAGGAGTAGCCCAATGGTTAGTGCAGTGGCCTGAGTACCTGGGGAACTGGGTTTGATTCCCATTGCAGCTCCTTGTGACTCTGGGCAAGTCACAACCCTCCATTGCCCCAGGTACAAAATAAGTACATGTATGTAATGATTGTAACCACAGAAAGGCGGTATATCAAATCCCCGTTGCCCTTACCGGATGTGAAACGAAGACTGGAAAGATGCTGCCCTCGGGCCTAGTCTAGTGTAGCCAGGTAATTGGACATAGATCCATAGGAGCAGGATCTGGGCTTTCTCTGGCAGGCCTCCAGAGCAGTGCGATTCCTCAAGCTGGATCTGCAGGTTCCAGGATAATAGTGGCTTTTGCACACTGTTGAGCTGTTCCACAAATACCAAGTGTATAGTATTATTGCAAACCATTTTTCTATATGTATGATTATGGTTCTGTGAAGTGCATTACAGAATATTTTTAACTGTAAAGTTCAATATTTCCTTTTGAAGAAAAGGGGGAAAAAGCCTCAGCAGAAAGCCCAACCAACCACCCAAAAACAACATGGATGGAAAGAAATCAATGGGCTGTTTCATTTTCACGGGCTCCAAAAAAACCCCTTCTGACTCCAAAACTGTAATGTAAAAATGCTGACTTCACAGAACTGACTTCAAGTGGCTCCCCAAACATGGAAACATTTTTGACAATTATCAAGTAGAACAGGTAATGTGCAAGTGGTCAGTCCATCACACCAACTTTGGCCACAGTTTTGCAATCAGCTGTCTCAAGGCATAGAGGACCATTGATATAAGGCTTGGTGATCCTATTATACTAAGGCTATATGTGCCTCATATCAATGGTCCTCTATGCCTTGAGGCAGCTGATTGCGGAACTCTGGCCAAAGTCGGTGTGATGGACTGACCACTTGCACATTACCTGTTCTACTTGATAATTAAGTAAAAGTTGTTTCCATGTTTGGGGATCCACTTGAAGTTAGCATTTATACACTACAGTTTTGGAGTTAGAAGGGTTTTTTTTTTTTTTTTTGGAGCCCATGAAGGTTAAATAGCCCATTGATTTCTTTCTACCCACGTTGTTTTTGGGTGGTTGGTTGTGCTTTCTGCTGAGGCTTTTTCCCCCTTTTCTTCAAAAGGAAATATTGAACTTTACAGCTAAAATATTCTGTAATGCACTTCCCAGAATCGTAGTTGTACATATAGAAAAATACTTTAGTGTCAATAAGAGAAATATTAGAGGTTATACAGTAGTGATACTCTCAAATCCTTTTTTGTGATAGAATTATTGCAAAACCACCTACTGAGCAAGCCTGAAGTTATAGGTGCCGGCTCAACATCTTTTTGGATAGTAGCTTTATTTTTCTAACACTAATGTCTTTTTTTTTTTTAGGGAAGAAAATGTTTACATAAGAATAGACCTAATGGGTCAGACTGAAGGTCCATCTAGTCTAGTATCCTGCTTCCAGCAGTGGTTAAGCGCATAAACTGTTTTACACAGTTATGTAGGTTACTATCATGCTCATTTTCAAAGCACATAGACTTACAAAGAGGAGCATTTTCAAAACACTTATTCTTAACCTGTGTAACTTTGTAAGTCTATCTGCTTTGAAAATGAGCATGATAGTAACCTATATAACTATGTAAAACAATTTGTGCTTAAATGCAGCTGGAAGCAGGATACTAGACTAGAGGGACCTTCAGTCTGATCCAGTAAGTCTATTCTTATGCAAACGTTTTCTTCCCTAAAAGAAGACATTAGTGTTAGAAAAATAAAGCTGCTATCCAGAAAGAAGTTGAGCTGGCATCTATAACTTCAGGCTTGCTCAGTAGGTGGTTTTGCAATAACTTTGTAAGTCTATGTGCTTTGAAACTGAGCACCACAGTCTCTCTGCTATTGCCTTGTCCTCCTTTGAGTGCCCCCCCTTACACCTTGATGATCAAACTGTCCCACTGACTCTGCTTCTGATATACCTGAAAAAAGTAGTTACGAGTTTTTGCCTTTTCAAATTCTTTTTAGCTTTCCTTATCAGTGCTTTGCATTTAACTTGCCAGTACTACTTCCTATTTTCTTCATTTGGATCCTTTTTTAATCCATTATTTTGAAAGATGTTCTTTGGCTCTAATTCTATCACTTTACTGTAATTTGCTGCTCTTTGCATACTTTTTTAATATCAAACAGTTCACACAAGCCCAAAACGATCAATCTGAAAATCTATCAAAAGAACAGTTCTTTAAATATCTCCTGAGAGAGACAAACACATACAAAGAATGGAGAAAAAAGCCTCTGTTGAACCACCCAGCCAACCTCAGTTGTAAGGCATAGGCACGGCTCACCATTACAGGTCTAAAAAAAACTCAGCTCAAAATAACTGTTAAAATTCTACAACAGAGTCACAAACGCCTGTATACAACCACAGGAAATCGAACAAATAGTCAGTAGTATAACCCAATTGTAGCATGTTGGCAGCTTAATATTTATCCACTTCTTATCCAATGTAGAGCTAACTAGCATGTCCAAGGGTCCAGTATACCCAACAGGGATTCCCTCCCTGTTTCGCCGAAGCTGCGTCAGGGGTAGGGTTAAGGGTAGCAATCATTTGTCATGACCATTGCATTCAAAATTCCAGTAGGTAACTGAAAAACAGACGCCAACAAAATCTTTAAATAGGTGAAGCACAGCCTCCCTCTGCAATATGCCATATACATCTGGGTCTGTGCGCCCAGGATGGTATTTTGAAACCATTCCTGATTTCAACTACTAATCTTTATGACTGCTCCTTTTAGTTTTTTTTTGTTTTTTTTGTTAACATTTTCTGCATTTTATCATAGTCGACCTTTGGAAGTTAAATGCCACAGTACATTTTCTTAGTGTCTTCATTCCAGTTTGTAATAACTTGGGTTTTTGCTTTACTCCCACCCAGTCTTAGTACGTTTAGGGAGCAGTTGATGTCCAAGAAACACAGTTTGTTTACAATACTTTACCATGCATTAGTGCAGGTTATTACCTCTGGCCTCATTTCCTGCAGTGGGACATATTTTCTAATAGATGTATTAAGATGGTGTTAGTGTGTTCTAATGTAGTAGCACATTTTTACAAATCTAGCCCAGAATATGACCTATCTGGTAAGGGTAGTGGATTTGACATACCACCTTTCTGTGTTACAACCAAAGCGATTTATGTACTATATGCAGGTACTTTCTCTGTTCTTAATGGGCTCGCAATCTAATGCCCTGAGGATTAAAACTCCAGCGCTGCACAAAACAGCCCCGGAGTACCGCCACAGCAGCACCCTGACCTAACTCCCTCATGATTGAAGCTAATAGTATGCAAATGATATGCGCACTATTAGCTTCCATTGTAAAGGAGCAAAGTGAGTGGCTGGTGCGTGGCGCATGTGTTCAAAAGTTGTGCATTAAGCACAACTTCTGAATGCATGCCCAGGACACAAGCTGTCAAGTGTCAGCCCCGGGGGTCTACTGGTGGAAGGATCCTCCCAACCCAGCCCTCTTTTCAGCTGTACCTTAGAAGTTGGAGGAGGAGGGACTAGTACTCCCTTCTCATTCGGCACTACCTCAGAATGGCACCCTGCCTGGTGCATCTTGGGGATGGAGTTTAACTTCCATATGAGGAGAAATTCCCTTATATGGAAGTTAATCCCCCACCCAGTGCATCCCATTCAGGGCACCGCCATTTTCAGATGCCACCAGACAGGGAGGAGGGAGCGCTAGTCCCTCCTCCAGCTTCTAAGGGGGAGGGGGTTGGGGGGATCCCTCCACCACTAGCCCATAAGGGAAAGCTTTGCAGTGGGGGAGAATCAAGTTGGGCCCCCTGTCACAGGTCACACTGGACCAGCGACGGTGGGAGGGGGGAGTGAGGACAGGGGTTCCACTAGACCACCAAGCTGGGTTTTGTTTTGCTTCCGGGGGTCCACTGGACCTTCAGGACTGATACAGGGTTAAGGTGGTAGGAGCACCTTTGAGCCAGAGCGTCGTTTTCTGATCATGAAGGTGGAATTCTAATGAGTTAATTTAAATGTAATTAAATGAGCTCTGCGGTATTCCCTGGTGCGCTTGTCATTTGCTGCGCTAGAGCCCTCTGATCATTCTGCGCAGGTACATGCAAGTGCTAGTGTGGCACTAGTGCCTGCATTTACCTTTGATCATCTCCCTGCAAGTTTTGTACTTGGGGCAATGGAGAGTTTGTGACTTGCCCTGTGTTACAAGGAACTGCAGTGGGAATTTGAACCTGGTTGTCAGCCCACTGCACTGTAATGATCAATGCATAGTCGTGACTGTTCTCTCTTCTCAGGTGTAGTAAGGGTCTGTCTTCAGTCATCTCATTGCTTGCCTTTTGCTTTCCTGAATTGTGATCATGGTTTAGTGCAGGAGACAGGTCCATATGTGTGGTGAAAGCCAGAATTATTATATGTTTTTTTTTTGTTCTCTATTCCTTTCCTAATGTCATAATGCTGCTTTATAGCCCCAAGGTGGGGCTGCACCTTGAATACTGTGTGCAAGTCTGGTCACTGCATCTCAGAAAAAACATATAGAACTGTTGAAGGTATAGAGAAGGGTGACCAAAATATAATTAAAGGGATGGAACTCTTATATGAGGAAAGGTTAAAGAGGTTATTGCTTTTCAAGTAGAAGAGACAGCTGACAGCAGATAAGATGCTTATAAAACTGTGAGTGGGGTGGAATGAGTGAACACTAATTGTTTACGCTTTCAGAAAGTACAAAGACCAGAGAACACACCATAAAATAGTTCTCCTGTTTGTTTTAAATTTACCACTATTTTTTTTACCCCATGTCTAGTTAAGCTCTGATTTCCAGAAGTATATGGTTACTACAGTTAACATATCTGTATTGTATTTTTAAAAGTTTGGATAAATTCCTGGAGATAAAGTCCATAAACTGCTATTAAGGTAGACCTGGGGAAAGCCACTGTTTATTCCTGGGGTAAGTAGCATAGAATCGTACTACTTTTTGAGAATCAGCCAGGTACTTGTGACCTGGAATGGCCACTATTAGAAATGGTATACTGGGCTAGGTGGACCTTTGGTCTGAGATTTCCTTAGGTTACTCCTGACTCCACCCTCTTTCACACTCATCCTGTGACTCCTGTGCATTTATTCCTTTGAGATATTTGAATGTTTCTGTCATATCTCCTCTCTTCTGTAAGATATGCTTGTTGGATTTTTAAGACTTTTGTTCTATGCTTTATCGTATAGATCCAGGGGAGCTCAAGGTAATCTGCTGCCTGAGGCAAGTGATCAGTTGTTGCCACCCTGCCCACCGCATCCTCTTCCCAACCCTGTAGCATTAATAAGCCAAATGATAAACACAGGGCCTCTGAGACCCATGCACTCCTTCAAGGCCCTGCTGGTCATGTCCACTGTGATGCGAAAGTATGCATTGGAGGGGGTGTGACTGCCAGTGCTTTGGAGGTGTGCATGGGTCCCAGAGACCCTGTGTTTATCATTCACTTCCTTGTCATCAGCAGCAGATGAATCCATGAACTGATGGGTTGTATCCGCCTACCAGCAGGTGGAGATAGAGAACACTGAAAAACCATAGTGCCTCTAGGACGGCTAGCCCCAACTGCCTTCAGTATTTCTCTATCTCCCAGCAGGTGTGGACGTAGCTTGATCAGCTCCTGGATTTCAGACTGCCTGGGGTGGCTCCTGTGCTTTGCCAGTTGAGCAGGGGTGTTGTGGCTGGTGGTGCCCACTTTAAAGGCATATAGGTTTGCCCTTTCCCTGCCTTACCCATTCCTCCCAGAGTCCCTCTGTTGCTGCCTGCCTCCAACTTTCCTCACAGCGTTAAAAAAAAAAAAAAAGTGCGCTTTTACTGCGTGGTTGTTCGGAGGCTAATTCCAGTGATTCTGGTTCTGTACAGCTTGACCGGAGCTCGTTGTCTCGGTCCTCTGAGGTGAGAGTGGTGCCCAGCTCCTCCAGGGAGGTCCCGCAGACCCGATCGGGGTAAGTTTTGGAGCAAAGCTGTCATTTTATTGCTATATTCCCGTCCTGTCGGACAATGGCTGCTGAAGGAGTTAAGCGCTGCTCCCGTTGTGGTAAACGCAGATCAGTAGCGGGGCTGTGTAAAATGTGCTCCTTAGACGCTCACACTAGTATGAGCATGACGAGCGATGTTTCTTTCCGCTCGATGGAGCTGGCGCCATTTTGGAAGCGCCGCATGCTTCGACCCTCGCAGTTGCGGAGGAGTCTGAGTGCAGGGGGACGCCTCGTGTAGAGGCTGCCAGAGGAGCTCCTATACCCGTTTCTCCTAATTCGGAGTTGGAGAATCAGGGTGAGTTTTTCTCCCCTGAGTTCGTGCTTTTAACGCTTAAGGCTTTCATGCTGAAAAGAGCTCTGCCGCAGGTGTCTGACACTGCGTTGCATCCTGGCTTCCCTCCGGGTGCTGAGGCCCCGGGGATGGCTTCAGATGTTATTTCCTCCCCCGAGCGTTGGAAACACGCTAAACATAGATGGGCAAATTCCCCGTATGAAAGTGGCGCATATCCTTTCCTTCCCCCCCCCCCCCCCCCCCCCCCCCCGGTGGTCGGGCTGTGGAGGGATCTGGCAGGCCCTCAGGGACGGATGATCCAGAGGAGGGTGCCTGTTTGCCACTGGATTTGGATGATCCTAATGCGGTCCGGATTTTCCACTGTGACGAGCTGCCAGCTCTCATTACTGACGCCTTGCAGGCCCTCTCCATTGATGATCCTGCTGAAGACGAGGCCTCCTCTGTTAATCTTATCTGGCGAGTAACACGAAGCCTACTCGGGCCTTTCCAGTGCATGACTCCATCCAAGAGCTTATTTATGCTCAATGGTCTGACCCCGATGGGCCTTTAAAAGTGGCCAGGGCTAAGGGTCAGCTTTACCCTCTCCGTGAGGAGCACTTGGCCCCTTTGGGGATGCCTAAAGTGGATGCATTGGTCATGGCGGTGACAAGATCACTCTCCCAGTAGAGGGAGGGGTCGCTTTGAAAGACATGCAGGACCGGCGGCTGGAGTCCGCGCTGAAGCGGTCCTTTGAAATTGCGGGCCTGACTTTGGGGGTGTCTATTTGCAGTTCCTATGCAGCCTGGGCATGTCTTTCCTGGCTACAGCAGGCGGTGGAACAGCCCGCCGATGGTACGGGCCCCCTTTCTGAGGTTGCCCCGCAGATGGAGTCGGCCCTGTCATTTTTGGCTGACGTCCTTTATGATCTGGTCAGAGCTTCGGCTAAACAGATGTCTGTGGCGGTGTCCGCCCGCCGCCTTTTTGGCTGCGGCATTGGGCGGCTGACATGGCTTCTAAGCAAAGACTGGTGAGGGTACCCTTTTGGGGCCTCCTGTTATTTGGAGAAGATTGTGAAAGACCTGGGGTAACTAAACCCCAGCGGTTACCTGAGGATAGGCCGAGGCCTTCTTCCAAGGGTTCTGTGTTTCCTCCTCTTCCAGACCTCGCTTCCATGAAGCTCGCAGGTATTGCCCGGGGCGCTCTGTTGGGTTTTCTCAACATGCTCGTTTTCAGCAGAGGAACTCCTTTCGCTTGGACAAACGTTCCGCAGGGGCCGGTTCAAGGCCAGGAGTTCAGGGGCGTCCTCCACAATGATGGGACGCCGGTCCACTCCTCCTTGCCTGCAATAGGAGGACGTCTTTCCCTCTTTCTAGAGGAGTGGACCAAAATTACCTCGGATCAGTGGATCGTGGACCTGATCAGAGAAGGTTACCGACTGGAATTCGGTGCCCTGGTGAGAGACATGTTTGTGGAGCCCCGATGCGGCACTGCTGTAAAATGGGTGGTGGTAGAGGAGACCTTACAAGTCTTGCTGCACCTCAGAGCTGTGATCCCGGTGCCTCCCGCTGAACGCGGCCGCTATTCCATTTATTTTGTTGTGCCTCGAAAAGGCGGGTCTTACAGACCGATCCTTGACTTACGAAGAGTCAATGAGGCTCTCAGAGTACGACATTTTCGCATGGAAACCCTGCTCTCCGTCATTGCGACAGTACAGCCAGGAGAGTTCCTCACGTCTGTGGACCTAAAAGAAGCTTATTTGCACATTCCCATCTGGCCTCCACACCAGCGGTTCCTCCACTTTGCGGTGTTGGGAAAACATTTCCAGTTTCAGGCCTTGCCTTTCAGCCTAGTCACAGCTCCCCGTACCTTTTCCAAGGTAATGGTGGTCGTAGCTGCTTGTCTCAGGCGAGAGGGTATCAGAGTTCACCCTTATCTCGATGACTGGCTCATCAGAGCAGATTCAGCAACCGAGAGTCGTCTTGCCACTGCCAGAGTGGTGGTGGTCCTGCAGGCGCTAGGCTGGGTGGTCAATATACCCAAAAGTCACCTGACCCCCCTCTGTCTCTCGAGTATTTGGGGGTCCAGTTCGACACGGCATCGGGGTTTGTCTTTCTCCCCGACCAAAGTCGGTGCAAGCTTCAGAATCGGGTCCGTTTGCTCCTGCGGATGCCTTGCCCACGAGCTTCGGACTTTGTCCAGCTGCTGGGGTCGATGACGGCCACCTTGGAGGTGGTGCCTTGGGCGAGAGTGCATATGAGGCCTCTGCAGATTGCCCTGCTTCAACAATGGTCTCCAATGTCCCAGGAATATCAAAGCAGACTAATGTTGCTCCCTGCGGCCCGGCTCAGTATGGAGTGGTGGCTCTCCAACAGGATGCTGCGCCAAGGAATGCCTCTTGCACTTCCTTCATGGTGCCTGGTGATAACAGATGCCAGTCTTCTAGGCTGGGGAGCACATTGCCAGGGAAGCTATGCTCAGGGTCTGTGGACACCTGTGGAAGCAGGGTGATCCATCAATCGCTTGGAACTGAGAGCGACATTCCAGACTCTGATGGCCTTTCAAAAGACTCTGAAGGGGCTTGCTGTCCAGATTCTGCAAGACAACACGACAGCGGTGGCATACATAAATCATCAGGGAGGCACTCAGTGCAGGGCCTTGGCCGCGGAGGCCGCCCAGATTTGCCACTGGGCCGAGCTACACCTGCAGCTTCTGTCAGCAGCTCACAAAGCAGGTCAGAGCAACGTGCAAGCCGATTTTCTCAGCAGGCAACAAATTGACCCGGCGGAATGGGAACTGGCAGAAGTGTTTCTTCAGATTTGTGCCAAATGGGGGACTCCCGGAATGGATCTAATGGCATCAAGTGCAAACACCAAAGTACCTTGCTTTTTCAGCAGAAGGAGAGATCCTCACTCGGCGGGGTTGGATGCTCTTGCTCAACCCTGGCCCTCGGAGCTCCTGTATGTGTTCCCTCCTTGGCCCCTGATAGGGCAAGTCCTGCTGCGGATTCCACAGCACCGAGGTCTGGTGATTCTCATCGCTCCAGATTGGCCAAGGCGTCTGTGGTATGCGGATCTCCGCCGGATGTTGGTGGACGCTCCGGTGCAATTGCCCCGAACCTGTTGGTTCAGGGTAATGGAGGATCCCTGCCGATTTGATCTTACGGCCTGGCTATTGAGAGGGCGCAATTGAGAGGCAAGGGCTACTATTAACAAGGTCATCTCCACTGTCTTGCAGGCCCGCAAGCGGTCCACCTTCGCAGGCGCTGTCCTGTCGGGACCCTTTTCTGCAATTCTCGGAGTCCGGAGTAACGGTACGTACAGTGCCTTCCTTCCTGCCTAAGGTGGTTTCAGCATTTCACCTGAACCAGCCCATTTTTCTTTCTTCCTTTTCTAGGGAAGAGTTCCCGGACTTCTTTGGGCAGTTACATCTTCTGGATGTTCGCAGGGTGGTGTTGCAGTATCTTCAGATGTCAAATGACTTCAGGACTTCTGATCACTTTTTTGTCTTGTTGTCAGGTCCTCAGTGTGGAGGCCCGGCATCTAAGGCCACTATAGCCCGTTGGCTCAAGGAAATCATTTTTGCTGCGTATCTGCTTTCAGGTCGGTCTCCGCCTGAAGCTTTTAAGGCGCATTCCACGAGAGCGATTTCTTCCTCGTGGGCTGAAACGGGTGCACTCTCTCTTCTAGAGATCTGTAGTGCGGCTACCTGGGCTTCTCAGCTCTCTTTTGCCTGGCATTACAGGCTGGATGTTGCAGTGAAGCAGGACGCTGTTTTTGGAGCTCAAGTATTGGCTCGTGGTGTGGCCTGTTCCCACCCTAAGTAGGGATTGCTTTAGTACATCCCATCAGTTAATGGATTCATCTGCTGCTGATGACAAGGAAAGGAAAATTAGGTTCTTTCCTTTAGTCACAGCAGATGAATTCATGATCCCTCCCTGTCTAACTTGTTTTTGTTCAGATCTTTCATGCAGATATAGATCTCCTTGGGAGAAGTTGGATACCAGTTCTCAAAATTTCTACATGATGTTCTACTACAGGAGGTTGAGTTCATCCCTCTTTTGTATGGTTATTGCTCCTGTTCTGGGGCGTTTGTTCGCTGTGAGAAAAGTTTGTTATTATACCTTTATGGTTCACTCTGCTTTGGAAATCTCAAATACTGAAGGCAGTTGGGGCTAGCCATCCTAGAGGCACTATGGTTTTTCAGTGTTCTCTATCTCCACCTGCTGGTAGGCGGATACAACCCATCAGTTAATGGATTAATCTGCTGTGACTGAAGGAAAGAAAATTACCAAGGTAAGAACCTAATTTTCCCCTTTTTACCACAGTAGGTGTAGGGAGAGGCGGCGATGACTGAAAGGCAGTCATTAGGGAGTTTCTGTTAGCGAGGAAGTCACTGGAGTGGTTGAAGGCACATGATTTCACTCCAAAAATTCTGCCTTCTTAAGCATCCGCCTCACTTTGCCTAATGATAGGGCCACCCCTGTATAGATCTACCATTTTAGTAACGGCTGTCTGGATTGATTCCATTTGGTTTGTATCTTTTTGTACACAGTATTCGAGATTTGGTTTTCAGATTTAATTGCCCACCTTCCAAATATAAGTTCAAGTCAGTTAGATACATAGGACTCAAAGATTTATTTTGAGTCAGTATTGCTTTCTTCTTTGTCATCTATATCAGACCAGTCCAGACTAATGATACTAATTGGTTGTGTCCATCTACCAGCGGAAGGAGACAGAGAAAATTGTTCCAAGTAAACCGCCCCTTAAGGGTATCGTGCAGCCTGGAATGTTCAGTATTTTTTCTGTCTCCTTGCGGATGGTGGATGGATTGTGCAGCCGCTCTGGATTGCTGGCTGGTAGCTGCTGGCCCAGATTCTTCTGGTGACAGTGGAGCCAGGGGTGTGCTAGCAGCTGTGTTGGGGATAGTTTTAGATGATACTCAGTGGTCCTGAGTTCCTCATCTGCCAGCTAGGGTGATATCCAGTGACCCTGGTTCCTCCTACCCTACCTTCCCTGACTGTCTTTTAGCAGGGTCATGGTTGATTGTGGCATGGAGTAACTTGTCTCCCCTGTGGGGGTTCTTCTCTTTAGTGGTGATAGGTATATCTGAATTTTTGCCTCTGAGGTAAGCCTTTATTCCTGTCACTAGTGAAGAAGGTTGTTTAAAAAAAAAAAAAAAAGAAGAAGAAACTGGGCAAATGTAACATCTGGTCATGCTAGGGAGGTAAAATTCCTTGACGAAATCAAGGACTGCTTTATGGAGCAGCTGGTACAGGAGCCGATGAGAGAAGAAAAAATTCTAGACCTAGTCCTCAGTGGAGCACATAATCTGGTGTGGGAGGTAATGTTGATTGGGCTGCTTGATAACATTAATCATAATATAATCAGATTTGATATTAGCTTTGGAGTAAGTATACACAGGAAATCTAATATAAGTACATAAGTACATAAGTACATGAGTAGTGCCATACTGGGAAAGACCAAAGGTCCATCTAGCCCAGCATCCTGTCACCGACAGTGGCCAATCCAGGTCAAGGGCACCTGGCACGCTCCCCAAACGTAAAAACATTCCAGACAAGTTATACCTAAAAATGCGGAATTTTTCCAAGTCCATTTAATAGCGGTCTATGGACTTGTCCTTTAGGAATCTATCTAACCCCTTTTTAAACTCCGTCAAGCTAACCGCCCGTACCACGTTCTCCGGCAACGAATTCCAGAGTCTAATTACACGTTGGGTGAAGAAAAATTTTCTCCGATTCGTTTTAAATTTACCACACTGTAGCTTCAACTCATGCCCTCTAGTCCTAGTATTTTTGGATAGCGTGAACAGTCGCTTCACATCCACCCGATCCATTCCACTCATTATTTTATACACTTCTATCATATCTCCCCTCAGCCGTCTCTTCTCCAAGCTGAAAAGCCCTAGCCTTCTCAGCCTCTCTTCATAGGAAAGTCGTCCCATCCCCACTATCATTTTCGTCGCCCTTCGCTGTACCTTTTCCAATTCTACTATATCTTTTTTGAGATACGGAGACCAGTACTGAACACAATACTCCAGGTGCGGTCGCACCATGGAGCGATACAACGGCATTATAACATCCGCACACCTGGACTCCATACCCTTCCTAATAACACCCAACATTCTATTCGCTTTCCTAGCCGCAGCAGCACACTGAGCAGAAGGTTTCAGCGTATCATCGACGACGACACCCAGATCCCTTTCTTGATCCGTAACTCCTAACGCGGAACCTTGCAAGACGTAGCTATAATTCGGGTTCCTCTTACCCACATGCATCACTTTGCACTTGTCAACATTGAACTTCATCTGCCACTTGCACGCCCATTCTCCCAGTCTCGCAAGGTCCTCCTGTAATTGTTCACATTCCTCCTGCGACTTGACGACCCTGAATAATTTTGTGTCATCGGCGAATTTAATTACCTCACTAGTTATTCCCATCTCTAGGTCATTTATAAATACATTAAAAAGCAACGGACCCAGCACAGACCCCTGCGGGACCCCACTAACTACCCTCCTCCACTGAGAATACTGGCCACGCAATCCTACTCTCTGCTTCCTATCTTTCAACCAGTTCTTAATCCATAATAATACCCTACCTCCGATTCCATGGCTCTGCAATTTCTTCAGGAGTCTTTCGTGCGGCACTTTGTCAAACGCCTTCTGAAAATCCAGATATACAATATCTTTCAAAAAGGAGTCTATGATAAAATGAGAAGAACAATGAAAAAAAACACTTAGGGGAGCAGCTGTAAGGGTCAAAAATGTACATCAGGTGTGGATGCTGTTCAAAAATACCATCCTGGAAACCCAGGCCAAATATATTCTGTGTATTAAAAAAGGAGGGAGGAAGACCAATTGACAATCGGCATGGTTAAAAAGTGAGGTGAAGGAAGCTATTAGAGTGAAAAGAAAATCCTTCAGAAAATGGAAGAAGGAACCGACTGAAAATAATAAGAAACAGCATAAGGAATGCCAAGTTAAATGCAAAGCGTTGATAATGAAGGCAAAGAGAGACTTTGAAAAAAAGATTGCGTTGGAGGCAAAAACACATAGTAAAACTTTTTTTAGGTATATTAAAAGCAAGAAGCCGGCAAAAGAATTGGACCGCTAGATAAATGAGGGGTAAAATGGGCGATCGGGGAAGACAAAGCCATAGTGGAGAAATTAAATGAATTCTTTGCTTTGCCTTTCATCAAGGAAGGTTTGGGAGACATACTGGTGCCAGAAATGGTATTCAAAGCTGACAAGTCGGAGAAACTGAATGAAATCTCTATAAACTTAGAGGATGTAATGGGGCAATTTGACAAATTGAAGAGTAGCAAATCTCCTGGACCAGATGGTATTCATCCCAGAGTACTGATAATTGAAAATGAACTTGTGGAACTATTGTTAGCAATATGTAATTTATCTTTAAAATCACGCGTGGTACCGGAAGATTGGAGGGTGGCCATTGTAATGCAGATATTTAAAAAGGTTCCAGAGGGGATCCAGGAAATTATAGACCAGTGAGCCTGAAGTTGGTGCCGGGCAAAATGGTAGAGACCATTATAAAGAACAAAATTATGAGCATATTCAAAAGCATGGATTTAGTGAAGGGAAATTTTGCCTCACCAATCTATTACATTTCTTTGAAGATATTGTGTATCTGTATTTTCGAAAGGCGTTTGACAAAATACCTCATGAAAGACTCCAGAAGAAATTGGAGATTCATGGGATAGGAGGTAGTGTCCTATTGTGGATTAAAAACTGGTTAAAAGATAGAAAACAGAGAGTAGGGTTAAATGGTCAGTATTCTCAATGGAGAAGGGTAGATAGTGGGGTTCCCCAGGGGTCTGTGCTGGGACTGGTACTTTTTAACATATTTATAAATGATCTAGAGGTGGGAATAACTAGTGAGGTAATTAAATTTGCTGACAACACAAAGTTATTCAAAGTTATTAAATCGCGAGTCGATTGTGAAAAATTACAAGAGCACCTAACAAGACTGGGTGTCTAAATGGCAGATGACGTTTATGTGAGCAAGTGCAAAGTGATGCATGTGGGAAAGAGGAACCCGAACTATAGCTGTGTAATGCAAGGTTCACATTAGGCGTCAACGACCAAGAAAGGGATCTCGGTGTAATTGATGACGATACATTGAAACCCTCTGCTCAGTGTGCTGCGGCTTCTAAGAAAGCAAATAGAATATTAGGTATTATTAGGAAAGGAATAGAAAACAAAAGTGAGGAGGTTATAATGCCTTTGTTTTGGTCCATGGTGTGACCGCACCTCGAATATTATGATCAATTCTGGTCACCTCATCTCAGAAAAGATATAGTGGAATTGGAAAAGGTACAGAGAAGGGCGGTGAAAATGATAAAGGGGATGGGACGACTTCCCTATGAGGAAAGGCTGAAGCAGCTAGGGTTCTTGAGCTTGGAAAAAAGACGGCTGAGGGAGATATGATAGTCTATAAAGTAATGAGTGGAGTGGAACGGGTAGACTTGAATCATTTGTTTACTCTTTCCAAAAATACTAGGACTAGGGGGCATGTAATGAAGCTACAAAGTAGTAAATTTAAAATGAATCGGAGAAAAACTTTCTTCACTCAACCTGTATTTAAACTCTGGAATTCGTTGCCACAGAATGTGGTAAAGACGGTTAGCTCAGCAGGGTTTAAAAAAGGTCTATACGGTTTCCTAAAGGAAAAGTCCATAGACCATCATTATATTGACTTGGTGAAAATCCACTGCTTATTTCTGGGATAAAAACAAAAAACTTTATGGCTTGACTAACTCCTAATGAAATATAGGCTACTAAAATATATAGGTGCAGGAGAAAATCATTCAAAACATTCGCAATTGGCAACCAGGTGGAGTCTCATATCTTTTTTGCACGAATATTCACATCACTCCCTTGGTGACTCTATTGACGTGCATAGGTTTAATCATCGACTAAAACCACCTCCACCCTAATGCTATAATTTCTTAAACATGACATACCAAAAAATGTAAAGATATGTGAATATATATGAAAATGTACAAAAGACACTTAGCTTGCGGAGCAATTAAACTCCCTTATTCAGACTGAGTGTGTAGAGGCCCCGACAGTGCCTGTTTCGCTATGCTTCTTCTGGGGGAACCCACACCATGTAGCCTGATAAAATAAATCGTAAAATACACAGTGTCAATCTCTTGTTCCCATTGCAAATCTTAACAATGTTCAAATTAATAACGTGGACTTACTGAATCGTGTCTTGACACAGTCCCTCGGCTGTTTACACAAAATGGCGCCTCTGCTCCCTTACAAATCTATCTATTACCGGAAATGATTATACATCATTTCTGCAAGGAAAAACCTTAAGTGTTCACATAAAACTGCCCCATTGCAACATAGTATTGAGACCCTCGGGTTCCACCGTATTTAGCCGATGTATCCAGAAGGTCTCGCGTTGCAGCAATTTCCTATTGAAATTGCCGCCTCTGACGGCTGGATCAACGCGTTCGATAGCCTTACATTTGAGATCTTCAAAACTATGATTTATGGCCACACAGTGTTGGACTAAAGGAGCACCAAAATTACGTGCATTAATTCTAGATTTGTGTTCTATCAATCTAGCATGGAGCGATCGAGTAGATTTACCTATATATAGTTTATGACACGGGCACTTGATGTAATGTACAATGCCTTGGGTTCGGCACGTCGTGTATTTTTTTAACTGATATGTTTTACCATTATGGGAAAAATGATCTCCCTCTTCTGTCATTTCACATGTCTTGCAACGAGACTTGCCACACCTGAAATGTCCCGTTTCTTGTGTCCTGTCAGATATCTCATTGGATAGGGCAGGTAATTGTGCAGGACTCAAAATTTCTTTTAAGTTCTGAGAACGGGAAAAAGCAGTTCTTACTGAATAGTTCTCAAACAGAGGATGTGAACGTATTATGTCCCAATGGTGTCTGATGATATCCGCTATTCTTTCACCACCCGGAAAATAACGCAAAACAAAGGTTAAAACTCCCTCTGCCTGCCTATTTGAATGTTTAGGTTGCAATAGCAATTCTCTATTATTGAACTTAGCGCGTGTATACGCTTTTTTCAAAGTCTTGTGTGGGTAATGTCTTTGCAACAGCTTCGCCCCTAAAGCGTTTGCATGTGTTTTGTAATCTTGTACATCAGTGCAAATTCTTTTGAATCTGAGAAACTGAGAAAAAGGCAAACTCTGTTTCAAAGCCCTCGGATGGCAACTATGGTAATCCAAAAATGTGTTCCTGTCAGTTGGTTTAGAAAAAACACGGGTGACAAAATGATTCTGAATCAGGTGCACTTCTACATCCAAAAAATTTATTTTTGTATCAGACCATGTCATTGTGAATTGAATATTGGCATGGCGTGCATTCAGCCATTGGAGAAATTCCATTAGATCATGTACATCTCCCGTCCATAACATAAAGATGTCATCTATAAATCTACTGCCATGTTTCTGTTGTTTGAAACCGCACGTACTTGGCACTACTAACTCTCTCTTTAAGAGCCCTTCAACTGTAACTACTCCCCTAACAAGGCTCATATATGATTTTAACCTCCACCTTAACCATATATCATATAGAGATCATTCATATGTTTTTTATGTTTTTTATCGCCTCAGCAGTGCACATGACCAACTTCACTCTTTTATTGGACATTCAACAGCACCCAAATCCTCACTGGCGATAATATTTTGTTAAACTGTTTCTTCATTTACTTATTTAACTGTTCATTTTACTTTTTAATTTTTAATCTCTAAGTTACTTATAAGCAATACTTAACTTGCACTGAACGGTCAGACCAGGGGTTCAAAAATGCCCGACATGCATGTTTCGCCCTAAAAGGCTGTGTCAAGGGCTCCCCCTTAGCCGTTCTTAGTACCAGCCTCGCAGTGTTTTCTTTCTGGATTTCCTCCTGCTAAGCAGGCTGGTACTAAGAACGGCTAAGGGGGAGCCCTTGACACAGCCTTTTAGGGCGAAACATGCATGTTGGGCATTGTTGAACCCCTGGTCTGACCGTTCAGTGCAAGTTAAGTATTGCTTATAAGTAACTTAGAGATTAAAAATTAAAAAGTAAAATGAACAGTTAAATAAGTAAATGAAGAAACAGTTTAATAAAATATTATCGCCAGTGAGGATTTGGGTGCTGTTGAATGTCCAATAAAAGAGTGAAGTTGGTCATGTGCACTGCTGAGGCGATAAAAAACATAAAAAACATATGAATGATCTCTATATGATATATGGTTAAGGTGGAGGTTAAAATCTATAAATCTACGCCACAATGCGATCTTACTGGCATAAGGTGAACTATATAACCATTTTCTCTCAAACATCGCCATAAAAAGGTTGGCCAAAGTGGGGGCAAAAGTGGCGCCCATGGCTACTCCAGATTTTTGCAGATAAATTTCTTCTTGAAACCTGAAAATTTTTTTACACAGAGCCATGGTAGTCAGTTCCATTAAAAAATCTGTTGGAACATCATGTGGTCTTACCCGGGTTTCCAATAGCTCTGAAATTATATCCAATAGTTCTCTTTGCGGAATCATTGTGTAGAGTGCCTTAATATCAAGGGTTACCAATAGCATGCGTACATCGGCTAATTGTACTGTTTGTAATACATTCAAAAAATCGGTGGTATTTTTGATAAAGGCTGGGCTCGATTTTACATAGTCTTTCAAAAAGGAATCAATATAAACAGACAATGGCTCCAGTAAGGATCCCCTCGATGACATAATGGGTCTGCCGGGTGGATTAGTTATACTCTTATGGACCTTCGGTAGAATGTATAAAACAGGGATAACAGGAGTTTTCCTGTTCAAATACCTGTATTCCTTGTCCGTGAGAAAACCTTCCTCGATTCCTATTTGGGTTATCTCTTGAATTCTCCTCTGAAGATTAATTGTGGGATCTTCGCTTAACAATTCATAAGCCGAAGTATCTGATAACTGTGAACAGACTTCTCCCGTGTATTGGGTTCTGTCTAATACTACCACAGTAAAAACATTTCTGGATATATTAGAGAGAGTGCAGTTATACGTGCTGATCTTTATGATATATGTTGTCAAAGAGGTAAGTTTTCAGTAGTTTGCGGAAGTTGGTCAATTCATAGACCATTTTCAGGTTGCGTGGCAGCGCATTCCAGAGCTGTGTGCTTGTATATGAAAAGGTTGATGCATGCATTGATTTGTATTTCAAGCCTTTGCACTTGGGAGGATGAAGGTTGAGGAATGTGCGAGAAGATTTTTTTGCGTTTCTGGGTGGTAGTTCTATTAGATCTGCCATATATGCTGGGGCGTCACCATGGATGATTTTGTGGACTAGGGTACAGAGTTTGAATGTGATGCGTTCTTTGAGTGGGAGCCAGTGCAGTTTTTCACGTAGGGGTTTAGCGCTTTCATATTTTGGTTTGCCGAATATTAGTCTGGCTGCCGTGTTCTGGGCTGTCTGGAGTTTTTTAAGTATTTGCTCTTTGCAGCCTGCGTAAAGTGAGTTGCAATAGTCCAGATGACTAAGTACCAATGATTGTACCAGGTTGCGGAAGACACTCCGTGGAAAAAAATGATCTGATTCTTTTTAATTTCCACATTGAATGAAACATCTTTTTAGTTATGTTTTTTGCGTGATTCTCTAGTGTTAGGTGTTGGTCGATGGTGACTCCAAGAATTTTGAGGGTACTTGAGATTGGTAGACTTAGTTTAGGTGTGTTTATGGTGGTGAATTCAGTCTTGTTGTATTGCGAGGTGAGTACTAGGCATTGGGTTTATTCTGCGTTGAGTTTCAGTTTAAATGCGTCTGCCCAGGAGTTCATAATATGTAGGCTTTGGTTGATTTCATGGGAGATTTCTCTTAGATCTTGTTTGAATGGGATGTAAATCGTTACATCATCGGCGTATATGTAAGGGTTTAGGTTCTGGTTCGATAGTAGTTTAGCCAGGGGTGGTGTCATTAGGTTGAATATGGTTGGTGAGAGGGGGGGATCCCTGTGGAACTACGCATTCAGGTGTCCATGTAGCTGATGTAATCAAGTTTGATGTCACTTGATATGAGCGTGTGGTTAGGAAGCCCTTAAACCAATTTAGAACGTTGCCTCCGAGTCTGAAGTATTTGAGGATGTGTAATAAGATTCCATGGTCGACCATGTCAAATGCGCTTGGCATGTCGAATTGTAACAGTAGTATGTTGTTGCCATTTGCTATCAATTGTTTGAATTTGGTCAGGAGCGTAACTTGTACGGTTTCAGTGCTGTGATTAGAGCAAAATCCTGACTGAGAATCATGTAGTATTGAGAACTTGTATAGATATTCTGTGAGGAGTTTGGTCACCACTCCTTCTGTTATTTTGGTGATTAAGGGAATAGATGCTACTGGTCTGTAGTTCATTAGTTCATTAGCATTTTTCTTTGCGTCCTTGGGAATGGGGGTAAGTAGGATGTTACCTTTCTCCCATGGGAAGAGGCCATTTTGTAACATGAAGTTCATATGATTTGTTAGGTCCGTTATAAAGTGTTGAGGGGCTGACTTCATGAGGATGTTTGGGCATATGTCTAGTTTGCAGTGAGATTTGGCGAATTTTTTAAGTGTTTGTGAAACAAGGTCTTCTGGTAGTGTAGTAAATTCAGTCCAGATCCTGTCTGCTGGGTAGACTCCAGGGTCTGGTTCCAGGCACTCTAGGAGTGTATTGTATTCGATTGGGCTGACAGGTATTTTGAGTCGCAGTTGTATAATTTTCTCCTTAAAGTATTTCGCCAGGTCGTCAGCTCCAGGTGTGTCTTTGTTGTTGTTAGTGACTGGAGTGGTGTCTAATAGTTTATTCACAAGTTGGAAGAGTTTATGTGTGTCTTTGTAATTTGGTCTGATTTCAGTTTTGTAGTATTGTCTTTTGGTTTGTCTTATGGTATATTTGTATTTCCTTTGGAGTTGCTTCCAAGCGTTAACAGCGGGTTCGTCTTTCTTTTTGTTCCATGCACGTTCTAGTTTCCTGACTTGTGTTTTGAGTTTTTTCAATTCTTCGTTGAACCATGGTATTGAGTTTTTTCTGTGCGATGTTCTGGTTTGGATTGGAGCAATGTTGTCTAGTATCGATTTGCATCTATTGTCCCATTGTGATAGGAACTGAATTGTGTCTGTCTTTATTGTCCATCCGTCAGTATAGATCTGTTGCCAGAATGTAACCGGATCGATTTTTCCTCTTGTGGTATAAGTTCTTAGTGGTTGTTTGCTAGGTATGTCTTTCATTCTCCATTGGAGGGTGATATGTGCTTTGTGATGGTCTGACCACAGTATGGGTGACCATTTAGTGTTGGTTAGTATAAAGTTTGCATCATGGTCAAATTTGTGTGTTATGATGTCTAATGTGTGTCCTTTTTTGTGTGTTGGTTGCGTGTTTGAACCTTGTAGATCCCATAATTGTAGGAACTCGTTGAAGTCTCGGGTGCTTGTTATGGTGAGATCTTCCAGGTGTAGGTTGATATCTCCTATTATTATGAGGTTGGAGGAAGTGATACAGGTGTTCGAGATGAAGTCCATAAAGTGTTTTTGGCTATCTCGCCAGTTACCTGGTGGTCTGTAAAGTATAACTGCGTTAAGATGTTCCTGCAGATTTGGGTGGCTGATTCTTAAGGAAGCAATTTCGAGTTGTGGCAGTATGGATTCAGCTGTGTTTATGACGTTGAACTCAGCTTTGTATATTATGGCTATTCCTCCTCCTCTTTTCCCGTTTCTTGTCCAGTGTATAATTTTGTATCCTGGTTGGCATGATTCTAGGATTCTAGGATCTTGGAGGTTATGGACCCAGGTTTCAGTGATGAATAGGAAGTCAAGGTTGTCGGCAGTGATCCAGTCTGTTATGGTCTCTGTTTTGGTTACTGCTGATCTTGCGTTTGCATATCCTATTTGGATTAAGTGAGCACCTATTTAAATCTACCATTATCAAGTTTATTTGGAGAACAAAAGCACCATGTATTAGTATGACAAAGCTCACCTTAGACATATTTCAAGGAGGGTTAAATGTGCCAGACAGGGTATATAATATAGCAGCTCTTGTTAGATGGATACATGAGACCTATACTGGTAGGGACAGATTCTTCGGGGGTGGGTGTTTGGGTGGAGTTCCTCTTTCGCACTTATTAACCTTATTCATGGTCAGGGAGATGCCACACCCACATCCAAGCAAAGAACACGTTTCTTGGTATCTTTCCGCCAGGCATGGAGGTGGTGGCGGCGGCGGCATAGACGGAGCCAAAGCCTGCAGGCATCCCCGCTTCTATTTTTGGAGGGCATTGTGAATTTCCCAGCTGGCAGGGGATATTCCATCTTCAGGAGGTGGGCAGAAAGGTTTGGCAATACACTTACGGATCTTCTTTCAGTGGGGGGATAGGAACTTTCCATCCTTTGATCAAGTTCAAGCCTCGTGGCTCTTGCCTCGCATGTACTTTTTCTCATATTTTCAAGTAATCACTATCGGGGAACATTGCAGAGGGAGTATGGGGATGCCTTGGACTTTGGGAAGTTGGACTCCTTGTTTCATCAGACACCGGCGCCTTTAAACACTTTAGCTTTTTATTCTAAAACTCTTAAATCTTCTGTCGCCATGGGGGGATGCTAAAGTTGCAAGATCAGTGCAACAGAGAATTGGGAACACATTATACCGCGCATCATCAGTTCATGGACTTTTTTTTTTTACATTATTTGAATTTACCAAATCAGTGGCATTACAGTACATCTCTAGAGCCAGAGGAGGTCAGTGTAGACTATGGGAGGATGAAACTTGCATTAAATTTAAACACAGCCTCTGGGAACTCTGGTACATACATTTTTAGAATGTGATACTCTGTGTATATGGCAGGAGGTGTAGCACAGACTGGAGCAAACAGTACAGGGAACTCTAAATTGGGATTATGGTACTTTGCTGCTGGTCTCCCAGCTTCCAAACTGAGGACAGGGATTCTCAGACCTGCAAAGACTGTTTATATATAATGCTTTGCTACTGGTTAAACGCTGATTTTGTCCTACTGGACTTCAGAGGACCCGCCTCCCTTGCAGCAGTGGATAGGTATGAGGGAGTGGGCCCAGCTAGAGATTCACACTTATAAGCAATTCACCCACGTTGATAGGAGGAGATGATGTGGCTTTATGGCACTCCTTGTTAGATTTCTCCCTAAAACCAATTGACCTGGAAGTGTGTGGGGGGGGGGAGGGGAGATGACATTGGATGTATAGAAGAATCACTGAGTGTAAGAAGAATGGTGTGCCTGGTTAGAGTGTGAGAGTGTGAGTGATTTGTGGAATGGACTTTAAAATTGATTTTCAATGGTTGGTATAAACGTGATCCAGTACCTCTTTTGAGTTTTTCTTAGCACACAGCAAAGGGTGACGGATACAGTTCATTGTCCTGTTTGGGAAACTGGAGATGCATCTCAACTGTTACATGTTGTAATGTACTACTGAAAGACGCAAGCATACTTTGTGACTGGTGTTGACAATTACGGTTTGTACTGACCATTGCACATAAAGTATTAAAATTAAAAATGCGGAGAAGGCGTTTGACTGGCTTTGTTCATTTCCTATGGTGGATTCTTGAGAGGGTGGGCTTGGGTGACAATTTTTGCAAGTGGATTAAAAGTTTTTCTTTTCAGCCTAGGGCCCAGGTGAGGGAGAATGGGGGTTATTTGGCAACGTTTGACTTTGCACGTGGCACCAGACAAGGATGTCCTCTCCCCCCCCCCCCCCCCTTATTATTTGCGTTGTCTATTGAACCTTTGGATTAGAGTTAATCCAGAAGTTTGGGGCTTCCAGCTAGGTGAGGGAATTGTGCATAAGTTGGTATTATTTACTGACTAGTAAAGAAGGCCCGTTTCTGAGAGCAATGAAACGGGCGCTAGCAAGGTTCCCGGCTCCCTGCCTCCCTCTGCCACATTGAAGCTGCCTGCCTCCCTCCCTCCGTCGTGCACGCTGCCTGCCTCCGTCCCTACCTCTGTCGTTGAGGCTTGCTCGCAATCTCCCTCATTGTCCCGTTCAGGCTGGCTTGCGTCTTCGATTTCTCCCGAGTGTCACTTTTGTTTTGTGACGCGGGGGCAGGCTGATGTAACTACTCTGGTTGCTGCAGGTTTTTCGCGTTGTTTGTGACGTGACGTTGTTTTGGGCGTCGCGATTTGTTGATTGTATTTGCTCTGCCCTCAACGTCATCACGTTGGACGCGAGGGCGAGGCAACCGCTCATGGGCAAATTCTGGTTTCACCACCATGCATTAGAACGTTGGAACTTGTGGAGGCTTCATTAGAACGTTGGGGTTGCGAATTATGTGCGGAAGGGGCGTGGCTGAGGGCGGGTCTATGAGTCAGAGTGAGTAGTGCATGAGTGACAGTGTGTGGTAGGTAGTGCAGGGCTTTAGTGTTTCCCTGCCACAGAGTGAGCTTCAGAATGTTGGAGGTGAGAATTATTTATATAGATGATATTTTGATATGTTGATCATCCACATTTATCCTTTCCAGTGATACTGAAGGAGCTTGGGGAATATGTGAAAAGGGCAAGTTTTAAAGTGAATTTAGATAAAACCAAAATATTGGGGGTCACATTAGAAGCTGGAGAGGAAGCTCTCTTGCAGGAGAGTTTTCCTTTTTAAATGGGTGAAAACTCGTATACAATATTTAGGTATTCATGTCCCCAGAAATCTTTCACAACTTTATTCCCTTAATTGTAACCCTCTCATTAAGAGTCTTCAAGAAAGGGGTATTTCAGGTGTTGCAAGGGGATTTTTCCAAGTTTATGTGGGGAGGAGTTCCTCTAGACTGGTAAAAAAGGTGTTATGGCAAAGTCAGAATGAGGAGGTAAGGCAGGCCTTTATGGTACTATTGGGCAGGCAACTTATGCAATTGTGGGAATGGGAGGGAAATCTCCTAACAAAAGTGGAATTGTGATTAAACAGGAAGGTTTTTCTACTATACCCTTAGGTGGTTTATTATGGCTATCCCAGATGTCTCTAGAGTATAAACAAAGATTTAGTCCTTTTTTTGAGACATCTAATGAGATTATGGAAGAGGGTAAAGAGGAGTTTGGAGATAGCGAGCTGGAGCTAGTCTTTGGCTTCATTTAGATACAAACCAGGTTTTCAGGCAGGGCGTGACACTGGGGTATTTTTTCGTTGGGAGGAGAAAGGATTAACATGTTTTTGTCAATTACTGGATGTGGGAGAGCTTGTTTCTTTTACAGATCTGAAAATACTTATGGGTTATCTGAAGGGGATGTATTCGCTTATCTTCATGTTAAACATCATATGATGGGGCAAGGGTGGCTTCAATCTGACCCTGATAAGACTGAGCATTTTGAAAATTTATGGTGGGGGATGACTGGTCAAGACCTCTATCGCTGTTGTTTTAGAGTTTTTTTCTGGGCTAGTCTTTTAAAAGGTTTGGATTTATGGATCAATAGGATCTGGGTATGGAAATCACACAGAGTGAATGGAAACAAGTATTTAAGGAAGTCCAAAAATTGTATGTTGATTAAGGAACATACATAGAAGGTGATTACCCGTTGGTATTATTCACCTGTGAAATTAAAAACTGTGTTCCCTAACACTGCTACAGATATATGCTGGAGGTTTCTGCAGGCTAAGGGTACATTTTACCACATATGATGGGAATGTGGGCTTATTCAACAATATTGGACACATATTGGACTCAGGTGGTGTTGGTGTTGGGGCTGACCTGTTCTAAGGCCTGCTTGTTGGGGCTGAACAGTACAGTGGGTTACCACAGGCAGGTTAGACTCAAATGACTTTGGCAACAGCTAAAAGTGTAATTGCAGCACATTGGAAACAAAACTTCTGGACGCACTGATTGGGATCGGCTGAAGCGAGTGGCTCATCTTCGAGATTTGGCCATTTTGACTGATCGGCTCAGAGGTTGCTATGATCCGACCATGGAGAAGAAGTGGACACACTTGGCTTTGTTATTCCCAGCATCTGATGCAATAGTTTAAGGGATGAAATGGGGGGTGGATTTTACAGCTTCTGTACTTCTTGGGTACACGGAGCGTACAATTTATTATTTCTATATATTTGCGACGACCAGTAAGTTTTACCCTTGTGGTTCCCTTGTTTCATAACACTTCTATTTATATGATACTCTGATTATTCACATACAGTACTTCAAATGTTTGCATTTCGGCCACAGAGTAACTTTTGTAGACATAATTTAACATATCACTTAATACCGTTTTTATATCCCACATAATCCCACCAAGGCAGGCTTTATGTGGCTTACAACGTAGGAGGAAGAGAACAATACAATCAGTCATATGCAAGATGGAGTAGAGAGTAGAGAGGGGGTCAACAGGGGAGAGGAATGAGGGAATGCAGGAGATCAAGCAGGAGTGGAGTAAGAACGAGTACACAGGTAGGTCTTTAGAGATTTCTTGAAAAGGCTGTGTTCTGCTGTCTCTTTTAACGTTGATGGAAGAGCGTTCCAGAAACGGGGGCATGTGTAGCTGAACGACGAGGCAAAGAGCAGCTTATATCTCAAGTTCCTGCTGTTAGGAAAGTGGAGAGTCAGATACGTGCGGGAGGACTTCACGGAATTCCTGGGCGGGAGGTCGATAAGACTAATCATGTAGGTTGGGGCCTCCCCGTAGACAATCTTGTGAGCAAGAACACAGACTTTGAATTCAATTCTTTCTTTGATCGGGAGCCAGTGGAGCTTTTCCCGGAGGGGCTTCGCTGCCTCAAACCGCGATTTGCCAAATAGAAGACGCGCCGCTGTGTTCTGCACAGTCTGAAGTTTCTTAAGGAAGTGCTCCTTGCAACCAGTATAACTCCCATTGCAATAGTCAAAGTGGCTTAAGACGAGTGAGTGGATTAGCGTCCTGAGTAGGTCAAAAGGTAGATACTGCTTAATATGCTTAAGGTACCTCATGGAAAGGAACATGCGCTTCGTGACGACCAAGACTTGGAGCTCAAGGGTCAGATGGGGGTCCAGAATGACCCCAAGGAGTCTCATACTGGCAGCGACAGGAATGGAGATGTTCTACGCAGTGACCGACGCCGGGATAGATTTGTTAAACTGGAAGGAGAGTATGAGGCACTGTGTTTTTTCCTGGTTGAGTTTGATATTTTTACTTACAACCATAGTTATATTATATATTAAATTGACCTGTTTTACATTGGGTTATCTGTAATAGAGTCACTTATAAATTGACACCATATGAGATCTCCCTTATATCAAATATTGTTTGGCATTCTTCTACTGCTTTGAATTATTACTTTGGAAAATCCAGAGAGGCTTCACATACAATATATATTAATTTTTGTTATACCTTTTGTTAGATTTTTCAGATGGATGACATTATTTGATCTAAGAAGTATTTGTTTCTCTATTTTCACATATGTATCATGTATCTTTTAAATATTCATGTTTCTAAGACGTCTTCATTATTAAATTGAGAGACTTTGTCAAAGTTTCTTTCATTTATTTAATTTGAACCTTATTTTACATTATGTTGTATACTTGTACATATTTTTTATGTGTATTTTAATAAACTCCTGATGCAGGCCTCGTCGGCTGAACACAGCTCTGTCGAGTCTCGATTCTCCTTTAATAAACTGTTTTATCAACTGGAGCATTGTCCACCTTTTCTTGAGTCTTCGCTGTTTTGCTGCATAGGCCTTACTGAGGTGACATCAACACTTTAATTTAATTTTAGTTTGTCATATTATCAGACATGGTTTTAGAATATTTTGGAGAATCTGATGTTGAATTGTTCCATAGATGTGTATGTGGTTTAGTGCTGGTAAGTGCTTGAAATGGATGGAAATAGCAGTGTTTAATAATTGATAACATTTTTGAATAGTATACATTGGTTAATATATGTTTTGAGCAACCACTTTATTCTTTGACATATGATACATATCTAATATCTAAATTTAATAAAAGGTATTAATTGTGACTATTTTACTTTTACTTTTTTTTTCTGTATGCTGTCAGACAATTATGGATATAAGCCCCACCCCTGGCAACACACCTAACCCCGCCCCCTTTAGCCTCCCCAAACAGTTGGGCTACCGACTGCCTATGAAGGGCAGCCAACCTGGTCCTTTCCCAGTAGAGACAGCTAAGGAAATCCTAACAAGGTACAGAAAAGGAGGAGAATTTTCTATTGGAGCATTCAAGATGAAACTAACAATCTGTGGTATAGAAGGAAATCCTTGACCAGGTAAAAAGGAAACTGATTCTGTCTGAGGGAAGCCCCAAAGCTATCAAGGAACAGAAAGGCACAAAGTGACAAAGATATTGTTTATTAGTTTAATATGCCGCTCCTAATTGAATCAAATCAAAGTGGTTTACAATACACAAATAGAAGAAAGAAAGAAAGAAAGGAACTCAGTAAATTGATAGGTAAGAGCAACCAAACAAGAGAACATTTAAGCAAAAATAGATCCAGCTATACATCATTTTTCATAACCTCATAATTATAAGATCTTCTTACCTTACATCCAGTCACATCCGATTATTGTTCAAAGGCCATCCTGCCCATCACAGGAGCCATATGATAGAATGCTAGTTTTGTCAAATGCCAACTGAAAGAGGTAGGTCTTTAAGGATGCATGGAAGAGAGAATAAGAGTAGAAGATACTGTGGAAGTGAGCTCCACAAGGTGGGTGAGAGAAAGTAGAAAGCAGAGGATCAAGTAGACTCCTGTCTCACTTTAGAAGGATGTGGCAAGACAAGCCTATTACCAGTTAAAGATTGGAGGGATACAGGGAACACAGTTTCTAAGTTGTGTTATGGGTGGTAGCAGAAAAAAAACTTTATCAAGTGTCATAATATTCACTGAAGTACCTAATTGACATGAAAATCTGTGATACACATGTATAATTTATATTCCACTAGTACCCAAAATAGGGAACTAGATGGTATTGCAATGCTAAAAATACCCAGATAAAACAATTTGACATGAATACCAGAGCGGCAATATTGTTTCAGTTCCATCAGTACACATGCAATCTGGGGGGGGGGGGGGGGGGGGCTGCCTTGAACGTATCCATCCATAGTTTGATTCACATTTATCCTTAATTTCTAGTAATAAATTGGTTAAATAGCCACATTTAAATTTTTTCTTTGTAAATGTCACATGATCATCTTACCATTTAAGATCTACAGGAAGGTTATTCCTTAACTGTGGTGCCTTTCCTGATTGCTCATGAGGAGTTTAACATAAGAATAGTCATACAGAGTCAAACCAATGGTCCATCTATCCCAGGATCCTGTTTCCAACAGTGGCCAGTCCAGGTTAAGTACCTGCAGAAACCCAATATCTGTGGGAGATGAAACGGTTAAATCAGTAACCATCTTCTTGTGGCTATGACCCAATGATTGCAGCCAAATAAAATTGTGTGCCGTTTCCCCCCCTCCTTGAGCAAGGCAGGACTTAATTGCAGCATCTAAAAGTCTTCTCCCTATTTCTTCCTTGTCCTGCAAGGACCTCCTTGTCTGGGTAAGAGCTACGGGGTCCTCAGCGCAGAAGTGAGAGCTGTCCCAGACAGTACCTGTCAGGGAAGATGACTGGAGGTTCCAGTTCATCTGCCGTCTTCCCTGACGAGCACTATCTGGTGCAGCTCTCCCTTCTGTGCCGAGGACCCTGTAACTGAGCAGGTAAGGTCCCTGCTCTCCCTTAGACACATTCTCTTTTCCCTGGTCTCCTTTTGGGGGGGGGGGGGGGTAAAACAAAAGAAAATTTCCAAGGGAAACAACTGGACATTTTATTATGTGATTCATGGGCAACAATACTGATTATTATCTATTTATTTTTCCCCCCAGGGATATACATCTTTTTGGAATGACTGTATCTCATCTGGTTTACGTGGCTGTATGTTGATTGAACTGGCACTAAGAGGTCGTTTGCAACTAGAGTCTTGTGGTATGAGGCGTAAAGGCCTATTAACAAGAAAGGTAAGAGGAAAGGAATAGGTCTTTAGATGGGGGGGGGGGACTCAAGGGCTAGATATACTTAAAGGATTTTTTTTCAAGTTTGTGTTTTGTTTAGGTATTGCGTAGATTCCTTGAAGATATGAGATACTTGTTTTCTAGATTATATATTTTGATGAATGACTTTACTACCAGTGTCACTTTAGATCTGGGACTATAGATTTCATGGATCAGGTGAAATGGTAGAGATCTGGTATTGTTCTCTGAGGACAAGCGGGCATAATTTATTTTCTGCACTTGATATACCGCAAGTGATTCCTGAGGTGACTATTCAGTTTACAATTTCTATTATAGGTACTTTGCAGGGTCCCTAATGAGCTCACAATCTAAGTTATATATTGTACCTGGGGCAATGGAGGGCTAAGTGACTTGCCCAGGATCTCCTGGCGCTGCAGAGGGAATTGATCCTGTTCCCCATGATCTCAACCCACTGCCTACCATCAGGCAACAGCGGGAATCGAACCCGGTTCCCCAGGTCCGCAACCCACTGAACTAACCATTAGGCCACTCCGTATTATTGTCACGTGGGTGACGTCATCCATGGAGCCTGGTGAGGACACTGCCTAGTGCACTGTCACTTTAAATCTTTGAAGCAGTGTTCCCACCGCACATACATAGGTACCTTCCCGTCTGTTGCTCAAGCGTGGCTCCAGCAGTCTATCATTTTCTGCAGAGCTTTTGCCTTTCTGGTGCTTTCCCTTTTTCGGGATATTTTTCTATATTAATTTGTTCAATTTATTCCTTTTTTCAGTTTTAATTTTTTGGGGCCTCTGAGCCTTTCTTTTGCCCAGGAAGCATTGACCATTTTTGGGTACGCGACTACATGAGCTCCCTGGGCCATAGAGCCTTTTGACATTGCAGGCCATTTTTTCTCCATGTCAATTAGGGTGCCGAGTGGCTTTAAGAAGTGTACTTAATGCAATAGGACTATTTCATGCACAGACCCTCATAACTGGTGTGTTCAGTGCTTAGATCCAGAGCACCAGGACATACAGTGTAGCCTCTGCCTACTTATGCAAGTGAGGACCCTTAAAGCCCACAGAGTCCAGCATGAAAAGCTTTTTGGTTCTGCATCTGCATTGAGTATGGTAGGGACTCAGCACTCAACGCGGAACCTGCATCAGCGTCAGCATCGACATTGGGTGTACTGATGCAACATTGAGATGGTCCGACCTTGGACTGGTACAGTGAACATGTAAGGACTCTACATCCTTGTTGTCATTAGTGCTGTGTACATTGAGGGACCTGCAGCATAAAAAGCCTAAGAAGCATTGCCATATGACATCTTCGATGCACAGGAAGCATCAGTGCCGCAGTGACCGCTATCCTTTTCTCCAACTTATTTTTCATAGAGAGCCATTGAGGTCTTCAAGGTCTCCTATGCCTGCACAGGCTATAACTCAGGCTGTGTTCACACTGCTTTCTCAGGTGGTACCAACACATATTCTAAAAGAAGAAATCCGGGCTGTGCTTAAGGAGGAACTTTCAGAGCTGCTGCATTCACAGTCTATACAGGCTTACAAGGTGCTTGCGCCAGCCTTAGCCCAGCCCATTGATACATTGGAGAAACATTCATAGGAGAGGTCCCGCACACTGGCTCAATTCCAACTGTTGAGGGCAGCACAAATCCGACTGACACATGCGTCAGCAGAGGAATTTTCTCTAACCTTGGAGACTCATCTGCCTCAATGCAGAGCCAATGCTCTAGTTAACACGGTCTTTCACATACTTCCTAGGAACAGCACTTTAAAGAGTCAGACTCAGATCTCTTCTGGAAGACTGATTAGGACCCAAAGGACCTCTCTGCTGTGGAGTCCTATGGCATCTCATCTGATCCTTCTCTGCCACCTGAGAGACGTAGGTCTCCCCCAGAAAGTATATCATTTCCTGGCTTTGTCCATGAGATGACTCAAGCCATACCTTTCAAATTAGAGAGATGAGGAATCTCGTTCAGTACTGTTTGAGGTCTAGATTATGACTCTCCTCCTAAAGAAGAAATCACAATTCCACTTTTTCATACAATTTACTTAAAATTTCTAATAATGCTTTCCTTTGTAGAATTCCTTCCTTCTGAGAAGACTAATGAGTTCCATAAGCTTCACAGGAAACTTCTGGACTGTCGTAAATATCTAGGAAGGCAAGCCTTTGATGCCTTTGATATCTCTTCATGCATTTTTGCCTTAGGAGTAGCAATGCAACGTCTCTCCAGGTCAGGGCTCTGACCTTGAATGCTATCCAGGAGCATCTAGTGAATGTCGTGGAAAAAACCTAGTTTAGTGACAAGTGGCAAAGTTGGGGAAGTGGCTGACCTAATCAAAAAACATACAGATAATATAAAAACTCTGTCTAGGCCACAGATGTCTACTATCTCTTAGAGGATTTCAGTGCTCCAATTACTATATGTCTAAGCGCTATTACACTCCTACTCCACCTCAAAGGAACCCCAACGCTCACATCCAAGACAGCAGCAGGGTCAAAAATCCCAGACACCCTCTTAGTCTAAACAACAACCCAGTTTTTGACTCCTTCCTAGAGAATATTGCCACCATACAATTGTTTGTGCCAAGGGATCTACCGGTCGGAAAGAAACTCATTCTTTTTCAATAGAGGTGACCTCTCATAACCTCTGACCATTGGGTGCTATGCACCATACAGCACCAATACGCTCTGTGTTGGGGGCAAAAAGATCTCCTGACCATCTATTGAGAGTCTCATTTGAACTCCCGCTAAATGACACTACTTCTAAAGGAGCTCTCAATCTTACTCCAGCAGCAGAATGCAAATGAGTCAATTCCTCTTCCGGACAGGAGTTGAGGATTCTATTCCAGATACGTTCTCATGCCAAAAAAGACAGGGGTAATACGACCAATTAGTCTTAAAAGAAATTTCTACTCACAAAAATTTTGCATGGTTTCCCTGGGATCCACAAAACTTAAACAAGTTTCTACTCAAGAAAAATATTGCATGGTATCCTTCGGATCACTTTTTGCTCTCTAAATCTCAAGGAAGCTTACACGTATATACCTATTCTCCCTGCGCACAGAAGGTTCCTCTGCTTCCCCTGTGGGACTCTGCGTTATCAGTACAAGGTCTTAACATTTGGCTTGGCTTCAGTTCATTGAGTCTTCATAAAGTGCATGAAAGTGGTAGCTGCAACACTTAGGAGATGGGGCATACACATCTTCCCCTACCTAGACAACTGTTAATCAAGGCATCCTCCTGGGAGTCGGCACACACCTCATTTATCCGCCATCAGGCTCCTAGAACTCCTCGAGTTTGTGATTGCTTATCCCAAATCACATCTTCAACCAGTTCAGACCTTAGACTTTTTAAGGGTCCTCCTCGATACTACTTGGGGATGGGCCTTCTTTCCTCAACCAAGGGGAAACAATGTACTACATCTCTCTACTCAGGTGTTCAGATCTACTCAAGTATCTGCTGATCAGATGCTCCGCCTACTCGGTTACATGGCCCAACTCCACTTCAGCATTCCTCAGTGACTGCTGTCCTCTCAGTGATCCCAAACCACGGGATTACTCTTGGCCCATATTCAAGTTGCTTGACAGCTACACCGCTGTATAGTGGTCGATGGTGTCCCAGAATCTCACCTGGGGTCTTTGAGTGGAGGAGTAGCCTAGTGGTTAGTGCAGCAGACTTTGATCCTGGGGAACTGGGTTTGATCCCCACTGCAGCTCTTTGTGACTCTGGGCAAATCACTTGAACATCCATTGCCCTAGGTACAAATAAGTATATACTACGTAAACCGCTTTGAATGTAGTTGCAAAAACCACAGAAAGACAGTATATCAAGTCCCTTTCAGCCCGGTCCTCATCACAGATATTCCATGGTAGGTTGGGGGTGCTCACCTTGATGGTCTCCATGCACAGGGTTCTTGGAATTGTGATTGGTCTAGAACGCTCTCAGAACCTTCCAAGACCGCATCCTTGTTCAGGTAATGCTCGGTCACACAGACAATCAAGGAGGAACAGGTTCTTACCACCTCTGTTACCAACCAATCCAGATATGGATTTGGGCAGCTTCTTGAAACATCTCATGAATGGTCCCTCAGCATCTCTGTAGTTTGTTGAATATTTCAGCAGTGGGGAACCCCAGCAATAGACCTATTTGGTTCTCCACAGAACAAGCAGCTTCCCCACTTTCGTTCCAGGGTACATACTCTCATCTATATAGCCCCAGATACCGCCTTAACTCCAGTGGGAAACAGACATTCTATATGCCTTTCCCCCACTACCGCTCATAGTTCTCAAACTACTTCAAGACCAAGGCACCATGATTCTTATTGCTCCCTACTGGCCATGTCAAATCTAGGAACAGAGGACCATTAAGGTTAAATCCTTTTTGAACCCCAATAACACAGAACTCGATTATTTGATATTGGAGTTTACAGTTTTTTGAGGAGAGTCGAACCAGTCAGCCCATTTCAATGATTTAATGCTACACTGTGAATCCAAGGTCCATTGTGAGCGACAGTAAGAGTGTTTCATATTTTCCTGGAGGCAGTTGGCTAGTTCAAAATGTAAACATCCATAAGGGACTCCTGAGGCAGGCCAGTTTGGCCAAAACACGGCTCGTGTCGAGACCTGGATGTTTTAATAAATTTGTATTTATTTTTTTTAAACATCGACAGAGACTTTTCTTGTCACCTTCACTGTGTTTTGTTCATGCTTGCGTTTGGAAGGCTTATTTTCTTCTGTTTCTGTGGGCATTGTTTTCCGCAGATTTTTTAAAGTTTCCATTCTTTGCCATCACCTCGGGAACAGCACACACTCCTTCCACTGCCAGATGCTTTATTTGAAGCAGATAGGTTTTTGTTTGCGTGATGACTATACAAGATGTTTAGACCATTGGTGTTAAGCATATTTATTTTAAGTGCTGGGCCCTTGCCCTTGAGCCTGCTTTAAAATAGGGTCAGACACTTTTAACACAAAACCCTGGAGAAAAACACTCAAAACCTATACAGACAACTTAACACACCATAACAGCCCTAACCCACACATGAAAAGACAGTGCAGTAAATATTACACTGTGCCTTAGAACACCAGTATACTTGCTACTAGGAAACTGGAGCAAGCTGGAGTGTTACACATTCTGGTCCAAGAAAACAAGAAGGCAGATGATCCGCAAAATCCAACGTGGAAGCAAACAAAAGAGCAGATCACTAGGTGGTATTAATAAGACTTTATTGGAGAAAAAATCGCCCGACACAGACTGTGTTTCGCCCACAAGGGCTGCGTCAGGGGCTCTAAAATAACAAACAGTAATAAAATAAATGAATCAACAACATATATAACACCACTCATAATATATATATAGAAAAATAAATAAAGAACTTAAGAAAGAAAGTTAAGAAAAAATAATTAAGAAAAAAGAAAGAAGTACATAGGATACCATGACATGTGCAATAACAGAATCTCAAATAAATACATCTAAATATTCACTACAAAAATACATACTCATAATTAAAAAAATAAGAAATACAAATTATAGGAAGACTACTCAAAACAATAATCCTTCTAGTAAAATGATCACATATTCAAATTGTATATCCATAAATATAAAAGACAGCCTAATGACCATATACAAGCGATCATATACTACAGCATAGCGCAATAAAAATATCAAAATTACAACATATAATAAAAGATATTGGACATTCTTCTAAACTAGTATAGAAGACAGTAACGTTATCCATAAATATAAAGGACAGCCTAATAAACATATACAAGTGATCATGTACTACAGCATATCGCAATAAAAGTATCACAATTTAAACAAATTTTAACAAATAATAAAATATGTTGGATATTGTTCTAATCTAATATAGAAGACAGTGACATGAGAGGAAAAATAATTAATCTAAAAGTATGAAAAAGTATATAATGTGTAATGACTCACTTCAGTTGCCTTGTGGGCAAAACACAGTCTGTTTCGGGCGTTTTTTTCTCCAATAAAGTCTTATTAATACCACCTAGTGATCTGCTCTTTTGTTTGCTTCCGTGTTACACATTCTGACACAGACACTACATGCCAGCAGAATCTATCTCAGTTGCACATGCAGAACATGGACAGACCCTGGACCTCTGAGTGGACTCAGGAGCAACTCGGCTGGAAGCACCCCTCTGGTTGGACTCCAGCTGAACCCAGAGCATGGGATTTCTAAGACTCCTCCTTTCAGTGACAGCTTCAGGAGTATCCCGCAAAGCTGCATTCAAGACAAGTTTGTGGCGGTATTCGAAGAGCATGGTAGAAGGGTCAATGGCACGAGCTCAAGCTGTCAGACACGCTTTCTCTCCGCTGCTGCTTCAGGAGTTTTCTTCAAACCAGGATCAGACAACAGTTTACCACGATACTTATGAAGTGTCATGAAAGGATCAAGAACAATGACTAAGCTGGAACCAAACTTTGAACTGGAACTAGGAGCTAAACCCGGGCGGTGACCCAGATTGCCAACAGGAGAAAAAGTCATAGGCTGGAAACCCAGCTGGTAGGATGATCTTGCCGAGCTCATGGCCTTTGCAATCTGTCATGGACCCACGTGAGCCCTAACAGCACACCAAGGCCATGGGAAAAGCAGGGAAGCCAAAAGGGTAAAGCAAGGCAGAAGTGCTTAACTGCACACACACTAGCCTGGACCTTTGGCGTAGCAAAGGCAAAGCCCACAGGCACTTAAAAAGACCATCACCAGCTGAGGCTCAGCGGCAGTAATCTCAATGCAAGTAAGGGTGCTGCTTAGGTACAAACAAGCCAAGCAAGTTTGGCAGACCGGGAAATCCGGACCAGACTGGCCTCTGGAACAATTTTAGAAAACAGCAACAGATAATCTAAAGCAGTCACCGGTACTGGCCACCAGAGGGTGAGGCGAGCACAGACCAAGAAAACAGTCACAATCGTGACAACTGCTTCCTGCCGTTGGCCTTGCGTTGGCTCCCAAGGTTTTCACACAATGTCTAGCAGTAGTTGCAGCTTCATTATGCAGACAGAGGCTCTGTGTGTTTTCCTATCTGGATGGTTGGTTGGTGAACAGCACATCGAAGGAAGGCACTAAGGAGTCTATGCAGAGAACTATTTGGGTACTAGAGCTACTAGGGTTCGTTCTTCATAATGGTTCCCCTGCTTACCTTGCTTTCCAAGTGATCCTCTATGCACCCTCTTGTACTTTTCGCTTGCTGAAAGAGAATAAATTGGTACTCCCACATCCTTCAAAAGCTAGATGGGAATCCACTAGATCCAGTGCATTCTATTTCACCTCACCGGAATTATGGAACACATTACTGCAACACCTTTGGCTCGAAACATCCTATATGTCTTTTTGTGCTTTATTATTAAAAACCCACCTTTTCCAACAGGCTTTTGCTGTCTAGGAATGGTTGGATTCTGCAAGGAGAGACCATGGTTGTTTAATACTTTCTGGGTATTTCATTTTATCTGAAAGGCTGAAGCGGCTAGGGATCTTCAGCTTGGAGAAAAGACGGCTAAGGGGGAGCTATGATAGAGGTCTATAAAATAATGAATGGAGTGGAACGGGTAGACTTTAATCGTTTGTTTACTCTTTCCAAAAATACTAGGACTAGGAAGCATGCAGTGAAGCTACAAAGTAGTCAATTTAAAACGAATCAGAGAAAATTTTTCTTCACTCAACGTGTAATTAAACTAAGGAATTTGTTGCCAGAGAATGTGGTAAAGGTGATTAGCTTAGCGGGGTTTAAAAAAGTTTTGGACGCCTTCCTAAAGGAAAAGTCCATAGACCATTATTAAAATGACTTGGTGAAAATCCACTGCTTATTTCTGGGATAAGCAGCATAAAATGAATTGAACTTTTTCGGGATCTTGCCAGGTATTTGTGACCTTGATTGTCCACTGTTGGAAACAGGATGCTGGCCTTGATGGACCTTTGGTCTGTCCCAGTGTGGCAATACTTAAGTACTTTTGTACTGCTACAGGCTTAGAGCACACAACAGACTAGCGTCGGATGCATTCCTTCTCCATTGGGGGAATGGTCTTCTGTATGCATATCCTCCCATTCCTTTAATTGGGAATATGCTGAAACTTAAGCAAGACTGGGGAACAATGATCCTATTCGCCCCATATTGGCCCAGACAGATTTAGTTCCCTCTTCTTTTGGAGTTATTCTCCAAAGAACCTTGGAGATTGGAGTGTTTTCCGACCCTCACAACGTAATCTCTGGCCCTCAGAGTCTGTATGAGGGCTTAGATTCTGCTAATAGGTATTATTCTTTCAAATGGAGGAGGTTTGCCATCTGGTGTGAGGACAAGGCCCTAGGTTCTTTCTTGCCCTACACAGACTCTGCTTGAATACCTTCTACACCTCTCCGAGTCTGGCCTTAAGACCAAGTCTGTAAGGGTTCACCTCATGGCAATTAGTGGGCACCATCACCGTGTAGAAGGTAGGCCCATCTTTGGACAACCTGTAGTTGTTCATGAGTGGCTTGCTGTTACCAAACCACCTCCATCAAACCTCCACCTGTGTCATGGGACCTTAGTGTCATTCTTACCCAGCTGATGAAAGTTCCTTCAGCTCGTAGGGTCAGTGAGCTTCAGGCCCTAGTAGTGGATCCATCTTACAGTTCTCTGTACGTACCCGAAGTTCTTGCCTGAGATAGTGTCGGCGTTTCATTAAAATTAGTCTGTCATCTTTCCAACATTCTTTCCCAAACCTCATCCCCATCCTGGTTAAAGTGCACTTCACACTTTGGACTTGCAAGCGAGCATCGGCTTTTTACCTGGAGCAGACTAGGCCCTATAGACACTCCACACAACTTTTTATTTCTTTGGATCCCAACAGGATGGGGGTGCCCAAGCTGCTCATGTCAAGGCTCACAATGTCTGAGCCATGGAGGCGTCAGTAGTCCACTTGAGATCGGCCTCTATTGAAGAGACTGGCAAGGCTGCAACCACTGTTCCCTGTAAGCTAAGCAGGAGGCTTCTATTGCATTGCTGCTGTTGTGTATGGGAGGGGAGGGGCAGTGCTTCAAAATTATGCTTTCAACTGCTAGGGACAGGCAGGTTCCCTGCAGTTCTGCAGGGCTTGCTTGCCTCTCTCTCACTATTGCAAATCTGAGAGTGAAAGAGCACCACCCACTGTAAGGACTTTAGGTGGAGGACTGTCTCTCAGCTTAGAGGGAACAGTGGCTGCAACCTGGTCCACCCATTCACATCCCACTTTTGCCGTGAGCAAAACACCCAATGCGACAGTCCTGCAGAATTTGGGGTCTAGAATCCAATTCCACCCTCCTAGGCTCGTTTTATTCAGTACTAGGTTACACTCTCACAACCAGTATGTGTTAATTTCAGGTTACTTGACTTCTTTGACCTCGCCATTGCGAGTTCCTAACGGATGTTTTCCGTTAGCCTGGTAGCTAGGGATTTCCATATGTGAGAATTAGCTGGCCTGCTTGTCTTCTTAGAGAGTGAAGTTACTTACTTGTAGCAGGTATTCTCCGAGGACAGCAGGCCACTTACTCTTATGTACCATCCCACCTCCCCTTTGAGTTCTCTCATTTAGCTATATTATTGTACTAACTGGTCCCGTGCTGTGAATTGGGTGGGAAGACACCCATGCATGTGCTGTGGGAGGCTGCCTCAAGCTCTTAAAGATGCAGTTCACTGGGCAGTGTTTCCACGCTGAGTACCGTGGATACATCACCCACATGTGAAAATAAGAGGCCTGCTGTCCTTAGAGTACCAAATAACTTTGTTTTACACTTTGTGAATGTGATACCCGATTATAAACTTGTTTTGGCAGGCTTCTTCAGAAAGGCATGCATTACCTCCAGGGAGGTAGATTTGGCACTTAAGTTGCAAAGAAAATATGGGTGAGAATGAGTAGGTATAAATGCTGACTGTAACGGTGTCACAGTATACATATATTGCTGCTATTGAATATGTGTATACCACATTCAGTCGTATCTCATTTTTATACAGAGGCAACCCTAATGCCTTATCTAAAATTATTATTTATGAACTTCTTGTTTTGCATATAAGTCCACTATCTATGCATGCAAACTGCACCTGATGTTTCTAAAATTACCTCCTAAATGTATTAATGTAATCTATATGTGATCTTATGAATGAGTTCTATTTTACTTTTTCCTAGGTAATTTGCAAATCTGATGCACCAACAGGGGATGTTCTGCTCGATGAAGCTCTAAAGCACGTTAAGGAGACTCAGCCTCCTGAAACTGTACAGAACTGGATTGAGCTACTCAGTGGTGAGAGATCAAACTTACTTGTAGAAGTTTTTGCTGTATTCTCCAAATTTATTCAGTTTTAGTGTAAGTGCTTTTATTATCCATGACATTATAAAGCAGGTCTCTTACATGATAAATTAAATTCCTTTTCTTGGGGAAAAAGACTGTAGAAAACAGTTGAAAACGAAAACATAGGATAACTTGTTTTCCATATTCATCTCATCCCCCAGCATATTTTGTTTTGATTTTTACAACAGAAGCTAAGATAAGACTTTGGCACAGTTCAAAACTAGTATTCTTGCAAAGATTAAAAACTTTGCAAGGGCACTGCTTAAACAATTTCAAACAACATAATTAAGGTGTAAAACTTGAAAGTGGTTAAATGAGGTACTGTTTTTCATTGGTGTGTACTGCTTTGACAGGGAGCCACCCCTTTCTAAGAAAGTTAAGGAGCATTTGTAATTTCTTAGATTTCAGAGTTTTCCAATCAGTAGTGCAGAGCCTGCTGATGTGTCAACTTCAACTTGACCATAGCAACGTTCTTTTCTCAGTCCGCTTCCATTGTTATGAACAAATGAGTTATCACCTCCTACCAGCAGATGGAGGTAGAGAAAACTGAATTCTACCAGTGACATTGCCACATAAGCTGTGGTGCTCCCTGGAACAATCTAGTATTTTTCTCTACTTTCCAGCAAGTGGTAGGTTGGTTGTTGGTGCTCCCATGGGCGTAGCTTGACTGTTTCATTTGGGAGGGCAAAGGATGGGACGGGGCATATTAGCATAAATTAATATGCTAATATGAAGGAAGGAAGGGAGAAAGCTGGCTTTTTTGTGAAGAACCATAATGAATATGTATGAGATATCTCATACATATTTATTATGGTTATTCCAAAAAAAGCCAGCTCTTTCTCCCTTCCTTCCTTCCTTCCTCCTTTATCCAGAACTCCCTCTTCCTCTCCAGTAGTATTTCCCCACCCCTATGCCAATGTAGACCCTAGAAATGCATAAGCTCTCTATATGTAGATCCTTCAAGAGGTAGCGTGTCATGATTTAGGCTCTACACCCTTTCTGATGTTTTTGTGCCACCTCAGTAAGGCCAACACACAATCTCTCCACTGCAAAACACTATACACAAACTTGTGCAAAAACACACTCATAACCTTACCAAACCATAACAGCACCAATTCCAAGGACAGGACGAGCGACAACCTTATGCGTGGAAAGGCAGCACTGTAATTACGCCAGGCTCTAAAACACCAATACACTACCTAGTGACCAAAAACAAAAAAAACAAAAACAAAAAGGGCTGCAAATACTACACACTAGCAGAATACTGCACCTTGATCACACATGACACAATATATATGGCACAAGGAACTAGAAATAAAAAAAAATATGAAGGCAAAATACTGAACTGGAAAGTTACCTCAAGAAGTCTGACTCAGCATGCAGCAATACTAGAAAAATTGAAACTTAGATTCAAAATATCACAGATGCACATTTCCAAAAGCTGACACATTCCAGTTAATAAATTCTGAATAAAATACTTTTTTTCTACCTTTGTTGTCTGATCATTTAGTTTTTCTATTCGCTTTGGTCCCAGTGTCTTCTGTTTTATGCAGTGTCTTCTTTCCATTTGATATTTTTCTCTCACCATGTCCACCATCCTCCTGTGTCCTTATGCGTCCTGTCTACCATCTGTAGCCCTGTCCCTATCCTTCCTCCAGTTTCAGATCTACCCTAAGTGTTCCAATCCAACCCTTAAATTCAGCAGTTTTCCCTCCATCCATATCCAGCATTTCTCCTCACTCCCCTCCCCTCCATCCATGTGTATCTTCTTCCTTTGTGTTTCCTTCCCACCATCTTTTCCAACATTTCTCCTTTCTTTCTTCCCTGCCCTCCCCTCCATCCATGTGCATCTCCTTCCTGACTTCCCTCCCCTCCATCCACCCATATACAGCAAATTTCCTCTCTCCCCTGCCCCCATTCATCCATCCATGTCCAGCAATTCTCCTTTCTCCCCTGCCCTGCCCTCCATCCATCCATGTCCAGCAACTCTCCATTCTCCCCTGCCCCCTCCATCCATCAATGTCCAGCAATTCTCCATTCTCCCCTATGTCACGGTCTGGAGTGTGTTTGAATTCTGGTTCAGGGAACGATCCCTATCTCCCTAGAAGGCTGAGGTTCCTGATGTATTGAGTTTTCAGCAGCAGGGCCTGGAACAGAGACTGGCCTTGAGCTCCCTGAGAGTCCAGCTTTTGGGGGGAGATGAAGGGCATCTCTCTGGCTTTGCATAGAGAGGTGCAACATAAATAGATTTATCTTAACTTTATCATCTGGTTATTTTACTTTTCTATTTGTCTCGCTCTCTGTTTCTGGTTCTGCTTTCCTGTGCTCTTGTTTCCCGGGCCTCCTATCTAGTCACATTTTTTTTCTCTTCCTTTACTTCCTGCCCTATATCCATGTTTCACATTCAGCTTTTCTTCCATTTTTCTTCCTCCTCAAATCTATCCAGTTTCCATCTCCTCCCTTCCACAGGGCACCATCCGTTCCCTCCTCGCTTTCCTCCCCTCCCCTCCCCTCTATGGGCACCATCTTGCTTCCCACATTCAACCCCTCTGGAGATAGGATGCTTTGGTCTGAGTCAGTCCTACCCCCCCCCCCCCCCCCCCCCCCCCTTTACAGTGCATGATTTTGACCATATGAGATCTTGTCTCTTTAAAAAAAAAAAAAAAAACCTGGAACCAACTGAGAATCCTGCCTTGAATTCCAGATTCATGCAGGATATATAACAATAATTGATAGCCAAGTCAAAGGCCACTAGTAAGATTAAATTGTATTATGAAAGAACATCACCTTTAGTGATACGAGTTGATTTGTATTGTTCTCTGAGGACAAGCAGGCTTGCTTATTCTCACAAGTGCGTAGATGCCAATCTGCGTCGCCCGGTCCAGCATAAAAACTAGAGCTTTAAGGAGCGTAAGCTGTGCTCCAGCATTCATGTGCGAGTGCCTTCCCCTTGTTCACTGGCTGTAGACAATTCTGAGTGACCTTTGTATTTTGGCTCTGTTTGTGTATGCAGCTTTTTGTTCTACTTTTCATATAATTAAAAAAAAAAAAAAAAAAAGCATACCTGACTCAACATCCAGTTGCCAAGAGCAGTCAGTAGGGCATCACTGTTTCTATACTGAACCTTTATCGGAACCCAGATTGGGAGATATGAAGTACCTGAAATGAATCTGAGTAAGAGTCCAGTTGACCGGTAACCTATCTATATATATAAAAGGCACCACCAATGTTCTAATGAAGCCTCACTTCCGTTTTGCATGGTGGTGTAGATATCCGGTTTCACGAATCACAGGCAGGAGTAAGGAGTAGGGAAACATAGCCAGCAAGCTTCGATCTGCTCCTCTCCTGCCCGGGTTGCTCCCCTCCCCCCTGCTCTATTGTCAGGGCATGGCTGAGGATCTCAAAGCGCAAGCTCCAATCTGCTGCTCTCCTGCTGACTCTGTTGCTCGGCCTGCTCCCCCCCCCCCCCCCCCCCCCCCGCTTCCTCTCAGTTGCTGTGTCAGAGAAAATGAGTGCAGGGAAGGTCAACCACTCCCTCCCTTTGCATTTAAAGCAACACCAGGGACTTGCATCTCTGCCTCTCTCTGCTTATTGTCTCCCTTCGCCGGAGAACTAGCATTAAATAGCCCTTGCGAGTGGAAATCGAAACACACACACGGCCGCATGGAGAGGGGGGGAGCAGCGGCGGCGACTTGGTGAGGGCAAGGGGGACAGTGGCAGCGCAGACATCGGGGGGGGGGGGGGGAGCGGTGCTAGCGCTCGTTTCATTCCTCTCTGAAACGGGCCTTCTCCGAGGACAAGCAGGCTGCTTGTTCTCACTGATGGGTGACGTCCACGGCAGCCCCTCCAATCGGAAACTTCACTAGCAAAGTCCTTTGCTAGCCCTCGCGCGCCCGCGCGCACCGCGCATGCGCGGCCGTCTTCCCGCCCGAAACCGGCTCGAGCCGGCTAGTCTTCTTTTGTCCGCACTCGGTACGGTCGTGTTTTCGCCGTGTCGAGCCCCGGAAAGTCGACCTCGCGCGTCCAATTTGTTTGAACGTGTTTTTTTCCTTCGGGAAAGCTTTGTCCTAGTCGGGAAGTGCTCCGGAAACCCCCCGCCGGGTTTCGTGTAAATCCTCCCCGTACTTCCAGCTTTTTTGCCCCGGTAAGTTTTCTTTCGTCGTCGGGGTAGGCCTTTTTTCGGCCTCGGTCGAGATTTTTTCTCCCTCTAAATTTGGTGCTTCGAATTTCGCCATTTCGGCTTTTGATTTCGCCGGCGTGATTTTTCCGCCCATGACATCGAAGCCTTCCAGCGGCTTCAAGAAGTGCACCCAGTGCGCCCGGGTTATCTCGCTCACTGATCGACACTCGTCGTGTCTTCAGTGTCTGGGGGCCGAGCACCGCCCTCAGAACTGCAGTCTGTGTTCCCTGCTTCAAAGGCGGACTCAGGTAGCGAGACTAGCCCAGTGGAACGTGTTGTTCTCGGGCTCTTCGTCGGCATCGGCACCGGGATCTTCGAGTGCATCGACGTCGTCAGCGTCCAGACCATCTTCCTCGGCCGCCCCTGCATCGAGTGCATCGAGGCATCGGGCCTCTGCATCGGCGCCGAGACATCGGATAGCTGCATCGACGTCGGTGGTACCAGGACCTCGTCTGCTGATGTCGTCGGACGGTGGTGCATCGGGTGGAGTGCAGGTGAGGGCTGTCCATTCCCCTGCTGGTGGCGGTGAGCCCTCGGGTGGGTCTCCGCCTACCCTGAGGGCTCCTGCGGTACAGCCCCCCCGAGATCGACCTTCTTCAGTCTCGGCCCCGAGGAAGCGACGAGTGGATTCGACGTCCTCCTCGTCGGTGCCGGGGAGCTCCGGTGACATGCTTCGGAAGAAATCGAAGAAGCATCGACACCGGTCTCCTCCCCGTGTCGGCACCGAGAGCTCTGGGTCGCCGAGGGATTCGGCACCCAGCAGGCATCGGCACCGAGAGGACCGCTCACCCTCTGTTCAGGAGGTGTCGATGCGCTCCGCTCTGGACAGCCCGGAACAGCCTCCACGCCCGGAACAGGTACTGACGTCGACGCCTGCATCGACCTCTCAGCCTTTCTCTGCAGCCGCTCTAAACGAGAGCCTCCGGGCCGTTCTCCCAGAGATTCTGGGAGAGCTGTTGCGCCCTACCCCTCCGGTACCGGCGGTGCTTGCGCCACCGGTACCGTCGAGCGTGGCGCCGGCTGGCCCATCGCCCAGGTTGAGGTCCCCGACGTCGGTACCGCGTGCCGGTACCGACCGCGGCCACCTCCCAGGAAGGCTCCCCGACTACGTCGGCGGAGGGAGCTTCGCCGATGCGGGCGAGGGAGTCTACCTCTCGACGCCCCCATCGTGGACAGGGTTCCACGGAGTCGAGCAGGGCGAGGTTGCAGACACAGGTCCGTGAACTTGTGTCTGACACCGAGGGTGAGGCCTCGTGGGAGGAAGAGGAAGATCCCAGATATTTCTCTGACGAGGAGTCTGGGGGTCTTCCGTCTGATCCCACTCCCTCTCCTGAGAGACAGCTTTCTCCTCCCGAGAGTCTGTCTTTTGCCTCCTTTGTCCGGGAGATGTCTACGGCCATCCCCTTCCCGGTGGTTGTGGAGGACGAGCCCAGGGCTGAAATGTTTGAGCTCCTGGACTATCCTTCTCCACCTAAGGAAGCGTCCACTGTTCCCTTGCACCATGTCCTGAAGAAGACATTGCTTGCGAACTGGACCAAACCATTAACTAATCCCCACATTCCCAAGAAGATCGAGTCCCAGTACCGGATCCATGGGGACCCAGAGCTGATGCGCACTCAGTTGCCTCATGACTCTGGAGTTGTGGATTTGGCCCTAAAGAAGGCTAAGAGTTCTAGGGAACATGCTTCGGCGCCCCCGGGCAAGGACGCTAGAACCTTAGACTCCTTTGGGAGGAAGGCCTACCATTCCTCTATGCTCGTGTCCAAGATCCAGTCTTACCAGCTCTACACGAGCATACACATGCGGAATAATGTGCGGCAGTTGGCGGGCTTGGTTGATGCTCTTCCCCCTGAGCAAGCCAAGCCTTTTCAGGAGGTGGTCAGGCAGCTGAAGGCGTGCAGAAAATTCCTGGCCAGAGGAGTTTATGACACTTTTGATGTTGCGTCCAGGGCCGCTGCTCAAGGTGTGGTGATGCGCAGGCTCTCATGGCTGCGTGCCGCCGACCTGGAGAATAGAGTCCAGCAGCGGATTACGGACTTGCCTTGCCGTGCGGATAACATTTTTGGCGAAAAAGTCGAGCAGGTGGTAGAGTCTCTCCACCAGCGGGACACCGCATTCGACAAGTTCGCCCGCCGGCAGCCTTCAGCTTCTACCTCTACAGGTAGACGATTTTTCGGGGGAAGGAAGACTGTTCCCTATACTTCTGGCAAGCGTAGGTACAATCCTCCTTCCCGACAGCCTGCGGCCCAGGCTAAGCCCCAGCGCGCTCGCTCTCGTCAGCAGCGTGCGAATCAGCAAGGCCCCGCGGCTCCCCAGCAAAAGCAAGGGGCGAGCTTTTGACTGGCTCCAGCAGAGCATAGCCGACATCCAAGTGTCAGTGCCGGGCGACCTGCCTGTCGGAGGGAGGTTGAAAGCTTTTCACCAAAGGTGGCCTCTTATAACCTCCGATCAGTGGGTTCTCCAAATAGTCCGGCAAGGATACACCCTCAATTTGGCCTCTCAACCTCCAAATTGTCCACCGGGAGCTCAGTCCTACAGCTTCCAGCACAAGCAGGTACTTGCAGAGGAACTCTCCGCCCTTCTCAGCGCCAATGCGGTCGAGCCCGTGCCATCCGGGCAAGAAGGGCTGGGGTTCTATTCCAGGTACTTCCTTGTGGAAAAGAAAACAGGGGGGATGCGTCCCATCCTAGACCTAAGGGCCCTGAACAAATATCTCGTAAAAGAAAAGTTCAGGATGCTTTCCCTGGGCACCCTTCTCCCCATGATTCAGCAAAACGATTGGCTATGCTCTCTGGACTTGAAGGATGCCTACACACACATCCCGATACTGCCAGCTCACAGACAGTATCTGCGATTTCAGCTGGGCGCACGCCACTTCCAGTACTGTGTGCTACCCTTTGGGCTCGCCTCTGCGCCCAGGGTGTTCACAAAGTGCCTAGCTGTGGTAGCAGCGGCGCTTCGCAGGCTGGGGGTGCACGTGTTCCCATATCTCGACGATTGGCTGGTGAAGAACACATCCGAGGCAGGAGCCCTGCAGTCCATGCAGATGACTATTCGCCTCCTGGAGCTACTGGGGTTTGTGATAAATTACCCAAAGTCCCATCTTCTCCCAGTGCAGAAACTCGAATTCATCGGAGCCCTGCTGGATTCTCGGACGGCTCGCGCCTATCTCCCAGAGGCGAGGGCCAACAACTTGTTGTCCCTCGTCTCGCGGGTGCGAGCGTCCCAGCAGATCACAGCTCGGCAGATGTTGAGATTGCTGGGCCACATGGCCTCCACAGTTCATGTGACTCCCATGGCCCGCCTTCACATGAGATCTGCTCAATGGACCCTAGCCTCCCAGTGGTATCAGGCCGCCGGGGGTCTAGAGGACGTGATCCACCTGTCCACGAGTTTTCTCGAATCCCTGTATTGGTGGACGATTTGCTCCAATTTGACTCTGGGACGTCCCTTCCAAATTCCTCAGCCTCAAAAAGTGCTGACCACGGATGCGTCTCTCCTGGGATGGGGAGCTCATGTCGATGGGCTTCACACCCAAGGAAGGTGGTCCCTCCAAGAAAGCGATCTACAGATCAATCTTCTGGAGTTGCGAGCGATCTGGAACGCTCTGAAGGCTTTCAGAGATCGGCTGTCCCACCAAATTATCCAAATTCAGACAGACAATCAGGTTGCCATGTACTATGTCAACAAGCAGGGGGGCACCGGATCTCGCCCCCTGTGTCAGGAAGCCGTCAGCATGTGGCTCTGGGCTCGCCGTCAAGGCATGGTGCTCCAAGCCACATATCTGGCAGGCGTAAACAACAGTCTGGCCGACAGGTTGAGCAGGATTATGCAACCTCACGAGTGGTCGCTCAATTCCCGTGTGGTGCGACAGATCTTCCAGGCGTGGGGCACCCCCCTGGTGGATCTCTTCGCATCTCAAGTGAACCACAAGGTCCCTCAGTTCTGTTCCAGGCTTCAGGCCCACGGCAGACTGGCGTCGGATGCCTTCCTCCTGGATTGGGGGGAAGGTCTGCTGTATGCTTATCCTCCCATTCCTCTGGTGGGGAAGACTTTGTTGAAACTCAAGCAAGACCGAGGCACCATGATTCTGATTGCTCCCTTTTGGCCGCGTCAGATCTGGTTCCCTCTTCTTCTGGAGTTATCCTCCGAAGAACCGTGGAGATTGGAGTGTTTTCCGACCCTCATCACGCAGGACGAAGGGGCTCTGCTGCATCCCAACCTCCAGTCCCTGGCTCTCACGGCCTGGATGTTGAGGGCGTAGACTTTGCCTCTTTGGGTCTGCCAGAGGGTGTCTCCCGCATCTTGCTTGCTTCCAGGAAAGACTCCACTAAGAGAAGTTACTTCTTTCATTGGAGGAGGTTTGCCATCTGGTGTGACAGCAAGGCCCTAGATCCTCGCTCTTGTCCTACACAGACCCTGCTTGAATACCTTCTCCACTTGTCTGAGTCTGGTCTGAAGACCAACTCCGTAAGGGTTCACCTTAGTGCAATCAGTGCATACCATTACCAAGTGGAAGGTAAGCCGATCTCAGGACAGCCTTTAGTTGTTCGCTTCATGAGAGGTTTGCTTTTGTCAAAGCCCCCTGTCAAGCCTCCTACAGTGTCATGGGATCTCAATGTCGTTCTCACCCAGCTGATGAAACCTCCTTTCGAGCCACTGAATTCCTGCCATCCGAAGTACTTGACCTGGAAGGTCATTTTCTTGGTGGCAGTTACCTCGGCTCGTAGAGTCAGTGAGCTTCAGGCCCTGGTAGCCCAGGCCCCTTACACCAAATTTCATCACAACAGAGTAGTCCTCCGCACTCACCCTAAGTTTCTGCCAAAGGTTGTGTCGGAGTTCCATCTGAACCAGTCAATTGTCTTGCCAACATTCTTTCCCCGTCCTCATTCCTGCCCTGCTGAACGTCAGCTGCACACATTGGACTGCAAGAGAGCATTGGCCTTCTATCTGGAGCGGACACAGCCCCACAGACAGTCCGCCCAATTGTTTGTTTCTTTTGATCCCAACAAGAGGGGAGTGGCTGTAGGGAAACGCACCATATCCAATTGGCTAGCAGATTGCATTTCCTTCACTTACGCCCAGGCTGGGCTGGCTCTTGAGGGTCATGTCACGGCTCATAATGTTAGAGCCATGGCAGCGTCGGTAGCCCACTTGAAGTCAGCCACCATGGAGGAAATTTGCAAAGCTGCGACGTGGTCATCTGTCCACACATTCACATCTCATTACTGCCTGCAGCAGGATACCCGACGTGACAGTCGGTTCGGGCAGTCAGTTCTTCAGAACCTGTTTGGGCTTTAGGATCCAACTCCACCCCCCGAGGGCCCTGGTTGTTCTGTTCCAGGCTACACTCTCAGTTAGTTGGTAAATTTTTTAGGTCAATCTCAGTTATGTCCTCGCCGTTGCGAGGCCCAATTGACCAATGTTGTTGTTTTGAGTGAGCCTGGGGGCTAGGGATACCCCATCAGTGAGAACAAGCAGCCTGCTTGTCCTCGGAGAAAGCGAATGCTACATACCTGTAGAAGGTATTCTCCGAGGACAGCAGGCTGATTGTTCTCACAAACCCGCCCGCCTCCCCTTTGGAGTTGTGTCTTCCCTTGAAGTGTATTGTCTTGCTACATACTGGACTGGCCGGCTCGAGCCGGTTTCGGGCGGGAAGACGGCCGCGCATGCGCGGTGCGCGCGGGCGCGCGAGGGCTAGCAAAGGACTTTGCTAGTGAAGTTTCCGATTGGAGGGGCTGCCGTGGACGTCACCCATCAGTGAGAACAATCAGCCTGCTGTCCTCGGAGAATACCTTCTACAGGTATGTAGCATTCGCTTTTCACACTAGTCCTTCCATAATTTTTTATCAGAAGGGGAATCGAGACAACTGGGACCATAACTGGTAATATTGGAAATGCCCCCCTTTTTATTCTTCAGTATAGGTGTCAAAACAATTTTGCCTCCAAAGGGAGGAAAACTGCCAAATGATTATCCAGTCTGAGATAATAACAAAAAGAAATGATGGGGAAATTAATTTCATCAAATAAACTGGACAAGAGTCTAAAACAGTTAGATTTGGTATATCTGAGTAGTAGAAACAAACAGGAGACAGTCTACTGCAGGAGCAGAACAGGCAACCAAACAGCAGCAGCGATCCAAGGAAGGACAAACACTGCAGGAGTTTATCCAAATATCAACTTTAATGGAAACAAGACCCAACCTGGCCAAGTTTTGGAAAAACATTCGTCAGGAGTCACATAGGTTTCCACAATACATTCACAGATTTAATGCATGCACTGCAATACCTGCATAGAAGAAACCTCTGGTCCATTTCCAAAAGTCAGAATCCATCAAGTCTTGGTTCTTCAAATATAGAGCTAACTCAGTTGATCTAGGGAAAATGGTCTCATTATTAGATATCAGACATCATTCAGCAGAAAATCTAAGAAGTTATATAATTTCTTAGGATTTAAACAATCCGACCAACTCATTTAAAATAGTATTCTTTTCTACTAACAGCCTATTTTAATTTATAGTTTAGTTGCTATTCTCCAGTCATTCTTATTGGCCTTGGAAGGGGGTTTTCTCCATTTCCTCTCTAATTTATGACTTAAACACTTCAGAAGAAGTAACTCAGAAGCAGGGGCGTAGCTACGGGTGGGCCTGGATGGGCCCAGGCCCACCCAATTTCAGCTCAGGCCCGCCCGGCCACCCGCCCGCCCACCCACCCAAGCGCATACACACTGCAGCAGAAACGGTACCCGCTCTGGCTCATCTGATCGCTGAGCTCCAGACTCGCAGCGGCGAACTGGTGCAGGTGGCGCCAGTAAAAGCATAAAGCAGCCAGGCTCTTCGACTCCGTCCTTCGCTTCCCTGCCCTCCCAGCGTCCCGCCTGCCTCTGATGTCATTTCCTTTCGGGTGGGCGGGATGCGCTGAGAGGGCAGGGAAGCGAAGGACGGAGTC